>NC_135955.1:56362399-56962399 GCF_053455715.1 Rhinoraja longicauda | reverse complement strand
TCCAGGTCCCTCAGATCGGCCGACTTGGGGCTATTCACTATCCCGCGGTCTAGGCTTAAACTCAGGGGTGACCGCGCTTTTGCGGTTGCAGCTCCTAGACTGTGGAACAGCATCCCTCTCCCCATCAGAACTGCCCCCTCCATCGACTCCTTTAAGTCCAGGCTCAAAACATATTTCTACTCCCTAGCGTTTGAGGCTCATTGAGGAGGCGCTGTGAACTGTTTGCGTGCTACTGTATGTTTTCATTTTTTTTCTATTGGAACCTAATCAAATGTACAGCACTTTGGTCAACGTGGGTTGTTTTTAAATGTGCTATACAAATAAAATTGACTTGACTTGACTAATGACTTTAAGACAAAGAAATCTAACATCTTAACCCATCTGCCTATTTGTGATGTCCAGATTCACCAGTTAACTATTGACTGTCTTCCTAAAGGCAACTAATTTTAGCTTGGCACACTACATGAACATGTGCAGCATACTGGTGCAGTGGTAGACTTGCTGCCTCACAGCACCAGAGCCCCGACTATGGGGGCTGTCTGTGCAGTTTGTACATTCTCCCTGTGACTGCGCCAGAGACCGTGTTTTCTCTGGTTTCCTACCACATTCCAAAGACATGCAGGTTTGTATGTTAATTGGGCTTCTATAAGTTAGCGTGCAAGATGCAAAAGCGAGATAACAGAAAACTGGTGTACAGATGATCGACGGTTGGCATGGACTCAGTGGGCCGAAGAGCCTGTTTCCATCCTGTCCTTCGAAACTAAGCAAAAATAGTGTAAAGTGCAAAATGCAAGTCTACTTGTGGTTATGTTGATATTCACATATGCAGTGTTATTCGTTAAAATGATTTGGGCTAAAAATGTTATACTCATTTTGTATATTATTATGATCCAAAATGCTAGGGTTAGTAGTTCAAAAACAGTCATTATGCTTGAATGACTCACTACTCTGCAGAAGGCCCAGCAAAAATGTTCCTGAAAACTTAAAAGGCCACAAGGATAAATCCAGCAACTATAGGCTAGATAGTATAACCACAAAAGAAGGGAAAATCCCAGAAACAATAATCGGGAACAGTCATTTGGACAAGTGAGAATGATTATGCGAAGTTAACATCAAAATGTGTACAAGGCAAATTCTGTCGAACCTGACAAGAGTTTTTCTGGATGAATAGACTGAAGGGTCATTAAGGAAATGGAGTTGATGCAATAGACATGGATTTCTCAAAGGCATAAGATGTTATAGAATTGTCATCAAGATTGAAGTCCATAAAAAATATAATATAATTATTTTAAAAAATAACAGCAAATTAACAAAGTTGCAGGAAGCAGAGAATTCATTAAAGTTTTTTTTTCCCAAATGGAAAGCTATGTAGAGTAACCCATCTAGGGATTAACAATAAGACCACAGCTTTTATTAATATCAGTTGATTATTTGAACTTGGATTTAATTTTCAAAGCATATTTCCAAATTTAGAGATGGCATAAGATTTGGATGTTTACACTAAGGAAAGCAGACCTTCAAGGAGAAACAACAGGCTGGTGGAATTAGCTAATAGGTGGCAACTGAAACTTAATGCTGAGAAATGTGACGTGTTATGTTTTCGTAAGAAGAATGAGTGCGTCAATGTAAAGCAAATTGTCCAATTATAAGATTAGTAAAAGAACAGATTGAGTTGTGGATGAGGGAATGTGTCTATTGAAAATGGCAGGTCAATTTGATAAAGTGGCCATAAAAGTCATGAAGTCCTGAGCTTCATCAATAGACTCAGCGAGTGCATGTGCAAGGAGCTTTTATAAAGCATTTGTTCGTACATTTCAGTGCTGACTCCAGTTTTGGCTACCACACTTTACAGAAAATGTGAAGGCTCTAACAAATCCACTGACAAAGTGGAATCCAGTAATGTGGCAATTCAGTTAAACAGTGCCCTCCATAATATTTGGGACCAAGACCCATCATTTATTTATTTGCCTCTGTACTCCACAATTTGAGATTTGTAATAGAAAAAAAAATCACATGTGGTTAAAGTGCACATTGTCAGATTTTACAAAATGAGTATAACATTAAATGTAGAAATAGACAATAGACAATAGGTGCAGGAGGAGGCCATTCGGCCCTTCGAGCCAGCACCGCCATTCAATGTGATCATGGCTGATCATTCTCAATCAGAACACCATTCCTGCCTTCTCCCCATACCCCCTGACTCCGCTATCCTTAAGAGCTCTATCTAGCTCTCTCTTGAATGCATTCAGAGAATTGGCCTCCACTGCCTTCTGAGGTAGAGAATTCCACAGATTCACAACTCTCTGACTGAAAAAGTTTTTCCTCATCTCAGTTCTAAATGGCCTACCCCTTATTCTTAAACTGTGGCCCCTTGTTCTGGACTCCCCCAACATTGAGAACATGTTTCCTGCCTCTAACGTGTCCAAGCCCTTAATAATCTTATAGGTTTCGATAAGATCTCCTCTCATCCTTCTAAATTCCAGTGTATTTATATATAGTCCCCCCATTTCAGGGCACAATAATTGCTCAGGTGTGTTTATTTGCCTCCTTAATTCAGGTATAAGATAGCTCTCAGCACACAGTCTTTCCTCCAGTCTTTCCATCACTTTTGGAAACTTTTATTGCTGTTTATCAAAATGAGGACCAAAGTTGTGCCAATGAAAGTCAAAGAAGTCATTATGAGACTGAGAAATAAGAATAAAACTGTTAAAGACATCAGCCAAACCTTACCAAAATCAACTGTTTGGAACATCATTAAGAAGAAAGAAAGAGAGCACTGGAGAGCTTGCTAATCACAAAGGGACTGGCAGGCCAAGGAAGACCTCCACAGCCGATGACAGCAGAATTCTCTATAATACAGAAAGAAAAATAAAACACCTGTCCGACAGATCAAAAACAATCTTCAGCAGTCAGGGGTGGATTTGTCAATGAGCACTGTCCACAGAAGACTTCATGAACAGAAATACAGAGGCTACACTGCAAGATGCAAACCACTGGTTAGCCGCTAAAATAGGATGGCCGGGTTACAGTTTGCCAAGAAGTACTTAAAAGAGCAACCACAGTTTTGGAAAAAGGTCTTGTGGACAGATAAGATGAAGATTAACTTGTATGAGAGTGATGGCAAGAGCAAAGTATGGAGGAGAGAAGGAACTGCCCAAGATCCAAAGCATACTATCTCATCTGTGAAACACTGTGGTGGGGGTGTTATGGCCTGGGCATGTATGGCTGCTGAAGGTACTGGCTCACTTATTTTCATTGATGATACAACTGCTGATGGTAGTAGCATAATGAATTCTGAAGTGTGTGGACACATCCTATCTGCTCAAGTTCAAACAAATGCCTTAAAACTCATTGGCCGGCGGTTCATTCTACAGCAAGACAATGATCCCGAATAGACTGCTCAAGCAACAAAGGAGCTTTTCATAGCTAAAACATGGTTAATTGTTGAGTGCCCAAGTTAATCACCTGATCTGAACACAATTGAGCATGCCTTTTATATGCTGAAGGGAAAACTGAAGGGTACTAGCCCCCAAAACAAACATAAGCTAAAGGTGGCTGCAATACAAGCCTGGCAGAGCATCACCAGAGAAGACACCCAGCAACTGGTGATGTCCATGAATCACAGATTTCAAGCAGTCATTCCATGCAAAGGATATGCAACAAAATACTAACCATAACTACTTTCATTTACATGACATTGCTGTGTCCCAAACATTATGGTGCCCTGAAGTGGGGGGGACTATGTATAAACACTGCTGTAATTTCTACATGGTGAAACCAAAATGTATAAAAATGGCCTTTATTAAAATTTGACAATATGCACTTTAACCACATGTGATTTTTTCTATTACAAACCTCAAATTGTGGAGTGCAGAGGCAAATAAATAAATGATGGGTCTTTGTCCCAAACATTATGGAGGGCACTGTATGTGCACTGACTGGAGAATCAGCAGTTGTTTTCCTTGGAGCAGACAAAGTCACAAAAGGGATCTGATAGCAACATTTAAACTCATGAAGGTTGTAGGCAGTGCAAGTTGGGAAAATTGGTGATTAGCAAAATGGAGACAAGAAGCTGCAGGTGCTGAAACCTGGAACAAAATATAACTGTTGGAGGAACTCAGCAGTTTGAGCTGTATCTTGGCATACAAGAAATTACATGAAGTTGAACCCTGCAAGGTCTTAAGTTAGCTAAATAATTGAAAGTGACTTTATTTACTGTCAGACATAAAAATTGTGAACTATTAAATCTGGAATCCAGTGCAAGGGTAACAGTGACAACATTTAAAACATTGAATAGATGTTTGAAAGAAAATAATTTGCGGGACTATGAGAAAGGGCAGGAGAGTGAAACTAACTGGAGCGCTCTTGCATAGAATCAATACTGATTCGATGGGCTGAGCAGTCATGTTCTGTTCTATAACCTTCTTGTAATCCAAACAAACATGATATACTTATCATAAAACAAGTTTTCAAAGTGAACTATTGTGTAAAGGTACATTAAGCCTTTAATATAAAAAACAAATTACCAGATAATGCTATTCTTCAGATTGTGAGCTTATATTACGGTGGAATACTACCCCCAAGTGGGTAAGACACAAAAAGTGTTTTACATGTATACTGGCTTTAGTATTATTACAGAAGACATCAGGACACAGTTGCGTGCGTGAAGTAACAAATTAAGATGAAGGCTATAGAAATAAGTAAACATTTAACAAGCACAATGCACTTAATTTTACCACTACTGCTTTGTGCTTACTGTTGGAAATAACAAAGATTGTAAACTTTAGGCATGAAATGTTTAAAGTTCCTTTTTCAGATTTGCTGTGGAAAATCAATGTCTGAAGCAATGCAAACTGCAGCACGTAGAATGTTATTTTTGAAGACAGCTGCTATAAATGTACTTTAGGCTCATTAAGGTGGAAGGATTTTGGCATCAAGGAATGGAATATTTTTCCATTTCAGCCACTCAGCGTCAACATCAATCAATTCTTAAACAGGCGTAATATTCAGATGCAGAGCAAGTACTTTCTATTCTGAAATTCTACCAAAGGAATTGATATATTCTGAATTTTTTCTTGATAAATTTAGGAAGGTAGCAACAAATGTATTTAAAATATTAAAGCAATGCACAATGAGATCCCATTGCCATCTCAAGCCTGTGGTACCTAAGAGCGGTATGTTAAAATTTCATAGGCAACGATCTGCATTTTTCTGAAGAATACAACTCGGGAACTTATTTACAAAGTGCAATAGCATTTCCAAATTCATTATCTGTAGAGCAATCCAAGTAGAGTCAACTGATTGCAACACAATGAAATTCAGATTGGTTCCACAATTCTGTCAGCTCACCACTGGGTGAAGTTGAAAATTACTCTTGATTGGGTTGCAGTTCTGCACCTGGTTTTTTAGACTTTTCAAATAGCTATATTTCTCATCCTAGAGTCAGAGTCATACAGTGGGGAAACAGGCCCTTTGGCTCAACTTCCCCATGCTGACCAACATTTTCCATCCACACTAGTCCCACTTGCCTGCACTTGGCCCCTACCCCCCTAAACCTATCCTATTTATGTAATTGTCCAAATGGCTCTTAAACATTATGATAATACTTGCCTCAACTACCTCCTCTGACAGCTTGTTCCATGTACGCACCACCCTTTGTGTACAAAGGTTCCTATTAAATCTTTCAAGTTCCTATTAAATCTTTCCCCCCTCATCTTAAACCTATGTCCTCTGGTTCTCGATTCCTCTACTCTGGGCAAGAAACTCTGTGCATCCACCTGATGTATTCCCCTCATGTTCGTGTACACCTCTAAGATCACCCCTCAATCTTGCTCCAAGGGATAAAGTCTTAGCCTGCTAAACCTCCCCCTGGAATTCAGGCATTCGAGCCCTGGCAATATTCTCGTAAATCTTTTCTGCACTCGTTCCCACTTGACAACATCTTCCTACAACATGGTGATCAAAAACTGAACCCAATACTATAAATGTAGCCTCACCAATTTCTAATGCAACAAAACCTCCCCATTTCTATACTCAACACTTTGATGAAGGCCAACATACCAAAAGCCTTTTGATTACCCTATCTACATGTGATGTCACTTTCAAGGAACAAAATTAGAAAATGATTTTTCCAAAGATCCTAATTTAGAAAATGCTCTATTTCAAACAATAAAATGAATACCACAGAAAATATAGAATCATATTATATCTTATTTCATATTATATAATTTGTTTTAATCATACCTCTTTTTGGCACTCCTCAACTGCAGTCTTTATTCGTTTATTAATATCCTCTTCGAGCTCACTCAGCTGCTGTGCTGCCTCGTCCTGTGTCCTGAAACAAAAGTACCATGCAACAGAGAATAATATCAAAGTCCATTGCACTTCATTTGCTAGTCTGCACAAATTAAAAGTCAGCAGCAAAGGGAATGAATCCGCTTCGATCTATCTGCTACTTAGACTCTGATTTCCAGATAGAATAAGCTTAATGTTCCAGGGTTTCGATGTTTTAGACATGATCAGGAGAAAGGCAAAAGAGGTGGAGGAGATGTGCTATCGGTTAGGAAAACTGTCATAGTGGCACTCAGAGAGGACAAGTGCCTGTCCAGAAGCCTCTTAAAGGCCACAGTCCTATCTGCTCCACCACCATTACAGGCACCACGATCCATGCACCCACAATCCTGTCTAAAACAACTTTTCCCGCACCATCTCTTTAAATATTGGATCCTCTGACCTTAAAGCTACGCCTTTTAGACTTTGACATTTCCACTCTGGGCAAAAGGTTCCAACTGTCAATCCTACCTGTGCCTCTCAAATTTATATACCTCTATCGGGTCTCCCTTTCAGCCTCCGACGCTCTGAAGAATACAATCCTTATAGTTAATACTCTCTAATCCAGGCAGAATTCTGGTAAACCTCTCCAAAGTTTGAAAACAATGAAATCAATGGCAAGTATGTGGACCTCATGACGAGTGCCAAAGACTATAATTTTGTTTTCCCAATGCTCAATCTATATACTAAAACTCTTGTTTGTTTGTTTGTTTGCTCCTGAACTACTGCCAAAATGGGTACACGATAGCGCGGCAATTTTAGGCCCACCTTACTCACCGTCGTCCCTTTGGTGCTAATGGAAGAAGGGGGGGCAGGGAGGGTGCTGCACCAATGCAGGAGAAGTTTGGGCCCACCGGGTTCACTTGGTCTAGTAAGAAATAATTGCACACTGACAGAGCAGTTGGGTGAAGCAGAAATGTGCTGCTGTTATATTCATGTGGTCCCTTACACCTTACCAAAGGATGCCGTTGTCAAGGACCAATACTAAAAGAAAAATGCACTGGATTGTGTATTTCAGGAGATATTATTGAGGGGCTGGAAGGAAGGGTCTACTGTGGATAGGGTGAGCAGTTTTAAATACTTGGGAGTCCGCATCACAGAGGATCTGACGTGGGCAACGCACATTGCCGCACTGGTGGGTAAGGCTAAGCAGCGCCTTTACCACCTTAGACAATTGAGGAAATTCAGAGTGTCTCTGAGGATCCTTCATTGCTTCTACTCTGGGGCTGTAGAGAGCATCCTGTCCGGCAACATTACAGTCTGGTTTGGGAACAGCTCTGCCCAGGACAGGATGGCCCTGCAGAGAGTAGTGCGTTCGGCAGAACGCACCATGGGAACTACACTCATCCCCCTGCAGGACCTATACATCAGGAGGTGCAGATCCAGAGCAAGCAAGATCATGAGGGACCCCTGCCACCCCAGTAACGGACTGTTCCAGATGCTACGATCAGGCAAACGCCTCCGCTGTCACGCTGCGAAAACGGGGAGGATGAGACGGAGCTTCTTCCCACAGGCCATCAGGACTGTCAACTTTTATAACCCCAAAGACTAAATTTTTGTCGACACTAATAGTAACTTATTAACTTTATTTATATGCTGTAACTGTAATTCTTTTTTGTGCACAACCCGCAGGCATTGCCACTTTCATTTCACTGCACATCGTGTATGTGTATGTGACAAATAAATTTGACTTGACTTGAATAAGGGTTTTAAGCTGTTGCAAAGTTCCCCAATGCTTTACAAAATTAGCAGAGCCTGCTTCAATAACCAAATGAGCACAAATTAAATTGCATGCCACAGAATAATCATTATAGAACTGTACTGTGCAAATCTTTTTGTTAAAATAGTAATTGATGAATTGTCTATAGATGTTGAGTGATTAATCGTCTCCGGAGAAATGTGTGAGTTAATATGGTCTGGTCTCTGGCATTCACCACCATCTTTATTATTAATAAAAACATTCTAGTTTGTACATGGTTCTCCACTAGAATCAAAATAATCTCTTTTGTTTGAGCCACTAGCACCACAATCAGTCAAGTATGTTATCGACCAAGTGCTCATACCAACAAACATCTAGGGATATTTATCTTGTTTTTGTGCACAATTTTATGGTGACAAAAACACCTGATATATATCGCTATTCCACTAAGAAAGATCATATTAATTTAGAAATTACAAATATTACCCCTCACAAAGATTAACAAAAGTTGCAGTCAGTTTCTGAGAGCTACTGGTAATCTCCTCTATGAATTGAAATATACGTCTGAGGAATGTCAATCTTCTGTTCTGCTGCTGCACCCACTACCACATTCTACCATAGATCCCACAGGTGTTGTGTAGAGGCACCCAATGAGTTAAAATTTGGATCCAACCCCTTGGGTTCAAGCCAGTCTGCTGGTATGAATGTGTAAAAGTGTTATTATGTTACTTTAAATGGCTTGAAATGTTTAAAAGTCCTGATAGTCTTAAAAAACAATAA
Source organism: Rhinoraja longicauda (assembly GCF_053455715.1). NCBI lineage: Eukaryota > Metazoa > Chordata > Chondrichthyes > Rajiformes > Arhynchobatidae > Rhinoraja > Rhinoraja longicauda. Next base: position 56,953,590 of record NC_135955.1, on the reverse strand, counting down.
AAAATTAGTTTTAAAATGTAGTTGTTTATTGGAACTCAATAATTGCCTGAACAATCAAAAAGCTATCAGGGATTCCTCAGGATATACCATGTAGGAAGGAACTGCAGATGCTTGTTTAAAACAATGATAGACACAAAAAGCTGGAGTAATTCAGCAGGTCAGAAAGCAACTACTATATACTACCCATTCCCAGTCACTGCTCATGGATTGCATGACTTCATTCTGAGATCAGTGTTAACAGATTTAGATCAGGCTGTAGAAGGTAAGCAGTTCAGCAATGGTGCAACATGCCTTATGTCATTGCCCCAAAAATCAACAGGTATTGACAATGTGGTGCTAATTTGTTAACAGGGAAAATACTGGAACTTGCATACAAATCTTCAAAACAAGCTGGTGAATAACTTGCTTGTATTTGTTAACAAATATGACTCGATTAGTAAGTCACTGTAGACAGAATTTGCAATACACATTTCTGTGAAAGGCAGATTTTAAACAGTAAATGTAATTATTAATTATGTACTAAATATTGGAAGTTCCAGAAGACAGCTAATTGTATTTTAAAAAAGCGTCTCCAATATCCAAATGATGTCCACAATATTTAAATCAACCTGTTTCCACAGCCAGGCTTTATTCAACAAACAAAACGAGTATGAACAAATTTCTGTGGAGAATGGGGCTGTGTAAAATGTACATAACACATACAAATTCAGTTTCAGCTGAAGACCATGTGATTAACAACGGCATCAATTATTTATTGTGTGTATCCCACAGTGGAAATGTAACACAAATAAGTAGGCATTTGCAAAGTTGGCGCAACCCAAGGTTATTCAAGGATATAAAATTACATTTCAATAAAGCTATTGTAATGTGCCCAACTGAGTTTATGGAAATATTACCCAGGGGTAACAAGACCTCAATTATTTTTTCAGGAAACTGTGGTGTAACTCAACTATTTTAAAGAATGAATGGTTCTCCCTCAAAAGTTGGATAAATAAAGATGGTCTAAGGGAACTTTGTGATATTTTAAAAATAAGTTGCAGAAAACAACAGAGCTATTCTTCAAAAGATCAGATGAATTACACAAATGCTCCTTTAAGCACTGTTTGCAGGGAGAGGGGGGAGGGTCAGCTTAATCTTCACCCAGAGTTAGAAAACGGTGAATACAAAGACTGCTAAGTTCAGTACCAACTGACCATTACCTTGTTCGAGGTACTATCTTTCAGGTGACGTTAAACTGAAAGATCAGTTTGCCAATCCAGTAACGTCTATAACAGACACTTGATCAGAATCATCTGGAAACCAACTCAAAGAGAGGTCAAGGGATAACCAAAAGCATGAAGCCACATGGCATTTATAAAGAAAAAACAGAGGTAGGGGAGCTTGGAGGAAATTCCTGTACGAGGCAAGCTAGATGACGTTACAGAAAGGTGGAGAATGAGAAATGTGGAAGTCGACTGCAGATAATATAAATTCTGCACAGAGATGGGTGTAGTGGTGATGGGTTTATAGTCATTGTAAAGGAGTGTTGGAAATGAAGAGTGATCCCTTCAGCACTAGGTAATTTCCACCCAAGGCACTGACTGCTGACTGAGATGGAACCAATTCCAAACAAGCAGAGACTGCATCAGTCCAAGATCATAGATTTGATCTTGCTAATGTGTATTTTCAAAAACAATTGGCCCATTCAACACTTATCTACAAAACATCATGGGCACATTTAGCGGAGGGGTTGAGAGAACAGCGGGAGTAATAGAGCTGCTGTCGTCAACACATGTTCCTCACCAACCCAATATCTAATGCTGTGAGTGAGATGGGTGCCATAGATGGCTTGCTTAGGTGCCGAGAGTTTGTGGTACATTCACTAAGAGGTAACTACCTACCCATTCTGGAATAAAGCTAGGCAGATTTTTACGTAGATGGTCAGACATGCATAAAAATTCTCCTTGATTTGATACCCAGATATCCAAAGTGAAAAATCAAGCACGCTCCTTCAGGACAATGAGATTTTTAATGTCTGACATGTTTCTATAAACCACCACCAGGGTAATTAGTTATACCCAATATCTAAAACATAATTTCTCAGTTATCAGTGTCCTTTATAAAAAAATCTTCATATTTACCTTTTCACAGTACATGCTAGTTTCTCCAGCTCTGTGTTCTGCAACATGATATCTCGAACAAAGTCCTTGATCACAGATTCATATGGCCGAATCAGCTTGGGCTCTGCTGATTTTAGGTTCTGGTAAAGGGCAGCAACTTGCTGAGGTCTGCTCAGAAAAAAATAAAATTAATAAATGATAAAGCTTCAATACTAGTTCATCTAGTCTTTCCTTGTAAGCTGTGGAATTCTCTGCCACAGAAGGTAGTTGAGGCCAGTTCATTGGCTATATTTAAGAGGGAGTTAGATGTGGCCCTTTTTGCTAAAGGGATCAGGGGGTATGGAGAGAAGGCAGGTACAGGCTACTGAGCTGGATGATCAGCCATAATCATATTGAATGGCAGTGCAGGCTCGAAGGGCCGAATGGCCTACTCCTGCACTATTTTCTATGTTTCTATGTTTCTAAGCTACACCAATTATCTATACTCTGCCCAACGCTATAGTTACCATTAAGGGGCCCAGGAATTATTTTCGTCAATATTTCCTATGCCTTGCTTCATAGCTTCACTCCATTAGACCATAAAGACAAGCAGCAGAATTAGGCCATTCTCCCCATAAAGTCTACTCCATCATTCAATCGTGGCTGATCTATTTTCCCCTCTCAATCCCATTCTCCTGTCTTCTCCCCGTAACCCATTAAATGACAAGACACAAGAGCAGAATTATTCCTTCGAGTAATTCTCTAATCAAAGCACACAAACTGATTCTTCATCTCGAATTTCTAAGCTAATATTCAATTTCCACCCTTTCCGATACAATCAGGGCCACTCAACTCTATTGTCATTTTTCCTAATTCTCCTACAGCTAGTGTCCTAGGATAGGTGTTTCCCAACCTTAATAATCTGCATATTATTCACAAAATGCTGGAGTAACTCAGCAGGTCAGGCAGCATCTCGGGAGAGAAGGAATGGGTGACGTTTCGGGTCGAGACCCTTCTTCAGACTGATGTCAGGGGGGCGGGACAAAGGAAGGATATAGGTGGAGACAGGAAGATAGAGAGAGATCTGGGAAGGAGGAGGGGAAGGGAGGGACAGAGGAACTATCTAAAGTTGGAGAAGTCGATGTTCATACCACTGGGCTGCAAACCCTTAATAATCTGCAATTGTGCAGCTATAAATCAAATGCCTTTTGAGTCATACAGCACGAAAACAGACCCTGCAGCCCAACTTGTCCACGCCGGCCAACATACCCCATCTACACCAGCCCCATCTGCCTGTGTTTACTTCCACTTTTACTAATAATTCATACTAAGCAGCCACAGACTCTCATACAAACAACACTTGCACGTTTAATTTGATGTACAAAAAAATTGTACTGCTTCCTCAATATCACAATCAAGCAGCTCTAATTGCTCTGTTCATTGCCTTATATGCTACACCCATGTGTTGAATTGACTTCATATATAGTTTAATTAAACCAAAGGCCAAGAGGCAAATACAACTCAGTTAATACTGTGAGACACACGCTATCACTTTTAATTATTACTTCAATACAATTAACATTCATCTAATTTTCCCCAATGTTTGGTCATCGGTCCCCCCTGCTCGCTCCATCAACAGCAAAAAACATTTTCAAAGTAATGTCCCCTGGGAATTACCAAGGCAGAATGATGGGGGGAAATTATTTGTTGCATTAGTCAGAAATCTAGGAACAAGGCAGCATCAAATCCATTATCAATTCCTTCACAACATCAGTAAATCATCTAAATTCGAACTCTAAAGATATCATTAAGGGAACTAACAGATTTTTTTTAGAAAATGTCTGTAAAACTTATACGAACCATTCCAATAGCAAGAAAAACTAACATATTCATGGAAATGTATTCATTATTCTTGGGGCAACGACAGATTGTTGCTCTAATGACAATTTTTAAACAGTTAGGAAAGGCTGTTCAACAAGCAAAATATCAACCGAAACTTTAATACATGTTTTACCATAATCCAGTTTTTGGAATCAATTTTAAAATGGATTGCATTCCCATTCTCAATTATTACATGCTCAACTCAGATTTTAATGTAAAATTTCAAATGTTTTAAAAGTCAATTTCAAGTTAACATCAAGTATTAGCAGAATAAATTACTTTCATTATTACAGTTGAGATTTGGGGCAGTAGAGTTGCTGCCTTACAGAGAGAGACCCGGGTTCAATCATGACTACGGGTTCTGTCTGCTTGGAGTTTGTACATTCTCCCCGTGACTTGCGTGGGTTTTCCCTGGTTGCACCAGTTTCCTCCCACACTCCAAAGACCTACAGATTGGCTTCGATAAAATTGTAAATTGTCCCTAGTGTGTGACGGATAGTGTTAGTACGGGATCACTGGGCACTGCAGACACGGTGGGCTGAAGGGCTTGTTTCTGTGCTGTATCTCTAAACTAAACTAATAGGAAGTGATGGCAACAACAACTGATGTAAATACAAGGGGTTGTCCTTGTTGACCAGCAACTCTTCTAGTTTCTCAAGGTGTACCACACAGCTGATGAAGGAGGTTGAATGGATCAGTATGTGGGGAGGGGGGGGAAGAAACGCAAAGGGCAGGAAAACACTTCACAGAAATCTGAATGAAACTTTTTAAATAAATAAAAATTGTTTTGAGGTTGTAACTAGCAGAATAAATAAAATCAGTAGATGTGATGTATTTTGATTTTCAGAAAGGCATTTGTGATGGTTCTGTTATTATATGTTCTTATATCCAATCAAAAATGCAAAACATTAACATGCTTTAAGTCTTATTCTGATTAACTGTACAAGATTTTGATCACTGGAATTTAGTGAAGCTTGGCTTTAATTACCAGTTGAGCAGATCCAAGTTTTTGCCAATGTAGTCAATATGCATAATAGAGGTGCTCATGTTAAATCCAAACAATAAACACTCTCAAAATACAATATTTTAATTATCTATGTAGTGCCGCATTACACCTTGCATTTGTTTTATACTATGCAAACAATAGAATTACTACAACCAGTCTCAGTTGAAAAGGAACAGAAATAGGAACTTGGGGACTTCCTGTTGGTTTGATTATATCAGTTGTTAATGAATTTCCACAGAGATTCTCCTGATCTTGTATTAGCACTTTAACAAAAACTCCAAGAAATGATGGACCATCCATTTTAACCATTTCTCCAGATTTGCTATTTTGGACTTTTTTTTGCAAAAGAAAAAGGGCAACTATGGGAATACCTTCCTTTAAGTAATCAATAATACTTTGTTTTAAAGTGTCAACCTTCAAAACGATCTTATCAAATCAAATTATATTACAGTTCTACAATGCTGCACATAACATTGGAAATTGTAAACAATAAATAGCAAATTAGAAAAATTAGAAACGCAATAACATAAAATCATGGTGCGAGAGTCATTATAGCACAGAAGGCAGCCATTTGGTCTATTGTCTTTGCTGGCTATAGAGAGGAATCATACCTATTCAATTTCCTTTTAGAATCAGTTATCTAATTAGGCAGACAAGTTCTCCCGAAAAGAAATACCAGAAAACCAAGTTTTCTTCTCCTAAAGAATTTCAACCCAACCTTTTTGAAAAAGCCTCTTGGCCAAACTGGCCCCATGATCGTGACACCTTCTGTCCTGGACTATGTTTGTCCAACATTCTTTGTAGGGTACGTCGAACAATTACTGTTCCAGGCGTACACTGGCCCTATCCCCGAACGCTACCTCCGCTACATTGACAACTGCATTGTGGAAGAACGTTTTTACAATTGGAAGTCTTTGGTCAGCAGTCAACTGCAGGGGTCAGTGCTGTGACTGTGATGCACACATGGGTGTGAATGTAGGAAGTATGTTTAGCAAGCTTGTAGATGACATGAAAGTTTGTGGTGCTGTGGGTATCTCCAATGTTGTCTCAGGCTAGAGTAGAATATGGATCAGATGGAACATTGGGCACAGCAATGGCAGATGGAATTAATCCCAACCATTAACAGGTGTTGCATTTGGGAAGTCAAATAGTTTTTTAGTTTTGTGATACAGTGTGGAAACAGGCCCTTCGGCCCACCGAGTCCACACCGAACAGCGATCCCCGCACTTTAACACAAACATACACACACTAGGGACTATTCGCACTTATACCAAGCATACAAACCCAAGCCAATTACTCTACAAACCTGTACATCTTTGGAGTGTGGGAGGAAACCAAAGATCTTGGACAAAACCCACATGGTCATGGGGAGAACATACAAACTCAGTAGAGACAGCACCCATAGTTGGGATTGAACCCAGGCTTCTGGTGCTGTAAGGCAGCAATTCTACCTTTATGCTAAGACATATACTGTAAATGGAAGGCCTCCAAGGAATGTTGATAAACAGAGGGACATGGGGGTTCAGAGGGCATGATTCCTTTTGTAGATCAGGGCTTAGTATATAAAAGTTGGGATGTTAGGTGCAATTTTACAAAACATTGATTTGACCAGACTTGGAATATTGCACCACAATATATGAAGGATGTGGTTGCATTGGAGACACTGCAGAAGAGATTCACAAGGATGTTACCTGGATTAGAGGATTTAAGTTAAGAGGAAGGATTGGGTAGGCTAGCTTGGTTTTCCTGGAGCAATAGAGGCTTAAAGGTGTTCTGATCGAGGTACACAAGAAACATATATTAAGTGGGATAGTCAGAATCTTTTTCCCATGGTAGGATTATTAAAAAATGAGATGGCATAAGGCGAAAGGGGATTTTCGTGAAGGTTTTTTTAAAATAAAACAAATTGTTGATACCTGGAACTTGTTCTCAGAGGTGGTTGAATTAGAAACATCTACATTTAAAAGACATATCGATAGGGACATAAATAGACAAGACACAGAAGGATATGCACCTAATGCAGGTAAATGGGTTTAGTATGGATGGTAATAAAGGTCAGCATAGACATGGTCTGAAGGACTCATTTCTGTACAGTATGTCTCTAACAAACATGATAACTCTTTCCATAACTAAGGTTTGGCTCCATTCACAATTATTAGAGTCAGAGCAATAGGATACAGAATTCAGCCATTCACCGACTATGGCCACTGTGCCTTTTCCCCATCCATACTAATATTTGCATGTATTAGCATCCTTGAGACCAAAACAAAACTGGCTTAACCTATTTTCTCCTGGAAAGAAACAGATGCCTTATTGCACTACAAGTGCTGACAGCATGTTATGAAAATATACAAAGACATCAAAAAATTCCACATACAAATTTTCAGAACTGTTTGAAAATAGTAAAATTGATATTAAAATTATCCCGCAGCCATACACCTTTAAAGTACTCAGGACTGGGGCATTATATAAATATAACACCGATTTCAATTAAACTTCTTCCACAGGACCACGGGACGACAGTGAGTAAGGTGGGCCTAAAATTCTTGCGCTATCATGTATCGTTTTGGTTAAGGAACAAGCAAACAAATGAGAATTTTAGTACATAGATAGATGCAGGGAATGGAGGGATATCGATCATATGTAGGCAAATGAGATTAGTTTATCTTGGCATCGTGTTTGGCATGGACATTGTGGACAAAGGGCGTGTTCCTGTGCTGCACTTTTATTTTTGAGCTACATCCCAGAACTTTGGAATAGATTGCTATGGTTACCAACTTCCAAAAATCTATATATTCTTTAATGGCTCCAGTACATTGGGGATACCAAATATTTTCTCTCTCCCATTATTTAAAAAAGGCGGGAGAAAGAAAAAACAGCGAGCTGCTAGCCACTATTAGGGAAAAAATATATGATTTAAAAAATCAAGAAAGTAATGATTGAATATAACAATTTGGATTAATACCAGGGAAAAATATAGCATTACTGCCCTGACCATTCAAGATACTTCAGGCAATGATCACAAGAATGCAATAAATAGAAGTCGGTCATGTGTTTTCTCAGAGTCTGCCTGCCATTCTTTGAAATCTCAGAAATTTCCAGCATCAACCCATATTCCTCGATTCCTTTACTGTCCAGAAATCTGCAAGTTCACAGTTTGACCAAGATTCCACAGCCCTCCAGGGTAGAGATTCCAAAGATTCATCAGTGCAAAGAAATTGCTCCTTACTTGCCTAGTGTAGGTGAATCGAGGACCAGAGGACATAGGTTTAAGGTGAAGGGGAAAAGATTTAATAGGAATCAGAGGGGTAACTTTCTCACACAAAGGGAGTTGGGTGTATGGAACAACCTGCCAGAGGAGGTAGCTGAGACATTTAAGCAACAGATACATGGATAGGGCAGGTTTGGAGGGAAATGGACCAAATGCAGGAAGGTGGGACTAGTGTAGCTGGGACACATGTTGGCCGATGTGGGCAAGTTGGGCCGAAGAACCTCTTTCCGCTCTGTATCACTCTAGGACTCCAATTCAATCCTAAACAATTTACCACTTTATTTTGAAGCTGACTAAAATCTAAACTCATCAGCCAGGGGAAATTTCAGCCCTTCATGCACCATGTTAAGACTGGTAAGAATTTTGCAAGATTCAATGAGCTCTCCTCTCATTCTACTATCTACTACAGAATACAGACCTAATCTAACAAATCCTTCCATACATGGCAAAAATCCAACATAGGCAGTTAAGTGAATCTACACTGATGCCCACAAGTACAGCTTCTTCAGGAAAAGAAACAAACCTCTGCATTATTGTCATGTGGCATATTTGCTCTAATACTGTAATTCCTTAAGAGGAAGTTTGGCATGTCCCCAAAACACCTCACCAACTTGTGCAGATGCACCATAGAAAGCATTTTATCAGGATGTATCACAGGATGGTTTGGGAATAGCTTTGTCCATGACCGCAAGAAATTGTAGAGAATAGTGGACGTGGCCAAGACCATCATACAAACCAACCCTTCCATTGACTCCATCTACACTTCACACTGCTTCAGCAAGCCCACCAGCATAACCAAGGACGAGTCTCACCCTCGTCACTCCCTCTCCCATAAGACAAGAGGTACAGAAGTGTGAACATGTATACCTCCAGATTCAGGGACAGTTTCTTTCCAGCTGGTATTATGCAACTGAACCATCCTATCACCAACTATAGAGCGGGCCTAATCTACCATCTACCTCATTGGAGACCCTCAGACTATCTTTGATCAGACTTTACCTTCCACTAAACATTATTCCCATTATTCTATATCTGTACACAGTGGACGACTTGATTGTAATCATGCATAGACTTTTCACTGACTAGATTACACACAACAAATAGCTCTTCCACTGTACCTTAATACACATGACAATAATAACAAAACAAAACAAAAAAAAAGATTGTCTTCTTGATTGCTTGCTTCACCTACAAGTTGGCATTCCGTGACTGGCGTCCATGGACATCAAAGTAACTTTGTTAAATGTGGATGTTGAATCACCATTAAAATGAAAACATTGCTTTTCTGCTTTGTACATCGCATTTTATTCCTTGGGCGTTCTTGCCCAATTATTAAACTTCTCCAAATCTACTTTACATTGTCTTCATCCGAGTTTGTATCATTGGCAAATTTCTTGAGGGTGAACCCTCAGAAAGCAATGGTGTTCCTGGGCACATTCTTATCACCTGCGCAGACCAACTGGCTGGTGTTTTTTGTGGAGATCATCAACCCGTCATTACTAAGATGAGAGGTTTACACCTGCTTTAAAAGGACATCAATAATATCTGTTCCCAAGAAGAGCAAAGCAACATGACTCGATGACTAACATGTTAGTAGCACTAACACCCATGGTGATGACTTCAGCAGTTTGAAGAAGGGTCCAAACCTGAAATGTCACCCTTCCATGTTCTCCAGAGATGTTGCCTGCCCAGCTGAGTTACTCCAGCATTGTCTTTCCATGGTGATGGTGCTTTGAGAAGCTAGTCAAGGACCTGGACCCACTACAATTCATGTACTACCACAACAGACCAACAGACCATCAGGGGATGTGATCTCACTAGCTCTCCACTGGACCATTTACTGCTCATTGACTACTGCTTGCAATTCAACATTATTGTCCTCTCCCAACATGTCAATCTCAGAGAACTGGACCTGTCAAGTCAAGTCAATTTTATTTGTATAGCACATTTAAAAACAACCCACGTTGACCAAAGTGCTGTACATCTGATTAGGTACTAAGGGGAAAAAAATGAAACATACAGTAGCACGCAAACAGTTCACAGCGCCTCCTCAATGAGCCTCAAACTCTGTCATCTCTATGAAATTGGCTCCTCTAGTTCCTCATTGACAGACCACAATCAGTAAGGATTGGCAACCACACTTCATTCTCGATAACCATTAGTACTGGAGCTATACTCATGACTGTGTGGCCAGGCACAGCGCCAACATTATCTTTGTCGATGAAACCGCTGTTGTTGAATGAATAATGGGTGATGATGAGTCAGAGTATTGGAGGGTGATTGATAATCTGATTGAATGATGCCAGAACAACAATCTAGTTCTTCATATTTGCAAAAAAAAAGAGCTGATTATTGACTTCAGGAAGAGAAAGCTGGGAATTCATGGATGCCTTCATCGATGGGTCAAAGATCTGTTCTGGGTCCAACACATCAATACAATGATATTCATCAATGCCTCTAGAGTCATAGAGTGATACAGTGCAGAAACAGGCGCTTCGTCCCCACTTGCCCACATGTCCCAGTTACACTAGTCCCACCTGCCTGCGCTTGGTCCATATCCCCTATGTCCTCGATTCCCCTACTCTGGGCAAGAGATCCTGTGCATCTATCCGATCTATTCCTCTCAAGATTTGATACACCTCTATAAGATCACCCTCATCCTCCTGCACTCCAAGGAATAGAGACCCAGCCTACTCAACCTCTCCCTCTAGTTCAGACCCCTTAGTCCTGGCAACATCCTTGTAAATCTTCCCTGAACCCTTCCAAGCTTGACAATGTCTTGCCTACAACAAATTTAAGAGTGTGTTGTATTGCACATGCGATTGAAGCTTGCTCTATGCAGGCAGCAGATGTGGGGGTTTGAGGAGTCTGGAAGAAGCCTTGGTCCTGCCCTGCCTGAACACATGCAATGGAAGCTTGCTCTATGCAGGCAGCAGATGTGGGGGGTTTGAGGAGTCTGGAAGAAGCCTTGGTCCTGCCCTGCCTGAACACATGCAATGGAAGCTTGCTCTATGCAGGCTGCAGATGTGGGGGGGGGGGGGGGGGGGGGGTTGAGGAGTCGGGAGGAAGCCTTGGTCCTGCCCTGCCTGAACACATGCAATGGAAGCTTGCTGTATGCAGGCAGCAGATGTGGGGGGTTTGAGGAGTCTGGAAGAAGCCTTGGTCCTGCTCTGCCTGAACACATGCAATGGAAGCTTGCTGTATGCAGGCAGCAGATGTGGGGGTTTGAGGAGTCGGGAGGAAGCCTTGGTCCTACTCTGCCCTAACAAATGTTCTCCTCTACTTCAGGAGAAAATTGATGAGATTTTCTTACATCGACAAATAGGCGATCAAACTTCTTCAGTCTGAAGAAGGGTCTCGACCCAAAACGTCACCCATTCCTTCTCTCCTGAGATGCTGCCTGACCTGCTGAGTTACTCCAGCATTTTGTGAAATAAAACTTCGACAGGTGTACAGTAGAAAGCAAACTGGTTGGTTGCATCATGGCCTGTTTTGGCAACCCAAATGCTCAAAAGTGGTCACCCAAAAGGTGACTACAGATAGTGGTAGACACTGCCTGGTACTGACCTCCCCACCATTGAAGGGATCACTGTCTCTAAAGGGCAGCCTTTATCAAAGACCCACGGCATCCTGGTGGTGCTATCATTTTGCTATTTCCATTGGTAAGGTGGTACATAAGCCTGAAAATAGTGTTCAAAGAACTCCTTCTTCCCAACAACCATATTATTGAACACTGGAAGACATTAATCACTTTCTCAACAACTACGATCTACTACGGTCAGCCTTTTGTTGTAGGATAGACTTCGGTTTTTGCACGATTTTGGTTACCTGGTATTAATGTTATTAATTTATTGTATTATTATATGTATCGGTGTCTTGTCTCGTTAACGGGCCTGTTTAGCTGCAGCGAGCAATAATACTTTGTTGTCCCATTGCAGGTATCTTGGTTAATTAAACATTCTTGACTCTAGAAACTTGGAAATAAGACTATTTCAAACTCTTTCTAATTTCCATTGGGTATTGCTATCAGCGCTCCCCCTACTCCAGAAAAATGAAAGGATAAGTAAGCATTGTTACAATGTTAAGTTTGCTGCGGGTCACGCACTTTCGCGGAACGCCCTATCCAGCAGCCGCTATGCTCATGGTTAAATGTGCATTCCCTTTCTTCAGGCGGAATGGCGCTCCTCCCATCCAACTGCCCCGAAACGGCTCTCGTTTTGGTCACTGAACCACAGTGACTGGAAATATTTACCGGTAGCTCTCTGCATTTGGCCCATCGTACTTCTGTGTGGAGAAAGTAACCCTCCCAATAAGCTGAGCACCTAATCCGTCGCCCGTCCCAATCTATGAAACTAGATGAAGTAATGTTGATACAAGCACGACAAGGGGCACTGCTTCTCCTGTGTGCAACTCAGATTCTCAAATCAACTGGCATTTGAAAGTCGATTTTTTTTATTTTTAATCCCAATTTTACACACGAACTAAACCACTTTTCAGGGCGCAGACCTGTTATTTAGAGGTCCGTAAAGGGCTCGGGGTGGAGTCCACCTGTAACCTAGCAGCAATGCGCAGTGCCAGTGGTGGCGGGGCTGCCCGGGTTTATCCGACCAACACACATTTCGTGTCTCCCGGCGGTTCCCGGGGACGAAGCGTCGCAGAACCAGGGGACAGGACAGGGCAGGACAGGGCAGGGAAGGACCAAAACTTACTCCAGACTCAACCCCCACACCTGCTGCCCGCGTACAGCAAGCTGGCAGCTCCAGCTGGAAATACAACACGCCCTTAAACTACCCCAATGTCAGTCTGAAGAAGGGTCTCGACCCGAAACGTCACCCATTCCTTCTCTCCCGAGATGCTGCCCGACCCGCTGAGTTACTATATCCAGCATTTTGTGAATAAATACCAAAGTAGAACAACGCGTCAGTCACACACGGAAACATTGTGCAGGGTTTGTTTCACCTTGGAATAAACCTGGCCTCTTCGCCCAGTCTCTGTTGGAATTCGTCCCAGTCGGGCTCGACACTCAAAGCCTCGAAGTTTATCATCTCGGAAACTTCTTGAAAGCCTCGGGCGAACTCGCGGAAGTTGATGCAGCCGTCTCTGTTGGAGTCGAGCTTGTCGAAGAGAGTGTCGATCTCGGGCTGTCCTACTTGTAGCTCCAGACAGACCGTGACAAATTCCTCATACTCGATGCGGCCGGACTTGTTCAGGTCGCAGGCGTGGAACAGGGCGCACAGCCTCTGCTCATCTCCCATCCGGAAATGGAGGCTCCAGAGTACACAAACTAAACATGTAAAAAAGGCAATATCCAACCAGGCGACCTGGAGTCAACCTCCCTCCCTCCCTCCCTCCCCGAGAGACCGTGACTCCTGCCCGCACCGCACCGCACCGCACCGCTCCTCTCCTTCATGCACCAGTGTGTGTCCAGGACCCGCTGACTGTGTGTGTGTGTGCGTGTGTTCAGGCGCCTGAGCCCGAGGTGAAGTGACCCTGTGGTTCCGAGCTCCAGCCCCAGTCACTGCAGGACTCCTTCATCCCGCCAGGTAGTGCAGAAGGAGCACCTCCCCCCGTCTGTCTGTCCGTCCCACGCAGCGGCGTTGTTCAAGGTTTCTCTTTAAAGAACTTGATGTACCTTTTTCCACCTGGTCACGTCACGCCAGCTTCACTTCTGCCCTCCCTCCCTCCCTCCCTCCCTCCCTTCCCTCCCTCCCTGTGTCGCCGCCGAACAAGTGCTGGGACCACGATGGCAGTCCATAGCTGGCCTGGGCTCGCTCACCTGCTGCGCTCAGGTTTGGGGGGAAACTCCGTTCAGAAACCGACAGGGTTGATGAGTTCAAGAGAACCGCGTTGGCAACACTTCCTTCCACAGGTGTCGCGAGTCGCAACACAAGCGTGTGAACTAATCGATTTTTGGGTTTTTTTGCGCTCTGAGACATACGCTCTTCCCAACGTTTCAAAAGGAAGGCTGAAATTCTTTCCCAACTACATCTTGCCACGCTTTGACTGGATATTTTGGATGCCTTCGTCAACCTGCTCTCCTTGGCATTTTAATTAATGGAGACTCCAAAGTACACAAACTTCAGGGCACTCGTAATCTTTGATTTTTCTTTTGTGTTCCTCACGACTCAGTTTTTCTCGTCTGCTACTCCTCGGTTCTCCCTCGCAGGCTTTTCGTTTTCCCTTTCTCCTACAGACCATTATTTTAAGATATATTTGAATTGTCTCTCTTATATTAATCTCATTTTTTATTCTACCTATACATATTTCAGCACATTAGTGCATCCGTAATATTCTGCTGTTTAAAAAAATCCAGACCAACTCATGTAAGCATCCATTTCTTATTCAGTTTCTTTGAAAAACGTCTGGTCATGCTCAAAATTTCCTTTCAGTTGTTAAATTTGAAAATGTAAACATCGGCTCAAGTCTTTCAAATTACCTTGACATCAGTCAGTCTAGTTTATTGTCACAGGTACAGTGAAAAGCTTTTGTTGCAGGCTATCTAGTCACCAGAAAAAATACATGATTACAATCAAGCCATTTACAGCAATCCCACGATAAGGAAATAACATTTAGTGCAAGATAAAGCCAGAAAAGTCCAATCAAGAATAGTCCGAGGGTTACCAAAGAGGTAGATAATAGTTCAGCACTGTTCTCTGGTTGTGGTAGGATGATTCATTTGACTGATAACAGCTGGGAAGAAACTGTCCCTGAATCTGGAGATGTGTGTTTTCACACTTCTATGTCTTTTGCCTGATGGAAGAGGGAGTGGCCAGGGTTCGACTCATCCTTGATTATGCTGCTGGCCTTGCCGAGGCAGCATGAGGTATGAATGGAGTCAATAGAACGGAGGTTGGTTTGTGTGATGGTCTGGGCTGCGTCCACAATTTGCTGACCACAATTTCTTGCGGTCTTGGATGGAGGTATTCCCAAACCAAGCTGTGATACATCCTGGTAAAATGCTTTTTATGGTGCATCTGTAGAAGTTGGTAAGAGTTGTAGGGGACATGCCGAACATCCTAAGCCTTCGAAGGAAGTAGAGGCATCAGAAGTAGTGCTTTCTGAGAGATAATAATATGTGGGATAATAATTATTTTCCAATAGTGCTAAATATAGTAAACGTATGGAAGATAAGATTGTGCAGAATAAAAAGCAAATACTGACTTATGCCCTATTTTGCACCAATATTAATTTCACTTTTGTCAACTGTAGATTTTGAAAGTGTGTCCTATATATCCAAGTTCAAGCCTTTAATGAATAGTTTAGCAAAAAAATTGAAGCTAATTTGTTTTAATACTAAGGGAGGCGAGATATGCATTCCTCCAGTTTGAAACCTGCTGTTTTCACACAGTTCTCCATTAGTAAGTCATTGTCAATTCAATATTGCTGTTCATTTTACTCCATGGTCTTCAATTTTGTTGACGTCTTATATTCAGTAGTTTACCAAATCCTTTTTAAGAATCCATATGTAAAACATCACATCGTCCTCATGGGCATTCAGTGTTACCTCATTAAAAAACTCATGTCAGTTAGAATTTGGTTTTAGTTAGTACTTGGCAGTCTCCTTTACTAATGCGAATGTGTCTAATTCCGCTTTTAATTTTGTCCCAGGCTATCATTTCTGGTAGTTTCCCACCATCTGGATTAGACTAACAAGATTGCAGTTGTTAGGTTTTCCTTGCCTCCTTTGTTGAGCAATAACATACTCCTGTGCTTCAGTACCACCCTTGAATCTAAGAAGGATTGGAAACTATGATCTATATCTTCCCATTTACCCCCTTATTTCCTTCGGTAACCTTGGATGTATCTCCTCCAGACCTTAAAATTTCAATGTTTTCAATTTCTAGCCTGTTCACTGTCATCTTTACATGCTCACTTCCTGAGTCTGACTGCATCTCCTGTCCTGTGAAGGCAGTTGCAAATTATTCATCAGTCATCGATGTCTTCATGAATAGATCTCTTTTATATCTTATGTTTTAAGTCCTGGTTTCTAGTTGAACTGCCTGTTTTCCATTTAAACACTTCCAGAAGGCATTACAGTTTATTTTATGTTTGCTGTCAATGTACTTTCATGTTATGTCTTAGCCCTTATTCCTTTTCACTACCCTTCTGAAGTTTCTACATTCAAATAACTCCTGCCTGTATTTGGTAATATGACATTTGTCATATATCTTTTTCTGCTTCACATTACATATCATTCCTTTAAAATGCAGTGGATTCTGGCTTTGATTACCTTTTCTTTCTGCTCACGTGAATATTCCTAGACTGCACCTGACCTAACTCTACTTTAAAGTTTGCCCATTCTTTGCTAAGATTTTTCTCTGTCAATCTTTACTTCTAGTTTTAAATCAGTCTAATCTATTTAAAACCCACCAAAACTGGCTTTCCTTCAATTATATATTTTGCTCATTGTCTTTTTCCATTACTTTTTCTCATTCGATTCGCAACATACAGGTCTTTGGGGGAGAAACACCTTCCTTTGCATTTAATACCATTCTAATTTCAGTCTACATTAACCTTGCTGAAGACCCCCACTATATCTATTCCATACTTCTTTTATTATCTGCAATTTCCTTGCAAATTTGCTCTTCTTTATCCTTTCTACTAGTTAAGTGTCTTTAGATAAATGGCACATCTAGTTTGCTTCTTTGATTGTAACTATAGAAATCGTTCTTAACTCATGTACATCCTCTTTTCCCAACACTGGATGCATGACCTTGTCCTTTATATTGCCCATATTCTCAGTGCCAAAATGGACCATAAATCTACTTGCTCACCCTCTTGTACAAGAATATTCTGAACAGTGATATTCTTGATACCATCACTAGAAAGGAACCATACCTTCATGGAATCATATCTGCAGCCATAGGGCCTTCTGACAGTCTTCTTCATGGGTCAAATTCTCTATAATGTCTGGATTTTGTTTCCTTCCACCAAGATCCTGCCCTGAACACTCTGCGTTCATCAAATGTAGTTTTTATTCAGGTATGTATTCAATCCTTTATTACTCATCAAACCTACCAGGTAGGTTACTGATTGGTATGGATAGTCAAAGACTTACAGAGTGATGCAACACAGAAACAAAGCCTATGGTCCATTGCATCCATGCTGGCTACCAAGTATCCATCAACACCATTGCATTTTATCAGTGCTTGGTCCGTAGCGTGTTGTGGCTCAGTGATTCAAATGCTCAGTCTGAAATGCTTACATCAGAGAGGCTATAAGATGCAGTGCTATCTAAAATAATTTATATCCATATAGCAATTTTTAGAATTCCAATATGTCATATTGTCAAAATGGCGGCGCTGCCATAGCAGCTGCGGCTTACCTGCGGTCCATTTGTCTTTGTGTTTTGTTGTTTTTTTGTGTCTTAATTGTCGATGTGATGTCGTGTTTTTGTGTTTGTGTACTATGTGTGGGGGGGAGGGGGGGAACTGTAAAATTGTAAATATGTGTCCCTTCCGAACGGAGACCTGACCTTTGTTTTCTGGGTGGTGTCTCCGTTCCTGCTGCGGCCTACCATCGGCCCAACTCCTGGAGCTGGCGGCCTCCAGGGCTCTGGTTCGCAGAGCCCACAGATCGGACTTACCATCAGCGGAGTCGGCCGTCTTCGGAGGCTGCGGGAGCGGCTGCGACTCGCCTTAGGCTCGGGCCGCATGGATGCCGACATCGGGAGCTCCGGCAGCGGCAGCATGTTCGCCCGCCCCGGGTCGCGGGGCTTGGGTCGCGGACATTTCACCGTCCGGCGCGGCCTAAAATAGGCCGCGGGATTTCTCTCTGCTGGGCGGGGGCTTCAATGTCGGGAGCCACGACCGCCCCGACGTGCAGCAACAGCGGCAGCGACAGCGTGTTCGCCCGCCCCGGATCGCGGGGCTTGGGTCGGCCCGCTGCGGACCTTTCACCGTCCGGTGCGGCCTGCAGCCACAACAACCTGACCGCGGGAGAAGACGGCAGGGGAAGGGAAAAGACATTGTGGCCTTCCATCACAGTGAGGAGAGGACTGGAGGAGACTCACTGTGATGGATGTTTCTTTTTTTTGTGTGTTTTTGAGGTTGTGTAATTTGCCTATTTTAATGCTTTATTGTGTAATCTGCCTAATTTAATGTTTTATTGTTGGACTGTGGGTGACTGAATTTCGTCCAAAAAATCGTTTTTTTGGATGACAAATAAAGCTATCTTGAATCTTGAATCTTGAATGTCTCAAAGCAATTTACAACCAGTGAAGCATTTCAGGCATACAAACACAGTGAAAGTCAGAAAATAGAGTGACCAATCTATGTCACATGTAATGTACTTTTTGAAATCTTCCTCTATTACTAGGAAAGGTAACAACGTGTTTTCATTATTTCTGACATCTGTGTCAATGGCACACACAAGCCATTGCAGTTGTATAGCATGTTGGTCTATTAACATAACATTATTGTGTGCAGACACAGTGATTTGACACATGTTAAGGGCTTCCTTTTATTTTTTGGTTGCAGTTAACATATTTTATAATTTCAATCTTACAGCATAGTGCGACTCTATAATCTGTTGCTTTCTCCATATCTATACGTTGATATATCAATCGATTTGTAATCATTTCATGCCTTAAAAGGTCTCAGAATTGTGTTTAAATGGATTATGCATTTAGATTGAATCTACCTCAATTTCTTCCATCTTTTAAATCTATTCATTAAACCTTCAACCAAATGAAACTCTACACACAAACTAGGGACATAACTAGAGACACAAGAGATTGCAGATGCTGGAACCTTGAACAAGGAACAACGTGCTGGAGGAGCTCAGTGGGCCAGGCAACAGCTCTGGAGTTAAATGGATAGAAATGTTTTGGATCAGACTTGTTCTGGCACAAAACATCCCTGTCCATTTCCCTACACAGATGCTGCCTGGACTGCTGAGTTCCTCCAGCATTTGCTTTTCTGTTTTAGGCATATAACGGCAGCATTCAAATACAAGAACTCCCCAAATGCATTTGCCAGTAACTGCAAAGTATGTGAATGGGAGAACTATAACATTGCTTTAAAATTTCAGGCACATCAGGAGATTTAGTCATTTTATTCAACATTTAATAACATTTCCTAAAATTTCTTATTGAGTTATGCTCTTTTTGTTGATTTATTCTCTATTTTGTTACTGGATGTCATGTGCATGTCACAAAAAAATTTAAAATGCTTTACTAAAATGCAAGGTTATGAACATGTCAGCATCTGATTTTTTAATGAATGACCGCTAAAAAAGTGAAAGCTTAAATATGAAGGCCGTAGTACAAAAAATGTCTGTAGTTTTTGGTCTTTAGATTTAGTTTTATAGGTACAGCATCGTAACAGCCCCTTCAGCCCACCGAGTCCACGCCAACCACTGACCACCCACTCACATTGTGCTAGAGTAACTCAATGGGTCAGGCAGCATCTCTGGAGAACATGAATGGGTGACATTTTGGGTTCAAAACTTGTTATCTATATTAGATCATATTAGGTATGTTGTTCCACTTTCTCATTAACTCATTACCCAAAAGGGGGCATTTTTACAAAAGCCAATTAACCTACAAATCAGCACATCTTTGGCATGTAGGAAGAAGTTAGAGCACCCAGAGGAAACCCACATGGTCACAGGGAAAACGTGCAAACTCCACATAGACAGCACCCGAGGTCAGGATCAAAATTGGGTCTCTGTAACTGTGAGGCAGCAGCTTTACCAGCTGCACCACTGTGCTGCCTACATTTCCATGCAGTGCGATTGTTAATGCGACACACATTAGGTTGGATGTGAATGTGCTTGAGAGAGTGCACAAGGAATATACTAGCATGGTTCCAGCCGTGAGGTATTAAAAAAAAAAAAATTGATGGTAGACACTGGACTTATTCTACTTCAACCTAAGGAGGAGAGACCTTTGATAGACCACTGCTATACCACCATCAAGGATGCCTATTGCTCCATCCCATGCCATCACTTTGGGAAATCCGATCACATGGCCAGGATCCTTCTTCCTGCCTACAGGCAGCGACTGAAGAGCACCCCCCCCCCCCCCCCACCCCGGCGATGAGGACTGCACAGAGCTGGTCAGGGGAGGCAGAGGAATAACTCTCGGACTGCTAGGAATCAGTAGACGGGGTCATGTTCAAGGACTCGGCAATAGAGCTGAATGAATACACCCCAGTTGTTACATGAACATGAACACGTTTATTGGCCAAGTATGTGCATATACAAGGAATGTGCCTTGGTGCTCCGCTCACAAATGACAACACAAATGTACAGTTAACAATTAAGAATAAAGCATAAACACATCAAAACAATAAGGATACAACATTACGGTCTAAACATGCGGGTAAAAAATAAACCAGAGCAAAAAAGAAACTACATACTTTGGTTATTGAGTAGAACAACAGCTATTTTTATGTCTGGCTGTGGCTGCTTTGACAGTCCGGACTTGCCTTCCAGAGGGAAGTGCTTCAAAGAGTTTGTGGCCAGTGTGGGAGGGGTCAGAGATGATCTTGCCCACTCGCTTCCTGGCCCTTGCAGTGTACAGTTCATCAATGGGGGGAAGGTTGCAGCCAACAACATTCTCAGCTGTGCGAACGATCCGTTGCAGCCTCCGGATGTTGTGCTTGGTGGCCGAGCCAAACCAGAACAGAATACAGAATAACTTTATTTGTCATTCTTTTTACCGAACGAGATTACTTTGCCAGCAGTACAAAAAACAAAAAACACAAGACACACAACCCCAACACAAACATCCATCACAGTGTCTCCAAACACCCCCTCACTGTGATGGAGGCAAAAAAAAAACTTCCTCTCTCTCCCCCATGCCCCTCCCACGGACAGAAAGCTCGACCTCCGACCGACCCGCACAGCCCCCGCAAGGAGATGGAAAGTCCCCGCGGCCAAGCCGCAACGGGCGCTGAAAAGTCCCGCGGCCGTACCGGGCGATGGAAGGCCCCGTGGCCGAGCCACACCGGCGATGTAAAGTCCCGCGGCCGAGCCGCACCGGCGATGGAAAGTCCTGCGACCAAGCCGCACCGGGCGCTGGAAAGTCCCGCGGCCGTACTGGGCGATGGAAGGCCCCGCGGCCGAGCCACACCGGGCGCTGTTCAGTTCCGCGGCCGAGCCTCGCCCCGAGGAAGAGACCTAAAAAAAAAAAGATTTCCCCCACCCCCCCCCACACACCCCCCCCCCCCCCCCCCCCCACATACACAACCAAAAACAAAACACCCCAACACCAACACACAAACAAAAAAAGGACAAAGGACAAACAGACTGCCAGCGAGCCGCAGCCGTTAGGCGCCGCCACACGTGACGCCACAGACCATGATAGAGAAGGTGAGGATGGACTCAATAATAGCAGTATAGAATTTGACCATCATTGCCTGTGGCAGATTGTGTTTCCTCAGCTGCCGCATCCTTTGTTGGGCCTTTTTGACTGTGGAGTCAATGGTGGCCTCCAATTGAAGGTCCCTGGAGACGATGGTTCCAAGGAACTTAAATGACTCCACAGATGTGACTGTGGTGTTGTTGATGGTGAGTGGGGGGAGGGGGAGCTCTTCGAAAGTCTACAATTAGTTCCACTGTCTTAAGAGCATTGAGCTCCAGGTTGTTGCGATGGCACCAGGATGCCAGCTGTATCACTTCCCAATCAGGGATTGGACTGACTTCATAAGAACATTTTTGTTTTTGGTGGATATGACAAGTAAGATGGATGAAGGAGAGCCAATGGATGCAGGACTTTCAGAAAGCCTTTGATAAGGTCCCACACAGGAGATTCATGGGCAAAATTAGAGGTATTGGGGGTAGGGTATTGACATGGATAGAGAATTGTTTGGCAGACAGGAAGCAAAGAGTAGGAATAAACGTGTTCTTTTCAGAATGGCAGGCGGTGGCAAGTGGAGTGCTGCAAAGCTCGCTGGGGCCGCAACTATTTACAATATATATTAATGATTTGGATAATGGAATTAAAAGTAACACTAGCAAATTTGCAGATGACACAAAGCTGGGTGGCAGTGTGAACTGCGAAGAGGATGTTAGGAGGTTGCAGGGTGACGGACAGGTTGAGTAAGTGGGCAGATGCATGGCAGATGCAGTATAATGTAGATAAATGTGAGGTTATCTACTTTGGCGGCAGAAACAAGGAGGCAGATTATTATCTCAATGGTGTCAGATTAGGTAAAAGGGAAGTGCAACGAGACCTGGGTGACCTTGTATACCAGTCAGTCTGAAGAAGGGTCTCGACCCGAAACGTCACCCATTCCTTCTCTCCCGAGATGCTGCCTGACCTGCTGAGTTACTCCAGCATTTTGTGAATAAATCGATTTGTACCAGCATCTGCAGTTATTTTCTTATACTGAAAGTAAGCATGCAGGTACAGCAGGCAGTGAAGCAAGCTAATGGCATGTTGGCCTTCATAACAAGTGGATTTGAGTACAGGAGCAAAGAGGTCCTTCTGCAGTTGTACAGGGCCCTGGTGAGACCACACCTGGGGTATTGTGCGCAGTTTGTGTCTCCTAATTTGAGGAAGGACATTCTTGCTATTGAGGGAGTGCAGCGTAGGTTCACGAGATTTAATTCCTGGGATGGCGGGACTGTCATATGATGAAAGAATGGAATGACTGAGCTTGTATTTACTGGAATTTAGGATAAGTGGGGATCTTATAGAAACATGAAATTATTAAGGGATTGGACAAGCTAGATGCAGGAAACATAGAAACATAGAAAGTAGGTGCAGGAGGAGGCCATTTGGCCCTTCGAGCCAAAACATGTTCCAGATGATGGGGGAGCCCAGAACTAGGGGCCATAGTTTAAGAATAAGGGGTAGGCCATTAGCACTGAGATGGGGAAAAGGTTTTTCACCCAGAGAGTTGTGAATTTGTGGAATTCTCTGCCTCAGAAGGCAGTGGAGGCCGATTCACTGGATGCATTCAAAAGAGAGTTAGATGGAGCTCTTGGGGTTAGCAGAATCAAGGGATATGGGGAGAAGGAAGGAACTGATTGTGGATGATCATCTATGATCACATTGAATGGCTGCGTTGGCTCGTAGGGCCGAATGACCTACTCCTGCACCTATTTTCTATGTTTCTACTGTATGTTTCTATGTTTCTATCAAATGTCTTCCACAGCAGATTTAAAGTGCAACTGGCTCTCTGGATACTTGGACCTACATTTCTCCCTTCCCTGAACCTTTCCTGCCTCGAACATCCAGTGACTGACCATAAGCAAACTTTTCGTCGAAGAGACGAGGAGCATTTTGTGATACCTTCGATAAGTATACTTTTTCTCTGTTAACTTCTACTGTGGACAGCACAGTGAGCATCCGATAGAATCATTGGCCTTTCATTGCTCTCTCACTCCTGACCCAGTCTGAATGGATTACTAAAGCTGATTAAACTTTTGAAATGAATTTCATTGTTAGTTCAAGTTGCAAAACATCTCACCTTTAAGTAACAATACATTTGGCTTCAATTGATGCCAGGTAACTTGAACTACTGATAGTCAATCACAAAGTGATGCCCCGCAGTAAACTGTGGTTTTCATTGCGTGTCACATAATACACACGATAAATGGCAGGAAGCTCAAATTTATGTATCGCCCACACCATTTTAAATAGAAGTAGGTTAATCACATATCACAATCTGTGTGCCTCTTGTATACTCCAATTTAGCCTCTATTGTTTTAATTTATAAAAAATCGCCTGACTTGTTATGCAAACTGTAATACTTTTCCTGCCACCGCCAGATTAGGAAAGTGCCTCTGGGCGTCACAGTTGTTTCAGACTCAGAGCCACGTCAGCAACAGGTCTGCAGAATGAGTACAGATCACATAACTCTTGTTTCGTGATGCCATTCTCTGGTTTTGTACTTTCACGAATTGGCCTTGTGACATTCTAATGTGAATGGGCAAACCTTAACTTGACCATGCGAAATAAGTGTTATGGTTGATTTTTCTTAGACATTTTGCAGCAAAAGCCATTCTTTGGAAATAAGTGACTTATGATGTTAAAATCAGCTTCAGGAAAGATATGGCAAAATGCCACAAACATTAAGTAAACAAAACCGTCACTGGATGACAGGTGGAAAAACAATCTAAAAGCAGCCACATTATTTTAAAGCAGGTACAGTAACTGAGATAAGTTTGTAATACAGTGTAATACAGTTAAAAAGTTTAGTAAACCATAACTTTTCTTATGTCTTGAAACTCATAATTAAAATAACTGGGGCTGCCATATTTCTCCTAGCATCTAATTCTATAAAAATATTTAAGTCATGAAGACTACCTCTTCTCGCCTTTGTCGGTAGGGTTGCCTTCCTTGGTGTGCCTCACTCCTTATTCCCACTGTTGCCCTGAAAATCTATGGAACAATCACCAGAGCAATCAAGTCTGGGGACAACAATACTTTTTTAGAGGATAACTCTTAATCACATAATCAGCTCCTTCTGACAAAACACTGCAAATTACCACAACTGCCACACGATCTACAAAAAGACTACCATAGCACTCTGGAAATCAACACCAACAAATCTACAAGTAATTGATTGTCCTTTAAATAGTTTAGGAAAAGGAGGAATCCTCCCCGCTGCTAAATACAGACCTTCTTTCTAAGATATTAATTAACAATAAGTTCCATCTCTTGCTGATGTTCCCCGTACCTCTTCTTTCTTAGAAGTTTGAAGAGATTTGGCATGCCTCCAAATACACAAATAAACCTCTATGGAGGCCCTGCATCATGGCCTGGTTCAGCAATTCCAGTGTACAGGAAGCCAAGATGCTGCCAAGAGTGGTTGACTCAACCTGGTTCATCATGGGCATAGCCCTCCCCACCATCGCAAGCATTTACACAAGGTGCTGCCTCAAAAAGGCAGTATCTAGCATAAGGATCCTCCACCTTCTGGGCCATGCCCACTTCTCACCACTATAGTTGAGTGGGAGCTACAGAAGCCTGAAGTTCCACACAACTAGGTTTAGGAATTTCCACTTTTCTACAACTATCATTTTCTTAAACTGACCTACAGCAATGGAACACTAGGGACAACTTCTTGTACTACTGTGGACTTGTTTTCTAATGAAGTTTTGCATTACCTTCTCTTTTTGCACAGTTCTTTACACTGCCTTGTATAATTTATGTTTTCATGTGTTGTCTTTGTATATGTGCCTGTGATGCTGCAAGCAAGATTTTCACTGCATCTCACTATACGTGTTTATGACAATGTACTTGCACTTGCAGAATGGTTATCATTGAAACACATACAATCCAGTATTGAGGCAGTAAATCAAACTATAGAGTTTCAAAAGCTTGAACAATATTTGTTTTATGTTTTTAATTGTAATTTCCAGTGATAATCGGTTATCTTATATAATTTGACTGTTGTGAAGTATATCTACCAAGAAATTACTGTGAAGCAATTTGGATCTAATGACAATGTAATATGATTCATTCAGAGGTGCTGTATAATTGTGCTGAGCAAAGGAATGAGGAAGGGATTTTCTGTCCTTTTTCTCCAGGAAAACCACAAAATGTAGGCAGGGTTACAATCTTCCCTTTTGTCTTAAAACCTGTCTGTCACACAGTTCAGGTGCACCATTATGATGGCGCACCATTATGATTACGATCTGTAGCAGGATTATAGGCTAGTTGTACACTGCTATTAGAACAGTTTTGTTCATAATGTTCATTTAGTTGGGTACAAACAAGTTTCAGTATTTTAATGTATCTGTCACATAATATACAGTGCATTCAGAAAGTATTCAGACCCCTTCACTTTTTCCACATTTTGTTACGTTACAGCCTTATTTAAAAATGGATTAAATTATTTTTTTATCATCAATCTAAACACAATACCCCATAATAAAAAAGTGAAAACAGCTGTTTAGAAATTTTTACAAAGTAAATAAAAAGAAGTAACTGAAATATCACATTTACATAAGTATTCAGACCCTTTACTCAGTACTTTGCTGAGGCACCTTTGGCAGCGATTACAGCCTCAATCTTCCTGGGTATGACACTACAAGCTTGGCACACCTGTATTTAGGTAATTTCTCCCATTATTCTCTGCAGATCCTCTCAAGCTCTGTCAGGTTGGATGGGGAGCATCAATGCACAGCTACTTTCTGGTCCCTCCAGAGATGTTCAATCGGGTTCAAGTCCGGGCTCTGGCTGGGCCACTCAAGGACATTCACAGACTTGTCACAAAGCCACTCCTGCGTTGTCTTGGCTGTGTGCTTAGGGTCGTTGTCCTGTTGGAAGGTGAACCTCCACCCCAGTTTGAGGTCCAGAACGCTCTGGAGCAGGTTTTCATCAAAGATCTCTCTGTACTTTGCTCCGTTCATTTTTCCCTCGATCCTGACTAGTCTCCCAGTTCCTGCCGCTGAGCAACATCCCCACAGCATGATGCTGCCACCACCATGCTTCACCGTAGGTATGGTATTGGCCAGGTGATGAGCGGTGCCACTTGGCATTCAGGCCAAAGAGTTCAATCTTTGAAAGAGTTCAATGAATGGTTTAATTAGACCAGAGAATCTTGTTTCTCATGGTCTGAGAGTCCCGTAGGTGCCTTTTGGCAATCTCCAAGCGGGCTGTCATGGGCCTTTTACTCTCTGTTACTGATAATTTAAGTGTTATTTCCCCACAAATCACAAAACCAGAAACAAACAAATGAACATGTCAACATTGTTACATACTGTATGCCTTCAAGGTCAAAAGCATTCAACCAATGACTAATCAACCTTGTGCACTCTCTTTATGTCCACAGCGTCCATGGGTTTCTTTATGTTGCGTCATGCAAAGGGCATTACGCAGAAATAGAGCTATAAACAGGGCCCCAACCTGCAAATGTAACCTATCCATGTCCTCCAGAGATATTGTCTGACCCGCTGTTATTCCAGCATTTGCAGTTCCTTCTGTCAACAGAATATCCTTTATTGAAGACAGTAAGTAGTGTCTGGTGCAATATATCAAGATTTCTCCATGTGGTGCACTCGATCATTAGAAATGCTCGTAAATAATACATTATACTCCTCCCCAAAAGAAAATGTATCCTGTTAACTATTTATCTAAAATTATATTACACGTTGCAAATAATCATCGTTATATTCAACCAATTGTAATTTCTATCATACTAGTAGTCTTCTTGTCCTCTGATATCTCTTCAACTGCAAAGGTGCATTTATCATTTTTCAAATATCTAGTCCAGGTTCTGATCAAGTATAATTTACTTGGTCTCCTGTGCCTTAGGTTCCATGACACGCAAACACAGCACCCTCTCCACCAAAACTATTGACGCCTGTGGATAGGGTAGCCTCTCCCACAAATCTACTGCTGGTCTTGTCCTGTAAACAATTGAGTATATGCATGATATATCTAACAGGGTTAAATGGCTGCAAATGCATGTGAAGCTTGATGAAGCATAGATCAGATACATCACGCAACACTGGTCATCTTTCTCTGCTGTCCACCATTCACCAGGGTCTCAAGGTTAATGATAATGAAGCAGTGTTCACTCCCTGCCTGGGAGTCATTGTTGGTCAACTCTACAATCTGCACATTGACCTCCAGCAATGAGTAGATTTACCAATCACATTACTTTTAAGTAGTCCAAACATTACATCAATTAGTGCCGCAAAATTTCATGCTCCTGAGATTATCCAAAGTCACAATGCTTTGACATCTCCTCTGCACTTCAAGGCGTACAAGGAAAAATTATACCTGAATATCAATGGGACAAATTCCATTTAATGTCAATAATCTTAATTCCTTTGTTACAATGCTCCTGGGCCAACCATATAAACAGGTGGTTTCCAGAGCTAAATGTGCTACCAGATCATTATCATCTGATATTTCCATAACTTTTATTATCTATGTCTAAGGTGTGTGATGGAATTCTTGTAATTAAGCCAACTGCAAGCACTGTGGCAACATTAGTAAGCTTGACACGATGGCACCAAATAAATAGATAATAATACAACAAATTATCAGTAAGGCTAGGTAACCAGACCATAATACTGTAAGCTAAACAAAGTCCAGAGTAGATCACTGCTGATAGGATTGTGGTTAAGGATTGGACATGGTTCGAGAGCCTGATGGTTGATGGGAAGAAGCTATTCTTGAAACTAGAGATCACAGTTCTCAGGGTCCTTTAGTTCAGTTTAGTATAGATTAATATTCCACGTGTACCGAGGAACAGTGAAAAGCTTTTTGTTGTTGTGTGCTATCCACACAGAGAATAGACTATACATAATTACAATTAAGCCTTCCACAAAGTACAGATAAAAGGAATAACATTTAGTGCAAGATAAAGTCCAGTAAAGTCTGATTAAAGATAGTCTGAAGATCTCCAATCAGGTGGATGGGAGGTCAGGACCACTTTCTAGTTGGTGATAGGATAGTTCAGTTGCCTGATAACAGTTGGGAAGAAACGGTCCCTGAATATGGAGGTATGCATTTTCAAACATCTGTACCTTTTGCTTGATGGGCGAGGGGAGAAGTGGGAGTGACCGAGACAAGACTCATTCTTGATTATGCTGGTGGCCTTGCCGAGGAAGCGTGAAGTGCAGACAGTCCATGGTTTTAGAAGATTGAGGGGGGATCTTATAGAAACTTACAAAATTCTTAAGGGGTTGGACAGGCTAGATGCAAGAAGATTGTTCCCGATGTTGGGGAAGTCCAGAACAAGAGGTCACAGTTTAAGGATAAGGGGGAAGTCTTTTAGGACCGAGATGAGAAAGTGTTTTTTCACACAGAGAGTGGTGAATCTGTGGAATTCTCTGCCACAGAAGGTAGTTGAGGCCAGTTCATTGGCTATATTTAAGAGGGAGTTAGATGTGGCCCTTGTGGCTAAAGGGATCAGGGGGTATGGAGAGAAGGCAGGTACGGGATACTGAGTTGGATTATCAGCCATGATCATATTGAATGGCGGTGCAGGCTCGAAGGGCCGAATGGCCTACTCCTGCACCTATTTTCTATGTTTCTATGTTTCTATGTTTTAACTTCTTCCCGATAGTAGCAGTGAGAGGAGAGCACAGCCATGTGTTCCTTTGATGATATCAACTGTCATTCTGAGACAGTGCTTCCTGTAAATCCCTTCGATGGTGGGGAAGGCAATACCCATGATGCACCAGGCAATGTCCAGCAGTGTACAGTTTTATATCAGTGCTCCCGTCACCAAATTCCAATCAAATCAATGGACTAATGCCAGTGCAATGCGGCTTTAGTGTACCCTCAGACAAGTCCAACAATGAGATCCCATTTACTTTAAATAGCCTCTCCAATACTCTTGTACCCAGTCATATTTTACAGTTCCTTCATCTTCACGGAGTCAGTATTTTTACCTTTCCAGCATGAAATCAAAATGAAGGAATATAATTCATAGTTATATGTTTCGGGTCGAAAACCTTCTGCAGAAGCCCTCCTTCGGCCCAAGTTGCCCACACCGACCAAAATGTTCCATCTACACTAGTCCCACTATACCCATCAGCTGTATGCTTCTCTTTATTTTGCAGCCTAAAGAAGGGTCTCGACCAGAAACGTCACCCATTCCTTCTCTCCAGAGATGCTGCCTGTGTCGCTGAGTTACCGCAGCATTTTGTGTCTAACTTCGGTTTTAACCAGCATCTGCAGTTCCTTCCTGCACATGAATCATAGTTATATATTAATCTAGAACAAGTACCATATGCATGACTCTATGGCAGGCTACTTTAATCCTTCAATGAGCCTCTTCCTTAGCTCAATGCCTTCTGGACATAAATACACTATTAAATGGTATCATTAGCTATGAAATATCTCAGAATGGCACAGTGTAAATGCCACCTCAGATTCCTCCCACAATATCTCTGCATCATGAATGCTTAAAACTGAAATGATTGACAGTAAAGAGGCCTTTTAACCCAACAGTCCTTTGCGAGCTACATGCTGGAACAAACCAAAAACAAATCCAGCTATCTGCATTTTTCCAATTATCGTACCATTTGTCGATACTTTCCCAACATAAATTATGTTGCCTCTTCTTCATTCAATTTCTACAATAAAGAATATTGTACTCCAACACTTCTCTGCATACATAAATTACAGGTCACTTTTCCCTTTTGACTTGTTAGTAGCAGTTTTAAATGGATGCCTTCTCCCAACCAAAGCAATCTTTTTCTATTTTCACCAAGGATTGTTTTTCTCATAGTCCTACAGTGTGGAAACAGGTCTTTCGGCCCATGTTGCCCACACCGACTGAAATGTCCCATCTACACTAGTCCCACTAAACCCATCAGCTATATGCTTCTCTTTATTTTGCAGGACCAAATTAAACAAAATAATACATTTGAGGGAAGATTAATCTGTATGAAAAAGAAATAAAGTAAAAGATAACTAAAATATTCTAAAACACTTTACTGGGATTTTAATGTTTCTGAATTTTTGTGCATTAACCACAATCCATGCAAATTCCATCTGGTGAAAATTGCTTATAAATTACATTTTACAGGAGTTTGTTACTTTTCCAAGATGCAATATTTTAATCTGTAAGCACACATTCCAGGATATCCCAGGCAATCGAGAAATTCTGTTGCCAACGTAGACGGGCCAATACTGAGCGACAAACTTAGGTACAAACAGGCACAGTGTAATTGTACAGATTGTACAGCAATATTTATCTTTGGCCCTGAATCAATTTAGTTAATACAGTAAATAAATGTCCTAAAGAAGAAAGCACAATTATACTAAAAAGCTGCAGTAGTTTGGATACAACATGGTAGGAATATAGAGTAACTTCCAAAGTAGTGACAATTTAAGTAGAAATTAGTGACATTTCAATATAACCATATTTCCACAATATGAAAAGATATTAGGAAAGAGTCAGTGGGAATTTGACGGCCTGTGGGAGAAAATAGGTTCCAGGGAAGTAAATGTGGAAATGTTCATAAGTTCACAAGTCATAAGAGCAAAATTAGGCCATTCAGCGAATCTTCTTCGTCATTCCATCATGGCTGTTCCATCTTCCCTCTCAATCCCATTCTCCTGCCTCCTGTCCATAACCTTTGACACCATTACTAATTAAGAACCCGTCAATCTCTGCTTTAAAAATACCCAAAGACTTGGCCTCCACATCCGTCTGGATCTCTCGGGAGTTCCAAGAGCTGGCATAGCATCAATGGGCCAAATGGCCTCTTTCTATTTCAATAGAAGGTATGACGTGCGTGAAATGAAACTTCCAAGGTATTTAGAACAGAAACTTTATTAAAGGTCATTTGGCAAACTTTATATTCTCTGTTTACTGTAGCACAACATACTGTCAAAACTTCATTAGATTGCATAATGTCATTTGCGTATGAAATATCAAAGCTTGTCCCTGAATAACAAAATAATTCTTTGAAATATCTCCTTAGCTGGTGCTCTTTATTTTTTAAGAAACGTTCTACATTTTCTAAACCATTAAATTCAAAACTTTGTTTTAAGTGAAGGCACTTGTTAATTTTGTGCCGACACTTCAAAGACCTGGAATGTTTTGAATCTGTTTTAAGGCGTGACAATGTACAGGACATACTCTTCTCTGTCTCAGAACTCCAGGATGTGGCCTTTGCTTACGGTTACTATGGTTTCACAAGCTTGTTTTACAGCTATTGCCATGGTACTAATATCTCAGTGGCTTGCTTAAGCTAATTAAATTTCCTACAATCAGTATTTGTTAAAAACTACCACATAGTTTTAAAAGTATCAGTTTATAAGGAATATTTAATTTAGTTTAGCTTAGTATCATTTGGAGATGCAGCATGGAAACAGGCTCTTTGGCACTCCGAGTCCACACCAACCATTGGTCACCTATTCACACTAATTCTGTTAATGCACTTTTGCATCCACTCCATACAAACCAGGGACAATTTACAGAAGCCAATTAACATATAACCCACATAGCTTTAAGATATGGGTGGAAACCAGAGCACCTGGAGGAAACCCACACAGTCACAGGATAAACATGCAAACTCCACACAGACAGTATCGGAAATCGGGATCTAACCCAGATCTCTGACGCAATGAGGCAGCTGGGCCAATGTGCTGCCCATTATTAACAAGATATCAATTGGATTCCACTTCTGATTTACATTTACACCTCATTTACATCATTCACATCTTGGTCAGCATGATCGAGTTGGACTGAAGGCCCATTTTCCCTGCTGTATGACTATATGAATGGGTTTGCTTTAAGAGCAACCAACTATGCCATGAGTAATATGAGAAATATTGCTAGAAATAAGGAAGCAAGAAGTAGATATCCAAGTCCAGTTCTCTGTCTGACATGATGAATAAAATATGGTGGGCAGCACGTACTGCCTAAATATGAAGGACTCAATGCACGTTTCTCAGATACCTGGGATTCAACCTGGTATTAAAAAACTCTCCACACAGAGACACAAATAGGATGGTGGGTAATCATGTGTTTGTTGTAATTTAACTGCCTGTTTACCTCCCTTGTGGTCAAGTCATCCACAAGACTCACAAATCTCCCCGGCAGATTAGCAACCATGGTTCATTCAAGCCTAGATTCCTCCCCAAACACCTTTCACAAACCATCACAACGGCCTTTCACCTGAACAACAAGGAAGCTCAATGCCAGCTAACCGTCACCCTCAATGAGTCATCCCTACTCTACAACCCATTTCCTACATATCTCGGGGTGAAACTAGATCGGTAGCTGACCTACAAGCAACACCTTGAAGCTCTGTGCTAAGGTCTCAGCACGGAACAACTTCCTGCGTTGCTTGGCTGGATCATCATGGGGCGCCAGGACATCTACTCTTTGAACCAGTGCTCTTGCACTCGTGTACTGCGCCGCTGAGTACGCCGCCTCAGCATGGTGCCGCAGCGCTCGTACTAGCAAACTAGACGCTATGCTCAACGACACCATGCGGATCATCACTGGCTGCCTACGCCCTACTCCGACTGATCTCCTGCTAGTGCTCGCAGGTATCGCACCCGCCAAGCTTCGCAGAGAGTTCTTCACTCATAGGCTGATGTGCAAGGCCCCATCGGACGCCAAACATCCTTTGCACCACCTCGCCCAGGATTCACAGCAACTGGGACCTCAACGCCTGTCATCTCGTCACCCTTTCTCCCGTCATGCAGCGACCCTCTGTGGCTCCGGTTTCAACATACTAGGAGCAGTGAATTGAGGTACATTGTTGAAAAGACTGAGTGTCGGACATTGGTTCACTATAGACATTTGGGAGAGAGGCTTCTCTAGCAAGTACCCTTCTGCGGTTCTTCTTCAAGGTTCTCTGCCAAGTTGCTCTTGCTTTCAGGTCCTCTTCACTTATTCCTGAAGAAGGGTACTGACCCAAAACATCACTTATCCATGTTCTCCAGGAATACTGCTTGACCCGCTGAGTTACTAGAGCAGTTTTGTGCCTTTTATTTTGTAAACCAGTATCTGTAGTTGTTTCTTCACTTATTCCTGATTGTTTTAGGGCCCAATGGGATAATGGCTAAATATTCAATTTTACTTTAGGTTACGTGATTTCTGCATTGTTCAGAACACTCCCCTATTCAAAGTTATGTGTGCTCCAATTTATTTAGCTCCAAGTGAACCCCTGATAAAGCTACAAATAAATAATGATCCCTTTAAATTGGGAGATGTAATGTCCCATACATGTCACACACTGTACATTGATTATGTTTTCATGATACAATTTCATGCGATGCCACCAACTGAATTGCCCAGAAATTGTTGTCATCCCTGCATGTTCTATGAGATCCAAGCATAGGAATGCTACATTGTAAGAAAATAAACAAAGATTCCATTGAGCAAAATATGCATGTCTGTCTGTGTTCAGAGACGTCTCAGCGCCCGGTGCGACTCGGCCGCGGGGACTTCCATCCCCTTGCGGGGACTGTGCGGGTCGGTCGGGGACGAGCTGTCTGTCCGTGGGCGTGGGGAAGAGAGTGGAAGTTTTGTTGCCTCCATCACAGTGAGGGGGTGTTTGGAGTCACTGTGATGGACGTTATGTGTTGGGGTCATGTGTCTTGTGTTCTTTTTTGTGTGTGACTGCTATGTAGTTTCGTTCGGTACCTTGGTACCGAATGACAAATAAAACTCTGTTGAACTGTTGTTGTAATGAATAATGCGCATAGTGGTTAAAAGCAAATATTGCACAATAAATTCCTCGTCATAATAATTTGCTCCAATTAATTTTATTTACATTTAATCGATTAGATAAAAAAGACTTCCCGCATCCCCATCAGAACATTAAATGGAGTTAGAATGTACAACAGAGAGGTAGCTAGCACAGTTCCTTTCAACCACAGTAAGAATCTCTTCATGGTTGGCATGGTGATGCATTGTGTGGGAGCACCTATGCCAAAATATGATACACCATGGCATTACATCAGTGATCTTTACATGTTGGAAAGGAGAAAATATCTCTTCAGATTACATCTAGATTGCACTCTTCAGAACTCAAAAGATCCATGCAAGTTTAAAAAATAATAGCAGCTGAATTGATTTTGAACAGCTCAACATGCTAACAAGGAGACTACTTTGGTCATAACTTGCATACATTTGTCAGGAATATTTCTAATTGATTATCATGGTATTATTAAAACATATTTTTTTTAGTCTAAGCTACCAGCAATAAAACTATATGAGATCATTGAAATAAATCAGAATGAAGCGTATT
Organism: Rhinoraja longicauda; assembly: GCF_053455715.1. Taxonomy (NCBI): domain Eukaryota; kingdom Metazoa; phylum Chordata; class Chondrichthyes; order Rajiformes; family Arhynchobatidae; genus Rhinoraja; species Rhinoraja longicauda. Next base: position 56,918,717 of record NC_135955.1, on the reverse strand, counting down.
TGTGTGGAAAGATATATAGTGCCTCAATTAGTGGCATTAATATGTTCCGAGAACTAGATATGTTCCTAGAAAATGGAGTACGAAATGAAACTGTGCTCTTCGGGGTTATTATAAACAGCATAAATGGAGATGCAATCCTGATAAATTATTTTAAACTCACTTATTTCTAGCTCTTGCTAACTAATCTGTAAATCTGTATGCTTTTCCACTATGTTTACTCCGAATGTTTACCCATTTATTTCACTTCCATTCACAGCTCCAGTACTTCAGTACTTCAAGTTTTGATTCACCAACTGGAGCTTTGAATTCCCCACACAGAGTTATTGTGTAACTCTTGCATTGTTCGGATCACAAGTTACTTCATGCTGTTTATTTATTTATAGAATGGTCTCTTTATTATATATTTTTTAAGTGCGTCTCCAAAGTGAAAGAGTACTATACAGGGTAGTACCAAGCAAGGTATACCTGCATTTGAAAATCATGTACACAGTTGCAGATTCTGGATTTTCAATGTGTAGGGCATAGGCATCTGAACACTACTGGGAATCACTAAGGGACACACCATCTTATCAAGACCAGGAGACAGAATTTTTAACCAGAGTTTGAGCCCTCCTTCAATGTTATTCAATCCCACATGTCACTGTCAGTAAATTATAGATTTTTTTCTTCCTCCAGATAGGTTGCTTCATTATCTTTTCTTTGTTAGTAATTATTCCACCCTTCCACCCCTCACCCTATGCCCTGTTAATGACTGCATGCCTCCCCATCACTCCCAACCAACCCCCGCCCACACATGATCTTCTCTCCAACCTTCTCCCTAATCAGTTACCTGTGCAACCTGACCAACCATCGTGGTCTGTATTGTAGATTCTCCCCTCATCTTTCCTGAACTTCCTCGCTAATCCACAAATTCCTGCAAACCTCTCACTACCCTGTCACCCCTAATCCATGGCCCAACATTTTCTCTGCAACTTTCACTGTTGACAATGACGAGAGATCAAGGTGGATAATCCCTTGAGCTTGTTGATCATGTAAAGCCTTTTCAACAGTGGGCAATGCTTGCGGGTAAAAACATGGCACAAACCTTCCATGTACTAACGTTTTAACTTGTCGACAAGAGAGGAATTTCTTAGCCTCAACTGCCCCAATTCAAAACCATCAGTTTTTCACGCCTAGTTCCCTTTTTAATACACTTTGTTCATCAAACATTTCATAAGTTTCCAACCTTCCCAGTCCAAGCTCTGAGCTGGGTTAGTTTCCATTTTTCCCTTTTTTTTTTTGCTCACCCCCTTCCCCCACGATCACCCTACCCGCCTCCCCCACATACCCCCACCCACAGCTATTTGTGTTTGCATGTTCCTTTTCTCAATCAATCAGCACACTCTGCCTCATGATCATCTTGTCTGGCACAGACACTGTGGGCTGAAGGGCCTGTTCCTGCATTGTACTTTTCTATGTTCTACGTAAGTTCCTTGTCATTGGTTCCTTTTCAAGCTGTTCAGTTATTTCTGGATCTTCCCCTCTTCATTAATAGTATGCACTGCTCTCCTTCCCCCAATCCCATCCCCATTCCAGCCCCCTACTTTCTGTTGAAGTTGCTTCCCTTCATTTCCATCCAAGGATCGCATTTTCGATTCCTGCAGCCATAAGCTATTCTTATCGCTGCACATTGGATGAAAATTTCCGATCTTGGAAGAAATACTACCCACGGTCTGTAGTGTGATTGAATACTCACAATAGGCTAGAGTCAAGAGTTCATATCTGCTTTGGTTATACAGAAAATATCTCCAAAACAGAGATCCAGGTCAAATGTTACCATTAAAGAAAATAAATCTCAATTGATCCCCAACCCATTTTTCCCCCAAAAAAGGGGGAGTCAATGAGGGGCTTTCTGGTTTCTAGCCACCATGATTGAGAGCCAACATAAGGCCATGGTGAAGAAAGAGCAGAGAATAATTGAATTAGAGTAAAATTTAGAGCCATTGAATCAATGTTGCTTAACCATGGCCGACTCTGTTCACTAGGCACAAACTCAAGCCCAGGAAATGGAGGACAAAAACGTTGATATGGCAAGTAAATTAATAAAAGTGAAACAAGAAGTCGCGGCCTGGAGGTCCAATTGGATTCCGGACCCAGTCAAGGTAAAAAGGGGAGAGGGCCTGGACACGTGGTAGGGGGACATATGGTATGATGAGGATGACCAACAGGAATTGTTGGTCAAAGGTCCTGTAATTCCCCTGCCCCCATATGTACCACTCGTCCCATTGGTCCCCTATTCAGATAAAGGAAGGGAAGTGAAGCAGGCCCAGCCGACCCGCATGACGAACCTGGTCAAAAACGTGAGGAATGGGGAGGAAGAAGGGGATCCTTTGGCAACCACTGTAACTACCCGGGATTTCCCACATAAAGCCCTAGTGGAATTGGGGGAACGGTTCCGCCAAAAGGTAGGTGAATCCTTAGCGGTCTGGCTATTAAGGATGTGGGATATGGGGGGGAAAGGAATACTGTTTTCAGATGGGGAACTATCAGTATTAGGGGGCCTCTCAAGCAACTATGGGATAAATAATATGACGCGGTCGAATAGAGGAGTAGAGCGTAGTCTCTGGTAGCGCACCACTGCATCGATCGCAGGAAAGTTCCCCTCTTTGCTGGATTGGGACCCGGTCTCGAGGGGAGTGGTCCACGGTGGAGGAGCGGAGCAGTGCTCTCAGACAGTGGGCCCTCATCAGTGGCATTTATAATGGGCAGCTGGGATTCCCTGAGGACTGAGTGCTAACCTCCACTCTGGTTGGATTCCTGGTGAAAACGATGGCTCCCCATTTGAAGGATAGACCTGCCTCTTTTGGGACCGTCTGTAGCCAAATCTGTGGTGGAGGCCCTAGTTCTCCTGGAAGGGCTAGAACATGTGGTGGGTTATTACAGTAGCCGGGTGCGTAAGATAGAACATGGTAGACATTCCGTCTCAGCCACAAGGCTTTGTTGAGGCCGGAGTCCCTAAGGAGAGGGTGGATGGGAACCCACTCACGCCATCTATGCTTTGTGGAAAGATCACTGTCAGAGGAGGACGATGAGTCTGGGGTGAAAGGAACCAACATTACCTGGAAAGAGGGATGGAGGTCTTCCCTCGACCCTCCCCCTGACACACTACAGACGACCAGTTGCTATACCCATAGGGTCGCATCCACAGGGGGAGGAGTTGAGGGATGGAGACTCCCTGTCCCGCACCCATAGGGGTGAGGCCAGGTCCACCGGCAGATATATTCGGCAGCCCTTTCCTGGCCGGGAGACCTGAGGCCATACGTACCTGTTGCAGTACATTGGGGGGGGAGGATGTACAGCGCTGGTTGGCCCTAGTGGACATTGGGGCAGAACACACCATAGTCCCAGGGGATCCCATGAAGATTCACGGCCCGTGGATGCTGGTGGGAGGGGCTAGCCAATGAGACTGCAGACACCCTGAGTGGGGTAAAAGAGGCCAACATAGAACTATCAGTGGAAGTAGTGGCCATTCACACCGTAGCCCTACAGAATCGCATGGCCCTAGATTTCATCCTGGCTGCGAAAGGGGGCACTTGTGTATTGATCGGGCGGGAGTGCTGTACATGTATTCCAGATGATTCAGAGAACATCGACAACCTCGTTGACCGCATCCAGGAAGCCATGGAGAAGATTTGAAGGGTCGGAAAACAGTACCTCGACTACAAGGATGGTGGCCTTTTGGGATGTTTGGAGGCTGGTAGACAACAGTGGTGCACTGGGGACTGACTATCCGGAATGACTTGTTGGCAATTATATTACTGCATTGTATGTGCGGATTAGCATCACAACCACGTGGACTTTACTTAAGCCTGTGGGCCGGGTATAACGAGGTAACGCCTGTGGGCCGGATGCGAAGGTAACCAGAGTGTTCGAGGGGTGGAATGTTACACGAGAATTTTGCCCGAACTGTCTGTGGCCCATAACACTACGTTTAAAAACCCATAGCGCTATGTTTAAAGCCCATCGCGCTGTGGGTGGCAGCGCTATATTTACAGTGCCCTCCATAATGTTTGGGACAAAGACCCATCATTTATTTATTTGCCTCTGTACTCCACAATTTGAGGTTTGTAATAGAAAAAATCACATGTGGTTAAAGTGCACATTGTCAGATTTTAATAAAGGCCATTTTTATACATTTTGGTTTCACCATGTAGAACTTAGAGCAGTGTTTATACATAGTCCCTCATTTCAGGGCACCATGATGTTTGGGACACAGCAATGTCATGTAACTGAAAGTAGTCATGTTAAGTATTTTGTTGCATTTCCTTTGCATGCAATGACTGCTTGAAGTCTGCAATTCAAGGACATCACCAGTTGTTGGGTGTCTTCTCTGGTGATGCTCTGCCAGGCCTGTATTGCAGCCATCTTTAGCTTATGCTTGTTTTGGGGGCTAGTCCCCTTCAGTTTTCTCTTCAGCATATAAAAGGCATGCTCAATTATGTTCATTTCAGGTTACTGACTTGGCCACTCAAGAATTTACTATTTTTTAGCTTTGAAAAACTCCTTTGTTGCTTTAGCAGTATGTTTGGGATCATTGTCTTGCTGTAGAATGAACCGCCAGCAATGAGTTTTGAGGCATTTGTTTGAACTTGAGCAGATAGGATGTGTCTATATACTTCAGAATTCATTATGCTACTACCATCAGCAGTTGTATCATCAATGAAGAAAAGTGAGCCAGTACCTTCAGCAGCCATATATGCCCAGGCCATAATAGCCTCACCACAGTGTTTCACAGATGAGATAGTATGCTTTGGATCTTGGGCAGTTCCTTCTCTCCTCCATACTTTGCTCTTGCCATCACTCTGATATAAGTTAATCTTCATCTCATCTGTCCACAAGACCTTTTTCCAGAACTGTGGTTTCTCTTTTAAGTACTTCTTGGCAAACTGTAACCTGGCCATCCTATTTTTGCGGCTAACCAGTGGGTTGCATCTTGCAGTGTAGCCTCTGTATTTCTGTTCATGAAGTCTTCTGCAGACAGTGGTCATTGACAAGTCCACACCAGACTCCTGAAGAGTGTTTCTGATCTGTCGGACAGGTGTTTGGGTTTATTTCTTTATTATAGAGAGAATTCTGTTATCAGCTGTGGCGGTCTTCCTTGGCCTTTGCGACTTGTAAGCTCACCAGTGCTCTCTTTCTTTTTAATGATGTTCCAAACAGTTGATTTTGGTAAGCCTAAGGTTTGGCTGATGTCTCTAACAGTTTTATTCTTATTTCTCAGTCTCATAATGGCTTTGTCTTTCATTGGCACAACTTTGGTCCTCATGTTGATAAACAGCAATGAAAGTTTCCAACGGTGATGGAAAGACTGGAGGAAAGACGAGGTGCTGAGAGCTCTCTTATACCTGCATTAAGGAGGCAATTAAACACACCTGAGCAATTACAAATGCCTGTGAAGCCATGTGTCCCAAACATTATGGTGCTCTGCAATGGGGGGGACTATGTAAAAACACTGCTGTAATTTCCACATGTTGAAACCAAAATGTATAAAAAATACCCTTTAATAAAATCTGACATTATGCACTTTAACCACATGTGATTTTTTCTATTACAAATCTCAAATTGTGGAGTACAGAGGCAAATAAATAAATGATGGGTCTTTGTCCCAAACATTATGGAGGGCACTGTAGAACATAGCGTTGCAGCCGACAGCACTATGTTTAAATACCCACGTGCTAAGCTGACTCTGTTTAAAACTTTGCGCGCTAAGTCTGTAGCGCTATGTGTATTGCTTTACTCGGCCAGCTGATAGCGCTGTGTGTATTACCTTGCACGCCAGGTCTGCGGCTGATAGTGCTTTGTTTCCAAAGGGGGGGGGCTTGCTCGGATGCAGTCCCCTGCCATTGGTTGTGGTTTGAATTTGGAAGCAGCGCTATTGGCCAGGACTTACTGGCGGTCATTTCATTTACTGATTTTTGCCTGGTGTGCTGCTGTGAAACAGGCCCCCGAGCATACCGAGATAAGTATTGTTTTTGTTTTTCTCTCGTGCCACTAAAACTGATTTGTAACTTTACAGACGGCCGAGCCTTTTTTCTGTTCTACTAGTCAGATCCTTAAACCTGTTCCCTTGTAATAAGACAAGTGAACTGAATGCAAAATCTCAGAGCAAAATGCCACGTGGCATCTTTGAAACATCATCCAGGGACACTGGTACATTTTAAAAATGAGATTATAATAGGTCACATTATTGTAAAGTAAAAGTACTTTTTATAAAATCTGTTAGTTTGCTGTCCTACAACATGAAGAAAAGAGTAAACATTTCTCCTACGTTTATAAGGTGAATATGCACAAAACATCAGTAAGTTCATCATGACAACTGAACAAAGCATCACCATGTTTTTAGCATTCTTGATCTTTAACACTGCAGAGAGGATGATCATGGTGCAACTTCACTTGTTCGTTCACGGCCTGAATTGCCTTCAGATTATGGACAGATTGGCATCCATAGAGATGAACCAACTTTAGTCTAAAAACAAAAAGCAAATGTACACTGATATATTAAATACAAATGTATGGGTTAAGGTTTACAGAAATTAAACACAGATTGGTAGAGCTGGAGTTATAGATACTACTTTTTGTTTTAAGCATTTTAAGTAGAATTGCTTTGTTCAGTGCCTCTTCAGTTTATTTATGTACAATTAATTTTTTGACTGCACATTCGGTCCAAGAAAATAGATGGAAACTTTCAATATTGTCTTGTGCATCAACTGTATTACAAAACTTTGGAGCAATGGGTTTTCTAATCTGGGAAGTGGAATTGAAGTAATGAGCAAATTGGAGAGTTGAAAAGAAGAGCTATTTCTAGCATTTTTCATGTTCGGGTATTGATGGTTAGAAATTTAACACCAATTGCTCATTCCACAAATACCAAAGAGCATTGTACTTTGCCTCTAAAATATATTACAATAATTTCCACTGATCTTTAGCTCTCTAGATAACACTGTCCATCCAAATGTTTGGTTGGTGAACTAATTGGTTGAACAAAAAGGGCATTACAGAAGCTCTACATGTCGTTGTGAAGAATTTAGGCCTTTTTTCTCATTATTCCCTACAAAGGGTGCTAAACATCACCCTGGAGGATTTCCGGGACCGCTGGGCACCGCGGGGGATTGGATGTATCCTGGATGGGGATTGTAATATAATTGTATAATAGTTTCAATTGGTATATTTGTTTGCATAGTATTTTGGTGGTGGGTTCTGTTTTGGTTTTATTGTATTGTATATATTATTTTAATATTTGAATAAATATTTTTGATTAAAAAAAAAAAAAAGGGTGCAGAACATTGAACATAGAACTGTACAACAAAAAGCCTACAACAGGCCCTTCAGCCCACAGTGTCTGTGTCAAACACAAAACCAAGACCATCTCTTATCTACCTGTACATAATCCATATCTCTCCATTCCCTGCATATCCATATGCCTATCCAAACATCTCTTAAATGCCACTATCGTATCTTCCTCAACCACAACCTCCAGCAGCGCATTCAAGGCACTCGCCACCCCCTGTATCAAAAAGTTTTCCCGCACAACTCCTTTATGCTTTGCCCCTCTCACCTTAAAGCTATGCCCTCTAGTATTTTATTTTACTATCCTGGGAAATAGATTCTGATTATCTACCTCATCTATGCCTCTCATAACCTTATATACTTCTATTAAGTCTCCTCGCAACATCCAGTGTCCTGTAGCTAATACCCTCTAACATAAGTATCATTCTGGTAAACCTCCTCTATATCATTTCAAAAGCCTGCACATTCTTCCTGTAGTAGGGCGACCTACATGCAATACTCCAAATGCAGCCTAAATAAAGCCCAATAAAGCTGCATCATGACTTCCTCATTCTTATATTCAATGCCCCGACCTTGAAAGCAAGCATACCATATGCCTTCTTTACCTCTCAATCTACTTGTGTTTCTACTTTCAGGGAGTTATGGACTTGGACCCCACGATCCCTCTGTACATCAATGCTATGAAGGGTCATCAAGAAGATATCGCACACTTAGCAGAAAGATCATGCTACCAACCTGGATTCAATCCCCCTGCAATATCATGATTTGGAAAACATATGTATGCTTGGAATATATAAACACTAATATTCATCTGCACCCACCCTCAATTTCAAACTGATTCATATCAGTAAAATGATAAAACTTACTGTTTGCAGTTTTTACACAATTTTTTTGGAAAACATATGTATGCTTGGAATATATAAACACTAATATTCATCTGCACCCACCCTCAATTTCAAACTGATTCATATCAGTAAAATGATAAAACTTACTGTTTGCAGTTTTTACACAATTTTTTTAAGGCATCTTCAGTTATTTCTTTGCAGAAGCTGAGTTTCACACATTCCAAGTTCTGATTGCAATAAGATGCAAGTAAACAAATTCTATTTTTAGGGTAAAAAGAAGAAATTATATCAATGTGATTTTTTTTTTTCAGGGATCTTGCATTTACATTAGGACGTTGTTTTCACTCGGAGGGTGGTGGGTATATGGAACAAGCTGCCAGAGGAAGTGGCAGAGGAACATACAATTACAACATTCAAAAGATATTTGGACAGGTACAAGGATACAAACCAAACACAGGTAAATGGACTCGTTCACATAGGCACTATACTCGGCATGGACATGCCAGACAGTCGGGCCTGATTCTATGCTGTTTAACTCCATGGCTCTATGTGAGTGTATTTCAAGTAAAGGGGGGGGGGGATGGGATTCTGACCAGAAACAGACCTGAATATTCTAAAATTATGATCCATTCCATAAAGGTCAAGCAGTACATAAAACGTTGAACTAAATGTTTATCAATGAATGGATAACCTAGCTGCTATTACAGTTGCTCAGATGTGTCCAGTTGAGCTCAAAGGTTTTGAAGCAGGTGGATATAAAAATGATGGATTCACTGGCTATCATTTTCCTAAATATTGCAGATTATAGCAATGTTCATAAACCTTTATTTGAGGAGAGAGAGAAAACAGGGAATTACAGACCAGTTACTGGAGTTTAGAGGCGATCTTATAGAGACGTATAAAATTCTAAAAGGACTGGGCAAGCTAGATGAAGGAAAAATGTTTCCAATGTTGGGGGAGTCCAGAACCAGGGGACACAGTCTAAGAATAAAGGGGAGGCCATTTAAAACTGAGGTGAGAAGATACTTTTTCACCCAAAGAGTTGTGAATTTGTGGAATTCTCTGCCACAGAAGACAGTGGAAGCCAATTCACTGGATGAATTTAAAAGAGAGTTAGATAGAGCTCTAGGGGCTAGTGGAACCAAGAGATAAGGGGAGAAGGCAGGCACTGGTTACTGATTGTGAATGATCAACCATGATCACAATGAATGACGCTGCTGGCTCGAAGGGCCAAATGGCCTCCTCCTGCACCTATTTTCTATGTTTCTATGTTAATTTGTCATCAGTAGTAGGGAAAGTCTAGAATTGATTAGAAAAATACTGGAAATAAGGTCCTTAGAAAATAATAATGAAAAGAAATACCACATGGGTTTCCTCCCATATCCTGAAGATATGTGGGGTTGTTGGTTAATTGGCCTCTACAAAATTGCCATTAGTATGTAGGGAATTGCTGAGAAAGTGGGGCAACATAGAACTACTGTAAACCCTTGTTTTAATGGTCCCCTTTATAATGGGTTGTGGTTATAGCAGACGGACCTGCCGATGCCACCGCAAGTTAACACGGCCTCCCAGGCCACTTACAGTCCCAGCTCCTGACGCCACCCCCTGCTCGTAAGGTGCACCAGCGACCCCTTCACTCACTGCATGGTCCGGTTGATGCGGCTGTTGTTGCGGCTCATGTTGTAACCTCTGGGGACAGCACTTTTTTCAGGCCACTGCCACCGACAGGACGCAAGCGGCCATCATGGGCTTCCTCCCCTCTCACAGGAAGAGAGCCGCCACTTCTTCTTTCGGTCATCACTTTGTTTGCTCCCGCTCCACCTCCGCCTCATCCTCGTTCCCCCATTGCTCTGTCCAGTCGGTCTCTCCCCCCCTCCACCGCCACCTTCTTCACTCCCGGAGTCACTGACTTACTCCTCCTTGGAAGGTGTCAGCGACCACGGGGGAGAAGGTGGAGGAGGCGACAGTGGAGCGGGGAGCAGACAAAGCGACGGCTGACAGGAAGAAGCGGCAGCTGGCGAGGGTGACCAAGCGCATTCTGTCAGTAGCAGCGACCTGAAGAAGGTGCTGCCGGGGGCTCACAACATCAGCCATGTCAACAGGACCTTACAGTAGCCGGTGAAGAAGGCGCAGAGTTTTAAGGTTAAATGACACAAAGCGCTGGAGTTACTCAGTAGACTGCATCAGTCTGAAGAACGGTCGTGACGTCACCTATCCATGTTCTGCTGAGATGATGCCTAACCTGCTGAGTTACTCCAGCACTCTGTGTCCCTTTGTGTATTAATCGTCATCTGCAGTTCTTTGTTTCAACTATGTACAATGATCATACCTTACTTTGTTATTGCAGACAATCGGCAATAACGGACACCATTCCATTGTCCATTATAACTATGGTCCATTATAACGAGGGTTTACAATGGTGTGATCGGGTGATCAAGGGTCAGTGTGGACTTGATGGGTTGAAGGGCCTGTTTCCATGCTGCATTAATTGAGTTTAATTACAAATTTAACAATAAAGCTATCCAGGAACAACTAACTAAAGATTTGCACAAAGATACACTGAAATTGCAATGTGGTAATTGACCAAATAAATGACCTTGCTTTAGGATTATGTTAACTATAACATCTGAAAAGAGACCAATAAATAAGTACATAATTCATCGGAAGTGTAGTAGTTTTTTGCAAAATTAAACATCAAGGCAAATATTGCTGAGAAATACTAACCAGGTTCTTCTTCTGTGGAGGACAAAGGGGAAGCAGTTGTTTATAACATTGAAAATGTAAGTTCACATTTTAATTTACCGCAATTGAGAAATGGAAAATGAAAATGGACAGGTCTCTCAGCTCTCTTTGTTATTTTCATCTATAATGAGCTAGTAGTGTAATTGTTAGGCAAGGGCTAAATATTTGCGATGGTGATAAAGAACTTCTTCCTTCGAACAACTAATAGTCATGCTTGAATGTAGCTAAGAATGATCAAATTTGGATCTATTTTTATTTAAAAGCTTTCTTGTTTCTTGAATACAAAGCATAAACTGATGAATAAGAAACTCCTAATTAAATTTCTAATCATTGTATGGGTAATAATATTAAACTGTAATAAATTATCAGAATAAATTTAACGTAAAAAATATTGGGGGATTACTTTCCTGATATTTGAGGTGCTAAAGAGCTCCCAAGGTTCCCGTGGTGAGCTTTAAAACCTATGTTTACTGTGCATTTCATATAAAATAAGCAATCAGACTTTAGTACAGTACTTCAGAGGATAAAGGCATTGATTTAAAATTAAATTATCCATTAATACTTATGTTTCTATCTATTAGTATTCTAAGAGTACTCCATTTGCACCGGAAGGGTTTATTTTTGTTCTACAATTATATATATAAGTGGGATTACCTCAGAATTTGACAGCCTATCTTCCTAAAAGTTGGACACCAAGTAAATTGAATTTCAAATAACCAATCTGTGTAACTAATTTTAATGAAAGAAGAGGAGGCTTTATTCAAACTTCATATTCTCCCCAAAATAGTACAATTGAATCTCTGGGTTAAGAGGGGGAGGGAATCCTGACATCCTAGCATTAATACAGTGCAGGTCAACAGAAACCTGTAACAGTCAACATTTCCACTGACCAAAGCAGGACATCAGAAGAATGCTCTCCGGGTGTCTATTTGATGAATCATTTTTTATTTGATTGGGCTCTATGTAAAGTAAGTGAAATGTTTTTTAAGGTCAACAATGAACTGTGCCATCTTCTGCCTTGACTTATAACTGTGATCATCCCCCTGAATGTTAAATGCTAGGCTCCATCCTCTGTATGTCTCTTCATGGCGTGCTAGCTATAATCTTAACCAACAGTTCCAAAAAAAAACAATCCCTGTGAAAATGCTGTCAAACAGGGTTGCATCTTTACCCTAGCTTTCCTCTGAATGCTTTCTTGCCATAATTATGCACCTAGCCTCCAACAAGCTTCTCACTGAAATGGGGCAAATCTACAGAACAAACAAGAAACTATTCAACCTATATGGCCTTCACTCCAACTTCAGTCATCATGCAGGAGGCCAGCATGTACAATGACAATAGATAATGAAAGGAGTGCACCTTCTCACAGCCACTTCCCCTGCTAAATACCTCTGTCCAATCTGTGGCAGTGTCTGTATGTCCCATGTTGGCCTCATTAGCCACCTCAAAACTGGAATGAAGACCAGTCATCCTTGATCCCAAGTAACTGCGTTAAAAGCAGCAGAATGTAATCATCACTTTCACCATTCTGCTTTCACCCTGGTGTGACAGGCGGTAGATATGTCGCCATCTGAGCTCTTAACAGTTAACTTTGAACAGTCTAAAGAGAGCACACTCCAATCAGTGAATATTCGATGCTAGTGCGTTTTATAAACAAACCAATTCCAAACAGTTAAGAAGTTATGCTGAAGAATTCTAGTCTACCATTTCTGTGATTTGCCACAGGGCCCACTCCTCATTTCGACAAATAAATGGGCTGATAAGACGCTGGAAGCTATATTCTGGCACCTTGCTGCTTTACAAGGATGCCCCAGTGAATATGTTGGCTTATCATCACTGTGTACCAATCCCACAGTTTACATTGCTTCTCCAGTGACTTTACTAATCTACCACTCATAACCAAAGTGCAAAATGGAAGTCCATTTAATTAATCTAAACAAAAAGCAGTTCTCAAGCCAAAGTGTTTCCATATTCCTTTTGCTGTTCCTGACAGCAGAAAATCTAAGAGGATCTTCTCTATTTTATGGTCATTGGCACCACTCACAATCCCAGTTGAAAGGCGAAGTCCTATCCATCAATGGAAAATCTATTTTTTATGTATTTATTCACAAAATGCTGGAGTAACTCAGCAGGTCAGGCAGCATCTCTGGAGAGAAGGAATGGGTGACGTTTCGGGTCGAGACCCTTCTTCAGACTGATCTCATTCCTTCTCTCCAGAGATGCTGCCTGACCTGCTGAGTTACTCCAGCATTTTGTGAATAAATACTTTCGATTTGTACCAGCATCTGCAGTTATTTTCTTACGCTATTTTTTATGTATATGATCAAACAACTTCCTGCTGTATAACGAGTACTTTCTGTCGCGGTACAGATCAGTATGAAGACGAGCTTTAATTTCATACATTAAATATGACCAGACCAGTGGTATTTAGTGCTAGTTGCACATGTTAAAAAGTATTGATAAACAAAATAGGATGTATAATATCATTATTCCAAACCGATTACAAAGGCCTTACTGTCTTCCGCATCATACCACATCCCACTACAGTAACTAGCTCCACAAAAGTGGAGTGAGAGGAGTAAAGCACTCTGCATGTATGAACCATGTGAATCCTGTTTTCCCCTTCCCCCCTCCCTCCAGGCTGTAAAATGTGATCACAGCTCTGTTCTTTGGTTGATACAACCCAGAAATAGAACTGCCTTCAGAAACAAAGCCTCCTCATTCATTCTCAAAAGGGCAAGGATTCCTCGGAGCATTTCTTCTTGATCTGGATATCCTGTAAATGCAGTTCTATTTTGTCCTTCCTTCTGTTATTCCAGAATCATTCTTCAAAATGTTTCCCAAGTTAAAGAATTATTGCCAGCAAAACTTTAGAGTTGTGAAAGTAAAGTGGGTTACGTTGAAATTAGCTCATTGAGATCACCAAGATAACAAAGATCAGTGTTTCCCAAAACATTCTGTGCTTTAAATAAGGTCCACCTCAAGGCAACTTGGGTCACCTAGAGCCTATCTAAATATGCTTGAAGTGTCATAATTTATGAGGTGAGCAACTTTAAGAATGGGCATAAACCTCCTAACCTGAACTACCCCAGGTTTGCATAACATTTGAGGAAGTTTCATTGGCAGTACTGACTGAACAAAAATGGTTGGTAGTCATGAAAAAAAATCATGGGAGATGACAGCTGACCTGATTCTTTATTTTGTCTGTCTGAAGTGTGAAATGCCACTTCAAAGTATTCTAGTATTCTGATGTTGTGGTTTACAGTTTATAATAGAGAAGTAATGAGATGAACACTCTCCCTCTAAAATCTCATGAACGTTGAAAAGCTATTTTGAAACTGAATGGAACTGATGTCGAAGTCCAAGACAGATGAAGCAGGAGCCCAGAATAGTCACAATATACAGTGAAAATCAGGGTCCAGAGTGCAGTGATGATATTGACACACACCACCATGAGATGGGCCATTATAGTGGGATGAATGTGGGCATAGATCTATTATGCTGATGATGATATTCACATGTGTTGGTGATTGCTACGTTTGATGCCTTGAATGGTTTTTAGTATGAAGTGAGTGAGACCCCCTTATGCACTTCACTGCAATGGAAAAGTACGGAACGACCTGCCCTACTGAACTGTTTGCAGACATGACTATTTGTTGATATTAATGATCTCACAATGTGTAAAAATGTAATGTCCCACCCAGTTGACAAACGCAACTTTGATAAGCCAGGTAGGACAAAGGTTTAGTGCTCCTGGCAGCTGGTATCATCAGATTCTAAAACATGCTGGCATTAGAATGTTCTGAATAGCAAAGGGGCAAGAAGAAGAGGAATAAATCATTGGATGGAACGTGTGATACTACATTATATGAGTGAAACCTCATGCCCAATTATATTCTGAATACAAAGGGAAAATCTCCTTTACACTTCTCACCATTCTCCTCTGAGTGCCATTATAAGAACATTTTGTCCTGGTCTGCATATGATAATTCTGAACTGTAAATATTACACATTCACTATAATTATGGATAAGGCTATCCTCATTACTATTGCTTTTATTACTCTCTCTGCTCTCACAAGCCTGGGAATTGTGCTGTTCATTGTAATTTACATACCAAATGTCTTAATTCTGAATGTCCTTAGTGTCCTATTTTGATGGAAGGATTAAACTATTTAAAATAAACTTGCCAACATTTTCATCAAAATGTCATACATCAACATTTCATACGGGTGTGTGAAATATCTCACATTAATTTACCAGGCTACTGCACTTAAACAAATAAAGAGAAGAAAGAGGGAAATAAATCTGGTCAGCACTCACCCATATTTGCCAGTTCCTGTGGAGCTAAGGTCCAGATATTGCAACTTGCGACAGCTCAAAGCTATAGCCTGAACACCTGTATCTGTAACCTTCTTACAGCCACTGATATCAAGGTACCTGGACAGAGGTAATAAAAGAACACCTCAGGGAGATGAAGCTGAACATACAAAGTGCAATAATGCAATTCACAACCTAAGGTCGGTCATCTCATTGAAACATATTGGTAACTGCCTTATTACTGTAGAAGTATTTTATTTCGTGGTCATGAAACATTTTGCAGCACACAATGCAAATCTCTCTTTCACATTCAACAGCATTGAAATGTGATATCAATTATTTCTAATAATTATTACCTTACATTATTATTGCTACTTTTTATTGCTCAGGTTTGTGGGGATATTACCAAGACTCAAGGACCTGAGCTACAGGGAGAGGTTGAGCAGGCTAGAACCGAGCTAGGAAGGCTCCTTGCCAATGTGATGTTCCGGGACCAGCGTTTCAGCCATTCAGGAATAGCTCAGTTAAGAGCTGATCCACCATCATATCTGGTTGAATTCTGGTAGAACATTTGGCTCAATATTTTACTAAGCAACCTGTTATACCTTCTTTATATATTCAGACTTGGATTGTTTTCCCTGGAACCAGGTTGAGGTGAGACCTGACAGAAGTGTATAAAATCATGAGAAGCATTGATAGAGCTACCAAGGATTGACCAATTGCATTCAAAGGTTGAGAAAGGGTTACAGTGAGAATAAATGGACATCCAGTCATCCTTCAACTTGCGCCTTTGAAAATCTGATCTAATGTGCTTGAAGGACATGATTTCTGGAAATCAATGATCATTATAAATGGCAGCCTTCAGGCCTTAGAAAATATTCCTTTACGGACAACTGAACAGCAATTCTCATTTTCAACAAAAATCTGAAGCCTGGAAGACACTTGTAACCTTTCTTTAAATACCTTGTTTTTCTGTTTACTATACAGTCTACATTAATCAATTTGTTAAGATGATTCCAGCATGGTGCAGATCAATCATGGCATTGTCAAGGAATTATACTGTCATTCTGTGAGTTACACTGTTTTCAATTTATTTGAGTTTATAATTCTAATATTGTTTTAGATGTTTCCAAGGTAAAATGCTGAGAAATTGCAAGGTTTCGATTTATTTTATACAGAATCATCCATTTACATGTCAGTGTGTTTATATCTGGGAGGTAAAATTATCCAGATCTTTATTTAATTGTTTGTCATTGATTGAAAAGAACAAACATGGATAAAAATATAGAAACATTTAGTTCCCCTTCTATGTATAGAAGATATGTATGATGCTTGTATTTGACATTCCCTTCCATAGTTTGTAAAACACTTAGTCCATTCTTTGAGCAACTTGTTTACTCTGAATACATTTAAAGCATGGATAAAGGACTTTCATACAGATGAATAACCTTAATTATGGAAACAAGGAACAGCAGATGCTGGTTCACAAAAACAGACACGAAGTGTTGCAGTAACTCAGCAGGTTATGCAGATCCCTGGAGAACATGGATAAGTGACGTTTCGGGACGGGACCCTTTAATTGTAACTTCAATTGTTCCTAAACTGTTGAAGGAAAATCTTTGATTATCACAAATTGGTGTTATGAAGAAAGAAAATGTAAGGACCACATATATTTTCTCCCCCTTGAAATAGGCGCCTGGAGTCTCACACCTGTTTATTAAAGTGCTATCGAGGCTTGTCTTTCTTCCTCAAGCCTTGTGTTTCATGGTTAATGCGCTGATTCACTGATTACAGTATTAAGTACTAATAGGGAACACCATTATTGACAAGAGTTGTAAAACATCCAGCAGTAAATGGCTTTAGGAATTCATGACTGAAAGAGGAGCATCACTGCTGATGTCCTAAGACTCCACTGCAGGAAGCTAGCAGGGGATCTAGTTTTAACCAGGTGCAAGAACCTAGAAACACCATGGGCAAACTTGACAGAGGTGAAGTGTGCAAGGACACATCCTGGGCCAATTAAAGTACCAAAGAAAAGAGGTGGCAAATAAGATCATCAGGAAGGCCATGGCAAACCTGGTCCCAGTATTGAACAGTCAATCCATTTCAAAGCCATGCTAAAACCATAGCATCCTCACTTGCACAAGGAAGATGTCTGCATCACTGCTCAGAGCGGGGCACTGGAGCGGGCCTCATTCAGGCACAGTAGGTTATTAGTTTGGAGGAGATGTGCTATGTTGTTGTGAAAACAGTGCCTCAAGAAGGGTTGGAAATCATTGGGACTGGCAGTCGGCTGGTGTTCATTGAGGCTTCTGTGCACTTCACTCATCCCACTGTATCTTCTGCTTATGACCTTTTAGCCTGTCTGTCACTTCTTTCCTGTACTTGGCCATCATGACCATACATCTTGTTTCTAGCAACAGCAGTGTTATCGAGGTTCCACAAAACAGCAAGGAAGAAAATATCTTCCCCCCACTGCAATTGACATTCCTCCCCACGGGTTCAAATCATAGCATTTCATGGAAGCAATATTTTTGGGGTTTATATTTCATATGATACGATACGACACGATAGAACTTTATTTAGCCCAGGAGGGAAATTGATCTGGCAACAGTCATAAAAAACACAAAATTAATGAAACATGAAATTAAAGTGACGAGTGGAAAGGTTTGGGGGATGTGCAAAGATTGAGGCGGTGGGAGGGGGGGTGGGGGGGGGGGTCAGTCTCAGTCTACCCCACAACAAAAGAGGGAGGAGTTGTAAAGTTTGATAGCCACAGGGAAGAAGGATCTCCTGTGGCGTTCTGTCCTGCATCTTGGTGGAACCTGCTGAGATACTTTGCCCTCATGAATTTCAGCTAAGCCACAAGGCCGGGATAACTCATGTTACAGCTACCCAAGGGGTATGTTGGTATATCACTTCTTAAGAGAAGTGAGGAAATGTTGATATTTTGGTGACTGACATGATACTAATTGGAAATTCCTAAATGCAGAGCTAGTCTTGTCCATCAACAATATGTGCACCAGACTTCCAGGAAATTGTACCTAGTGATTATTAAAAGTTTTTCTTTGATTTCTTACCTTATGGTAGACAAATAGGTTCCTATTTCAAAAAGACTGACATCTGTCAGCTGAGGGCAGGAGCTGAGAATGAGGCGGTCCATTTTTGGGCATTGTCTGGCAGTGTGATGCACAACGGAATCACAAACCTACAAAAATTACAAAATTCCAGCTTATTCACAACCTTATCTCCATTCATTTTGTTTGTAGGTATCGAACCATTTGAATTCAAACAACTTCAGTTTATTTCTTAAGCGCATTCCAGGCATTGGTGAGCTAATGATATTTTGTGGAGAGAAACAGAATCAATTGGATAGAATTCTAGTGTGCATCATTTTAACTCAAAACTCTCAGCAAAATGAATAATTTTTCAGTTATCAAATAGAGCTTTTTTGTCATGGGCATATAATGGAAAGTGAAATGCACTGCAAAAACAGGCATGCTCCATTTTGCCTACACAAACATCAATAACTCCAGTCAATTGGGATGAAATTTACTTTGCAGAATCTAGCATATTCTGCCCGCATTATCCATCAGTGTTGTAGAGCTGAAGGATCCAGGAATATAGTTACATACTTCCATGAATCGTACGTATCAATGAAAATAAGTGAAGTACACAGCATCAAAGAAAGAGGCATTAATCATCTATGGAAACGTGTTAATAAATTCTCTGTAGCTGCTATCTTGAGCCAAGGTTCTTGGTACAAAGTATAGAAGTTGGGACATTATGTATAGCTGCACAAGGCATCAGTGAGGTCACATGTGGAATGCTGTGTTCAGTTTTGGTCACCCTGCTGTCGAACGATTTACGAGGATGCTGCCGAGACTCAAGGGCCTGAGCTAAAGGGAAAGGTTGGGCAGGCTTGGACTTTATTCCTTGGAGTGTAGCACGATGAGGGGTGATATTACAGAGGTGTAAAATAAGATGAAGGGAATAGATAGGGTGAATGCAGAGTCTTTTACCCAAGGTAAGAGAATCAAGAACCAGAGGATCTAGGTTTCAGGTGAGAGTGGCAAAACTTAATAGGAACCTGAAAGGTATTTTCTTCACTTGCTAGAGAATAGTGGGTGTATAAAATGAGCTGTCCAAGGAGGTAGTTGAGGCAGTTAATATAACAGCATTTAAAAGACATTTGGACAGCTACAAAGATGGATATGGGCCAAACTCAGGCAAATGGGACTAGCTTAGATGGGGTATTTTGGTTGGCATGGACAAGTTGGACTGAAGGGCCTGTTTCTGTGTTGTGTGACTCTATGACTCTATTTGGGAGATGGGACAGGGTTGATTGATTGAATTGATTGAAAAATACAGCATGAAAGCTGGTCCTTTGGTTCACCAAGTCCACACTGTCCATCGATTAACCATGCACACTAGTTCTAAGATATCCCATTTTCACAACCACTCCTTTCACACTAGGGTCAATTTACAGAGGCCAATTAATCTACAAACCCACATGTCTTTGGGATGGGGGAGAAAACCGGAGCTTCTGGAGGCAACCCATGTGGTAACATGGAGAACGTGCAAACTCGACACATACAGCATCCAAGGTCAGGATCGAACCAAGGACCCTGGTGCTGTGAGGAAGCAGTTTTACCAGCTGCACCATTCTGCTGCCCATTGTTATTAATAAGATGATAGATTATTGAATTGTCATCTATTCTAATCATCTAAAACAGCTTAGGAGAAAATGATGATGTTTTCTGATCTCGAATGCAATGTTGTCCGAATTTCAAAGAAACAAAGTAAGATCTTCTGGGATGAAACAGCATTTACTTTAAGCTTGGTCTGTTGGTCAATGCCAGCCTTATCCTAAGGGCAATAAAAGCTATAGTTGCCTTAGGAGATCAGAATCATCCTAGGCAAAATGTGTGCAACCTCTTTGGATATATACTGATTGTCAATAGAAAAAGAAATCACTTTTTTTTTGTTTTATATAGGCTCAATGGTTTCCTTACATTTATCAATGAAAATAAGTGAAGTACACAGCATCAAAGAAAGAGGCCTTAATCATCTATGGAAACGTGTTAATAAATTCTCAGTAGCTGCTTTCTTACTGGTTGAAAGAAAAAAAGCAGAAAACTTACTGGTTTTGGAGAAGCAACTTTTCATTCTGGTAAGAATATTTAATAACATAACCCTATCGCCTTTCATCTCCCAGGTAGTTGCTAAAAACATAAACTCATCCTTCTGTCAGACACCAGGCTTTTCACTTGCATGAGCAAAGACCCAACACCTGTTTCAGGCCAGGCAATGCATGGCCAAGCTTTGGCATTTACCAAGGTGGCAAACAACATACAGTTCACTAAGAACCTATATACCACCTATTACTTCGGAGATGTGGAAAGCCAATTAATGCTTACAAAATGAGTGCCGAAGATACCAATTTCTCCACCATGATATCTAAATGTTCAATTTTTTGTAGTCTTACCGCATTCAAACCAGATAAATACAGAGCTCTTAGATTTTTCAAACTGGTCACTATCTGTATCAAACAAGGCGTTGTAAGCTTCGGGATTCGACCAATATTCAGAATCTGCAGGTTTAAGCATTCCTGTGCCATGTGGGTCAAGCAGTGTGTGTTTAGTTCATGGCATCCGAACAGTTCCAGCTCTTTTAGACTGTGTATGAAAATAAAGATAACAATTAGATCCAATAGTGACATAGGCTGGCTCGAAGAGCCGAATGGCCTCCTCCTGCACCTATTTTCTAGTCTTTTAATAAAATCATGCACGTTTGGCCTTTCCTACTCTTCAATAACTGTATAGGGCCCAAGTTAAGTTAATTAGAGTCATAGTCATAAAGAACTACACACAGGAAAATGCAGGTGGCCTTTCTGCCATACATCACGCCAAATTAAACTAATCCCTTCTGCCTGTTTATGATCTGGATCCCTCCATTCCATACATTTTCATGCGCCTATCTAAAAGCCTCAAATGATGGATCATCTTTGCTTCCATCACCACCACCGCTAAAAGCATGTTCCAGGCATTTAACAAAAGATTTGCCCCGCACATTTCCTTTAAACTTTGACCCTCTCAACTTAAAGTTATGTCCTCTAGTATTTGATATTTCCGCCCTCAGGAGATGAATCTATTTGCTGTGATTCACTCATTCAAATCGTTAATAAAGATTGTGAACAGTTGCAGCCAATCCCCAGGGCATTGCAATTGTGACTGTCTCCCAACCGAAAATCTGTTTATTCCTCATTTATTTTCTTTCAGATAATCACTCCTTGGTTTCGCCAGTATATTTGCCCCGATTGCACCCGAGTTTTATTGAATAAATTTGTATAACATTTTATGAAAGTCCAAATACACCACATCAATAAATCCCCATGCATCTTCACCACTCCCAGCAACTTATCCATTCCGCTTATTATAAATTTAAAAAACTCGGGCTGTGGAAAGCAAATTCCCTTTCAAAATCCATGGTAACTCTCCATAACCCTAAAATTATTTCATCTGAGCCACTTTGCTAATTGATTCGGGCACTTTCCCTACCTTGCCATCAGACTAACTCTTCTGAAGCTATCTTAACACCTCTTTCTCTCTCCTCATTCTTAAATTGGGGAGTTATATTTGCTATATTTTAATTAGTGGAAACCTTTGAGAAATAATATAATTTTAGAAGATGACTATCACTGCATGTATTATCTGCAAAGTTGTATCCTTCCAAAATCTTGGGATGCAGCTGATAAGACATAAAAGCAGAATTAGTCCATTCAGACCAACAAGTCTGCTCCTGTCTATTATTCAACAGAGTCAGTCCAGAAACAGGCCTTTTGGCCTAATTCATCCATGTCAGCCAAGATTCCTACCGGAGCCAGTTCTCTTTTTCTGTGTTTGGCCCATATCCCTCTAAACATATTCTGTGCACGTACTTGCCTAAATGCCTGTATCACTTTCTCTGCAGCTCGTTCCTCATATGCACCATCCTCTGTGAAAAAGTTGTCCCTCAGGTCCCTTTAAATCTTCCCCTTCTTGCCTTAAATCAATACCCTCCAGTTTTAGACTTCCCTACACTGGGAAAATGACTGTGACCGTTACCTATATCCTTCATGATTTTATATTCCTCTGTAAAGTTACACCCTCAGTCTCAATGCCGAACACCTTCTTAGAGTCAGAGTCATACTGCATGGAAAGAGGCCCTTAAGCCGAACTCCACCATGCCACATTAAAGCCAGTCCTATTTGCCCGCCTATGGCCCATATTTCTTTAAACATTTCCTGCCCATGTATCTATCCAAGTGTCTTTTATACATAGTACCTACCCAATCTACCTCCTCTGGCAGCTTGTTGCATATACTCACCATCCTCTGAGTGAAAGTGTTCCCCCTCAGGATCCTATTAATTGTTTCGCCTCTCCACTTAAACCTATGCCCTCTGGATCTTGATTCCTCGCAGTAAAAGATTCTGTGCATTCACCAGAAATATTCCCCTCAAACTTTTGTACACTTCTTTAAAATCACCCCTCAGCCCCCTGCACTCCAGGGAATAAAGTCCTAGCCTGTCCAACTACTTCACCAACCTGTCGTCACTTTCAGAGAAGTACGTACCCGTACCTCTCTCCTAGTTCTAGGAATTATCACCTTTTAATTCCATTATTTTCTCCCACATTATTTTTTTCCTAAATGCTAATCTCTTCGAGCTTCTCATTTTCTAGAAGGTTTTCTGTGCCTTCTGAGAAATAATTCTCTGCTGGATGACTTTATAGAAACATAGAAACATAGAAACATAGAAAATAGGTGCAGGAGTAAATCATTCAGCCCTTCGGGCCAGCACCGCCATTCAATGTGATCATGGCTGATCATCCAAAATCAGCACCCTGTTCCTGCTTTCTCCCCATATCCCTTGATTCTGTTAGCCTTCAGAGCTATATCTAACTCTTGAAAACATCCAGTGAATTGGCCTCCACTGCTTTCTGTGGCATAGAATTCCACAGATTCATAACTCTGGGTGAAAAAATGTTTCCTCATCTCATTCCTAAATAGCCTACCCCTTATTCTTAAACTGTAACCCCTGGTTCTGGACTCCCCCAACATCGGGAACATTTTTCCTGCATCTAGCCTGTCCAATCCCTTAAGAATTTTATATGTTTCTATAAGAACTGAGCCTTGCGACACCCCACTAGTTACTGCCTGCCATTCTGAAAAGGACCCGTTAATTCCTACTCTTTGCTTCCTGACTGCCAACCAGTTCTCTATCCATGTCAATACCCTACCCCCAATAACATGTGCTCTAATTTTGAGACCTTGTCAAAGGCTTTTGAAAATCTAGACATACCACATCCATTGGCTCTCCCTTGTCCATTCTACTTGTTACATTCCCAAAATATTCTACAAGATTAGTCAAGCATGATTTCCCCTTTATAAATCCATGCTGACTTTGACCGATCCTGTCACTGCTTTCCAAATGCATTGCTATTACATCTTTAATACTCGACTTAAGCATCTTCCCCACTACCGACTAACTGGTCTATAATTCCCAGGTTTCTCTCTCCTTTCTTTCTCAAAAAGTGGGGTTACATTAGCTATGACTCTAAATAGCACTGACTGCATATTTCACTTTTGGGTGACTTTGCAAAGTCTGTAACAACCCTAATAAATACCTAACTGGAAAATGTGATGTTTTTAACTATTTCAAGAACTAAACCATTAGAATTTTTGCACATAGATAAAATACTAGATATTCATTTGCTTGAATATCAACATACTTCTGAGCCAGGATCATGTGCAATTTAATGGGGAAGCTGCAGGTGGTAGAAATCCCTTGTGCACACAGGCATCTCTATTCATCTTTACATATATATGCAGGGAATGGTAATGCACTCGTATTGCTTGTTTTTTTGTGTGTACTTAAGTGTGCATGTGTATGTGTATATGTGTGTATCTATATATATATATATAGTGTAGGAAAATAACTGCAGATGCTGGTACAAATCGAAGATATCACAAAATGCTGGAGTAACTCAGAAGGGGAGGCAGCATCTCAGGAGAGAAGGTGACGTTTCGGGTCGAGACCATTCTTCAGACTGATGTCAGGGGGGCGGGACCACGTTTCGGGTCGAGACCCTCCTTCAGACTGATGTCAGGGGGGCGGGACATATATATATGTGTGTGTGTGTTTAATATATTGTTTACAGTGCACTATGTTTACTTATTCTGTTGTGCTGCAGCAAGTAAGAATCTCATTGTTCTATCTGGGACATCATCTATATACTAAAACTCTCATTTGTTTGTTTGTTTGTTCCTGAACTACAGCCAAAACGGTACACGATAGCGCAACAAGTTTAGGCCCACCTTACTCACCGTCGTTCCTTGGGTGCTAATGGAAGAGGTTTCATTGAAATCGGTGTTATATTTTTAAAGTTATTCAGGAGGGGAGGGAGGAGAGGGAGAGGGGAGGACGGGAAGGGAGGAGGGGTGTGGAGGGAGGAGAGGGGGAGAGGGGAGTGGGGGGGAGAGGGATGAGGGAGGAGAGGGTGCTGCACCAATGCAGGAGAGGCATTGGGTGGGTGGGGGAGGGAGTGGGTTGAGGAGGGGAGGGGAGGGGGGAGGGGAGGAGGAGGGGAGGGAGGGGGGGACGAGGGGTAGGGGGAGGAGGGGTGTGGAGGGAGGGGGAGTGGGGAGGGGGAGTTGGTGGAGGGGGGTGGGGGAGGAGATTGTGCTGCACCAATGCAGGAGAGGCAACCCTAGGGGGAGGAGGAGAGAGGGGGGAGGGAGGGAGGGGAGGGAGGGTAAGGGGGCAAAGGGGGAGAGGGGGCAAGGGATGGGGGAAGGAGGGAGGGGGAGGGGAAGGGGGGAGGAGAGCGTGCTGCACCAATGCAGGAGTAGTTTGGGCCCAACAGGTCCACTTGGTCTAGCATGACAATAAAACACTCTTGACTCTCTCTTGTCATGGGCAATAAAGAGGATGGAAAACCACGTGGACAAACTCATCAGATGCCATTTTACTCAAATTTAAATATGCAGAACTGGAAATTAGCTTATTTTAGGATTAGCTGGGAATTTAGTCCCCTTCTGTAGTCCACCACTTTGTTCTTAGATTTTTTTGTTGTAGTCTGTTGTAGTAGCAACAATTTGTAGCTAGAGAATAGATTGTCTATATTTGCACAATAAAGAGAAGATTCTTACAAGATCTGCTGACCCCCTGACCAAATGATGATATGCACACCCTTGTTCTGACTTGTGGGCTGCTTTGTCAAATCCACCCATGGCAGACTGTAAAGTGATCATGCCATTATAGTGCATATATCCAATTGTACTTCATGAAGAGTGTAGCTTTGTAACTGGCTGGCTTTACAAAACGTACTGTACAAGTAGTACAGCTACAAAAGCACATGGTCTATTGTTTATGCTCATTCATCGTGACGGCTAATTTGCATGTTCCAAGTCCTCAGTTTGCAAAAGAGAAAACATTACTTTGACATTACTTACTTTATCTGATCCATCACAGGTGAAGAAAGGGAATAGCCAAGATGCTGACATTCACTTGGAAACAGGTGATAAAATAATACTATAATAAACTTTGTGCTAGTTTGTTCCTGTGCCATTTGAAAAACCTTTGGTGACGCACATTGTGCAAGGAATTAAGCAATGCCGGTCACAATCTTTTGAATGCTTGTATGTATTGAGTGTGCGTTGACTGGGCATGACGTTCAGAATCACATGCAAACTGAAAATAAATCTTACTACCATAATTGGTATAAGGGCGGGGACGTAGGATGGCATTGGGTGAACTGGTATGAAGTATGCCAAGGTAAATACTGCAGCATGCATCCCACTTCTAAAATAATAATTTGATGGCAGACATGGATCCCATCAATGCCACCTGGAGTGGACTCCCACACAAGGATTCAAGTAATGTCATGCTTTAAGCCTGTTCTCTTGTGCTTGGATCACTTTGGCATAGTCACAGTTTAACGAAGAAGCAGTGGCATCATACATCCACTGCATCGTGACTGAACAGAAGTTCAGGATTTTGGAATGGAAATAAAAGGAAGCTTGTATAGTTATCATTTTCATCAGTAACAGAAGTTGATTCATATGAATTTAATTGATTTTGTTTGCACTTTCTGTGGTTCCGAATCACACTTGCCTACATGTTTTTTTTTACGTCGTTTTTTATATCTGATCTTTTCGATGGCATACAAAACAAAGCTTTTCACTGTACTTCAGTACATGTAACAATAATCAACCTAAACATAAATCTAATTCCATATCACTCTGTTTAGGTCATTCATGTACATGTAACAAAGGGTCTAGTGCCAATCCCTGCAGTGCACCATTGGTCACAGGCTTCCAATCTGAAAAATGACCATCCTCCACCACCCTCTGACTGTTACCATCAAGCTAATTTCATAGAATACAAAATAGAACAGTCCAGCGCAGGGACGGGCTACAGCCCACAATGTTTGTGCCAAACATAATGTCCAACTGAACTGATCTCACCTGCCTGCACATGATCCATATCTCTCTATTCCCTGCACTTCCATGTGCCCATCTAACAGCATCTTAAATGCCAGGCTCCCACCACCCTCCGTGTAAACAACCTCCCCACACCTCGCTGGTTTCCTATTCTTTCACACATAGATTGCTACACCACAAGTTTCCAATAAGGATAAGGCAGGGAGCAGGGATTTAGATTTATAGACTACTGGAATCTCTTCTGGGGTAGGGGTGACCTGTACAAAAGGGACAGGTTACACCATAACTGGAATGGGGACCAACGTTCTGGCAGGCAGGTTTGCTAGTGTTACACGTGTGGGTTTAAACTAAGTAGTGGGGAGGTGGTGTTGACAAATTGGGAGTATAAAGATGGAGTTAAAGGGGAAGCGAATACAGTTAAAATTGCAAAAGACTCCCAAATTAATAGAAAGGAATTATTCACAAAATGATGGAGTAACTCAGCAGGTCAGGCAGCATCTCGGGAGAGAAGGAATGGGTGACGTTTCGGGTCGAGACCCTTCTTCAGACTGATGTCGGGGGTGGGACAAAGGAAGAATATAGGTGGAGACAGGAAGATAGAGGGAGATCTGGGAAGGAGGAGGGGAAGGGAGGGACAGAGGAGCTATCTGAAGTTGGAGAAGTCGACGTTCATACCACCGGGCCGTAAACTGCCCAGGCGAAATATGAGGTGCTGCTCCTCCAATTTCCGGCGGGCCTCACTATGGCACTGGAGGAGGCCCATGACAGAGAGGTCAGACTGGGAATGGGAGGGGGAGTTAAAGTGCTGGGCCACCGGGAGATCAGTTGCGTTAATGCGGACCGAGCGCAGGTGTTCAGCGAAGCGATCGCCGAGCCTGCGCTTGGTTTCGCCGATATAAATAAGTTGACATCTAGAGCAGCGGATGCAATAGATGAAGTTGGAGGAGGTGCAGGTGAACCTCTGTCTCACCTGGAAAGGAAAGTTTGAGAAGGTATAAGAGAGTAAGGTCAGGGCCAATAGTGAGAGGGGAGGTGAATACCGGTTAAAGTGTTGTATTTGAATGCGCAAAGTATAAAAAATAAAGTGGATGAGCTTGAGGCTCAGTTAGATATTGGCAAGTATGATGTTGTGGGAATTACAGAGACATGGCTGCAAGAGGACCAGGACTGGGAGCTGAATATTCAGGGGTATACGACCTATCGAAAAGACAGACAGGTGGACAGAGGGGGTGGGGTCGCTCTGTTGGTAAGGAATAATATTCAGTCCCTTGCAAGGGGTGACATAGAAAGGGAGATGTAGAATCAGTATGGACAGAACTGAGGAATTGTAAGCGTAAAAATACCCTAATGGGAGTTATCTACAGGCCCCCAAACAGTAGCATGGATATGTGGTGCAAGTTGAATCAAGTTAAAATTGGCATGTCGCAAAGGTAATGCTACAGTGGTTATGGGAGATTTCAACATGCAGGTAGACTGGGAAAATCAGCTTGGTAATGGACCCCAAGAAAGGGAGTTTGTGGAGTGCCTCCGAGATGGATTTTTAGAGCAGCTTGTACTGGAGCCTACCAGGGAGAAGGCAATTCTGGATTTAGTGTTGTGTAATGAACCGGATTTGTTAAGGGAACTCAAGGTAAAAGCCATTAGGAGGTAGTGATCATAATATGATGTTTTAATCTACAATTTGAGAGGGAGAAGGGAAAATCGGAAGTGCCAGTATTGCAGTTGAGCAAGGGGGACTATGGAGGCATGAGGGAGGAGCTGGCCAGAGTTGACTGGAAAGAGACCTTATCAGAGAAGACAGTGGAAAAGCAATGGCAGGTATTTCTGGGAATAAAACAGAAGTTGCAGGATCAGTTCATTCCAAAGAGGAAGAAAGATTCTAAGGGGAGTAAGAGGCGGCCGTGGCTGACAAGGGAAATCAAGGACAGTATAAAAATAAAAGAGAAGTATAACATAGCAGAGATGAGCGGGAAGCCAGACGATTGGGACTCTTTTAAAGAGCAACAGAAGATAACTGAAAAGGCAATATGGGGAGAAAAGATGAGGTACGAAGGTAAGCAAGCCAAGAATATAAAGGAAGAATGTAAAACCTTTAGGTATGTGAAGAGGAAAAAAAATAGTTAAGAAAATGTGGGTCCCTTGATGACAGAAGCAGGTGAATTTATTATGGGGAACAAGGAAATGGCAGACGAGTTGAACAGGTACTTTGGATCTGTCTTCACTAAGGAAGACACCAACAATCTCCCAGATGTTCTAGTGGCCAGAGATCCTAGGGTGATGGAGGAACTGAAGGAAATCCACATTAGGCAGGAAATGGTGTTGGGTAGACTGATAGGAATGAAGGCTGATAAATCCCCAGGGCCTGATGGTCTGCATCTCAGGGTACTCAAGGAAGTGGCTCTAGAAATCGTGGACGCATTGGTGATCATTTTCCAATGTTCTATAGATTCAGGATCGGTTCCCGTGGATTGGAGGGTAGCTAATGTTATCCCACTTTTTAAGAAAAGAGGGAGAGAGAAAACAGGAAATTATAGACCACAGCCTGACATCAGTGGTGGGGAAGATGCTGGAGTCGATTATAAAAGAAGAAATTGCGGAATATTTGGATAGCGGTAACAGGATCGTTCCGAGTCAGCATGGATTTACAAAGGGGAAGTCATGCTTGTCTAATCTTCTGGAATTTTTTGAAGATGTAACTAGGAAAATGGACAAGGGAGAGCCGGTGGATGTAGTGTACATGGACTTTCAGAAAGCCTTTGATAAGGTCCCACATAGGAGATTAGTGGGCAAAATTAGAGCACATGGTATTGGGGGCAGGGTACTGTCATGGATAGAAAATTTGTTGTCAGACAGGAAACAAAGAGTAGGGATTAACGGGTCCCTTTCAGAATGGCAGGCAGTGTCTAGTGGGGTACCGCAAGACTCGGTGCTGGGACCGCAGCTATTTACAATTTACATTAATGACTTAGATGAAGGGATTAAAAGTAACATTAGCAAATTTGCAGATGACACAAAGCTGGGTGGCAGTGTGAACTGTGAGGAGGATGCTATGAGGATGCAGGGTGACTTGAACAGTTTGTGTGAATGGGCAGATGAATGGCAGATGCAGTTTAATGTGGATAAATGTGAAGTTATCCACTTTGGTGGTAAGAACAGGAAGGTAGATTATTATCTGAATGGTGTCAAGTTAGGAAAAGGGGAAGTACAAAGAGATCTGGGTGTCCTTGTTCATCAGTCACTGAAAGTAAGCATGCAGGTACAGCAGGCAGTGAAGAAAGTTAATGGCATGTTGGCATTCATGACAAGAGGAGTTGAGTATAGGAGCAAAGAGGTCCTTCTGCAGTTGTACAGGGCTCTGGTGAGACCACACCTGGAGTACTGTGTGCAGTTTTGGTCTCCAAATTTGAGGAAGGACATTCTTGCTATTGAGGGAGTGCAGCGTAGGTTCACTAAGTTAATTCCCAGAATGGCTGGACTATCATATGTTGAAAGACTGAAGCGACTGGGCTTGTAGACACTGGAATTTAAAAGGATGAGAGGGGATCTTATTGAAACATATAAGATTATTAAGGGATTGGACGTGCTAGAGGCAGGAAACCTGTTCCCAATGTTGGGGGAGTCCAGAACCAGGGGCCACAGTTTAAGAATAAGGGGTAGGCCATTTAGAATGGAGGTTTACTCAGAGAGTTGTAAATCTGTGGAATTCTCTGCCTCAGAAGGCAGTGGAGGCCAATTCTCGGGATGCTTTCAAGAGAGAGTTTGAGAGCTATTAATGATAGCGGAGTCAGAGGGTATGGGGAGAGGGCAGGAACGGGGTACTAATTGTGGATGATCAGCCATGATCACATTGAATGGCGGTGCTGGCTCGAAGGCCGAATGGCCTACTCCTGCACCTATTGCCTATTGTCTATCAAGTCTACTCCACCATTCAATCATGGCTGATCTATCTCTCTCTCCCAATCCTATTCTCCTGCCTTCTCCCCATAACCTCTGACACCTGTACTAGTCAAGAATCTATCTATCTCTGCCTTAAATATATCCACTGACCTGGCCTCCACACCTTTCCATGGCAAAGAATTCCACAGATTCACCACCCTCTGACTAAAGAAATGTTTCCTCACCTTCCTAAAAGAATGTCCTTTCATTCTGACGCTATGACCTCTAGTCCTAGACTCTCCTACTAGTGGAAACATCCACTCCACATCCATGTGAAGTGTTAAGAAACACTGGAAAAGTGCATTAGAACACCCAGCGAATAGCTGCTAAAGAGGGAGACTTTTATTGTCATTGTACAAGTACAACGAGATTGAGAATGTCACTTCCGTATCGATGCTATCAGATATATAAATAAATCACAGTGAAAGTGAAAACAACAAAAGGGGGAGGAAGAAAAAAAGGGGGGAACAAGGTAAAGCGCAAAAAAAAAAGGTTCGTGCAGGGGTCAGTTGTGACAGATGACCCTGGGGGCAGAGGCAGATCATGAAACATCTTGAAAGGGTGGATGTGAAGAGGAGTGAAGAGTGACAAACTAGAGGTTACTATTAAAAATAAGAAGTCATCCATTTAAGTCAGATTTAAGTGAAATTCTTTGGAATTCTCTTCTGCAAAGACAGTCATAGCAGATTTTGAATGTTATAAGAGAGGTAGATTGATTCTTAATAAGCAAAGGGTGAAAGGTTACCATGTGTAGGCAGAAATGAGGGTTGAGACTACAGTCATATCACCCATGACCTTCTTGGATGTTGAAACGGGTTCCAACAGTTGGCTCACTCTCGCTCCTAATTTATATGCTTACAGGAAAGCATTCTCCTTAAGAAATTAAAGTGGTTTGTTATGTTTCTACAATTATTCCTTCTTGATAGTTCCAACTGTGCTGAGCCCAGGTGGTCCAATATGCCCAATTGCAAAACAAAGTAAAATCTGATCATCTCTCCTCATTCACTTTTGTTCTTACACAGAGAAACAAATCCAAAGAAAACCTTGTACTGCTTCTATTTCTGCACTGAAATCAATGAAGGTAAGGCATTACCTTTTTCCATGCTTTTTAATCAAAATGTTGATACTTTCATCTGTGAGATGGCATCCATTGACGACGAGTCTGTAAAGACTACAATAAACGATATTTTGGGGTGAGATATAAACACAACACACGCGCACATTTTTTGTACAATTATCACGTTATTTTTTTATTGCTTTGTGTGTCAGGGAAGTCAGTTATAATACTATTACTTTAGATTTTATTTAAAATAACAAAAATCAGGAAATAAATTTAACTTTGAAGTGAAATCTGAACTATTGAAAGTATAAATTTAAACACCATGTAATTATTTGAATGAGGTATTATCTCTCCACAATGACAGAAAGCACAGATTTTAATCATTTGCAGATCCGTGGAGGTTCCCTGAGCTTTTCTACAGATCTTTCATTAACAAATTCTCACCATATTTTAAAGCTAACATAAAATATCTCCAGCAATAAATTGACATTGGAATCCTTTACAAGAGGCGAGGTCAGCCAACTGATATTTTAACCATTTACATCGGCCATGTCTTTCTGTCATGTCAAATGCTAAAAGACAAACATATAAACTAAATGAAGTGTCCAACCTTCGAAAAGCCACCCACTTTGGGCGAGAAAATTGTAGAGACACAGAATCAAACAGAATAGAAACAACTAGCCCATCAGTCCCACCGTGTCTATGTTGATCATTAATTACCATCTATGTTAATCCCATGTATCAGCACATGGTCAGTAGCTTTGTAAGTCTCAGCCATTCAATTGGTTGCCTAAATATCTTCTGTAATATTACAAGAATGTCTTTCTCCCCCACTCACTCAGAAAAAACATTCAAGAATCCAACATATCTTTCTTCCTCAGATCCCCTCTAAACCTCTTCTCCTTTACCCTAAACCGATCTTCTCTAGTTTTTGACACCTCAATTATAGAGAACATTTTCCAACTCTCAAACTTCACTGTACACATCTGCTTTTATAAAGCTCAAACAGGATCACCTCAGCCACCTCCAGCCCAAACTCTGCCAATCCAACTGCTCCTCATAATTAAAACGCTCCAGCCCAGGCAAGTTAATATAGCTGTACAGCACCCTCAGATACTATTGCAATCCTAAACAAGCCAGCTGCCAAAGCCCATTCCAGCAGCAGTGTACGAATGGACCTCACAGCAATTAACCTTTTGGAGTTCTTCAATTCTATCCAATTATAACAAAGCCTTGGCGATATGACAGCTGCTGCATTAAATCTGGCAGGAACTATAACAGAAGGCTATAGATTTTATTAAGAAGGTTGTCATTCCATCAAAGCACTGCATCTCCCAACCATGATATCACTTAAGTGATTTCACAAACCTCACTAATGCAGATCCTTTACTATAAAGACAGCATTAGGAAAGTGCTCAGCAGAATCCCTCTCAACGCCAGATCACTAGTTATAGCTGAAGATTTCCTTAGTTGAAAACCTTCAAACCTCCCCATAATTCCTGAATATCCTGGTGAATCTCCTCTGAATCCTCTCCAGTGCAATCATATCCTTCTTGTTGTGTGGTGACCACAAACACATGCAGTATTCCAGCTGTGGGTCTAAACAATATTTTAGAAACCTCACTGTGCTTAAATTCTATACCCTTGCAAAAAGGCTAATATCCATATACCTTTTTCACACCTTATTGACCTTTGCAGCCACCTTCAGTTCAGGGATCCATGGACATACAGACCATCTGTTTGTCAATACCCCCGAGAGACCATCTTTATTATTTCTCATGTGTATCATCTCACATTTGTTGGGGTTACATTTCATCTGCATATTGTTCCACCCATGTTTTGTAAACTGATTGATCTCTTCCTGTAACTAAGATTATCTTCCTTTCTATTACCAACATCGCCATTCTGCAAACTTACTTATTAAATATCCTTCATTAATGTCCAAATTGTTAATGTAGAAACAAGGAACTGCTGATGCGGGTTTACAATATGGGACACAAAGTGCTGGAGTAACTCAGTGGATCAGGCAGTACTTTTGGAGTTCATGGATAGGTGACATTTTGAGTCAGGACACTTTTACAGGCCCAGAGTCTGAAGAAGGGTCCCGACCCAAAACATGTTTCAGGAACTTGGTTTCCTGCATCTAGCGTGTCCAATCCCTTAAGAATTTTATATGCTTCTATAGGATCCCCTCTCATCCTTCTAAATTCAAATGAATAAAAGCATAGTTGCTCCATTCTTTCATCATATGACAGTCCCGCCATCCCGGGAATGAATCTCGTGCACTCCCTCAATAGTAAGAATGCCCTTCCTCAAATTAGTTTCATTTGCTGATGAAAATCACCATGATGTCCAGACAAAAATTACATGCTGTTGAATTTGATGGTATATGTCCCTGCATCAATATAGCAGACCCACAGCAAACCCAGTGAAAAATTATGGGCACCATAATTCACATATTGACTGTACAAATTTATACAAAACTATACAAAAAAAACCATTTATGTTCACAGAAATGTTGTTATGTACAGCATATAAACAACATGTTATTTGATTGAACTCAATGAGAAATTTCAGTAATAACTGCCATTTCCATCTATTACAAGGAGAGTTCATAATTCACCTGCAACAAAGTACGTGGGACTTACCATGAAGATGACTGCGTGAGTGCTATAATTCCTGTATCTGTAGCTGCTGTCCAACTGACATCCACAGAAGTTAGCTTGTGGCAAACTGCACTTGCATGGAGTAGAATTGAGTCCCCTGTCAGCTTAGGTCCACTGCAGCATGTAACGAAGAGTTCCTGTGTAATGGGAAATGTTACTTTTAAAATAGGAACAGAATCAACATGGTATTCAAAGTTTTCATGTTGAAAAAGTATTTTTGGATAGATTTGCTCATATTGGACATATATATGTTTTATGTTCCCCTCTTCCATCATAGATGAGGCCCTCACTAGGGTCTCCTCGATATCCCGCAGCTCCGCTCTTGCTCCCCCAGTCGTAACAGGGACAGAGTTCCCCTAGTCCTCACCTTCCACCCCATCAGCGATTGCACACAGCACATAATCCACCAACATATTTGCCACCTCCAACTGGATCCCACCATTATCCACATCTTCCCATCTCCACCCCTTTCTGCTTTCTGCTGAGGCCGTTCCCTCCGCAACTCCTGGTCAACTCGTCCCTTCCCACCCAAACCACTCCCTCCCCAGGTTTTATCGCCTGCAACCGCAGGAGATGCAACACCTGTCCCTATACATTCCTCCTTGACTCTGTCGAAGGACCCCGAGTCTTTTCAGGCGAGGCAGAGGTTCACTTGCACCTCCTCCAACCTCATCTACTGTATTCGCTGTTCCAGGTGTGGACTCCTATATATCGGGGAGACCAAGCGCAGGCTCAGCGATCGTTTCGCTGAACACCTCTGCTCAGTCCACCTAAACCTACCTGATCTCCCCCTCCTATTCCCTCACTGACCTTTCTGTCCTGGGCCTCCTCCAATGTCAGAGTGAGGCCCAGCGCAAATTGGAGGAACAGCACCTCATATTTCGCTTGGGTAGTTTACACCTCAGCAGTATGAACATTGACTTCTCTAACTTCAAATAACTCTTGCTTTCCCTCTCTCTCCATCCCTCCCCTTCCCAGATCTCCGACCAGGCTTACTGTGTCCGACTGCATTTTATCTCTATTTGGTTTGCTGTGACTTTCTCCCAGCTAACAATGATCTATTCTACATTTTATCCATGTATCTCCCTCTCCCCCGACATCAGTCTGAAGAAAGGTCTCAACCTGAAACGTCACCCATTCTTTCTCTGCAGAGATGCTGCCTGTCCTGCTGAGTTCTCCAGCATTTTGTGTCTATCATCGGTTTAAACCAGCATCTGCATTTCCTTCCTACACATAGTGTTTCACTTACCCGCCTCAAGTTAATTGCAGTGAATGGAGATAATCTGGAAAACACATTCTGAGAACGGGGAAATTTTGTTTTCTGGATGTTGAGGTTTCATTATGATATATTTGTTATTTTATACAGTTGCAAAAATTAAATACCACTGACAAAAAGTGACTCTTTCAAATTTACTCTACATATAACTAAAGGTTGTTTGCAAACAGCAGGAAATAACAACACTGAGACGTCACATACCACATACAATAGGGTTACTTTCCAAAGAGGTCATTTCTACTATTCAAGTGGCATTGATTCTGTTATAAATCCCGGGGTAATTGCATTCAAATATCCAATTATACTGGCAAGGACAATACATGTCACTCCACTGAGCAGTTATGGAAATTGTAAACATATTTACTTCATGTGTAGTTAGTAAACACCAAATTTAATGTAATGATAAGTAACCTAATTTCATCTTGAAAGTATTACTGATGACTAGAGGGGGAGAAGGAATGAACAGATGCCATGTTTTGAATTAATTAAGGCTGGGACAAAGTGGCGACAGAACTAAATTGATCCCAGATAAGCTGCAGACCGTGAATGGGAATATTCAATCAAGTATTGTAACAAAACCTGTAGAAAAAAAATGCTCCACTTGTGCAATTTGGTAAGACCAAGTCAACAAACAACATAAGAGGGGGGGGGATGTCAAAGTAGATAGCGGGATTTATATCAGCTACGGAAATGGACAGAGAAATGGAAGATGGAGTTTAATCTGAACAATTCATAAACTCATGCATTGCGTTTTGGAAAAACCCTTAACAGCATTGATGCACAGAAGGATCTTGGGGTCCAAGTCCATGGCTCCCTGAAGTGGCAACACAAAGAGATAGAGTTGTAAAGAAGGTGTATACTATGCCTGTCTTCTTTGGTCGGGGTATTTAGTATCTGAATAAGGTGGTAATGTTGCACCTTTATAGGACTTAGGTTAAACCCCATGTGGAGTATTGCAGGCAGTTCTAGTTGTAGCATTACAGGTAGGATGTGGAGGCTTTGGAAAAGGTGCAGGTTTACCAGAATGCTGCCTGGACTAGATGGTATTACCTAGAAGCAGAGGTTGGACAAACTTGAATTGTTTCTCCGGAACATCGGAGGTTGAGAGGAGGTAGACATTCAGAACATTTCTTCCAGGGTTGAAATGTCACTTTAAGTTGAGAGTGGCATTGTTTAAAGCAGGTGTGCGGGGCAGAGTTTATACACAGAGATTGGTGAGTGCCTGGAACACACTACCAGAGATGGCAGTGGAGACAAATCCAAAAGTGGCATTTAAAAGCATTTTAGATTGGTACATGGATATGCAGGGAATGGAGGGATATGGATCACGCGCAGGTAGATGAGATTAGTGTAACTTGGCATCATGTTTGGCATGGATATTGTGGGCTGAAGGGTCAGTTTCTGTACTGTATTGTGCTATGTTCTCTATTCAATGTAAAATTTTCAGTATTCTCTACTTAACCTATTTCATTACCGAGGACTAAATCCAACATGCATCTTCCCTAACTAGGCACCAAACATGTCACTGCAGAATTTTGTACTCCCGGATACACTTCAGAAACTTCAACCTCCATCCCATCCCCACCGCTTCTTACTGCCCAGCTGCATTCAGTTTTGGACTAATTAATTTCATCCATTATCAATCTTCTTTGTTTCCTGGGTCTCTAATTGAATGATATTCTGTTATTCATGGGGATAACCAGTCCTGGGGGCTCAGCTATTTGCAATTCTGTTATTCATCGCAGGTACCAGTCCTGGGGGCTCAGCTATTTGCAATTTATATTAATGACAGATGAAAAAAAATTGAAAATAACACAAACCTGCATTGGGAAATGAGTCATGAGAGAAAGCAGGCCATAATATGCTGAGTGAATAGATAAGGATCTGTGACATTCTGCAGCCTCAAATACTAGAAGCAGCCTGGTGTCCAGACTTGATAAGGCTTTAGCTAGCACCCTCATGAGGGCCATCTCACCCTCACCTTTATTCTGTGAGCAAAAGTCTCAGCTGTGCCCATATCCAACTATCCCAGTTTGCTCCATCAATTTATCATTTGCAATAATCTGAAGTCCCCATCTAAACAAGGGTTTCTCAAAGGTCATGAATAATATCAATAAGTGAATGGCCAGATTGCAGGCATGTAGGGGACATCATGACACTGTGTTTAAGACTTCAAATCACACAAATAAGTTAGTGAGCAGGGAAAGGCACTTAGGTGTGTAATTTTTACTGAAATTTTATAATAAATAACAGGTCTGGCAGCTGCTCACCTTGACATGCTTCATTTATGAAGGATTCTAACAGAGTATTGTCAAGGGTGTCATTGAATGAGTAGATCAATTATAGGTTGGAAGCACTCCCTGTCAGATTAGGCACACACTATGAACTCTATGTAATGTTTTTGAGCAATCAAGAGAGTTCGTAAATTGCTTTGTCAAGTCTCACACTGTAACCAAAGCATCTCTGTAAAATACTCATAAAATGTATGAAGGTACCACTATCTTCCCCTATTTGTACTGCGACTTTTCAATTAAGATTGTAGGTTTCACTCAAAAGCTGCAATTTATACTGGTAAGCGATAAGTATGCCTTGTAATATAATTGGGAGCATATTTGATCCTGAAAAGATAAGGTAATCAATACGGTAAATTGTGCATGGAAGTACCCAGGCCATTTTCTGAATGGGAGTAATTTCACCCTGAAATTATTAATATCAGGAACTAACCCGGGCTAAATAGTTTTATTACATGATTTGCACATAAAATAGGCACAAATTTACCTGGTTCCCAGGCAATAATATTGAGTGTCTTGATACCCATTTGAGAGCCATCTATCACTTTAAGCAACCAAGGAAATGCAGTTGAACATTAAAAATTGTAATTCCTATTTAGCTTATGCTTTTTGCATAGGTAGGAAAAGGTGTTGTCCCATAAAACCAAGGGTTATTATTTCCCTGCATATCTTGCACACTGCCTGGATGTTAATATAAGTCAAGGCATGCATGCTGCTGCAGTGAGCTTTATTTTGACTGAAAAGGCTTCCCCTCATGCTAATGTTGCAACAAATTAATTGTGCAGCAGATAGAATAACTCTGCCACAGTTTTCTCTAGGAGGAGGGCAAGAAATGCAAAAATAAAAGTTAATCCACTAAAAATTAACTAATGCAGCAAATGGAATATGAATTTATTATTTTTCTTTTGTAAAACATGCTTCTTCAGCCTCGCAAACAATGTGCCTGTTTGCATATGCTTGTTGGCTAATCTCCAAGCCATTGCTAAAGCTTTCCCTGAAGCAAATGTTGGGCTGCACACTCAACATCCACAAGACAAAGATCCTCAACTTCCCCTGCAGCACCACATTACTTTTCGACAATCATAGTTCAATGTGAGACCTTGGACAAAATGGACCACTTTCCATATTGTGGTAACCACCAGTGGCAAAGGCAGATATGTCAATGATGAAATTCACCATCATCTTCAATGCACCAGCACAGCCTTTCCTTATTGAGGAGAAGGGTGTTTGTGGATCAAAACCAACATCTTGCTCAAAACTCATGGATATCGAGTAGCAATGGTCCCTGTCCTTCTTTATGCTTCTGAGGCCTGGACTACCTACAACAAGCATCTCAAGATGCTGGAAAAGTGCCACCAACATTGTCTCCATAAATTCTTCCAAATTTCCTGGAAGAACAAGGAAACCAATGTCCTCTCCAATTTTGAGCACCTAGTTACACTTAGTCACCCATGTTGGGCAGGTCACCTGTACAACACCAAGTTCCAGATAAAAACCCACTCTATTCCAAGCTGTGTCATGACAGGAGATTACTTGGTGGGCGGAGGAAAAGATCCAGCGTCCCCATGAAGAAATTATATACCCTCACTAACTCTTGGAAATTTCTGGTTTATAACTACTCAAGGTAGTATTCC
This sequence comes from Rhinoraja longicauda, assembly GCF_053455715.1. NCBI lineage: Eukaryota > Metazoa > Chordata > Chondrichthyes > Rajiformes > Arhynchobatidae > Rhinoraja > Rhinoraja longicauda. The sequence goes on along the minus strand of NC_135955.1, from coordinate 56,879,139 downwards.
TACTGAACCCATTCAAGAGAAGCATAAGGAATCCCTGGATCAGCGATATAAGGAATGGAGCAGCTCACAAACTAACTCCTGACTCATCCTATCTGTAGGTGTCTGCAGTTCCCAGAGTAGCCCCATGAGCCACACCAGAAGCCAGAAAACCAGCAGAGTACATAGAACAGTATAGCACAGGAACAGGCCCTTCAGCCCACAATGTCCCTGCTGAACATAATGCCAAGATAAACTAAGCACTTCTGCCGGTACAAGATCCATGTCTCTTCATTCCCTACATATCCATATGCCTATCTAAAAGCCAATTAAATGCCAATGGGAGCAAGTCATCCTCGATCCCAAGGGACAAGCTGTTAAGAAGCACCCAAAATTGTTACTTCAAATGCCCTTTGCAAGTTAAGGTAATACTTTGATAATGTCTTAATAGTATGAGGACCACAATTAGGACCCAGACAATATGAAGTTTTCATATTTAAATGCCACAAATAAAGGCTACAAATCAGTCCTGGAAGATCATCACGAAAGATTATCAGCAGAAGTTAAATTCATACACAGTGTAAGGTCCACCATAGCAAGTTTTATTCTATAATGGAAGAAAACCTTTCAGACTCTGAAATATATTTTAACTTGATACAGCACCAAACCTACCATTAAACATTTTTATAAGATTATAATTAATGAAATCAATTAAATAGAGCATAAGCCTAAGATGGGCAACTAATCAAAACTATGTGAAAATAATCATTTTATATTAATTTATTAACTTTCATTTCCATTGCATGAAAACCATGTATCCATAAACTCCCTCTGTATAACCAAAGGAGGGAAAACAATCTAGTAATTGATTAAAGATATTAAAGCGATGAAATCATTCCACATAAAAATTCTATACGATTTTTTCAGGGTTTCCACCCAGCAATTATCTGTTTTTGGATTAAATTATCAGATAATTGTGGGGAATTATCCCCATGCGGGGAAAGGATAATTGAGGACATGGGGGAATCAGTCTGGGGAGGGCAATCAGAGATTAGGACTGAGGTGTGGTCAGCAAGCATTGGGGAGACAAGAATGCCAGAGGATTTCAATAGTAATGGGTGAGGAGTAATGGGTGAGGGATAATGAAGAAAACTACTTAAAGGCAATCTTATCCAGAGGGATTGGATGGGATAGCAGCACATTTGGAAAGTGGTGAAATCATTGGACAAAGTCAGCATGGATTTATGAAAGGTAAATCATGTCTGACGAACCTTATAGAATTTTTCGAGGATGTAACTAGTAGAGTGGATAAGGGAGAACCAGTGGATGTGCTATATCTGGACTTCCAGAAGGCTTTCGACAAGGTCCCACATAAGAGATTAGTATGCAAATTTAAAGCACACGGTATTGTGGGTTCAGTATTGATGTGGATAGAGAACTGGCTGGCAGACAGGAAGCAAAGAGTAGGAATAAACGGGTCCTTTTCAGAATGGCAGGCAGTGACTAGTGGGGTACCGCAAGGCTCAGTGCTGGGACCCCAGCTATTTACAATATATATTAATGATTTGGACGAGGGAATTGAATGCAACATCTCCAAGTTTGCGGATGACACGAAGCTGGGGGGCAGTGTTAGCTGTGAGGAGGATGCTAGGAGGCTACAACGTGACTTGGATAGGTTAGGTGAGTGGGCAAAGGCATGGCAGATGCAGTATAATGTGGATAAATGTGAGGTTATCCACTTTGGTGGCAAGAACAGGAAAGCAGACTATTACCTGAATGGTGGCCAATTAGGAGAAGGGGAGATGCAACGAGACCTGGGTGTCGTGGTACACCAGTCATTGAAAGTAGGCATGCAGGTGCAGCAGGTGCAGCAGGCAGTGAAGAAAGCGAATGGTATGTTGGCATTCATAGCGAGGGGATTTGAGTATAAGAGCAGGGAGGTTCTGCTGCAGTTGTACAGGGCATTGGTGAGACCACACCTGGAGTATTGCGTACAGTTTTGGTCTCCTAATCTGAGGAAAGACATTCTTGCCATAGAGGGAGTACAGAGAAGGTTCACCAGATTGATTCCTGGGATGGCAGGACTTTCATATGAAGAAAGATTGGATAGACTCGGCTTGTACTCGCTGGAATTTAGAAGATTGAGGGGGGATCTTATAGAAACTTACAAAATTCTTAAAGGGTTGGACAGGCTAGATGCAGGAAGATTGTTCCCGATGTTGGGGAAGTCCAGAACAAGGGGTCACAGTTTAAGGATAAGGGGAAAGTATTTTAGGACCGAGATGAGAAAGTTTTTTTTCACACAGAGAGTGGTGAATCTGTGGAATTCTCTGCCACAGAAGGTAGTTGAGGCCAGTTCATTGGCTATATTTAAGAGGGAGTTAGATGTGGCCCTTGTGGCTAAAGGGATCAGGGGGTATGGAGAGAAGGCAGGTACGGGATACTGAGTTGGATGATCAGCCATGATCATATTGAATGGCGGTGCAGACTAAAAGGGCCGAATGGCCTACTCCTGCACCTATTTTCTATGTTTCTATGACTCCTTTGTACAGATCCCTTGTCTCATTTAACTAACTCAGAAGCAAGCCTTGGCCATCTGGTTAAGGCCTACGTTTGTGTGCAAAGCCTAAGCCATTCACAAGGAGCACATGCACAGAACAGATTTGGAAGAGTCTTGTCAAAATATTTTGCATGGTTGCAAATGGCCAGTGGTGTCCATGTAGGTGTTTGTCCAAATTTAAAATATCCAAAAGTACATCAAGTACTCAATTCCATTCAGATTTTGATAAAAGTCCAACATATATTGCTTGAGAATATTTTTCTAGGCATCCTCGGTGTTACAGAATTACTAAATGAATACAGCACAAGAGGATATTCAGCTTATCGACTCTGTACCAATTCCATGCATAATCAATCCAGCTAGTAGGACCCCTATCCTCTACCCACAGCTCGACAAATTCCATGCTTTTGGTTATTTATCCAACTCCCTTTTGAACAACTTTAATTGAATATGGCATCATTACTATCCCTGGCTGTGTTTTTCAGATCCTAAATATTCAAAGCAAGAATGTTCCTTGTGTGACTTTTCGCTCTTTTAACAATCTTTGTCCTCGACAACTTGATCTCTTCCACATGGGAACTGTTTCCCTCCGTCCACTCTATCTTTATTAAACATCAGATCTACTTGCAACCTTTTTGTCCCATGGAGAAAACTTTCAGTCTGTCCACAAAACGAAAGTTCTTCATTCCTGGAAAAGATTTTGCTAATATTCTCAAAACTCTCACCAATGCGTTTCTACACGTATGATATATGGTGCCAAGGTCGTAGCCACTGACACTACATTCTAGTTGTGGCTGAATGTGTGTTTTGTAAAACTTCACTTTAATTGCCTAGATCCATTATGCTTCTATTTATAAAGCACAGGATCCTATATTCTATTTGTAACCATCCTCTCAGTTTGATCTATTACTTTCAACAAGCAATGCAGCTATATCCCCAGATCTATGTCCTACTTATTTTAGAATTATGCCCTCTAATTTTGATTATCTCTTGATTCTTCCCACCAAAATATAAACCATCTCATTTCTCAGCATTAAATTTCATCTGCCAATTTACTGCTCATTGCACCACCATTTCTATCCATTTGACTTGCTCATAATTTGACCTGGTTGCAATGCTGCAATTAAGCCCAGACATAAATTCACTATGTCCTTCATATATACATTATTTACCTTTCTCCAATGCCCTTGCTTACCTTCACCAGAAGCATTTCACAGTCAAGATTCAAGATTCAAGATTCAAGATAGCTTTATTTGTCATCCAATATTGGACGAAATTCAGTCACCCACAGGCCAACAATAAAAGCATTAAATAGGCATTAAAATTACACAACCCCAAAAACACACAAAAAAGAAACATCCATCAAAGAAACATCCATCACAGTGAGTCTCCTCCAGTCCTATCCTCACTGTGATGGAAGGCCACAATGTCTTTCCCTTCTCCTGCTGTCTTCTCCCGCGGTCAGGTTGTTGTGGTTGCAGGCCGCGCCGGACGGTCCGCAGCGGGCCGAGCCCAAGGCGAGTCGCAGCCGCTCCCGCAGCCTCCGAAGACGGCCGGCTCCGCCGATGATAAGTCCGATCCGGGGCGGGCGAACACGCTGCCGCTGTTGCTGTTGCTGCACGTCGGGGCGGTCATGGCTCCCGACATTGAAGCCCCCGCCCAGCAGAGAAATATCCCGCGGCATATTTTAGGCCGCGCCGGACGGTGAAATGTCCGCGCCCCAAGCCCCGCGATCCGGGGCGGGCGAACACGCTGCCGCAGCCGGAGCTCCCGATGTCGGCATCCACGCGGCCCGAGCCTAAGGCGAGTCGCAGCCGCTCCCGCAGCCTCCGAAGACGGCCGGCTCCGCTGATGGTAAGTCCGGTCCGCGGGCTCTGCGAACCGGAGCCCTGGAGGCCGCCAGCTCCAGGAGTTGGGCCGATGGTAGGCAGCAGCAGGAACGGAGACAACACCCAGAAAACAAAGGTCGGGTCTCCGTTCGGAAGGGACACCTATTTACAATTTTACAGTTCCCCCCCCCCCCCCCCCTACATACACACATAGTACACAAACACAAAAACACGACATCACAACTACAATTAAGACAAAAAAACAACAAAAACACAAAGACAAATGGACCGCAGGTAAGCCGCAGCTGCTATGGCAGCGCCGCCATTTTGACATGATGTCATGATCACCATCACTTTACAACAGACATCCATTGGAGGTGCGGCTTTTGTAGTAATATGAGAATTTGAAATACCTCACTTTATTTACAACAACCAACCTTTGATCCAGGATGTTGTTTTATTGCTCTTAAACAATGAAAGCCGTAAGCTGCCAAATGTGAATAGCAACAAATGTTTCTTGTAGCTAGTTGCCCAGGGTGTCCTGAATACACTTCCTATATCTTTAAACCTTCTGATGATTGCACATCCACCCAGTGGAATCAAGCCAATGCCTTTCCTTAGATTCTAAAACAATTAAAAATGTAACCAGTAAAATATGCACACGCACAGTCAGACAGATCCAGGCACACATTACTTATGCATCCTATAAAACACTCTTTCTAGATAGAGCTCTTAAGGATAGCGGAGTCAGGGGGTATGGGGAGAAGGCAGGAACGGGTACTGATTGAGAATGATCATCAATTATCACATTGAATGGCAGTGCTGGCTCGAAGGGCCGAATGGCCTCCTCCTGCACCTATTGTCTATTCTCACTAGAACCGGCATAATTCCCTTCGGTTTTATAGTAGCTGAAAGCATTAAAAGCACAAATGATCCCATGAAGCCACTGATTGTCAATAGCCAAAGCACCTTTCCATTCCCTTCAGCAAAGACTCAGAGGTGTTGAAGGGCCATCAACAGATATGCAGGAGATATATCAAAACTTAGAGACTTGCCCTTAACCTTTTCATTATCAATGCAGCTTAATTTTTCACACAGCTTTTTTTCCCCTTTTGATGCATCAGAGGCTAACTTGGTATAAGTTCCACTTTAGTCATGTCCAGTTTTATTCAATCGTGTTGAACCTTTCTTTAGATCTAGAAGCAAAATGTTTTTAATACGATGTGTATCTTGCATTCATCTGCCAGCACAAGAACTTGGCAAGTTATTTGAAACAGTTGTTCTTTTCTGAGGTCCTTTACTACCACATGACTTTGGGAGAGGGGGGGTGGATAAAATGGAGGCAATGGAGTAGGTCTTCGAGAGAGCCTGCAGGTCATTGGATTAACCCCACTTAACAGGCCTCATTTTTTAATCATAGCACGTGCCCTGATCACCATTCCTTGTGACCTACAGCCCCACAGAATGCTATTCTTCCTCCTCACTCTCCTTCATGATGGGCTTCAGGAAAAACATTGAGCTCGATGCTGGAGCAGAAGATGGTCAAATGAAATCCTGCCTGGTGAGCAGTGGGGGCCACATCGTGAGTGGTGCAAAAACCAAGATATTGCATTGGCCACTCTGATGACATTCTCCTCGCAGCTCCTAGCTGTTGGGGGCTCTCTCTGTAGTAGCACACAGCTGCATCCCCAGATCCTGAATAAAACTCAGAAACTACATACTGCTCCGTATTTCCCTTTGGTCCAATCCTAGTGTCGATATGGTGACATAATATGGGTAAGCCCAAGAATAAGAGAGATATGCAAGTTCCCCAGACAAGCAAGTTCTTCTTCTGGCTAACTGCAATTCATACTTTGGTGAGAGGGAAGCCTGTGACTCATAAATAACTCCAAACTCCAAAGAGGCTCCTCAAGACTGAGCCAGGTACAGTCTAGCAATTCCTAACCTTGGGGAAGCCTGCATGGTTTACATTCCAGACACCCACTATGTTTGGTGGGCTCTGCTAAAGGAAATGTTTCCAAAGTCTCTTTCCCTTGAGAAAAGGGGATTTGTAGGCACCTTAATGTTATGATGTACAGAAAGATCAGTGATGTGCATAGTTCAGCCACCTGAATAATTTTCAGGCCAGGAAGTTGTCCTTCAGACCAAATAAGGCAACGGTACTTGGCCAAAATTGCAGCTTCAGAAGCTCCCTGATCTCTGCCACGACTGACTTTGGTAAACTTAGCTCTGGAAACATTGCTGCTCAGAGAGGTTGAGATAGATATGACTTCCTTTGACGGCATGGAGTGTGCAGATCTTTCAGCCACCTCTCTCCACATCAGATGCTTGGCTTGTGGCCTGAGTGCACGGAGGGCCATTACACAAACAAACAGATTGAAAGAAGGTTTTATTGTGGAAACAGCAGAGTAGCTTATTCAAAGTCTCTGTGATCTGTAACAATTCAGAAATTGATGCAAGTATATGAGGGCTCTTTCTATAATGTGGCTGCACTGAATGCAGTTCTTTGTTACGATTGTGCTTCTGTTGTGATTAGCCAACAACAGATGTGTTTTGGAAAGGAGTGTTGCGCTGGATTGAAGTCACTCCATATGCATCTTACTGTACTTAACAAAAAGGTGACGTATGCACTTTGCAACTTAAAATACCTGGTCTAATGACTATTTTAGTGCAGTTCAGAGAGTACAATTGCACAATCACAACCGGCTGATGGAAAGATCAAGTTTGAAACTTCTAACACTGAAAAGTGCAATGTATACCAAATATTTTTTGGGAAATAATGATAAAAAAATGGCAGAAACGCTCAGCAGGCAACTGTGAAAAATACTGTTTCATATCAAAGACCCTTCTTCTAACAGCATTTGCTGTTTTATTTCAGATTTCCATCAAACTTAATTCTTTTAGGACATTGTAGTTAGGCATGGAAAATGTATGGAAGATCAATGCTTCCAAGTTGCACTGATGTGGTAACACACTGTTGAATAATTTCTTGCACAAACACAGTGGAAAACATTCCTGACACGAGAACAAAGCCCTGTGTCTAATTCAAACATATCTTTGAAGAAGTATTAGAGTTCAATCAGTGAGATAGATTAAATTTAACATATCTAGTTGTAATATTACTAATGATTCACATAAACATTATAAAACTTAAATTTAATATATGCAGGGTGGATATTCTGTTCTTCATCCCATATTAAATATCATTGGTACTCAGTTGCTGACATTGCTGAGCGATTATACTTGAATGTTAATATAGAGTTTGCTTTCATGAGATTCATTTTATAGGCTCCCAGCAGTCAGAATTGAATGCAACATCTCCAAGTTTGCGGATGACACGAAGCTGGGGGGCAGTGTTAGCTGTGAGGAGGATGCTAGGAGGCTGCAAGGTGACTTGGATAGGTTAGGTGAGTGGGCAAATGCATGGCAGATGCAGTATAATGTGGATAAATGTGAGGTTATCCACTTTGGTGGCAAGAACAGGAAAGCAAACTATTATCTGAATGGTCACCGATTAGGAAAAGGGGAGATGCAACGAGACCTGGGTGTCATGGTACACCAGTCATTGAAAGTAGGCATGCAGGTGCAGCAGGCAGTGAAGAAAGCGAATGGTATGTTAGCATTCATAGCAAAAGGATTTGAGTGTAGGAGCAGGGAGGTTCTACTGCAGCTGTACAGGGCATTGGTGAGACCACACCTGGAGTATTGCGTACAGTTTTGGTCTCCTAATCTGAGGAAAGACATTCTTGCCATAGAGGGAGTACAGAGAAGGTTCACCAGATTGATTCCTGGGATGGCAGGACTTTCATATGAAGAAAGACTGGATAGACTCGGCTTGTACTCATTGGAATTTAGAAGATTGAGGGGGGATCTTATAGAAACTTACAAAATTCTTAAGGGGTTGGACAGGCTAGATGCAGGAAGATTGTTCCCGATGTTGGGGAAGTCTAGAACAAGGGGTCACAGTTTAAGGATAAGGGGGAAGTCTTTTAGGACCGAGATGAGAAAGTTTTTTTTCACACAGAGTGGTGAATCTGTGGAATTCTCTGCCATAGAAGGTAGTTGAGGCCAGTTCATTGGCTATATTTATGAGGGAGTTAGATGTGGCCCTTGTGGCTAAAGGGATCAGGGGGTATGGAGAGAAGGCAGGTACAGGATACTGAGTTGGATGATCAGCCATGATCATATTGAATGGCGGTGCAGGCTCAAAGGGCCGAATGGCCTACTCCTGCACCTACTTTCTATGTTTCTATGTTTCTATGAAATACAGTGACTGTCACCGATTTCCTCAGGGGCTTTGCAAACAGCCACTGCAACTATGTTGGGATGCCTGTATGAGAAGTACAAATAAGCCTTCAGGCAAGATTCCACGAACATTAAGGTAGCTCTTCAAGGAAACCCTAAAGAAATTAACAAACGATTATATATCGTTATTACATTCATGTTATTTACACTTCTTTTCATTGAATCAGCTCTGTAAACATGGATGTAGAGAAACAAGAACAGAGAACCCACATGAGCAGATCTTTCAAAGTGGCCAAACAAATCATTATGCCTGTAAGGTTCTGGATTTATAAATAGAGACTAAAAGTAAAAAATATGTGAACTTTACTAAACCTTTATATAGTGCCCTCCACAATGTTTGGGACAAAGACCCATCATTTATTTATTTGCCTCTGTACTCCACAATTTGAGATTTGTAATAGAAAAAAATACATGTGGTTAAAGTGCACATTGTCAGATTTTAATAAAGGCCATTTTTATTCATTTTGGTTTCACTATGCAGAAATTACAGCAGTGTTTATACGTAGTCCCCCCATTTCAGGGCACCATTAATTTTGGGACACAGCAATGTCATGTAAAATGAAAGAAGTCATGTTTAGTATTTTGTTACATATCCTTTGCGTGCAATAACTGTTTGAAATCTGCAATTCATGGACATCACCAGTTGCTGGGTGTCTTCTCTGGTGATGCTCTGCCAGGCCTGTACTGCAGCCATCTTTAGCTTATGCTTGATTTGGGGGCCAGTCCCCTTCAGATTTCTCTTCAGCATATAAAAGGCATGCTCAATTGGGTTCAGATCGGCTGATTGACTTGGCCACTCAAGAATTGACCATTTTTTTAGCTTTGAAAAACTCCTTTGTGCTTTAGCAATATGTTTGGGATCATTGTCTTGCTGTAGAATGGACCGCCGGCCAATGAGTTTTGAGGCATTTATTTGAACTTGAGCAGGTAGGATGTGTCTATACACTTCAATTCATTATGCTACTACCATCAGTAGTTGTATCATCAATGAAGATAAGTAAGCCAGTACCTTCAGGAGCCATACATGCCCAAGCCATAACACCCCCACCACCATGTTTCACAGATGAGATAGTATGCTTTGGATCTTGGGCAGTTCCTTCTCTCCTCCCTACTTTGCTCTTACCATCACTCTGATATAAGTTAATCTTCGTCTCATCTGTCCACAACACCTTTTTCCAGAACTGTGGTTGCTCTTTTAAGTACTTCTTAGCAAACTGCAACCTGGCCATCCTATTTTTGTGGCTTACCAGTGGTTTGCATCTTGCAGTGTAGCCTCTGTATTTCTGTTCATGAAGTCTTCTGCGGACAGTGGTCATTGATAAGTCTGACTTCTGAAGAGTGTTTCTGATCTGTCAGACAGGTGTTTGGGGATTTTTCTTTATTATACAGAGAATTCTTCTGTCATCAGCTGTGGAGGTCTTCCTTGGCCTGCCAGTCCCTTTGCAATTAGTAAGCTCACCAGTGTTCTCCTTCTTCTTAATGATGTTCCAAACAGTTGATTTTGGTAAGCCTAAGGTTTGGCTGATGTCTCTAACAGTTTTATTCTTGTTTCTCACTCTCATAATGGCTTCTTTGACTTTCATTGGCAATAAACTTTGGTCCTCATGTTGATAAACAGCAATAAAAGTTTCCAAAGCTGATGGAAAGATTGGAGGAAAGACTAGGTGCTGAGAGCTCTCTTATACCTGCATTAAGGAGGCATTTAAACACACCTGAGCAATTACAAATACCTGTGAAGCCATTGGTCCCAAACATTATGGTGCCCTGAAATGGGGGACTATGTATAAACACAACTGTAATTTCTACATGGTGAAACCAAAATGTATAAAAATACCCTTTAATAAAATCTGACAATGTGCACTTTAACCACATGTGATTTTTTCTATTACAAATCTCTAATTGTGGAATACAGAGGCAAATAAATAAATGATGGGTCTTTGGCCCAAACATTATGAAGGACATTGTAAACCAATCTGCCAATTGAAAAATGAAAGGTACATCTTTAGGCACCAATTTGTAGCAGCACAAAGAGGTGGCACAAAGTCGCAGCGGTAGAGTTGCTGCCTTACAGCTCCAGAGACCGGGTTCGATCCTGACTGTGGGTGCTGTCTGTATGGAGTTTGTACGTTCTCCCCATGACGTACAGATTTGTAGGTTAATTGGCTTGGTATAAATGTAAATTGCCCCTAGTATGTTGGATAGAGTTAGACCAGTCGGGGGTCGCTGGTCGGCATGGGCTAGATGGGCCGAAGGGCACTGTTAATCTAAACTAAACATATAATTCTGGTTAGACTCTACCAGTGGTCAAATTAATTATCTATGAATTACATAGAACATATAACAGTGTAGCACAACACAAGAACAGGCCCTTCAGCCCACTATGTTTGTGACGAACACAATGCCAAATTAACCTTATTTAATCTCATCTGCCTGCACATGATCCATAATCCCTCCATTCCTTGCACACCCACGTGAACGCCCTGTATATCATGTGATTCCCTGCAGATCACATGATTTCCTGCATAGGAATACGATTCCCTGCATCTCCGTGTGTTTCCCTGCATATTATTGGTCATGTGTACAGACACAAGAGACTGCAGATGCCGTAATCATAGGGCAACATAAACAACTGGTGGAGGAATTCAGCGGGAGAGGCAGTATCTGTGGAGGTCGGGAGATGGTTGATGTTTTGGGTGGAGACCCTGCGATGTTGAGACCCTGCATCAGTGAGTTTCTAGTCAGGAGGTTGAGCAGAGTAGCAGTCGGCAGATTTAAACAAGCGCTGTTTGATTGACTCATTGAGAGGTTCAATAAGGGGAAATAAAGGTATAACAGAAAGGTCTATTGGAACCGATGTTTGAAGTGAGGTATTGTGAGTGAGGGCAAGTGTTGTGGCTTTGACTTTGCAGCGAGGAGACGAGGCAGAGGGTGACGGCATAATAAGACAATATATATTTTTTGTAACTTTATTCTTTGATCTAAGTTCAGTTGGGATGGCAGTTAGAGTATAGGTACGTTCCTCCTGGAGGATGTGGGGAGTCAGGGAAACCTCCAGTGTTCTGGAGGACTACACCTGTGGGAGACGCGTTCAGTTACAGTTCCCATCTGACCATGTGGGGGAACTGAATCTGCAGCTGGATGATCGTCGTGGTCATCGACCACAGAACCAGGGTGGCTCAGTGGTACAGCAGTAGAGTTGCTGCCTTACAGCGCCAGAGACCCGAGTTCATGCCTAACTACCTGTACTGTCTGTATAAAGTTTGTACGTTCTCCCCGTGACCGCGTGTTTTTTCCCAGGGTGATCCGTTTTCCTCCCACACTACAAAGACATACAAGTTTGTAGGTTAATTTGGCTTCGGTAATAATTGTAAATGATCCCTAGTGTGTAGGATAGTGCTAGTGTATGGGGATCGCTGATTGGCGCAAGCTCGGTTTCCTCGCTGTGTCTCAAAACTAAACCAAAACACAAGGTCATCCATGAGTGCATCACGGATAGGAGTTACAGTGAAGTGGTCAGACCCCAGGTGCTGTCAGAAGGTACATGAGTGACCACCAGGAAGGGTAAGCGGACTGAGCAGAGAGTGCAGGAACCCCCTAGCCATGCAAAGAAAAGCAGCGACAGCAATCTGCGGCACCGGGCCCTGCGGGGAAGGGTGAAGTCAGACAGAGCTACAGTGATGGGAGACTCATAAGTTAGGGGAACAGTCAGGATATTCTGTGGCCACAAATGGGAGTCCAGGGTGGTGTGTTGGCTCCTTGATGCCAGGGTTCAGGATATCTCAGAGCAGCTGCAGATCAATCTCAAGGGGGAGGGGGAGCAGCCAGAGGTCCTTGTGTATATCGGTACCAACAGCATGGATGGGGAAAGGGTTGCAAGTCCTGTGGAGGGAATATAGGGAGTGGAAGGAAAGGCCAGATGAATGCTTGGCTGAACGGCCAGTACAGGGGACAGGGATTCAAGTTTTTAATAATTGGAATCTCTTCTGGTGCAGTGGTAGCCTGTACAGGAAGGATGGTTTTGCACCTGAACTAGAAAGAAACTAATATCCTGGGAGGGAGAATTGTTAGTGCTACTCGGGATAGTATAAACTAAATTAGCAGGAGAGATGGTCCCAGTGCAGAAAGAAAGCAGGTGAGAAATACAGGGCAAATACTACGATTAAAGAGAGCAAGATTAGCAGACAGGAGAGACAGGTGCACAGCAAAGAGAGAGGAAAGATCGGAGGTTTAAATCTATTTACTTCAAAGCTAGAAGCTTAACAGGTAAAGTGGATAATCTCAGGGCATAGATTACATTTGAGGAACTGGGATATTATAACCATAACAAAAACATGGCTGAGAGAAGGGCAGGACTGGCAGCTCAGTGTTCCAAGGTGTTCCAGTCGTGATGGAAATGCAGGTGAGAGAGAAGGGAGGAGTTGCCTTTTTGATCAGGGAATGCATAGTCGCAGTGCTCAGAGAGGATCTTTCAGTGATGTTAAATGGGTAGAACTTAGAAACAGGAAAGGAATGATCACGTTGATGGGACTGTATTATAGGACTTTCAACAAGCTGCAAGAATTAGAGGAGCAGATGTGAAGGGAGACTCCACTTTAAAGCAGATCTTATCAGCTCTGTGAAAATCTATTTCGACATGAGTAGCTATCAGACTCCTCCATGCATTAGCATGCCAGGCACTGGTGACATGGATCCACTGTTTCACTTTCATTGAAATTGATTAATGTAGCACAGAAAAAACAAAGTGTCATATGATCCTATTTCTAGGCCTTATGCTTTAAAAAATAGCTAGAGGACTATTTTCAATTTTGGGCATTACACTTTAAAAAAATCAAGGCCTTGGACAGGGTGCAGTAAATGTTTATCAGGAATGAGGGACTTTGGCACTTCTATTTTAATTTTATTTTTTATGTTCTCATAACTTCTTATGGTGTAGGACATTCAACACATCGCGTTTATGCAGGGTCTTCAAACATTCCCATCAGTCCTAGACACAAAATGCTGGAGTAACTCAGTGGGACAGGTAGCATCTCTGGATAGGAATGGGTGACGTTTAGGGTCGAGACCTTTCTTCAGGGTGTGTCTCACTCTCCCCTGACTCTCAGTCGGAAGAAGGGTCTTGATCCAAAACGTCACCCATTCCTTCTATCCGGAGATGCTGCCTGTCCCGCTGAGTTACTCCAGCATTTTGAGTCAATCTTCGGTGTAAACCAGCATCTGCAGTTCCGTCCGACACATTCCCATCAGTCCTGTTCCCCACTTTTTCCTCAATAGCCTATTCTCCCTTACATTCCCACACTCAACTGTCCAATTCTCCTGCCAACTACCTACACCCTGAGTAACTTTCTGTACTCAGTCAACCTATCATCACATTTGTGGGATGTGGAATGAAACCAGATCACTAGGAGAAAACCATGGGGTCACAGGGAGGGACAGATAGCACCGAAGGTGAGGATCAAAGACAGGTCACTGGATTTGTGAGGAGGCAGCATCTTTGACTGAAGATTGGTAACTATAGGATAGATTTACGATAATTCAAAGAAGAACCAAATGGGAAATGAAAATTTATTTTTATTTGCCATGTATATGGAATGCATTGCTTGAAAGGATAATGGAAGCAGATTCGACGGTGATATTTTTAAAGAATTAGATGCATAATTTAAATAACAACCATAGTGGGGCAATAGTAGGATAGTGCGAATAAGGCATAGCTCCTTCAAAGAGATAGCATGGTCAAGATGGGCTGCATGTCCCACTAATGTACCAAATGGCTCAACACAGTTTTAGAGTAAATGTATGTTAATTTCAAAATAGAACTATTTAAATGACCAAGAAGTCTATTTGTACCTTAAGTGAATCCTTCGAATGCCTGAAGAGCTCCCTTAATCCTGACTCAGTAATGGATTTTGTCCTGTCATTGCATCGACAGAGGCTGAGACTCTGTGGTTGGTGATGCCCAATGTTCTTAAGCCATTCATCGTTCAAACAGTTACTATTTTCAACCTTAATATTCTTCCCTGAAGGAGAAAAAAAAAAAAGTCAAAGTTTTGTCTGTCTGTCTGTCTGTCTGTCTGTCTGTCTGTCTGTGTCTGTCTGTCTGTCTGTGTGTCTGTGTCAGGAAACAAGCCATATTTTCTTTCCTTAAGTTTGTTCTCCCACACTCCATATTTTGATTTCTTGTTAAGTATGTGTTATTGCTCACCAAAATATGGACAAGAACCCTTATTCTTGATTTCAGTAAAAGTAATTTTAAATTGAGGTCCAGGAGGTGCAGAAAAGCATTCACATAATTGCCCCCACCTTCCGCCAGACTGGCCAGTCTGACCTTTCTGTCATGGGACTCCTCCATTGTCATAGTGAGGCCCAGCGCAAATTGGAGGAAAAGCATCTCATCTTTCACTTGGACTGTTTACACCCCAGCTGTATGAACATTGACTTCTCTAACTTCAGAAAGTTCTTCTGTCCCTCTCTATCCCCTCCCCCTTCCCAGTTCTCCCACTGTCTTCCCGTTTCCTACTACATCCTATCTTTGTCCCGCCCCCTCCCCTGACATCAGTCTGAAGAAGGGGCTCGACCCGAAACGTCACCCATTCCTTCTCTCCTGAGTTGCTGCCTGACCCGCTGAGTTACTCCAGCATTTTGAGTCTACCTTCGATGTAAACCAGCACCTGCAGTTATTTTCCTATACACAAATAAACAAATGTTTCTTGGAATTTATAATAATTTATATTATAGGTAGTCTACCTTTCAAAATTATTTTTTGCACAAGGAAATCAGGTGTAAAAAAAAATGAGGTTGAGAAGATACCACATTACTTAAATGGGGTGATCCTCTTGGGTCCACATGTTCTCCTTCTGTTATTTGCTCCTCATGATTATGTGCTCAATCTCCTGCTCTGCTCTCTCTATACTACTCTCTCTATGCAGCTTCACCGGCATATTTAAATTTACAGATGATACCACCATTGTTGGACAAACAACAGGTAAATGATGAGTCAGAGTACAGGAGGAACAGTGATAACCTGATTGAATGGTGCCAGAACAATCTCACTCTCAATGTTAGCAAGACCAAGGAGGTGATTGTTTACTTCAGGAGGCAAATGCCAGAGATTGCATCTTGGCCTGTTCTAGTTACCTGAATAAGTGCAGCACTAAAATCTCTCAAGAAACTCAATAACATCCAGAACAAAGTAACTACACCCCCCCCCCCCCCCCCCCCACCCTCACAATGCTCATTCCCTCTATGAATGTCTACAAAATAACTCACCAAGGCTACTGTAACATCACCACCCTAAGTGTGTGATTTGAGAATATGTTTCCCTCCAAATAGCACAACAATCTGACTACTCAGATCCTTATCGCCATTGAGTCTAAATTCTAGAATTCTGAACAATCCTCCAACAACAGAATGGATGACCAAGAAAATGGCTCATCACCTCCTTCTGAAGCACTATTAGGGAGGGGCAGTAAACGTTGGCCATGCCAGACTCATAAAAAGAATGATAAAGTTATAACACAGTAGGCTGCATGATGCATACACTATTCTAAATGGAAGAATGTCTTTGGCACTCTAGACACAGTGAGAAGATGATCAGCTGCAGCACAATGGATCAAGGAAGAGCGAGTGAAGCTATGGGAAAATGGAGGGCTGTCACAATGTGGACAATCATTTTCTATCAGATTAATTATGGACTACATCCCAGCATTCAACAACAATTACATTTCTCAAGGAAAGAGACAACATCCTCTTCTAAAAACACTCTAATAAAAACACAATCCAAATACAAAGTAAAATTCAGTTTTATAAATGTATACATTCTGAAACTAAGTATTAGAACCCATCACCTTGGTGTCCATCTTCCATTCATTTTAACCTTTCCTTTGAGATACTTCAAAATGTTGGAGAGCTGATGATTTTTCATTGAAGAAAGTCCGGAGGACCACAAAGAGGAGATCTCCAGAGCTTTGACTTTGAGCCCCATGCTTCAAACAGCAGCATCTTGGAGCAGACAACAAATATTCGAGTTACAAGCAGGTGTAGGCCACTCAGCGCCTTTCTCCTTGCTCTGCCTTCTAATAAAATCTTAGCTAACTGGTTATAGCTCCAACTCTGCACAACTGTCCGCTGGCAGTAATCGTTCATGCCCGTTCTTATCAGATACCTGTCGACTTTGCCATAAATGTTTCCAATTCTCACCTCCATTGCCCATTGAGGAAAAGATTTCCAAACGCTCATGGCCTTCTGAATGAAAAGGTTTGATTCATCTCCGTCTTAAATAGGCAACCCCTTCATTTTCAACAGTGAAAACATCCTTTGCACATTCACTCTGTCAAGACCCCTCAGAATCCTAGCCTGTCCAACATTTCTTCAGAAGACAATCTTTAAATACTGTATTAGTTTTGAAAACCTTCTCTTTCAAGCTTGCAAATATTAACATTCTTCCATGGATAAGGAGACCAATACCATAAACAGTGATCTTACCAATCCTCATTGTGAAACATGTATCTAACTCCCCTGTTAATAAACAACATTATTTTGCCTTTCTGAATTGACGAAGCTGCACATTCAGCATTTCCATATCATGCACTTAGACATCCCAATTCCAGTGCATCTTAAAGCTAAATGATTTTTCACCATTTAGATAATATGTTATTATTTTCTGCCAAAGTAAGCATTTCATATTTTCCCACATTCTATTCCATTTCCCAGATCATTACCCATTCACTACTCTTGCTCTAAGAACTTTTGTAATCTCTTTATGTGCTCTTCACAACTTACATTCCTATTTATCTTTGTATCATTAACAAATTTAGCACCAATACCTCTGGTCTCTTGATCTCTCACTAGGGTCTCTTCTACATCCCGCAGCTCCGCTCTTGCTCCCCCTTCCCCCATTCGTAACAAGGACAGAATCCCCCTGGTTCTTACCTTCCACCCCACCAGCCAGCGTATCCAACAAATCATCCGCCAACATTTCCGTCATCTACAACGGGACCCCACCACTGGCCACATCTTCCTATCCCCTCCCCTTTCTGCGTTCCGCAGAGACAGTTCCCTCTGTAACTCCCTGGTCCACTCGTCCCTTCCTACCCAAACCACCCCATCCCCGGGCACTTTCCCCTGCAACCGCAGGAGATGCAACACCTGTCCCTTTACCTCCCCCCTCAACTCCATCCAAGGACCCAAACAGTCTATCCAGGTGAGACAGAGGTTCACCTACACCTCCTCCAACCTCATCTATTGCATCCGCTGCTCTAGATGTCAACTTCTTTACATCGGCAAAACCAAACGCAGGCTCGACGATCGCTTCGCTCAACACCTTCGCTCAGTCCACCTTAACCAGCCTGATCTCCCGGTGGCTGAGCACTTCAACTCCCCCTCCCACTCCCAGTCTGACCTTTCTGTCATGGGCCTCGTCCAGTGCCATAGTGAGGCCCACCGGAAATTGGAGGAACAGCACCTCATATTTCGCCTGGGCAGCTTGCAGCCCAGCGATATGAACATTGACTTCTCCAACTTTAGATAGTTCCTCTGTCCCTCTCTTCCCCTCCCCTCCCCTCCCCAGATCTTCCACTGTCTTCCTGTCTCCACCTATATCCTTCCTTTGTCCCGCCCCCTTGACATCAGTCTGAAGAAGGGTCTTGACCCGAAACATCACCCATTCCTTCTCTCCTGAGATGCTGCCTGACCTGCTGAGTTACTCCAGCATTTTGTGAATAAATACTTTCGATTTGTACCAGCATCTGCAGTTATTTTCTTAAACTCTTAGTCTCTTGATCCAAATCATTTCATGTTCATAAGTTCATACGTTGTACGTGCAGATTTAGGCCATTTGCCCCATCACGTCTACTCCGCCATTCAATCATAGCTATCTTTCCCTCTCAACCCCATTCTCCTGCCTTCTCCTCGTAAACTTACACCCACACTAATCAAAAATCTATCAATCTCCACCTTCATAATATCTATTGACGGCCACCACAACCTTCTATGGCAATGAATTCCACAATTTCATCACCCTCTGACTAAAGAAATTCCTCTCATCTTCCTAAAGGACGTCCTCTTATTCTGAAGCTGTAGCCTCTAGTCCTAGACTCTCCCAAGAGTGGAAACATCCTCTCCACATCCACTCTATCCAGGCCTTTCACTATTCGGTACGTTTTGATGAAGTCCCCCCTCGTCGCTCTAAACTTCAGTCAGTACAGGCCCAGTGGCGTCAAGTGCTCATCATATGGTAACCTGGGATCATTCTTGTAAACCTCCTCTGGACTATTTCCAGTGCCAGCACATCCTTCCTCAGATAATGGGGTATAAAACTGTTCATAATGATGAATTCTATAAATTGTAAAATCTTGAGGCCCTAGCATTGATCCCTGTGGCATTCCATTCATTACTTCTTCACAGCCAGCAAAAAACAAAACTAATTTATGGTCACTCTCTTTTTCTTGTTAGCTAGCCAATCATTAATGGAGGGATTGGATCACGTCCAGGCAAAGAAGGTTTGTTTAATTTGCCATCATGTTCAGCATGGTAATGTGGGCTGAAGGGCCTGCTCATATGCTATTCTGTTCTATGTTCTATGACTCATCCATGCCAACCAAGATGCATATTTACGTTAATCTTGTTTTCTTGCATTTGGCCAATAAACCTTATGTTTTTTTCCTATTGATGTACGCTATCCAAATGCTTTTTAAATGTTGTGAGTGTACCTGTTCCATATACCTACCACTCTGTGTGACATGGAAAAAGTCAGTGACTATTTACACTATCTATGCCCCTCATAGTTTTATAAACTTTTATGAGGTCTCTTCTCAGCTCCTGAGCAGTCCCAGCCGATCCCATCTCTCCTTGCAACCAAAGTACCCAATTCTCCTGGTGAATCAGCTCTGCATGCCATGATGTGCCATATGGTGTGGAAACCAGAACTGCATATAATTTTCCAAATGTACTCCTGCCTATGATGGGAAGCAAGCTAAACATTTTTGTCATTTTACCATCCACCTGTGCCACCATTTTGAGAGTGCTATGCACATGCACCCCAAGATCTCTCTGTAAATCTGAGTTCCTGCCATTTACTGTATATGTTAGGCCAGTATCAGACAACTCAAAATGAATTACCACCCTTCTGCATTAAATTCCATATGTCACCGCTCCACCCAACTTCTCAGCTGATCTATGTTCCTATGTATCCTTTGGCAACCATCCTCACTATCTACAACTCCATTAATCTTTGTGTCAACTCCCTTAATTAGTCCCTGCCTTACCAAGTGATCATAAATTCTATCCCTAAGAATATTTTTCTGTGGTTCCCCTGCAGCTGACGCAAGCTCATCAGCCTGTAATTTCCTGGCTTGAACGTATCACCCTTCCTGATTATGGGGACAATGTTAATTAACCTTCAGTCTTCTGATACCTCACCTGTGGTTGAAGATGATATACAATAACAATTAATGGTATATCCACCTGTTACACCTCTTTACCATGACAGGAGTCTTGGCAAACAGGCTGGTTAACAGGCAGCAAGCAATAAGGGCACACAGAGGAAAAACATATTTTTATTCCATGGAGAAAAAGCATATTTTTATTCTCTTCATAACGTTCTGTCATTAAACATATTGCTGGATTGCTGCAAACCATGTTGAACAGTGATATTCATGATCACAATAAAATCAATCTGAGATTTAAATGTAGATTGAGCACTGCCAAAGGATATATTTCATCAGATGCCACATCATGGTGGAACCACAGATCCATCTGTTTATGGAGCCAATAATCCATTCCACATTGAAGTCTATGGATTTGAAGCTCTTCCAAAGCATTACATCAGGTTGGAGATGGACATTGTGCACAGGCTTTCCAGCATGCTTTCTGGAGCAACAGGTATTTCAGTGTGTAGATTCCTTACCTTTCTGTGACCTTCCCTGTAAACGACCTCATCTGCAGAACTAGCATTTAACTTTGTCAAATAAATTATCCCTCATCAGGACTGCAGCCACAATCCTGAGCTCTCTGAATGTCCTTTAGAGGGATTGCTCGTAAAGGTTCTTTTTCCATTTCACATTTAAAGTAACTGAAAGAATTATCCATTCCCCTCAGCTTGACTCCTGCCAACCTACACACCAGGTCCCTCCTGCATCCTTCTAAACCATAAAAGTTCCAATCTTTGCAGTGGTAAATACAAATTAAGATTGAAAGAGGACATTTATTCAAATGGCATTGTCTACTCCATGGGATTAAAACATGAATCGTTCATTTTCAGATAATCCCAATGCTTCTTACAGCCTTAATGTTATTTCTATTTCAGAGGTGACAGTTTTGTTTAAACCACTTGCAGTGATGGGCCAGTTACAGATGCGCTGGGTGATTGAAAAGCACATGTAGTATTGGCAGTGTGCTGGAAGAATTAAAATCATTAATGAGTTTCAATTTAACATGCCGACTGTAACACAGTGAAAGGTGCACCATTTCCTTGATGTTTTTATCACACAGTTCACGTCTGTTCAAACAGAATTTTGCAAATATGCTAAATACTAGAGTTGATCTAAAATGAATGCTGTGATTTAGTCACATTAAGGCACAGCCCAGCAAGTTAAAGGAATGTACGTCAAAACAAAGATAAAGAGTTCTATCTTTACAAGGAAAAACATCTATTGAAAACAGTACGTGACTGCCGGTGAAATCAGTAAGATTAAAACATTGAATAGGTGACCTATACATAACTTTGTTTAAACTAACTGAAATCTAGCAGTGCCCTGACACTGTGTCATGTTTTGTTTTCAGGTGGAGTATATGAGCTTTGGCACCCACACAACTACACCCAAAAAAACTGTATGCATTTTTTTTGCTATTGCAAAGGATATCATGACAATTGGTCCAAGCACCTGCTTGTATTCATAACCTTTAAAGCTACCAGACTGAGAAGAGAACATCGGATATTCAAATATGATTTGTTAAAACGTTTCATGTACAATGCTCCCTGCATTTGCTGAATACATCTGGATGACTCAAAGATGAACTTCAGTAACCAAAACAACTTCTATGAATTGTGTTCTCATTTGCATACAATGAATTGACTGATAATAGACAAATAATCGAGGAAAAGATTGCATGACACCAATCAACTTATAATGCCAATAAACCCAAAGCTCAGAACACTAGCAAATACATTTTTTTGATTGTGCTTAGCTGAGCATATGTACTACCAATATCACTTATGATCAACAATTAAGAAGC
The DNA here is from genome assembly GCF_053455715.1 of Rhinoraja longicauda. Classification (NCBI taxonomy): domain Eukaryota; kingdom Metazoa; phylum Chordata; class Chondrichthyes; order Rajiformes; family Arhynchobatidae; genus Rhinoraja; species Rhinoraja longicauda. Next base: position 56,857,242 of record NC_135955.1, on the reverse strand, counting down.
TGATTGATGGGTGATTTCACCTTGTTGCTACAAATGCAATTGAAAATGGGCTAACAGAATCAAGGGATATAGGGAGAAAGCAGGAATGGGGTAATGATTTTGGATGATCAGCCATGATCATATTGAATGGCGGTGGTGGCTCGAAGGACCAAATGGCCGACTCCTGCACCTATTTTCTATGTTTCTATGTTCTATGTTTCTAATGCTCATTTCTTCCCATTATTGCCTAAAGTAGCAGTTTGGCACAAAAGAGTGGTGTTTCAGGTATTGACAACCAGATGCCTTCTGCAGGTGCTGCTGAGAAGCCGAGGCGGAAGCCTTGTGGCACGGGCCGGGCCTCACGAGCTGGATCCATGTGGGTTGGAGTCTCGCAGGTTGGAGCCCGGGCCCGGGCCCCATGGGTCATCAAACCCGTGACCATCGGTTCCTGGGTCGATTGGAGCCCACGGCTGGGGCCTGGGTTGCCGCCACAGAGACATCCAGAGAGGACCCGGTAGCGACAAAGGGTTCCATTGTCGTGCTGTTTTTAGTTGGGCCCTCTACATTTCAATTAATTAAGCTTTCTTGGACACATTTTATCAAATTCCATCCTGTCCAAGCCCATTACACTGTAGGACCTCGATCAATATTAGGAAAGTTGAAATCTCCCATCAATTCTACCCTATTTGCCTTTACAGCTATCTACAATTACCCTCCACATCTAATTTCCACTGTCCATTGCGAGGTCCATAAAACCTTCCCAACAAAGTGATCAATCTGACCCTGTTTCAAAATACTATCCATGTAGTCTCACTAGATCATCTCCAAGAACATCATCTCTAAACACTTTACTTATGTCCTCCCTTTTGGAATGTCAAATATAAAACAGTACAGCACAAGAACAGGCCCTTCGGCCCACAAACTCAGTGCTGAACATGATGCCAAGAACATTGCTTATCTCCCTGCACATAATTCATATCCCTCCATTCCCTGCATATCCATAAGCCTATCCAAAGATCTCTTCAATACCACTATTGTAGTTGCCTCAACCATCAACCTTGGTAGCGCATTTGAGGCAGTCACCATCGTCTGTGTCAAAAGTTTGTCCCTCACAACTCCTTTAAACTTTGACCCTTTTGCCTTAAAGTTTTACACTCTAGTATTTGATTTTTGCATCCTGGGACAAAAGGTTGTGAATGTTTACCCTATATATGCATCTCATCATTTTAAACACTGCTATCAGGTCTTCCCACAACCTGCATTCCAGAGTAAACAGGCGAAGTCTGTCTAACATCCCCTAATCCAGACATCATGCTGGTAAACCTCCTTGCACCCTTTCCAAAGCCTCCACATCCTTCCTGTGCAACCAGAACTGCAGGAAATCTTCCAAATGCAGCCTAACCAAATCCTATAAAACTGCATCATGACAATAGACAATAGACAATAGGTGCAGGAGTAGGCCATTCAGTCCTTCGAGCCAGCACCACCATTCAATGTGATCATGACTGATCATTCTCAATCAGTACCCTGTTCCTGCCTTCTCCCAATACCCCCTGACTCCGCTATCTTTAAGAGCTCTATCTAGCTCTCTCTTGAAAGCATCCAGAGAATTGGCCTCCACTGCCTTCTGAGGCAGAGAATTCCACAGATTTACACTCTCTGACTGAAAAAGTTTTTCCTCATCTCCATTCTAAATGGCCTACCCCTTATTCTTAAACTGTGGCCCCTGGTTCCTTCCTGATTCTTATGCTTAATGGCCCAACATATGAAAACACACATACCATATGCCTCCTTTCCACTCTATCAACTTGTGTTTGGACCTCAAGTTCCCTCTGTACATCAACACTGTTAAGGGTCATGCCATTAAATAATATTTTGCCCTTACATTTGACCTCCCAAGTGCAACACGTCACACTTGCTCGGATTTAACTCCATCTGCCATTTCTTCACCCATTTCTGTAGCTGATTCATATCCCACTATAGTTTGACAGCCTTCCTTACAATCTGCGACCCCAGCTACCTTGTGTCATCTGCAAGCTTACAAACCAACTCGTTTATGTCCAAGTTATTTCTATATGGCACAAACAGCAGAAGTCCCAGCCTAGATCCCTGCAGAACTCCATGATCATAGATCTCCAGCCTGAATATTGTCTGACCTTCTGCCTTCTATCAGTAAGCCAGTTCTGAATGTATACAGCCAAGTCACTGTTAATCTCGTACATCCAAATCTTCTGGATCTGCCTACCATGAGGGACTTTATCAAATGCCTGACTAAAATCCATGTAGATAAAATTCCAGCACCCTATCCTCATTGATCACCTTCGTCACCTCCTCAAAAAACTCAATCAAGTTAGTAAGACACAACCTGCTGTGCACAAAGCCATGCTCTTGATAAAGGCAACGCAGCCCCCTCCCCTCTGTTACCTGCACCTCTATCACGTCTGTGGCATCGAGTCAACTGTCCAGCCCGTCTCGCAATCATGTTTCTGTTATAGCTGAAATAGTCCAGTTCCCAAGCCAATCCATGCCCTGAGATTGTCTGCCTTACCTGTTAAGGCTCTTGCATTGAAATAAATGCAGTTTAAACCCTTGGACTTTCCTCACTCTTTGCCTTTCTCCTGCCTGCCTGCCATGTCTACAATTCTTGCTCTTTATCTACAGTATTTACCTCCAACTTCTCACCTGCCTCCTTTCTGTTCTGGGACCCTTACTTAAAATCTCCTGCACTATTTTTCACAATTGCCACATCAGCTGCAGCGAAAGATCTGTCAACAGTACTCCTCTCTCAACGTGTTTGCCTTTTAAAAGGTGCAGGCTAATTTTCACAGCACACAACAATTATAATGTTAAGCTTTACCAGAAGCATCTGGGTAATGAACAATGTGGTTAATCCTGACTGGAGGCTGTTACTGTTATAATTCATAGATACGTCAACGTTAGAAGGCTGCTTACATTCCTTTGCATTATGTTGTGGTCTTGCACTTATTTTCTATGGCTTTCAAATTTAGTATTTCAGATTGTACTTCAGATAATATTTGAAATATAATCCAGATAATGGTTCTATTATGTCTTATAAATAAAATTCAGATTCTATTTGCAGAATGACGTTGCAATCTACGAAAGAGAAAGGCAATAGATGTACGTCATTAATGTTCACTTTGGTACAAGTTAATTTATATGCATTTTAGATTACAGGATTACAAGCGTTTAGACTAAGAATTTAAAATGACTTTTTAAATTGCAATAATGGTGCTTAAGCCATCTAGGCCACTGATGAATTCAAATTACATAATTCTGCAAAAGAATATGCTTGATTTATGTACAGAATGAATATGACTTTTTTTCATTCTGTTGGTACAGGTTGATCACTGATTTTCCAGCACCCTCGGTTCCAGAGCCCGTCTGAATTATCCGTTTATCCGGACCAACGTAAGTCACGTGATAATGAAAGGACCCCTGGCCCGGTAATGACACCCCTCCCATGTCTCTAAAGTACCATGGAATGCCAGAAACTTTAAAAATATATATAAAATGTAACTGTAATATGAATGGCTTTATCTCCCCACTTTGACACCACCATCTGCTTTGTCACTTTATCTAGTCGGCATTTTCCTCCCCTCCTCTCTTCTCCTCCTCGTCCCCCCACCATCACCTCTGCTGCTGCCATTACCTTCTCCCCAGGAGTCGCTGACATACTCCACCTTGTAAGCGACAACTGGTGAGAGGGGAGGGAACCCCATGGTAACCGCGCGTAGTTTTAAAGTGAAACGACAAAAAGTGCTGGAGTAACTCATCCGACTGAATCAGTTTGAAGAAGGGTCCTGATGTCATCTATCTATGTTCTCCAGAGATCCTGACCCGCTGACTTACTCCATCACTTTGTGTCCTTTTGTCTGTTAACCATCATCTGCAGTCATCAGCACCTCCGCGATGGTGTTTGCAATAAACCCCTTGTTATAACGGACCATAGCGGAGGTAGTGGAGGGGGGGGAGAAAGAGGCCAACTAGACAGAGCGACGGAAGAAACAGGCGTCAGTGGTCAAGCAGGGAGCGAATAAAGCCACCGCCGATAGCATGAAATACCAGCAGGTGAGAGGGGCTCGCTGGTGCTCCTTGCAAGTTGGGAATGTGGTCGGAAGCCGGGACTCTAAACGGCCAGGGAGCCGGTGGGAGCCGGGGATGGTCGACTGGTCATTAGATTCACATTCAGTTTACAATGCCATCTGTGGCCGCTCAATGAATTTCAACTGAGCTCTCGTAATATTGTCTGGATTATAGGGGGGATTGCTGGAAAATCGGTGTTCAACCTGTAGCAGAGTTAATCCATCCTTAAAAAACTGATCTAAATGAATCATAAAATTGAAAGTAAGTAAATATGCAAAAATCACTTTAAAACTGTGATCTTCAATCATTCTACATGGGATATAATGTGATTTTTAAAAATAACAACATAGCAAAGCTTTCCACGGTACCTCAGTACACATGACAACCTAAACCTAAATACTCTCAGATTTTTATTTAAACTATTTTAATGTTAACTTAAACTAATTTTAAATTAATTCAACCAATGTAGTAAAATACATATTTTTGACATTCTATTCCCCAAAAGAAATATTGAACTTTCAACTGAAGAAATAATCAGATTATTTTATTTCTAATAGATATTAAACAATTTAAAACTTATATCTATTACTCTGAATTAGAGTAATCAAATGAAACATTTGCACGATTTGAATTTAAAGATAAAGTGGAAGCCCTAAAGTAAAAGAATTACACAAATGATCATATTGTTCCTGATGTTAAAACAAGTCATGTCATTACAGTAGTGCATTGAATCCGGAGATTTAAGGTTTGTTGAAGTAGCAAGGGAACCTAAATGTCGGGTTTGCAAACAGCATGGGAAAACTTTTTTTTTTAATTAAGTTTATATTAATGGAACAGATTGCACAACAGATGCACAAAAATGGTTTTCATTTAAAAAAATCACAAATATGATTTACCTTGAGAATATCTAAAGATTCTCTGTTCTGCTGTAGAAATCTTTCAGTCCATATGTTCAAATAAATAGATGAGACATTCTACTCCAGTTGCCATCACTCCTCAGGGATGGTATCTTCAAATCTGCCATTATTATCCATTTTCAAAAAATCTAACCAATGTCATTCACCATCATTGCATACAGCCACCTCATTTCCAATCACCCACTCCAAAAATTTTGCTGCAATTTCCCAAATCTGTAAACACCTTTCCAAGCATTAAGAGTGTTTAATTATCATGTTCAATTCTCAAATATACTGGCAATGAAATAATGAAATTCTTTCATGCTGCAGTTTAACAGGCCCATAAATGCAATAGCACAGAGATAAACATATAATAATCAATAATACATTAAATTAATAACTGTAATACCAGACAACCCTAATACCGCAAAACCAAATTCTGCGGTGCGACCAAAGACATAGTTCAGTGAAGATCATAGTTGTTGAGGTTAATGTTATGTACTGTTCAAGATCCTGATAGTTGCTGGGAAGAAGCTGTTTGGGAGCCTGGTGGTCACGATTTTCAGGCTCCTGTGCCTTCTTCCTAATGGTAGTAGCAAAATGAGAGTGTGGCCAGGATGGCGTGGGTCTTTGATGGTATTAGTTGCCTTTTCCAAAGCTACTTTTTTGCTATTAGAACTGGATTTACCACAGTCACCATTCTACAATTTTGAATCTTGTTTTCAAATCATCTAATAACTTCACCCTCTCAACCTCAGTAATCCAATCCAATAATTCTCTGAGATATCCATGCTTCTTCAAATTGCTCCAGCTGTGGCAGCTGGTTGAATCAACAACAACAACAATGAAATGGACAGGACAACAACCTACCCCTTCATGTTAGCAAGCCAAAAGAGTTGATTGTTGACACATGCAAGTGAGGGTTTGAACACCAGCCTGGCCTCATCAACAGAGCTGCTATAAAGATGGGCGACAACGTCGGGTTCCTTGGCATCCATATCACCAGCAACCTTCACATCCATGCAATAATCAAGAAAGCGCATCAATGTATTTTACTTCCTTAGACATCTGAGAAGATTCAGTGTATTCACGAGGACTCTCCTGAATTTCTATGGGTGTGCTATAGAAAATATTCTGATGTGATGCATCACACCTGGGTATGACAACTGCTCTGCTTTGCACATGAACCTACAGAGAGTGGTGAACACAGCCCACTCCATAACAGGCTCATCACTGATCACTCTGAAGAAATGTGGTCTGTCCATTACCCTCCATAGATGTTCCCGGCCTGCTGATTTCCTCCAGCACTTTGTCTTTTGCTCAAGATTCCAGAAATCTACAATCTCCTGTGTCTACACTTCCTTCCATCCAGTTCGTCATCACGGTGCATTGCATCAGAGAGGCTGGAAGTATCATCAAGAACACCTGTCACCCTGGCCATTCCTTTTTCTCCCTTCTACTTTCTGGGAGAAGGTACAGGAGTTTTAGAGCTCAAACATTCAGACTTAAGAAGAGTTTCTTCCCCATTGCTATCAGACTCCTGAACCAGTCACCTCAATCATGTTCTCAGCGATTCTGTACCCTTAACTTGCTCTACAATCTTGCACTATTCTGCTGTTTTGCACTTATCATTGTATTCATCATTACAGTTTGTATAGTGTATACTGTTGACTCTGTGAGTTTCATGTGAACAAGGAATGACAAAATTTAACACAAATCTAATCTAAATCTGTCCCTTCAATAGATCACAAATTCCCACAAAGATGCTCTACTAATCTCTTACTTTTCCACTTTTAAGGCAAACCCTAAACATAACTCATTGATTCAGGTTTTTTTGGACATCTGCCCAAGTATGTGGCTTTGTGTCAGACTTTACTTGGTATGTTCTGTGGAATTCCTTGTTGTTGAGATAGTTGAAATGCAGAGCGGTGGTAAACAGATACAAAATTGATGGAAAACATAGTGGATCTTCAATCTCAACACAATTTTCTTCTCCTTTCCCCATATCCATTGATTCCTCCGATATCAACATTTCTATTGATCTCAGATCTAAATAATGACTGAAACCCCAATGTCTTCTGGGGAAGTGTATTCTAAAAAATCACCACACTTTCAGAGATGTAAGAAAATAACTGCAGGTGCTGGTACAAATCGACGGTATTTATTCACAAAATGCTGGAGTAACTCAGCAGGTCAGGCAGCATCTCTGGAGAGAAGGAATGGGTGACGTTTCGGGTCGAGTCTGAAGAAGGGTCTCGACCCGAAAAGTCACCCATTCCTTCTCTCCAGAGATGCTGCCTGACCTGCTGAGTTACTCCAGCATTTTGTGAATAAACACTTTCAGAGATGATCGTTCTTATCATTTGTCTAAAATGCCCAACTCCTTATTCTCCTATATTCTTTTACAAAATAATTATTCTTTTGCGTAGAATCCAATGTGCATATTTTTGTGAAGTTATGAAAATGCAAGTAATTCCTGTGACAAACCATTAAAAACTGATGCACTTCCACGTCAGCACATTTACCACGATGAACAACTTATCGAAAAATGTGAGATTTATTTTACATAATATATAATGGAAAATGTCAGGAATTATAGAAATATAAAGGCTGTGCCATCAGTCACCCTATTATGTAGGAAGGAACTGCAGATACTGGTTTAAACGAAGATAGATACAAAAAGCTGGAGTAACAGGCAGCATATCTGGAGAGAAGGAATGGGTGACTTTTCGGGTCGAGACCCTTCTTCAGACTCAAGTCTGAAGAAGAGTGACCCTTTTATTCCATAATAACAAAAATTGGATTGAAAGCTCCATGTGCTACCAATTGTTGTACAGCTTCAATACATCTAGGCCAGTATTGTGTATATTTGCTGCCATTCATGCTATGTAAAGGGACACAATTTTGCCAGAGGTAGATTTGATAGACAACCTTCAGAACTGCCATGTTTCTCAATTGTCTGCTCCTTCTAGCATCAGTGAAGTAGCATAGGTGCTGTACTTGCAAATATATTATTTCATCGACTTTGACTTTAGCCATTGATATGCACCTTTAGGTTCCTATTTACCATCCAAACATTTTCCTCAAAAGGAACATTTTCGACCCACTTAGTTTTCAGATGAATTTTGGATCATAAGCATATCCAGGAAGCACAAGACCATTCATGGGGAGCTCACACTTTCAGGAAAATTAAATGGCCAGAGGGATGACTCCTGCAAAACATATTTCTTTGCGAGAACTGCCAGTGTTGATATCCAACATCCCACATGACTTACAAAATACCTTAGAACAGATTTAATGCTGGTATTTACCTGGGGATTAATTTATCCAACATAAAATATATATATAATCTCAAATAGTGAATAAATTAATATTCTAAATACATTAATTCTAATTATTTTGTGAAAATCTGATTGTACTTATTTTGCCTATCAAATCTTGACTAAACTCCTATTTTTACACTTAATTTTCTATTTCCAGCATTTATGATTTCTTAAAACTTTACAGCCGATTGAATTTCTAGAGGGAAAATAAAGTGCAACACAATAACTTGAGAAATAAGAGCAGGAGGAATCAATTTAACTCCTCAAGTCAGCTTCACTATCAAGAAAAGCATGGTGGATCTTCAATCTCAACACAATTTTCTTCTCCTTTCCCCATATCCATTGATTCCTCCAATATCTAAATTTCAATTGATCTCAGAGCTGATCAAAATAAATGGCTGAAACCCCAATGTCTGGGGAAGTGTATTCTAAAAAATCACCACACTTTCAGAGATGATCGTTCTTATCATTGGTCCAAAATGCCCGACTCCTTATTTTCACACTCTGAGCTCCAGGGACCAAGGGAGGCACCCCATAGCTTTTTGGTCAAGATCATTTCAAGAATTATATCCATTTCAATCAGGTCGCCTCTCATTCTTCTGTACTCTTGAGAGGCCTGGCATACTCAACCTTTCCACAGGCATTAGACTTGCCATCACAGGGAAAGTCTGATGAATATTTGCTGCACTCCCTCCCCGTTAACTACATCATTTTTCAGGTAAGAAAACAAAACTGTACACACGTCAAAGGTGTAATCGCATAAAAGACGATAGTACACAAAACTACTCATGTTAATAGTTTTTCCTTTCTCTCCTTATTAAATAAAAACTTACACAGGGTTTCATCGTTTGCCAGGCGGTGGAAGCAGTAGCAGACTTGGGCAACGTGACAGAGGTCCCGGTGTGGTAACAGGGTAAAAACTCTAATCCACATCTCATCAGGCAGATAAAGCCATGGTGAACGGTTATCATCTCCTCGAGAATTCTAGATTAAAGCAACACATGGAAGAATAAGATCCATCTTTTACTCATGTACATATGCAATGAAAATAGTGCAAATAGTAATTTATTTGTTCAACACTATATTTCAGTACTACTATATTTCAGTACTTCTGCAATGAATCAGGATTCTGGAAATTTCGATTCATTGCACAACACCAAAGATCACATATATGTGACCCAAATGAGAAATATGTAAGGAGAGTGTGTAAGGGCCGTTCAACAACACTCACACCTTGGTCTTATGCATTAGGCACTGATGAATTTGCCGTGGCAGGCCCACAACTGAAACAGTGATTGGCTTGCTGGTAACAGCCTTTTAATAGAACCTCTCCAGCATCTGTAGATTTCTGGATGAGGGTACCATCTAGTGGATGAATGACACAGATGTTTTCTCTGATAACAATGTGCCAGTTTGGACACTTTGACCTAGTTTTTCAACAAAATTAAATTTCAAAGAATGTATGAACATAAAGGCAGTATCTCATGTGATATTATACAAAGGTCACTTTTAATTTGCTTCTCCCTCATTGTATGCTTGGTGCACTCTGTAGCAATGGATCTGAGACTAGAACTTTATCAGCGTGAAAAATATACAGTTGTTTTTCAGCAAAATCAGATCCCTGTATCACACGGACAGCTGGAAAAGAGACTGTACCACCAACGCACATAGTAGATAGCATAACAGGAATTTATCTTCACAAATTTCCTCCCGCAAATACAAAGAAGTAAATCTTTCTGGAGGTAAAAAATTAGGACATTGATGGACATTAGGGCATTAGATTCCCTCAGGAATCAAAGTGGTCAACCACAGGAATCAAAGCGGTCAACACTGACTGGAGCCACAGAAGATGGGCAAGGTCCTCAATGAGTATTTCTTCTCTGTATTTACCGAGGAGAACGGAGGAACTTGGGGCAGTCAATGGAAGTGTCTTGAGAGCAGTCAGTGTTATGGTCGAAGAGGTGCTGAAGGTACTATTGCGTTTGAAAGTAGACAAATCTCCAAGGCCTGATCAGATATATCCGAGGACATTGTGGGAAACCAGAGAGGAAATTGCGGGAGCCCTGGTTGTAAATCAACAGTGGTCTTTAAATGCAGGAGAGGTGCCGGAAGACTGGAGGGTGGCAAATCTGATTGAGTCTTTTGAAGACGTGACCAAAAAGGTTGATGAGAGCAGAGCTGTAGATGTTGTATACATGAATTTCAGTAAGACATTTGACAAGCTTCTGCATTGGAGGCTGCTCTGGAAGGTTAGATCACATGGGATCCAAGGAGAGATAACTGAATGGATAGAAAATTGGCTTCATGGAAGGAAGCAGAGAGTGATGGCGGAGGCCTGTGACTAGTGGTGTGCCTCAGGGTTCGATGCTGGGCCCGTTACTGTTTGTCATCTATATCAATGATTTGGATGAGAGCATACATGGCAAAATAAGCAAGTTTGCTGATGATACAAAAGTGGGTGTTTTTGCAGATAGTGAAGATGGTTGTGAAAAATTGCAGCAGGATCATGATCGATTGGCCAGGTGGGCTGAGGAATGGTTGATGGAATTTAATACAAAGAAATGTGAGGTGTTACATTTTGGGAAATCTAACATGGGCAGGAATTATACAATGAATGGCAGGGCTCTGGGGAGTGTTCTGCAGAGGGATCTAGGAGTGCAGGGGCATGGTTCCTTGAAGGTGGAGTCGCGGGTAGAAAGGGTGGTCAAAAAGGCATTTGGATCATTGGCCTTCATCAGTCAGAGTATTGAGATAGAAGTTGGGAAGACATATTGCAGTTGCCTAAGAAGTTGGTGAGGCCACCAGAGTATTGTGTTCAGTTCGAGGCACCATGTTATAGGAAAGATATTGTCAAGCTGGAAAGGGCACAGAGAAGATTTACGTGGATGTTGCCAGGACAAGAGGGTCTGAGCTATAGGGAGAGGTTGAGTAGGCTGGGTGGAGCACAAGAGGATGAGGGGTAATCTTGTAGAGGTGTATAAAATGATGAGAGGAATAGATCGGGTAGATGCACAACGCCTCTTGCCCTGAGTAGGTGAATCGAGGACAAGAGGGCATAGGTTTAAGGTGAAGAGGAAAAGATTTAATAGGAATCTGAGGGGTTCCTTTTTCACACAAAGGATGGTGGGGGTATGGAACAATCTGCCAGAGGAGGTAGTTGGGGCTGGGACTATCCCAACATTTAAGAAACAGTTTGACAGGTACATGGATAGGACAGATTTGTGCAGATGGGACATGTTGGCCAGTGTGGCAAGTTGGGCCAGAGGGCCTGTTTCCATGCTGTACCACTTTATAACTCTTATGGTGGTTATGGGGAACTGCAGAATTAGGTGATAAGCAGGTCATAGTCACTTATTTTCCACCCTACTTAATATTCCATTCCCTACCATATTATTATCAGTCACTGCAATTCAGCTATTCTACATCCTGCCAAATACCTGTTTGTCCTGGTTGATTGTTTCATGACTTTCACTGATCCCTCACTAAATGGTCAAATGTCAAATGCTTCAATGGCATTAAAAGAGGGAGCACTAAAACACGACGAAAATGGGGACAAGCCTTATTTCATAAAATAATCATGAGATAGGGTATATAATATTTTAATAATATAAATTATGTATTGTTCACAATTTAGGCTACTCCAAAATGCTTGCAGATCAACAAAATACTTTTTTTTACGTATAATGGGATAGCAGAGGAAGGTTCCAAAGACAACGTCATGAGAATAACAAGAGAGTATGTTTTCCTCTTGGTTGACGGATGAATAATGGCATTATTATAATACCAGCAACAATGAGAAAATTCCCCCACTCCTCTTTAAGTAGTAACAAGGAACCTATTAGCTCCTCCTGAGAGGACAGATCGGTTCCCAGTTTAACTCCTCAGTAAAGAAAGACAATAACTTTTAGTACAAAACTAAATGTTACACTCTGGACACTGGGGTGGAAGCTAAAGTCAATACTTCCCTGCACAAAGGTAGTGTGCTGCAACTGAGACAGAAATAATACCTATTCAATAAACTCCTGTGTATAATATATTTTGAGGCTGATTGATGTTCAGGCTTATATTCTCCCCCAATAAAGAATACCTGAAGTCAACTTTTACCATTAACCCGATGATATCAGCTAGCTCCTCATCTGTTTGGTAACATTGGTCTTGACTTTAATCAATGAATTTCTAAGTTTCTTGTGTGATACATACAAAGGTAAAATACTTACCAGCTTGTCACAGGATTGTGAAGCATTGTTCCTGAAAGAAGTAGAGATCTCCCCTATAAACAAATATCCATTTCATGTCATTTTGTAATCCTTAACATGCAATGTTGTAAGAAGATAAATACAGAGAATATAAACTGCATAGATTATAGTACAACAGGAAGACACAAATAAGCTAATATCAAATACATTAAGTTACAATGGGAGCTTAATGAAAAAAAATGTAATAGAATATACTTTGGAAACAAGAATAAGAAAATACAATGGATATGTGAAATTCTATATTAAGTAGAGTGATGTTAGAAATACAGAAATACAAGTCATCTTAGATTGTAAAGTAAATCATAAAAATGGCAAATGATATCTCTTGGTTTTACATCCAAAGACACATAAAGAAGCATTCAGTTCATGGTTATTTTGTACAAATTCTGACCACCAGTTTCGTAACGTTGTCTTCAGCCTAGGGCAAAATATAAAATCAATGGGATGCACCATTAATTCACCACAACATCACAAAAATATGAGACTACAGTCATTAAAAAAGTTAGGACTGGAGGGGTGATAGTTTAATACAGATAATGATATATATTACTTTAATTTGTTTGCTAAAAAAAGTTAGAATACAACGGTAGTCACTGAAATAATTAAAGATGAATTTAGAAAAACAAGTCATACAGTAAACATGAAAGGTGACATTTAAGTGCATGAAAAGGATGAGTGAGATTAGATTACATGGCTAATACAGAGAAAAAATAAAGGGAGCATTTTAAAGGTAAACATCATTTTGTAAAATTCATTAATACTGTGATGCCAAATGCAGTGAATGAATCTCAGCAATGGAACACTATGAACTACCTCTTGCACTACAATCGTAATTGTGTTTTGTATTCAGGTCCTGATTTTTTAAAGTCTTTTTGTTTTTAATTGTGTAATTTATGTATAATTTATGTTATATATCTGATAAGATGAGTCCAGGGTAACGGTGTGCAAGGACATATATGAGCAGTAATTGGCCATTCAGCCCCTCCATCCTTTCCCATTATTCAATATAATCATGGCTGATATGCCTTAGTCCTCATCTCCTCTTCGGCATTTATCTTTACACACATTTGCCTCCTGCTCCATGATGAAGAAAACAAAAGCCAAGCAACTAGTGGGAGGAACTTTGCTCCTACCTCAAATGATTGCCGCGGGTTACTACAGGAAGTTTACAATAGACAATAGACAATAGGTGCAGGAGTAGGCCATTCAGCCCTTCGAACCAGCACCGCCATTCAATGTGATCATTCTCAATCAGTACCCCGTTTACCGCAGAAGATTGCCTGAAGTTAAGGGAGCAGTTAAGCCCACATCTATGTGCTTGACTGGGTTCACACATACTTATAATTCCTTACTAGACCAAGTGAACCCGTTGGGCCCAAACTTCTCCTGCATTGGTGCAGCACCCTCTCCTCCCTCCCTCCACCTCCCCTCTCTTCCCTCCCCTGCCTCCCCCTCCCTCCTGTTCCCTGCCCTCCCCCTGTTCCTTCACTCCCCTCCCCTCTCCCTCCTTCCTCCCCCCTCCCCCTCTCCCCTCCCCCTCCCTACAACCCCCCTCCCCTCCCCCTCCCTACAACCTCTCTCACCCTCCCCCTCCCCTCCCCTCCACTTATCCTCCCTCCTCCCCCTCCCTCTCTGCCTTCCCTCCACCCCCCTCTACCCCACCATCCCTCCCTCCCCCCTCCCTCCCTAGGAGATAGATTTAAACTTTAAAATGTGAATAACGTAAAAAATATCACACCGATTTCAATAAAACTACTTGCATTACCATTAAAGCAATGATGATTAGTAAGGTGGGCCTACACTTGTTGCGCTATCATGTACCGTTTTGGTTGTAGTTCGGTCACAAACAAACAAACGAGAGTTTAAGTATATAGATGATGTAGAAGGCCAATTAATCTACCATAGTAACCCCATTCCCCCCCTTCCCCATAATTCCCAATAAGCCCAACAGCCAGAATATCTTTGGGATGTGGAAGGAAATGGGGCCACCTTGGGGAAACAGAAATAACGTGCAACCCTCAGAAAGCAGCAGAAATATGAACCATCAGTGCTATCTGCAGCACCACATGTTCCACCCTCTCCACGTATAAAATAATGCCCAGCTTCTGAGTAATAGTTTTATGGTCAATGGGGAATGCAGTTGCTAAGAACTTCAGCAGAAAGGGAAATAATTTCTGGTGCTTGAAGTGTTAGTCCAGTTCCCAAAGCCTTGAGTTGAGTATAGTGCTGGCTGCAGCAGTAGTAGATGTCTGTACAGCTGAATCAGCAGCTACAGTTATACAGTACCTACGAATTATCAGAGTTTCTAAAATGGTGGAAGAGGCAGGTTGACATAGTCCTCACGGTGAATTAATTTATAGTGATAACAGAAAGATCAGCTCGAAGGTGGGTTCCCCCCAACCCATAGGAGATCCTCAGGTTGTTTTCAGATTCCACTGGTCACTAAGGATGTTTTTCTTTAAATTGGTTGGAGCCTGTACATTGTCACAGTTGAGTGTAAAATTGCAATGAATTTAGCAAAGTTCGAGCTTTGGGAGATGGAGTTCAACACAGGTGTCGGTGACAAAAGCTGATCGATCTTTTTGTCAGAGGTTATCGACAGGAATTGGTGCAGAGCAAAGTAAACATTCAACAGCTGGTCCATGTAGATCATACTTCAGAACTTTTTTAGACATTTGCTCCCATTTACAGGACTTTTCCAAGCTTTGAAATCGGATGTGTCGGTGTTGCAGCTGAGCAAAGGGTTGACAAAGGCATGAGGGAGGAGCAGGCCAAAGTTGACTGGAAAGGGACCCCAGCAGGGGTGACGGTGGAACAGCAATGACAGACATTTCTGGGAATAATCCTAAAGATGCAGGATCTTTTCATTCCAAAGAGGAAGTAAGATTCCAGGGGGAAGAGAAAGGCGACCGCGGCTAACAAGGGAAGTCAAGGACCGTATAAAACTAAAAGAGAAGGCATGAAACACAACAAAGATTAGTGGGAAGCCAGAGAATTGGGAAGCTTTTAAAGAACAATAGAAGGTAACTAAAAAGGCAATACTGGGAGAAAAGATGAAATATAAAGGTAAGCTAGTCAATAATATAAAGAGGATAGCAAGAGTTTCTTCAGTTATATAGAGTGAGTAAGAGGCAAGAGTGGACGTTGGACCGCTGGAGAATGATGCAGGAGAGGTGATAATAGGGAATGAAGAAGTGGCAGATGAGTTGAATAACTTCTCTGCATCAGTCTTCATAGTGGAAAACACCAGCAATGTGCCTGAAATTCATGAGAGAGTTAAGGGGTGGATGTTAGTGAAGTGGCTAATACAAGGGAGAAGGTGCTTGGAAAGCTGAAAGGGCTGAAGGTGGATAAGTCACCTGGGTCGGATGCACTGCACCCTAGGGTTCTGAAAGAGGTGGCTTTAGACATTGTGGAGGCATTGGCAGTGATATTTCAAGAATCACTAGGGGCAGGATTGGTCCCAGATGATTGGAAAACTGCCAATATTACCCCGCTCCACAAGATGGGAGCAAAGCAAAATAGTGGGAACTATAAGACGGTTAGTCTGACTTCGGTGGTTGGTAAGACTTTAGAGTCCATTTTAAAGGATGAGGTTATGGACTACTTAGAAGTTCATGATAAAATAGGCCAAAGTCAGCGAGGCTTTTGAAGGGGAGGTCTTGCTTCTCAAATTTGCTGAAATTCTTTGAAGAAGTAAATAGCAGGACAGACAAAGGAGAGTCAGAAGATTTTGTTTAGATTTTCATAACGCCTTTGATAATGTACCACTCATGCGGCTGCTAATGAAGATGAGAGCCCATGGTATCAAAGGGCAGATACCAGCATGGATAGCAGGTTGGCTGGATTGCAAAAGACAAAGAGTGGGAATAAAGGGGGCTTTTTCTGGTTGGTTGCCAATGACCAGCGGAGTTCATCAGGGGTCGGTACTGGGGCCGCTACTCTTCACATTATATATCAATGATTTGGACAAGGGATTGAAGGCTTTGTGGCCAAAATTTGCGATGATACAAAAATAGGTGGAAGGGCGGGTAGTGTAGAGAAAGCAGGAACTCTGCAGAAGGACTTGGACAGGTTTGGAGAGTGGGCAGAGAAGTGGCAGATGGAATATAGTGTAGCAAAGTGTGGAGCCATGCATTTTGGTAGTAGGAATAAAGGCGTAGACTATTTTCTAAAAGGGGAGAGAATCCAGAAATTGGAGGTGCAAAGGGACTTGGGAGTGCTGGTGCAGGATTCCCAAAAAGTTAATCTGCAAGTCGAATCAGCAGTAAAGAAAGCAAACTCAATGCTTGCATTTATTTCAAGAGGGATTGTATTCAAAAGCAGGGATGTAATGCTGAGGCTCTATAAGGCCCTGGAAAGGCCGCATTTGGAATATTGTGAGCAGTTTTGGGCACCATATCTGAGGATATGCTGGGTCTGGAGAGGTTCAAGAGGAGGTTTACAAGAATGATCCCAGGAATTAGGTTAACCTATGATGAGCGTTTGTCAGCACTGGGCCTGTACTCACTGGAATTTAGAAGAATGAGGGAGGACCTCATTGAAACATACAGAATAATGAAAGGCTTGGATAAAGTGGATGTGGAGAGGATGTTTCCATTAATGGTTGAGTCTAGAACTAGAGGTCATAGCCTCAGAATTAAAGGACATTCTTTTAGGAAGGAGATGAAGAAAATTGTCTTTAATCAGAGGGTGGTGAATCTGTGGAATTCTTTGCCACAGAAGGCTGTAGAGACCACAGCAGTGGATATTTTTAAGGCAGAGATAGATATATAGATTCTTGATTAGTACAGGTGTCAGAGGTTATGGGGAGAAGGCAGAAGAATGGGGTTAGGAGGGAGAGATAGATCAGCCATGATCGAATGGTGGAGTGGACTTGATGAGCCAAATGGCCTAATTCTACTCCTATCACATAACTTTATGACCTTTCCATTTACCACTCACAGTAACTTTAAAATTAGAAGATAGACACAAAAAGCTGGAGTACCTCAGCAGGTCAGGCAGCATCTCTGGAGAAAAGGAATAGGTGACACTTCGGGTCGAGACCCTTCTTCAGACTAAGAGTCAGGGGAAAGGGAAACGAGAGACAAAGATGGTACATAGAACATATGAATGAAAGATATGCAAAAAGCAATGATGATCAAGGAAAGGTGGAGCCCACAATGGTCCATTGTTGGGTGTGGGATACATGATAACAAGTTATACAGACAGTAAAACTCAACAATTAAAATTGGAACACAGTTTAATTATGTGTTTAGGATCACAATGAAGAGATTGGATATTAAATTGGAGAAGAACACTATTCTTACACTTCTGTTATCAGAGCTTTGGATGCAGAATATTAGTAAGGCTTCCTTACTCCCCTCTGCCAAGCGGCTGTTCCAGTGGTAACAAATAGGAAAAATGCATGACATCCACACTGTGCCTTTTAGCTCCATTCATGTGTTCTGAGAACAGAACACTGACTCTTAATGTAAAACTCGAACAACTGGTTTACATGCAAAGCAAGTATGACGCATTTTCTATGAAATTGTTGAAATTAGATACTCCAGTCAGCATAAATCCAGAACACTTTAAAATTCCAGCAGGTGCTAGAATTCAAATTTTCTTTCTCCTGATGTCAGCTGCTACCAGTGCATTCATCAGAAATCTGTGGTGTCTAGCAAGAGTAATATCAGCAGGTCGGCTGAAAAGCCGACCAGACAGAAGACATTTTCAGGTTGGCACAGTGGCGCAGCAGTAGAGTTGTGGCTTTATAGCGCCAGAGACCCGTGTTTGATCCTGACTATGGGTGCTCTCTGAATGGAGTTTGTACATTTTCCCTGTGACTACATGGGTTTTCTCCGAGTGCTCTGGTTTCCTCTCACATCCCAAAGATTAAATGGCTTCTGTAAATTATCACGAGTGTGTAGGATAGACCTGGTGTACGTGATCGTGGGTCAGTGCGGACACAATGGGCCAAAGGGCCTGTTTCCATGCTGTATCTCTACACTAAACTAAATGTACAGAAAGCCAAAAAGTAAAATATCCGTTTTCACTTCAGCTTATTACAGAATGTGAAATGAAGACTCGGACATGAATATAAATTCAGTTAGAAATAGAAATATAATCAGACTAGAAAAAAAAGATTATTTGTAATGCATAGAAATTTTAAATACTAACCAAAGAACAGTCCTGACCTATCATATACCTCATTGGAGACCCTCGGACTATCTTTAATCGGACGTTACTGGACTTTATCTTGCACTAAACATTATTCCCCTTATCCTGTATCTGTACAGAGTAGATGTCTTGTTTGTAATCATGTATAGTCTTTCCACTGACTGTTTAGCACGCAATGAAAAAGCTTTTCACTGCACCTCATTACACATGACAATAAACGAAACTAAATAGATAGACCTCTAGGGTCAAGGGATATGGGGAGAAGGCAGGCACGGATTACTGATTGTGGATTATCAGCCATGATCACAATGAATGGCCGTGCTGGCTCGAAGGGCCAAATGGCCTCCTCCTGCACCTATTTTCTACGTTAAACTAAACTAAACTAAACTAAACTAAAAAGGAGCAAAGAGGTCCTTCTACAGTTGTACCGGGCCCTGGTGAGACCGCACCTGGAGTACTGTGTGCAGTTTTGGTCTCCAAATTTGAGGAAGGATATTCTTGCTATTGAGGGCGTGCAGCGTAGGTTCACTAGGTTAATTCCCGGAATGGCGGGACTGTCGTATGTTGAAAGGCTGGAGCAATTAGGCTTGTATACACTGGAATTTAGAAGGATGAGGGGGGATCTTATTGAAACATATAAGATAATTAGGGGATTGGACACATTAGAGGCAGGAAACATGTTCCCAATGTTGGGGGAGTCCAGAACAAGGGGCCACAGTTTAAGAATAAGGGGTAGGCCATTTAGAACGGAGATGAGGAAGAACTTTTTCAGTCAGAGAGTGGTGAAGGTGTGGAATTCTCTGCCTCAGAAGGCAGTGGAGGCCAGTTCGTTGGATGCTTTCAAGAGAGAGCTGGATAGAGCTCTTAAGGATAGCGGAGTGAGGGGGTATGGGGAGAAGGCAGGACCGAGGTACTGATTGAGAGTGATCAGCCATGATCGCATTGAATGGCGGTGCTGGCTCGAAGGGCTGAATGGCCTACTCCTGCACCTATTGTCTATTGTCTATTGTCTAAACATTTTGTGAAAATTAGAATCCACACATATAAAGATTCTAAGGGGAGTAAGAGGCAACCGTGGCTGACAAGGGAAGTTAGAGATGGAATAAAACTAAAATAAAAGATGTCTAACATAGCAAAGAGTAGCGGGAAGCCAGAGGATTGGGCAACTTTCAAAGGACAACAGAAGGTAGCAAAAAGGGCAATACGGGCTGAAAAGATGAGGTACGAAGCGAAGCTGGCCAAGAATATAAAGAAGGACAGTAAAAGCTTCTTTTGGTATGTTAAAAGAAAAAGATTAGTAAAGACAAATATGGGTCCCTTGAAGGCAGAAACGGGTGAAATTATTATGGGTAACAAGGAAATGGCGGAAGAGTTGAACAGGTACTTCGGATCTGTCTTCACTAAGGAAGACACAAACAATCTCCCACATGTTCTAGAGGACAGAGGATCTAGGGAGACAGAGGAACTGAAAGAAATTTGCATTAAGTGAGAAATAGTATTGGGTAGACTGATGGGACGGAATGCTGATAAATCCCCAGGGCCTGATGGTCTGCAACCCAGGGTACTCAAGGAGGTGGCTCTAGAAATCGTGGATGCATTGGTGATCATTTTCCAATGTTCAATAGAAACAGGATCAGTTCCTGTGGATTGGAGGGTAGCTAATGTTATCCCACTTTTCAAGAAAGGAGCGGGAGAGAAAACGGGGAATTATAGACCAGTTAGCCTGACATTGTGGTGGGGAAGATGCTGGAATTATTAAAGAGGTAAAAATGTTGCATTTGGATAGCAGTAAAAGGATTGGTCCAAGTCAGCATGGATTAATGAAGGGGAAATCCTGCTTGACTAATCTTCTGGAATTTTTTGAGCAAAATTAGAGCACATGGTATTAGGGGTAGGGGATTGGCATGGATAGAGAATTGGTTGGCAGACCGGAAGCAAACAGTAGGAATAAGTGGTTTTATTTTCAGAATGGCAGGCAGTGGAGAGTGGAGTGCCGCAAGGCTCGGTGTTGGGACCGCAACTATTTACAATATATATTAATGATTTGGATGATGGAATTAGAAGTAACACTAGCAAGTTTGCAGATGACACAAAGCTGGGTGGCAGTGTGAACTGCGAAGAGGATGTTAGGAGGTCGCAGGGTAACTTGGACATGTTGAGTGAGTAGGCAGATGAAGTATAATGTAGATAAATGTGAGGTTATCCACTTTAGCGTCAAAAATAAGGAGGCAGATTATTATCTCAGTGATGTCAGATTAGGTAAAGTGTGCACTTTCAATGACACCAATGAGACCTTGGTGTCCTTGTACACCAGTCACTGAAAGTAAGAGTGCAATTACAGCAGGCAATGAAGAAAGCTAATGGCATGTTGGCCTTCATAATGAGAGGATTTGAGTATAGGAGCAAGGAGCTCCTTCTGCAGTTTTACAGGACCCTGGTGAGACCACATCTGGATTATTGGGTGCAGTTCTGGTCTCCTAATTTGAGGAAGGACGTCCTTGCTATGAGGCCGTGCAGTGTAGGTTCATGAGGTTAATCCCTAGGATGGAGGGACTGTCATATGAGGAAAGATTGGAAAGACTGGGCTTGTATTCACTGGAGTTTAGAAGCATGAGAGGGGATCTTATAGAGACGTATAAAATTATAAAAGGACTGAACAAGCTAGATGCAGGGAAAATTTTCCAAATGTTGGGTGAGTCCAGAATCTTCAGAGTCCACAGTCTTAGAATAAAGGGGAGGCCATTTAAAACTGAGGTGAGAAGAAGCTTTTTCACCCAGAGAGTTGTGAATTTGTGGAATTCTCTGCCACAGAAGGCAGTGGAGGCCAATTCACTGGATGAATTTAAAAGAGAGTTAGATAAAGCTCTAGGGGCTAGTGGAATCAAGGGATATGGGGAGAAGCCAGGCACAGGTTAGTGATTGTGGATGATCAGCCATGATCACAATGAATGGCAGTGCTGGTTCGATGGGCCAAATGGCTTCCTCCCGCACCTATTTTCTATGTTTCTATGTTTCTATAATGTTAGATTTTCACAACCATGGAAGTTCAGTTTTAATTATTACTTAAAATGTAATTAAAATTTAGTTACACAAGTGGAACATCTTCTGTGGTTTTTATAATAAGGATATATATTTTTAATGATATTCAAAACAATGAGCTGATTCAGGATTGGCTTCCATGGCAAAGAATGTGGGTGGACCATACATCAATGACAAAAGTGTCTGGATTCTCCTGTTTAACTGTGCCTGTGCAATGTCAAAAACAGCTGGGAATTTCACAGAGTAATAATACTGAAAGCCAATATTTTTTCATTATAATCACAAATTCCCAGCCATGTGTTTTTGAGTAGCAACAAAATATAATACATAATCTTGGAACTATTGCAATTGTGTTTATACACATTGTGAAATCTGACTTCATCTGACATTATTAAAATCAGTAAAATCATTATAAAAGAATAGATAAAGTGAATAGGAAAATAGCAAAGACAGGATTAAAAATCATTCATTACACATAGGTCATGGCCAATACAAAAATGACTCGCATTGATTTTAATTTATATTTAATCAGATCTAATATAAGATATTAAATCTTATCTGAAATTTCACAGCACACACTAGAGAAAAAAAGGTATTTGAAATGGAAGTTTTATTGTTTAAACTTACGAGGTTCCGTCATTGGCCTTCCAGCCACTGCTGCATTTTGAAAGAATATTTTAGATTTTCGTGCTTCTTGTGGTGCTTGTTTATTGTCCAGAATATTAGCACTTAAGGGCCTTTTAATGTGTTGCTTTCCCGGCCCCTTACTGTTCATCATTGGCACTAACAAGAAAACACTCAATTTAGATTTTATTTTAAAAAGTCATTAATTTCCAAAGAAATGAACCCACCAACAATTGGTGGCAACAATAAAGCGTTGTTACTGATATTTAAAATGGAATTAATGGTCTGTATATAATGAAGTTGATCAATCGGAAACTTTTGCCATGAGCGAAATGCTTAGAATAAATTTGATTATCAAATGTAGATTCATAACAATGGTTCAATTATCTTTTCTTGAAATGAAATGCAGTTTGGAGATAATCAATCACAGTTCTGCTTTGCATGCAATGAAGGTTAATTATTTTTCTTCAAGCCAATACTGCCTCTGCTTACTACTCATCTTGCAAATATCTGTATGAAGCCAACTTAACATCTGTACTCTAAAAAACTTTCTGTCTTGTTATAATTAACATGTGCTTAATACCTCAACGCGAAAGATAATTGACCTGGTGTTAGCACTGTTTCTCTCTTCATAGATGCTGCCTAATCTTTTCAATATTTCCACCATTTTCTGTTTTTTTTCCACCTTTATTCCCACACCAGTTAAAGCAAAGAATCTCTCAACATCCACCATTGTACGACCCTCTAAAACCTAATATATTTCAATAAAATTATCTCTAGTTCTATATTCTACGTTGGGCGATTCAGCTATTTGTTTCCTCACAGAACAATAGTCTCTTCCCAGGAACTAATGCAAAAAGGCATTGTTGTACCTCCTTCAAAGCAAGCATCCTTCATGAGATTCGAAGACCAAAATTATGCATGCTTTTGTTACCACTTGTTTTGCTGCATCTCAGCGCTAGGTTTTTGCGATTCATGTACCTGGGCAACTAAATCCTTCTGATCGCTAACATTTAAAAGCTGCTCTTGGTATTCTGCCTTCAGAATTGAAATAGATGAAATTCTATTCTTTCTGCTCAAGTCAAAATATACTCCATCTACCATCACACCCTGTTTTCCTGTATACATCAGTTTGCATCTCCTCATGGCTTACTTTCCCACCTAGATTTATTTTTATTTGTGTGGAAGCAGAAACTCCCCCACCGTATCCGCCTGCATCAAGGATGTTACCTTGCACTACTGCAGAGAATCAGGACTGGTTGGAATTGCTGGTAACCATTAGAAATTGGGGAAGAAAGAGATTGGGGAATGAAGTCAGAAGGGATGGGGAGACTGGGGAATAGGATAAGATGATTAGATTTAAGAGTGAGAAACTTGTCTAGGCATGGAGACTAGCATTTTGTGCAGATTCACAAATAAGAGCTTCATGATCAACAGAGGAGTCCTCAGAGGAGCATGCGGCAAAGAGGTGAGTGAACTCAGGGGACATGATTGTGGACAAATATTGAAAGATTATTTCCACTGAAACATAAAAGGAGCAGAAGGTTCAAGTATTCTCAGTAAGAGACAAAAGGAAAGAGGGAAAGTTCATTAAGTGAGTATTTCGAATTATCATCTGCAATCATTCCATAACAGTTTTCAACCAAACCCATCCCATCCCTAATCTACACCAATGATGCAGCGAATCTAATAATGAATCAATGTGAAACTTGAATGTTTTAAACAGATTGAATGTGAGCAGAAGAGTTGTCAATATTGGAAGTCCCCTCAGCGGTTAGCACAAATAATGAATTAGCTATAGAACATAATCCAGCTTCTTCCTTTACCTGCAGACTTTATAGTGTCCGATTTTTTTGTAAATGTTCTCTGCCTGAAGTTGCTGCTAATTTCTGTACCTGAGAAACATGCATTAGGTGGAAAACAACAATTAATAACATTGCATTCCTACAGTGAAGTTTCAAAATGTTTCATCTTATAGCTGCAGGTTACTTTGCTTGAGATATTCATTCAGAAGCACCGCTATTGCAGAGTCATATACCTGAAGAATAAACAAGAGTAGGCCACCTGCTCAACAATGCTTCAACAGCCTTTACCAAAGAATGCCTGGATTATGTGGACATGGACATTAATGTAGAGCAGACGCCTTGCTGGCTGAGTTTTACCATCAGTGAGGCTGTAATTCATGTATTGGGAGCAGAAGCAAGGCCCAGGCATCTGGACAAAGACAGGCATCTATGGACTGGTTGGTGGTTTCTAAGCCTTCTGGCAGTGGCGTGGTATCTTTTAGGAGGCCTTCAAGTCTGAGAGTTTAATTGGTTCTGCAAGAAAAACGGCTACACACTTTCCCTTCTCCATCGTACTGACTAATAGACTCTTCAATCTCAGTTGATTACTAGGTTCCTCTCTAGTGCATTAGGCCACTGCTGGAAATTGGTATTTTTTTGGTGCAACCACAGAAAATATAAATTAACTTTGGGAATTACCCCAATTACATGTGGCAAAAATTACACCTGCCTCTTAAGTGAAGTTCTGGAAAATAAATAAGCTACAAAAACAGCTAGAGATGATATTTTCCCACAGTTGTAAGATCATACCAGCTGAAGGACCGTCACGTGGGAGTGGTTTTCCTTTCTTTCCCTGACAGTCTGCAACTGGTCCTGAGTGATTTATTTGTGTTGACCTGCAGAAGATAAAATAATGATATCATTCTAAGTACTATTCAGATAAAGCTTCCATCATCAAGGTAACTGGAGCTCTCTTAAAAATTCATCATCACTTTTGGGGCAGAGTTCCAGCACTATGCATACACACAGTTTAGTTTAGTTTCGTTAAGTTTAGAAGTTTTTAAGCATGGAAACAGGCCCTTCGGCCCACCGAGCCGCAGCAACCAGTGTATCCCGCACATTAACTCTATCCTGCACGCACAAGGGACAATTAACCTACAAACCAGTACGTCTTTGGAGTGCGAGAGGAAACCGAAGATTTCAGAGAAACCCCACACGGTCTCGGGGAGAACGTACAAACTCCGTACAGACAACACCCGTAGTCGGGATCGAACCCGGGTCTCTGGCACTGCAAGCGCTGTAAGGCTGCAACTCTTCTGCTGTGCCACCTTGACACCTGTTCGAGAAATTGGCACATCAGATGTTCAATAGCTCTGAATAAATTGTCATTTACAAGGTTTTGAAGCAGAATACCGGCATGCTGGTGAGACACCACCACCAAAATACAAAATTGAGAGCATTTAAGATGAATACTTGAATCACCTGTGCCGAGAAGGCTATTGTCCAAATGCTGGAAAATTGTATTAATCCAGATGAGTGCCCCATAAATGTGGTGGGTTGCATGGGCTGTTTCTGTGCTTCACGAGTCCATGACTCTACAAACTTGCTGAGGAGCCATCATTACCTTGTGGGCAGACTTTTACCTCTTGATATTTACTATTCTCAATGCCCAAATTCATGGTCAAATTCATGGTCATGACACTGTCAGCGGCAATCCACACAAATCCCAAAGAGTGCTAGAATATTCAGGGCAACCATTGGAAAATCTCCCAAATCCTATCTCATTTTCCCCTGATGTACACTGGGCCATCCAATCTTCACAGTGCAAAGCTGGTGAGCTGTCTCTGGACTCCCACAGGCAGGCAGCAGGCTGGACAGATTAATGAGGCCGAGCACAACAATGGATCCTGCTGCACACTGCATTTGGATTCCAGCCTAGGAATTAAAACTCCCACTCAAATTTATTCTACATGGCCCTGTTTTATTTCAACGTCATCTCTCAATGTATGCTATCACCTTGGGAAATGCAAAAAGCTATTTTATGATAACTGGGTCTGAATCATGGTTTTTTTCAGATTGTTTAATCTACAATAATTAGGGACCATTGCATTTCAGGTTTCCTCGTTTTGCATGAAAGGTTTTGAAAGTACTGTGGGTCCATTGTTAACAGATTCATGTGACCCATGTTAGATTGAAATTCTAAGTATTCAACATGGAAATACTGCCATGTTTTCATATTTGTGCAGTATTTATTTGACACTGCTCCATCTCAATCCCTTTATACTCCTAAAATGCAGGGCTGTTATGCAAACTGTTTTCAACATAAAATAACTTGCAGAACAATTTGATATTCAAGCACTTTTTTTAAAACTAAGGATTTGGGAATTGCTAATCCTACAGTATTTTAGATAAGCTTTTATTTATTTTCACTGTTGATATAGTTTAGTAAACGAGGTTAGCAATGTTTTAACTATGAAAATCATTTTAAAATCTGTTATTTATAAAGCAAGAGTAAAAATATAATTAAACTTGATTTTAAATTAATTGCATTTCATCAGACTGCCTCTCCCAATTCCGACTCACTATTGCTCCCTATCGCACTGTTCTCTCATCATACCTTACTCTGCCTCTCCCCATCACTCACCGTGCTTCTCCCCATTCCACTTTCACGTCCACATTTCCCATCTTCCCCCCAAACTTTCCATTCTTCCAACTGTTCCTCTCTCGGCCTCTCCTTAGGTTTGGATTACTAAACTCTGCAATAATGAAGCTATGTCTTTGAGTCACAGAATTACTCAATTGGAAACAGCATGGAAACAGATCCTTTGGCCCAACTCATCCATGATGACCAAGTTGCCTAGCTGAGCTAATCTCATTTGTGTCTGTTTGGCCTACGTTCCTTTTAACCTTTCCTATCCATGTACCAACCAAATGTCTTTTAACTGTTGTAATTGTCCGCCTCTCTACCACTGTTAGATTATTCCACATATCTTCCACCCTCTGTGTGAAAAAGTCTCTTTTAAATCACTCACTGTAAATCGCTGCCCTCTAGTTATTATGATTTTATATACCTCTATAAAGCCTCAACATCCTAGGCTCTAGGGACAGAAGTCCCAGCCTACACAGTCTCTCCTTTTAACTCAGTCCCAGTAGCATTGTTGTGAATCTTCTCTGCGCCCTTTCCAACTTAATGCCATCCTTCCTATAGATAGCTAACCACCAATGCATACAATATCGCATGTGTGGTCTCACCAACATCACGTACAGTTGTGACTCGAACTCATTGCCCCAGCTAATGAAGGCAAGCATGCTAAATGCCTCTACACCATGCTTTGCATCTATGTTACTACTTTCAATAAACTATATACTTGTATATCCCCCCGTCTCAACCTATCTCCCCCTTCTCAATCTATTTCCTGCTCTCTCATTCAACTTCACACATCCCCTGTGCCTCCAACCCATTCCCATCATATCCATGACATCCTATGGCTAACATGGAGACAGCTTTTTAACATTTCCTCATAAGGAGGGCATGTCTGCCATTGCTACCTGCCGACTAACAAACAGGAGTCTGTGTAAAACATGCAGATCATGTTTTAACACCTCTTAAAGCATCCAAATCACAGCACTTGTTTACTTAAAGCAAGGGCACTTTAATTTTGAATTTATTGTAATATCAGACACTTGCTAACTTTAATGCATATTTACTGCACCAAAATATGTGCAATCCTGTTTTGAGATATACTGCTGCCGATCTATTGTAAAGGATTACCTCGAAATTCAACATGCTCAAGGAGTAGATGAATTGTTATATAATAACCTACCCCTTCTGCATTATTTATCTCAGCTGGCTACTCCATCCATTGGTCCTGAAAGAATGACGAAGCCGCTAAGCAAATACAACGACATCAAACACCAAGCCACACTCATTTTAACAGCACTTTCACTTACAAAGCTTGTATACTCAAGGCCTGTGAAGTACACCACCATTCACACTGAAGCTGGCTTTACACAGGGAGCTGAGGCCTGCTTCAGTGTAAGTTAAGGTAGGGTTATGAATTGGAAGAATAGGCCTATCAGCCCCTCTAGTTGCTCTGTTTTTTCACAAGGTCATGACTGGCCTGATTGCGACTTCAACTTTGCATTTCTTCCTTCCCATAGCAACCTTTCATTTCTTGCTTTAACATAATCTATCTTTCTTTACCTTCAGAAAATGCATAGACTCTGTTTCCACCATTCATTAAGGAAAAGAGTTCCAAATATTGATGCCTTTATGGAAGTAAAAGTTTCACTTCAACTCTGTCTTAAATGGGTGACACATTCTTTTTGATTTGGCATTACATAGTCCACTACTGTGGAGTCCAAGCATCATTGACAGCTGGATCCGCCATAAGGGAAACCATTTATTTAAGTAAACGTTTGGCAATCAATAGGAGTGGTTTGCTGGATGTGCAGGTGGTTATTAAGATACGAGTAGTGATGAGTGAGGTTGGTGTGAGTGAATGCAAAGGAGGATTTACGTGCAATAAGATAATCACCTTAGTTTCAACCGTAATGGAATAATTAAGGTTAACTAGTGTTCTTTTTCATTTCAGCACCATGAAGCACAGATCGCCAGGCTTTGCCGCCCGGTTCTGTTCTGCCAGGAACTTTTCTCACTCAAAGTGTGCAAGGCCAGCTTTTACACTCACAATACCTTTGCCCTATAAATGAGAATATGTACACTTCAGTAATCCTACCAGTACCTTGTTTCTAAGGAACATGTGTGACACTAGAGTAATAATATATTTTAATTTGTTCAGGTTTGAATTCTTAGTTATTGGTTAGTTATGTTATCCAATATGTAAATGTCTCTCATTACCTTGGTGGCTTTAACGGTATGTTATGCATTCACATTGCAGCACAACCATGATTTTGGTTGTGAACCTAGCACATGCAAATTTAGCAGTGCCCAAATCCATCAGCCTGCTCAGGACAATGGACATCAGCTTAACACAAGGCTAGGTCAGAGGGCAAGGTCATGGAGATGAGAAGCACATGGTGGTGGAAGGGTTGCACATGCAAACGAACGGTCAGGATGAGGTTCAGACATTAGTGACTAGGGTTAGGGTTAGGATTAGGAATAGGATTAGGGTAAAGGTTAGGGTTAGGGGGTGAAGTGGGAGGGCCTGTGACCACCAATCAAGCGTTGGTGTGAGTTAGTAAGTCCGGGATTTGTGATCAGAAATGATGCAAGATGCAATGTTTCCTGGCGAAGGTCTGCTCAAGTGCCAGGTGTTTGATCTCTGGAGCCAGTGAGATTGGTAGCAGGCAGTATTTGGGTGATCCATTGAGGGATTAGGTAATTGGGTTAGACCTTCAGTTGAGAGGCACAACTTGTCAGAACAACTGTGAGGTAGGGGAGTGTTGTGCCAATAATTTAAAAAGGACATACCCGAGTCACGTTCCCAGCACAGCATGAGGAATTATTTATTTCACCCACTTTGAAATTTATTCAGAATAATATAAATTGTTTCAATTTGATATTCATTCCACATAGAACATAACATCGCAATCCTCTACTATAATTCCAACACATAAAATGACCAGAAAGCACATTAGATAAAATTAGTTGAATTTGGTTCAATGTAGCCTCCTGCTTACAGTAACTTAAATTGCCTGATGAAGAATCAAAGTGCAGTAGAGCTTTTTAGATTCATTTTATTTCCTTCACTTCCGTCCAGCAGATGGTGCTCATTGATAGGCTCTGAAGCTGAAGTTCACATAAGGGAAGGGCAAGCTGATTTACAAACCAAATCGCTCTTTAATCACTCAAGTGAATCAGGTTTGAAGGCTGTGGATAAGTAAGTTGTGGCATTTTTCACCACATTTATGAAGGAGGAAACACTACAGTTTATAACAGGCAAAGTTCTATTCGACCTGCTACAAAGCAGAAAAACCCAATAAAGAAGACACAAGAACTGCAGATGCTGAAATCTTGAGCAAAACACAAAGTGCTGGCAGAACATAGCAGGTCAGGTAGCATCCCTGGAGAATATGGATAGGTGATGTTTCAGGTACATAGTTTTTATACGAGTAGGCAGTTAAAAAAGAGAAAACGCTCATCGACATTACTTGGTCCTAAACGCATGTGCAGAACAAGGCAATCAAGGCACCAGGTTAATTAGCTGATCAATGCTAATTAGATCATCTCAGCCAACTGGTTGTACATTTGGCCTCACCGTTTCAAAGCCGAGAAGGTAGAATGGCCAGGGTTCAACTCCTGGCTGGAATTTAGGAACCCCTGCTGGAAAGCTACTGTTTCATCGGATTAGGTGAAAAAGGGTAGAGCTGGTTTTGGTTACCCATGATTAATTAACTTGATGTGTAATGGGATTCCACCACCAGCCACATCTTCGCATCTCCACCCCTTTCCGCAGAGATCGTTCCCTCCGCAATTCCCTGGTTAACTCGTCCCCTCCCACCTAAACCCCCTCCCCCCCCACCCTCTCCCCAGGTACCTTCCCCTGCAACTGCAGGAGATGCAAAACCTGTCCCTATACCTCCTCCCTCGACTTCATCCAAGGCCCCCTACAGACCTTTCAGGTGAGGCAGATGTTCACGTTAACCTCCTCCAACCTCATCTACTGTTGTTCCAGGTGTGGACTCCTATATATCGGCGAGACCAAACCAAGCTCGGCGATCGTTTCACTGAACACTTTTGCTCAGTCCGCCTAGGCCTACGTGATCTACCAGTTGCAAAACACTAACTCCCCCTCCCATTCTCATAATGACCTTTCTGTCTTAGGCCTCCTCTACTGTCAGAATGAGGCCCAATGCAAATTGGAGGAACAGCACCTCATATTGTGCTTGGGCAGCTTACAACCCAACGGTATGATGATTGTTTTTTCTAACTTCAAGTAACCCTTGCTTTCCCTCTCACTCCATCCATCCCCCATCCCAATTCTCTGACTAGTTCTCCTGTCCTCTTGATTAAATATAACTGATTTTATACCACGTTGTCACCTTCCCCTCAGCTAACATTCTACATTTCCTTATCAATATCTGCTTTGATCTAAGGTAGACACAAAATGCTGGAGTAACTCAGTGGGTCAGCCAGCATCTCGGGAGAGAAGGAATGGGTGACGTTCCGGGTTGAGACCCTTCTTCAGACTGATCTGTCAGCTTCACACCTTATCCTTCCATATCTCTAGATTCCATCTCCTCTAACTCTGAGCCTGAAGAAGGGTCTTGACCCAAAACGTCACCCATTCCTTCTCTCCAGAGATGCTGCCTGTCTGAGTTACTCCAGCATTTTGTGTCTATTAATTAACTTGATATTCTAGCACAACTAACATATGTACTTGAAGAATGGGAAAGGTGGCCAAGAGTTACATGTGTCTGAGGATGTATGAACCCAAGAATACCTGAGCTACAGAAAGATGATATCAAACTTCTAAAAGTTAGTGCAAGTAATTATAGCAGAACTCCATACCTGGTCTTTATGCCTCCATGGGTATAGGAAGACCATGCAATACTAGACTTCTCCCAACATCTTTGGTATCGATTAATGCCTGCCTGGATATTTTTTCTCCTCTTGGGCCTTTTCTCTGCATCTTAAAAATAAAAGATTGTTTTATGATCCCAACAATTTTGCTTGCTAACAATTCATTACTATGCCTCAATAATATATTTTCACCCAGCATGTTGAAAAAGCACAAGGTCATTTAAAAAAAGAAAAATGATTTGGCTTACCAAGTTCACTTTGATCTATAGTATTTTTACAGCCCCTCCAAGTCCCTTATTCTCCATGCACATGGTTAAGTGATACAACATAATTTTTATTCATAGTTATAAGTCTATATTCAAGATTAGATCAGTGGTCTTCCATCTAAGGTACTTCCAATTCCAGCAGTGCAAGCTCTATTAAATATTTGTTTACTTTAGATGTACAGATATCCCTCTCATCTGCAAACATCTATGAAATTTCCATTTCCACTCTTTAATGAGATACTTCAAGAGTCAAAAGTATTTAATTCTACTTGCAGCAGCATAACAGCTCTGTAGACACATTACTCAATAGATGACTTAAAAAAACAAACGATATGATAAAACTTTATTCATCCCCGGAGGGAAATTGGTCTGCCAAAAAAATTAGTTCAATTAAAAAATCCCAATATTAGTGCCAAACAAAAGTCCCCAAAGTCTCTAGTGCAATAAGATAGTTCATAGTATAGCTGGTGTTTGTATTATTCAATAGCCTGATTGCTGTTAGGACGAAGCTGTTCCTGAACCTGGAGGTCATGGTTTTCAGACTCCTTTACCTTCTTCCCAATGGCAGGAGTGAAATGAGACCTGTACTCCATACACCTGAAGTTCAAGAGAGTATCCATTGCCTTATCTCCTCAAACTTCCAAGGAAGTAGAGGCATTGATGAGCTTTCTGTCTGATGGCAACAATGTGCTGGGTTCAGGACAGATCTTCAGAGGTATGCATGACCAGGAATTTGCATTTGTTGACTTTGTCCACCACTGATCTGTCTATGAAGACAGATTCATGGCTTCCTCTTCTGGTCAACAATCAGTGCCTTTACCTTACTGGTTTTTATTCTCGCACCATTCAATCAGTCGATCGATCTCCCTCCTGTACTGTATCTCATCATTACCCATAATTTGTCCAACAACGATGGTGTCATCGACAAATTTAAAGATGGAGTTGGAACTGCGTCCAGCTACACAGTCATTGGTATAGATTGAGTAGAGCAGGGGAGTGGGCGTACAGCTTTGAGATGCCCCTGTGCTGATGCCTATTGAGGAGGGAGTGTTGGCAATTCATAGCAATTGTGATCTTTGATGAGGAAGTTGAGGATCCAGTTGTGAAGGGATGCATAGAGATCCAGTATCTCTCCTTACTCTTTTGTATTATTGATCTCCATTTCAAGCTGGTGGGAATCTCAGACCTCAGTAATGAGAGGTTGAAGATGTCCGCAGAAAGTCCAGCCAGTTGGGGTGCACGTTTTGTGCAGCTACCAGGTGTGCCATCGGATCTAGAGGCTTTCCAAGGGTTGATAACGCACTTCAGATTATTATGTACCTTGGCACCAGATTGATTATTAACTAATTGTGACCAACAAAACAACACTAATCAAAGGAGTAAAAAACAAGGTGCTGAATGAACTCAACAGGTCAGGCAACATCTGTGGCAGGAAATGGACAGGCAATGTTTCAGGTCAATACCCTTTTTCAGACATCCACAGATGCTGCTTGATCCGTCTAGTTCCTCCAGCACTTTGTTTTTTACTTAAGATTTCAGCATCTGCAGTCTCTTGTATCTCTATTAACTAAAGAAGCAATTACAATTTAAATTATTTTATATTGGTTCTGTCTGTAGACCTCCGAATGGGAGATCTCCTTATTCCTTGCTTCAACCTCATGCGAGCTACATATTTTTGTTCAGATTTCATTCAAGAAATACCCCTTCTTTCTGAGAGTCCCTTTCCAGAGATGCGAGTTCTTTAGCACAGAGTGTGTATGCTGCATAAACTTATGTGTATCCCTCATAGGTAAATTAATATTCAAAGAGTGGCTGAGTTCTCCTTGTAGCCTGGCCAATATCTATATTGTATTCAGCATCAATTAAAATATTAACCTAAGAAATCTTCTTGGAGCTGTTGGTTTAAAACTGAGCAGAAGCTTGAGTCATGTGTGTCGTAAGCCAAAGTTTCATCTTATGCTCCAGCTCAGTCTTAGCCTTTGGACACCTACATTGTTAGTGGATATCTTGATTTCCTCAAATTTCCCCGATCTTGGTTAGTAAAACTCCCTGTGTAGCTTGCAGCAGGTTAGACCTGGCCCAAGTTGAGCAATTTCAATGAAAACAATAAGAAATGGGTGTCTATTGGATTGCAGGTAGTCCATTTTATTTCACATAATTTGTTTTAGGTGTACATAGTTGTTTTTAAAGGGTGCCTGTTGTTAGTGCTTCAATTATTGTAATAAAACAGTATAAATGATCCGGCCAATGTTCCAGCTGCAAACCTCAGTACTATCGGTTGAGTCTTCCTGTGAATATAATAGCTGATGCATATCCTTACATTACAATGCTAACCCCACTTCAAAAATAATAAAATGGTTGAAAAGTGAGATTTTCAAAGAGAAGAGTGGATTATAAATGGAAGAGCTGTCCTAAGAAATACTATGGTCCTCCAACCTATGTAAATAATAACCTGTATTTACATAATAACATCTTGCATTTAATTTAATTTTTAAAAATGAGAAGTGCTTCACAGGTGGGTAGACTCATATTCATACAGCACAAAAACAGGCCACTTGACCCAACTCATCCATGCCATGGTGCCCATCTAAGCTTGTACCATTTATCCACATTTGACCCATATTCCTCTAAACCTTTCCATGTCCAAACGTCCTTTAAATGTTGCTATTATACCTGCCTCAACTGCTTCCTCTGGCAGCTCATTCCATATACCCACCACTCTCTGTGTGAAAAGGTTATTCCTCAGGTTTCTCATAAATCTTTCCCCTCTCACCTTAAACCCTTTCCCCTCTAGTTCTTCTTTCTCCTTCCTTTGGAAAATGACACTGTGCATTCACCCTAATAAAAGTTGACACAGTTTTACAAGGTTATGTTAAAGCAAATTATCAAAGTTTTAAGGAGCATTCTCTGTATGAAGAAAGATCGGGTGGTAGAATTGTTAGTAAAGGAATTCTTGAGCTTTTGGACTAGGCCACCAAAGGCGGCAACAATTAAAAGCAGAGAACTTCAGCAATCTCGGAATGTTGCAGAGCTCAAGGAGGTTTTAGAGAGCACGAGAGTGCGAGAGAGTGCGAGAGCGAGGGAGCGAGGGAGCGAGAGAAGTACCTGATGTGATTTAAAACAAGTACGAGAATTTTAAAATTAAGTTGTTCCAGTCTGGTTGCCCAGGACAGTGAGCACAGGGATGAAATATGAACCAGATGATGCAAGTTAGGAAACAAGCATAAGAGTTTTAGATGGCCCTAGATTCGTGTGGAATAGAGTTTGGGAGACTCAATGGACTGTTATGGAATTGTCAAGTCCAGAGCTTATCAAATGCCTAGATGGATTTTCACCAGCAAATTCTCTCATGTGGGAGCAGAGTTATGCCATGTTACAGTATCAGCCTTGATGAATTAGGACACCAGCTGTGTCACTTCCACTGTGTCAGTAGGCAGATTCCTCCCCATCCTGGATCAGTCCAATCAGGGATACAGTGTCAGCCTTGATGAATTAGGACGTCAGTGTCCATACCCTCCAAAAATGGATGATTACAAAATATATTACAAGACCAGACATTGTGTGTAAAGATTTTATTTCATTCCATTATTTTTTTTACAACATATTAATATTTTAATGAATTTTTTAAAATGATCTATTGAAAGGATTCTCACCCACCAAACTAAGGGTCTAAATGATATGTTGCAGATGAGGATATGAAAATCCTCTTACACTAGATGGATAGGGTGAGGAACTTATTTGCATTTTATGTGCTCAATAACAAATTATCTGCCCTCTATATAATTGCGACACCAGAATATTAGTTGTTTTCACAAAATTAGGTAGAATGAATGGTTCATACATGTTAATTCCATGCATGGACATGTTTATACAACTGAAGTATATGCTTATACATGATATCCTTGTTAACATGTTTATACAATTGTAGAATTTTGCATATCACACATGTTACATTCTATTTATATCAGTTTTAATATCCACGAGTAGAAAATCAACATTCCTTAATGATAAAAAGACCCAACGTTGGAATAACTCAGTGAGTCAAGCAGCATCTCTGGAGGACATGAATCGCCGACAGTCAGGTGTGTCAACCCAGCATCTGCAGTCCCTTGTGCCAACCCAGCATCTGTAGTCCCTTGTGCCAACCCAGCATCTGCAGTCCCTTGTGTCAACCCAGCATCTGCAGTCCCTTGTGCCAACCCAGCATCTGTAGTCCCTTGTGCCAACCCAGCATCTGCAGTCCCTTGTGTCAACCCAGCATCTGCAGTCCCTTGTGCCAACCCAGCATCTGCAGTCCCTTGTGCCAACCCAGCATCTGCAGTCCCTTGTGCCAACCCAGCATCTGCAGTCCCTTGTGCCAACCCAGCATCTGCAGTCCCTTGCTCAACTCAAAACATCACCTTTTCATGTCATCCAGAGATGTTGCCTGACCTGGTGAGTTACTCCAGCACTTTGTGTCTTTTTTGGAAAAACAGCATCTGCATTACTTCATGATATCTATCTTAGCCAAGGGAAACTAATTGGCGATATTGGTAATAATTGGTAATCACTTCAACTACTTCTTCAAACAATTCATGGCGTTTAGAGCAAAACAGAAACATTGCATCCTAGTTACACTAAATATCCTAGCTTGGGTTCTAATAAAGACTTAAAGCACTTTTGTAAACCAACACCATTGGTAATTTGATCATTCATGAACTCACTGTTGATCTCAACTTACTGCGTGCATATACGATCCTCATGCCTTCCTACCTAGCAACAGTAAGTATGCTGCATGGGCATTTAGTTGGCAAAGTGCCTGAGAGCATTCAGAGGACCAGAGAAGACAAAAAGTAAATACCTGATTTTGTGACCTAGGAACAAAGATGTGTTAACATGTGTACATACCTATGCTGGGAGAAACATGTTTCTCATTACGTTTTTCACCTGTTTGCATCAGAACAAGATGCCACAATTAATTTGCATTTAATTGGGTGCTGATCTTTCCGCATTTATCAGCATTTTTCTATATGCTTCTCATTCTCTACAATATAGTCTGACGTTATTCTACCCTGCAGAAGTTAGTAATGTTTCAATGGCAAGATTTGCCAGCATCATATTTATTGGATATTGTCTTTTGATAAAATTATCTTATGAAGCTACAAACTCTGACGTAGTTTTACAGATATAACTACTGTATAGCAGACTATTTGTATCAGAACAATACAAAAATAATTACATGAACAACATACATACAAAAGGTAATGCAGAGATGAAAGGTCACAGTGAACCTTTAACTATTTAATAATTACCTTTAAAAGTTTCTTTATTGTTCTCATATTCCAAAGAAGTTAAATCTTGATTTCCACGATTTTGCTTCAAAACAACTCTGTGTAAAATGTTCTTCGATGTTTCAACATTGTTCTTTAGCTGCAAGTAACTTTTCTCCTGAAAACCACAATGCAGTACTGAAAATCCTGGTACATTTTCTACCGAAGATACAGTTCCTATGTCTAACGCGGGAATTGAGTTGTCTTCAGAATTTTGCTCATAGACAACATATTTCCTCTTGGTTTGATCTGGGAAATGTGCCGACACCCTGGATGAGGTGGTAATACTATTTTCAAGTTCATGTTTTCCATAGGAGCTGTTGTCTTCATCCATTGTTTCTGTCTGCTTTGTGTTTCCCTTTATTGCAAGGATATCTGTCTGCTGCTGTTGGTTTGTTTGTTGTGGGCCTCGTATTTTTTCTAAGTGTTTCATGTACAAAAGATATCTCTCATATACACTCAGCTGAGGTTCACACAGCTCTGAAGAGAAACACGTGCTATCTTCTGAATCTTTAAAATCATAAATCTCAGGCTCAACAATTCCAGTGCTTTCTTTTAATCTTGCTGTTGCCATTGTTACCAACTTATCGATTTTCTCTTTATTGGGAGTGTCACTGGGATTCGTGAATGCTCTTCCATCAACATTGCTGGCAAACAGTGGTGGAATCCCAATCAGAACACAGCCACATTCTGTGCACCAGTTAACAGTTGAACTATTACCACTTTTGCACTTAGGGCAAATTTTGACCAGATTATTTGCAGTGAGGAAAGAGCCACAATTTTCTTCTGTGTTTTGTTCTCTCTCACTTTCTATAGACTCCTCTTTTTCTAAATACAGGCTGGGTTTTATTGAATTGTTGAATTCATACAATGATGGCAAAGGCACTGAAGAGCATTTAAAACTACTTTGTGCCCTACTCTCAGCTATTTGGTGTCTCGATTTGTTTTCTTCATTATTACAATTTGTTTCTTTCTTTGATAGATAACTTTCCAAAGTTGGCAGATTTTCACTCCCTCTTTTGTCCAATATTATCTCACCACAATATTTTGGAAATATTGATGAATATGCAAGTGAAGTTTCATCTGCATTGATAATGCATAAGTTCCTATATTTTTCAGGGGACTGGCCACTATTTGGATTTTCTTGGGAAGCTCTGACTAGCTTAGTTCCATTCTCTTTGGCATTTACTGTTGTTGCTACATTTGAACTTTCAGTCATACCTTTGCAAGGGGTTGGAATAACTGATAAATTAATTGATGATTTTAAGTTAAAACCAGCATCTGCCAGGTTTAGTGAATCTCCAGGTATGTCAGCAATATTTGAATCTTCCGGCGAAAGCTTCTGGTAACCTCCTGAGTACTGCTCTACTGTTTTGGTCTCCCACGTATAATTATGTCTTTCTTTATCATAAACAGTTGATTTGGAATGTGGTGCAGCATTATGCTGATTAACAGGATTTGCCAATATATCTGTTGAACTGTAACAATGTGTTACGGGAGCTTTTCTAAGTGTAACCGTTCTGGATGATAAAGTTGGTTCCCAATTATTATTATTATTACCATTGTTACTACTGATGTAGTGTGGTGCACTGTCATGTTGATTATCAGGGCTTGCCAAAACTTCAGAACTGTAATATGTTATTGGAGATTTTCTATGTATTATTGTACTGGTTGATGAGATTGATTCGCTATTATTTTGGTGGTAATAATTGTAACTGCTGCACAACAGTGGATTCATATTGCTTTTTACAAAAGGTTCCACAGATACTTTCTTCATTTGTCCATTTTCAGTGACATATTCATCATCTGACTCATCCTCCAGGGGAATCCCAAAATAATTGTCGCTTTTAAGTCCACTCACATCACTAGTCATAGAATGGCAATTTTCATTTGAAATATCATATGCATTTAGTTGCTCACTATATTTTCTATCCAAAATATTATTAGAATCAAAATGATGTTTGCTTGAATAGCCAGTATTTGTCGTTGTACATTGTTCCTGCACATCAGTCAGGTTGGTAGTGAAGGAAGATGTCTGATCCACGCTGCTACTTGGCCTTACGAAATCAAGGTAACTGCAGCTTTCGGCAGAAGTATCTGATGAGTAATTGGTATAATCAAATCTGCTGCTTACAGCACCACTGTGGATACTTCTCTTGGTATTTAAAGAACAATTAAAAGTAGTTGGTTGTGATATGTCAGGATTCAAGTGGCTCTCAGCCAATTCTGTCTCATTTACTGTCACAGTATTTTGATATATTTGGGTATTTGAAACTTCCTTACCCTTTTTCAGGATTTTCTGGGCCCAGCATAGAATATGCCTTAGCTTCTGGATTTCTGATACAGTGGGATTCTCCAAAAAATGATAATCTGGTTTTGGCATGGAAGAAGCTTTGTCATCACTCTTAGACATTCTCGGTGATGGTTTTAAATTTGTATCATGGAACTTCTGTGCATCCTGAACTTTTGTACTTTGAACTAGCTCATTGATATCAAGTTCTTTTTCTGGCAAATAAATATTTTGCTCAGCTTTAAGTACATTTTCATTCTGTTGGTCACCATGTGTGTGATCAACGGTGACTTGTTTGCCATCAAATACCAAATTGCCATCAGCTGTAGATGAATTTGTGCAGCTATGCTTACGGTTTACAAAGTAAGCCAGACGCTTTGTTCGAAGAGTCTTCAAATTACAGGTGCGAGGAGAGTCTGTTTTTAAGATGGTCTCAGAATTTAAAAGTGTTTCCTTTCCCGCCCTTGCATTTTTGTTCTGTAAGATAATTAGAAATTATCTTATTATTTACTTTGAATAACAAGAACACATTTCAGAAGGAGAGCACACTGATTTAGCTACTTTTCATGACATGTTTCTTTAGTTAGAGGTTTCATAGTACAATAGTGCTCATCTGTAAATGTACTTCACTGCTTCTGGAATACATATCAAATTCAACATGCAAAGAGCAAGTACTATAATTACACACATGATTGTTACATATATACTGGTATATAATTTTTCTCTAACGCAAGGAATGATGGAATCAAACATGACTCACCACATCTTTAGAATTTAATTGTTGAGAACCCTCCGATGACTTTGAATGGATCATAATCTATATCTTGCTTTTTCTTTCTTTGTTGATAACTTCACAAATTCAACACCTGATTATGAAATGGACAAATATATAGTATTGCTCAATCAGAATGTGCAATCAAAGCTAATTTTTTAAACAGTAAATTAAAGGTACATTACACAAAGCACTAACATGCAGAACCAGATTCAACAGGCATTATTACTTATACTCATGTCTGGCAAGACCTACTAAGAGTCAAGTGACGAGTTCTCATAATAATCTGAGAGCGTCTAAAATAATCACCCTCTCTCACCTACTCTCGTTTAATCGTCTTACTTAGAATTATAAAAGAGGGAAAATATAAACATAGAGTTATCCGGAGGAAAGAAACTCATATTTAAAGTGCCAGAGCGCGTAATAAACAATGACACAAGAGACTGGAGATGCTGGAATCTGAAACAAAACAAAGTGCTGCAAGAACGCAGCAGGTGGAACAGCATCTGAAGCTAATTCAATACCTGAAACGTCGGTTGCCCCTCTGCCTCCATAGACGCTGCTTTCAGATGGAATGATTTATAACCCGCTCAGTTCCTCCGGCAGCTTATGTTTTTCGCCATGAGAAATAAAGTGAATAAAAATAAAACCCATATAGTACTACAATTTGGTAGCTTTCTCACCCCCACCCGTGCAAGTAAATGATACCATACAGTGAGTGGGTGGTTGAAACTGGAAGCTCTCTAGCCTTCTCTAAGGCAACAGTCCCTTTTGTTGACACTGTACGTGATACTCTAAGTAGACTTTAAATAGTTTATGGGACCGGGTTGCTGAAATATAAACGGAAACGTTCTGGGGATAAACATTAATAAAGCACTTAAATCAGAAATGAATGATACAGTTTACCTGTGTTGGCATTGTCCTCGACCGGATCGCTCAGACTCAGTCTCTTTAATTGGCGACATCCCGGGTAAGTGCCTGGAGGTCTGTGCACACACGGAAGTTCAGAATGGGCCCGGCCTGTGGGAAAGAGATAGACACAAAATGCTGGAATATCTCAGTGGGATGTGTAGCATCTCCGGACAGAAGGAATGGGTGACGCTCCGGGTCGAGACCCTTCTTCAGATGCTGCCTCTATCCCGCTGAGTTACTCCAGGATGTTGTGTCTATCTTCAGTGTAAACCAGCATCATCTGCAGCTCCTTCCTGCACATACTGTGGAAAAGAGATACTTACAACGAAACTCTCCCCTACTTGTGCGTGTTTTCGTAGTAGGCTCGAGCAAGCGTTTCTCCTGGTCGAAGCACAAAGCGGCGCTGCAGGGCGACGAGGTGAGACGGAGCAGCCCGGGGCAAGCGCACGTCGGCCGGGACCAGGCGCTGCAGCGGCTGCAGCGGCCGCCGCTTTGCCCCACTTTGTATCCACCCGTCTCCATGGACACAGCCGCGCGTCCGCCCCGGGGCAGCGGCAACAGCGGCAACCACGGCCCGGCTGCAAACCCTCTCCCGGGCGATGCCTTGCAGAGCACCCAGTAGGCAGAAGCCACATGCGCTCAGGAGCCGGTGGTTGGTGCTTCTTTGTTCGAAGGAGTTGATTAAAACCTGATTTAGTTTACCTTTTATTTCCTAACCAGGAAAGTTGGGGAAACTGCGAAGCCTTGGGACTTGAGAAAGTTGTGAGGATGAGCTAAATAGATCAAGTAAAACTGTAAAGTGAAGACTTGTTGATTAAATTAACTGTTCAACCCTCAAAAGCAGCACCAAGGGTCATATTCAAATGAAGTGGGTTGGAGGCCGTGAAGACAGTTGGATCAATTGGGAAGGATGTAACAAACCACATTTCAAAGCGGGTTCTTTTATTTGTATAAATGGTTCCTCATGTTCATCGTGAAACACGTTGTCAAGATCTATGTGGAGATACAAACTTGTTAATATATTCTAGAAAGATGGAGATATTGATAATACGGGCAAACGAGAGGGTTAAGTTATCTGAAAAAAAAGAGGGTGAAGAAAATAAAATCGATAAAATAGTCAGAAATAGACCACA
Organism: Rhinoraja longicauda; assembly: GCF_053455715.1. Lineage (NCBI taxonomy): Eukaryota > Metazoa > Chordata > Chondrichthyes > Rajiformes > Arhynchobatidae > Rhinoraja > Rhinoraja longicauda. The sequence goes on along the minus strand of NC_135955.1, from coordinate 56,814,907 downwards.
AAATCGTGGGTGGAAATTAGTATACGAGTTGAGAGTTGTAATTGATGCCATAGAGAGCATCCTAACACATGGCATCCCTGTGTGGTACCTCAGCTGCACGGAGGCAGAGAGGAAAGCTCTACAGCAGGTAGTCCATAGAGCTCAGAGGGCCATCGGAACACAGCTACCAGTCTTGGAGGGCATCTACAACACACGATGCCTCAGAAAAGCCACCAGCATTCACAAAGATTCTTCACACCCCTGCAACAGTCTGTTCGAACTCCTTCCGTCGGGCAGACGATACAAGGCCTTCTACGCCCGCACCTCCAGACTCAGGAACAGCTTCATCCCCAGGGCCATAGCTGCTATGAACCGGTCCTGCTGAGCCAGATGGTCACATCGCACAGTGAACCGACACAGATCTACTTGCACTTTATTCTGTTTTAAAACTGTTACAAATTGTTTATTTGGGTTGTTTAAATTAATACTGACTAGCTAATTAAATTATTGCATCGTATGGGAGGCGCATTCCCAATCTCGTTGTACCCCTGTACAATGACAATAAAGATATTGTATTGCATTGTAAAATTGTGGTCGAGATGCCATTTGATGGGGTGGGATTGTGGGGCGGAAAAATAAATAAGTAACCCTGGACCGAGGTGGTGATAACAAAGATGGCAGGCATATAATTGAAACTAATTGAAGGGTGACTAAAAGGAAACTAATTAGAAGCATGGTGGATATTGTAATCGAGAGACCAAAAACAGAAGAAATGTAAAAGTAAACTCGTCCTGGAGCCTGGCCTGCTTGGGCATATCTTCAGGCCAACACTGAGAGGCTACTAGTGCACAAAGAAAGCAAAGGGTACAATCTTTCACTAAACGTTACTGTTTTGCTGTAGCATACTGTTGTCTCAGTGCCAGCAGCCTGGTGTTCCCAAGCTCATCAGCTGTCAAGCTGTCACTGTTATTGAACATTTGTGAATGTATTTGACATTCACAAAGACTCAATAACACTTGGGGCCTGTTTAAAAACATTGTTTAAAAATACCCTAAAAAGTGCACTTGACAGATATTTATACACATACAAAATTAAGTGTAGAAACAAGGAACTGCAGATGCTGGTTTACCAAGGAAAAACACAAAATGCTGGAGTGACTCAGCAGGTCAGGCAGCATCCCTGGTGAAAATGGATAAGTGACGTTTCGGGTTGATACGTCACCTATCCATGTTCTCCAGAAATGCTGCCTGACCCACTGAGTTGCTCCACTATTTTGTTTCTTTCGTAAAACATTAAGTGCATTGAAACTGACTTGTATGAATAAGATATTTATAAGATGTGAATAAATACCTACGATTTGTACCAGCATCTGCAGTTATTTTCCTACACTGTATGAATAAGATTATCTACTTAACTTTCTCCTGGCCGCAGATGTCTCCTATTCACCTTAGTGGGTACTAGTGAGCTTGCATCAGGTTATACACAAAGTTTGTAGAAGCTGCAATTTCCTATTGGGTAGCTGGCAGCACCAATGGCAAGGCGACAAATGTTGTGCTAAGCTTAAGCCTGTACCTGCACTGGAAACCAGGATTTCCCCAGGAAGCATGGCAGTGTCCTGGCAGTGTCCTGGCATCAGTGCTGCCATGGTCAGCTGGTCTAGGTGGCTCCCCAATGATAAGAGGCAGTAATGAGCATTTCCTATATTTGAAACAGTACCCCCTTGTGTATTCCTGGCGGAGGGAAGCAAGATAATATAGTTTGTTTATGATTCTTGAATGTGGTATAAAGTTATTAGTGTTCAAATTTAAAATGATTAACTTGTTGACAATAATACTAGCTACAATTTAAAATTATAACATGGCGTAAAACCTGCAATAAAACACAAGGGCACAATCAGTAAACCCATGTATATAAAATTGACTTTTTGCATAACAGACAGAGATAAGTAAATCATGTCATGCAGTAATTGGTAAATATTGTATCCAAGATTGAGAGTGCTCTCAGAGCTACATCACTGGAAATTAAATCCCTACCACTGCAACTCTCCCGCTCACATATAAACTCATGAAAAGAGAAAGAGTTAACGTTTCAATCAAAGATTTTGTCAAAACTGGCAAGGAGGAAAATTAATTGTTTTAAGATGTGGAGAGGATGGCAGATGGATGATTCAAGGGGCTATCTCTGACATGGTGTGCCCTGGTTGCTGCAATGAGAAGCTGTTGCCAACAGATGGCAGCCAACCAGCTGCAACTTAGTTATTGATATTCTTTTAGCAGGCAACATTTTTTTTAAATGGCTTACTGTAAATTGACATTCATGACATCTGAAAATTTGGGTCCATAACCAATGGTATATACAGGAATATGAAAGCACAAGATTACGATATGAATTACAATATTAATGTTACGATATTAATTACGTAATTAATGATATTAATTACGATATTAATTACGATACTATGTATTTCAATATTACGATAACAGAGTAGACACAAATTCTTCAAAATGTAAAAGATCTATGAAAAGACTTTGTTCAGATGCACTTTTATTGGTGACTTGTTATGGTTATAACATATAAAACAATCCAGGCATTATTTAACATTTAAATTTGAAATGCCAACCTTCTCAACACTTAATAACATAAGGTTACTGCAGTATTCCCTGTGTGATTGAGCTTATTGTGACAAATATCTCATTTTTCTCAGAGTTGTGTTTATAAAGGTAGGCCAAACAACAGTTAGTGAACTCTCCTACTTACACATAATATCACAGCAAGAATACCACAATGTGACACAGACTATACATTCTACCTCTGCTATCGACATCAATTCTCAACAAATGCACTAAAATTATCTCCCTGTATTGTCTACATAGTTCATCTAACTTTCATTAATGATGTAAGTCGGTGAATGAAAACAATGAAAATCTGACAAGGTTTAATGGGAAACAATTTATGATGAATGCAATAATGAAATGAGACATTTTAAAACATTTTTTGGTATACTTTAGAATTTCATTGTTAACAACTGACACAAAGGAGCAGAATTCATTGTGAATAACATTCTATTCCCTTCAGTTTCCCGAAGAAATGCCATTTTGTTGTGTGCCAGCGTGCATGCAATGATATAGGAAGTATCTATTGTCTGCTGTTAAATGTTTCTAAAATAATTTAACATTTTAATTTTTTTTAAATTATTTATCTTACCCATCGTATCTACTGAAATTTAGTTCTGTCAGTAGGAATTAGCATAGTTTTAGCAACCTAATTATAAAAATATCAGTTTAATATAAAGAATTTATGAAATACTATTGAATCTGACAAATGGATCAGATCAATGAAAAAACTTTTCCATTATTTTACTAAATGCAACACATCATTAATCTTTCATTATAATATGATCATAATTAGCCTGAGTCCATTCCTATCAGTACATTGAGCTGTTTGGCAGCTTCTCAGTCTAAATAATATAATAGGCTTTTGAAGAGTATGAAACTAACTTGTTTATGCTCTAATGTTCATTTACTAATTTAACTATAATTAAATTAACTATATTTTGGTTATTTTATTGTTGATACCTTAATCAATATTGAAAATGATGAACTGTATATTTTTGATTTTAGTAGTTAATTGAATGATATAATTGGTTACTTTCAAAATACAATTCAATGGATTGAGAAGTGCATCTGTAAAACCAACTCTCCAAACAATTAAACGATAAAAAAGATTTGTACATTTTACCAGCTCAGCTCTCATAATGCATCATCCAATTTAGTTTAGTATAAATTAGCCAATTTAAATAACATGATGAATGGATCCATTCGCTTATTTACTGTTTTAATGTATGTACAGAAAACGAATTTCTATGCAGTGTATCTGCGTAGAGAACTGTGCTGGTTTAGAAATGGTGCTGAAATACACAAAGAGCCTACAATGAAAAGATCTAAAGAACATTTTATATAAAATTGCTGCATAGAAACAGAAATTGCTAGAGACTATAGTGAGTCAGCAGCAACAGTGGTTTTTAAATGGTTTGTTTTTAGCTTCACAGTGGAATTTACTTTGATAAAAATTTTATCAATGCCATAAAATCTTTCATATTTTTGATGGTGTGACAAAATGATTTTGCTCAATATATTTAGTAATTTTATAATGACCAAAAATCAAAATAATAATGAGACAATATTCCAGTTATATTGCAAGGTAAAATGGATCCAATGTCCTATTACTGAATATAAGGCTGAGATCAATGGTATTTCCAGAAAAATGGTGGATTTTTAAAAACCATTTAATCCCTTTCTCTTGTTGTTCTTATAGTCTCCTATTGAAGTTATACCCAACAACACTGTTTTCAAAACAGGAAGACACTCTGGTTCTTTGCATGCAATTAATCACTAAGTAAAAAGTTAATTAATAAAATAGCACATTTGGAAATGAAAATGCATGTGCACTGGAGTGCAAATCAAGTGATGATGCATTGGTCAACATTTAAATGCAACACACAGTTACTCATCTCCACAAGTTATTTCAATCTACAGAATATTATCATTTAATAGTGTTGTTAACTGTGCTTCTGTGAATTTGGTGCCCTGGGAAGCTCACTTGCCTTTAAGTACATTTATTCAGTGTACAATTTCCAAAAGTATTCTTGATTAAATCAGTTAAATAAGTTTAAGGAATCTAAATCGATAAGTATATGAGCACAGATTTCTGAAGTATACAAATAGATTGTAAACAACAACTGCAATTTCCATAAAGACTTTTAAAAAGATAGGGTAATGCAACTTAATGGGATGAATATTTTTTCCATTCAACATATGAATAGCATCCTGGTGGACAGACTAACCACTTCATCTGATTGCACAGCTCTACAATGAGGGGTAGGAACTATAGCTGACATCATTCAAATACTGATACATTTATTAGCAAACTGAAATGTACCAATGTAACAGCAGTAACCTCCCTAAAGCAACTTTGGAAATTGGCCACTTCAATCAAATATTTTTATATCATGTGAAATATTATTGTAATTAATGAATGCTGTAATAAAAAAATATCATAAAATATAATTTTAGGAAGCAATAGATATCAATTTACAAGTGTACACAAAAACCTGATAGATGCAAATGTATAAGGCACTAAAATAATATATCATGAAGTTGCCCTTTATATATAATCCTTAATATTAAGGATTTAAGAACAAGTTGTATCAAGTAAAAGGATCAAATATAATAATTGACAGACTCTTACAAGTATAAAACACGGGACAGCAATCACAAGGCAAATTAAATGTGCAGCATATAAACAAAGGTGTAAAATATGAACTTATATTGCAAAAGAATATAAACAGAGTTAGAATTGTGTTACCATGGTCAAGAAAAAATATAGAACTGGTCACAAAGATTTGAAGAAAAACAGTGAAGATTATTCCAGGAACCAGGGAATTTTAAATAATTATGACTGAAAATAATTTGCGTGTTGAGAATGAGAAGTTAAAAGGAAAAGTGACTGACTTATTGAAAATAATAGGAACAAAAATAAGAATATAGAAGAGCACTTTATAGTATTTAATTATAAAGGGCAACTTCATGATATTATTCCAAAGGCTAGCTTGAGTAGAACTGAAGATATTTTTGATTTAGTGTAGAGATTGGGAATCAGAAAAATCAATCATTGTTGCAAAATATTCCCTCCATGACTGTGTCTGGTAGGGTATGGCAGGGATCAGGCTTGGTCCAAATATTCATGATCTATATCAACGGTTTGACTAACACTGAATGTCAGATTTCCAGGTTTGCTGATGATGCATAATGAGATGGAATTGAGGAGGAGGCCAAGGATGTTAAGAGGCTTAATGGGAATACAGACAATTTAAATGTGCCCAAGAACATGGCAGTATAATATGTAAAAATGGGGCATGATATGCTTTCGTGCACAACATGGAGAAAAAAATGTGAGATTGGGATCTAGACATCCTTGCACAGAAGTCACTGAAGGCAAGCATACAAGCAATTCAAAATGACAGATAGAATGAAGAAGGGTCCTAACCTGAAAAGTCACATATTCATGTCCTCCAGAGATGCTGCCTGACTCACTGAGTTACTCTAGCACTTTGTGTCCTTGGCAAGACAAATGGTAGGTTGTCCTATTTCCTGCATGGATTTGATTCTAAGAGTGAAAATGGCTTTGTGTGTTCTATTGGCCCTAGGCGAGACCACACATTGTGTAATGTATCTCTTTAGTCTTAGTCAGTCCCTGGGGATAAAGTATGACTTGCTTGTGTGAGTAATCTGGTGATGGATGAGCTCTATTCAGGAACCTCAGATTCTTCCACAGGTTGAACAAGAAGTGCCTAAAGATGTCTGGCAGATGGGTAGCTTGTGAGGTGCTGTGCTCTTTCTGACATTTATGCCGAGTTCCATTTGCTCCTAAGAAACGGACTCGATGTTCCCAATATCATCCTAAATACTTTTTTTTCCTCACATTGATTGGTCAGACACCAAGGATTCACAAGAGTTTTCACGGAAGTGTTGAACACACCATTGATTTTTTTTTCTCTGTCCCCCCGGTAATCTCCTTTGTGGTATGCAAATCAAAGACTTCTGAATAGAGTGACTCGAACCATGACATGAGCATCCTGGATGTATCCATGAGCATCCGCAGCCACCTACTCAAGCCAACCTTGCTGCCATCCTGACTGACAAGAAGTTGAAAAGGCCATATCCCAACGAAAAAATAACTAAGCATCAACAGCAACAGTGTTCCTGCTGCAGTTCTAGCATTTGGTAGAGAAGACCCCCAAGTACAAATTCACAATCTAACAATGCAAGGGCCCTTAGTGACCCTGTAATCAACTACCTTGCAAGAAGTGAGGCAAGAATCTACAGAGGGAAAATCTCTGTTGTTCACGTTCACAAGTTGTAGGAGTAGAATTAGGCCATTCGGGCCATCAAGTCTACTCCGCCATTCAATCTTGGCTGATCTCTGCCTCCTAATCCCATTTTCCTGCCTTCCCTCCATAATCCTTGACACACGTTCTAATCAAGAATTTGTCTATCTCTGCCTTAAAATTATCCACTGACTTGGCCTCTTCAGCCCTCTGGCAATGAGTTGCACAGATTAACTTCCCTCTGACTAAAGTTCCTCCTCACCTTTCTAAAAGCGTGCCCTTTAATCCTGAGGCTATGATCTCTGGTCCTAGACTCTCCCACCTGGTGGAATAATTCTTTCCACATCCACTCTATCTACATATACCTTTCATTATTCAGTAAGTTTCAATGAGATCTGCTCTCAACCTTCAGAACTCCTGTGAGCAGAGGCCCAGTGCTGTCAAGCACTCATCATTTGCTCACCCACTCATTCCTGGAATCATTCTTGTAATCCTCTGGACCCTCTCCAGAGCCAGCACATCCTTCCTCAGATATGGGGCCCAAATGTGCTCACAGTACTCCAAATGCGGCTTGACCAGCACCTTATAGAGCCTCAGCATTACATCTGTTCTTGTATTCCAGTCCACTTGATATAAATACTAGCATTGAATTTGCCTTCCTTACTACCGATGCGACTTGTAAATTAACTTTTTGGGAGTCCTGCACCAGCACTCCCTAGTTCCTTTGCCCGTCCGATTTCTGGATTATCTCTCCATTTAGAAAATAATCTACGTCTTTATTCTTATTTCCAAAAAGCATGATTCTGCACTTTGCTATACTGAATTTCATCTGCCACTTCTCTGCCCACCCTCCTAACCAGTCCAAGTCCTTCTGCAGAGTCCTTGCTTCCTCTACACTGCCTGCCCCTCCACCTATCTTAGCATCATCTGCAAACTTGGCCACAAAGCCTTCAAACCCCTTATACAAATCATTAGAAGAGAAGCGGACCCAGCACCAACCCATGCGGAACTCCACGAGTCACTGGCAGCCAACCTGAAAAAGCGCCTTTTATTGCAACTCTTTGCCTTCTGCCATCCAGCCAACCCGCTATCCATGCTAGTATCTGCCCTTTGTTACCATGGGCTCTCATCTTCCCTCGCAGCGGCACCTTATCGAGGCCTTCTGAAAATCTAGGTAAACAACATCTACAACCTCCCCTGTCTGTCTGTCCTGCTAGTAACTTCCTCAAAGATCTCCAGCAGATTCGTCAGGCAAGATCTTCCCTTCACAAAACCATGCAGACTTTGGCCTATTTTATCATGAACTTCCAAGTACTGAGTAACCTCATCCTTTATAATTGACTGATATGTTGTCTGCCACAGAAAAGGCAATTCCTTGATCCTCTGCAACCACCTCCTCCCAGTGGCTAACGAGTTACACTTCGAGTCGCAGTATTTTGTACCATTTTGGTCTCCTTACCCTAAATTTTCACAGAGAGGTCAGCCAAGATTTACTAGAGCGTTTCTGCAGGGTGTGGATTAGCTTTCTGAGGAAAGAGTGAATAGACTAGGCTTGTACTCTCTTGAGCGTAGGCTTTTAAAGAGAGGCCAAGATCCCTGGGTCTGTCATAAGATGCTTAACAAATGGAACGCCATCTCCACTTCTTTAAAGAATCACTGATTTGCAGATCAGAAAACCTGTTATTATTGGATTGTGTGAGCTAACCATTCGATTAAAGCAGGTCAACTGAAAAACAGGCAGAAACCCCTGCTCCAGCATTTAGATGAGAGGAAATCTCATTGAAATTAGGTTGGATGCAAAGAGAATGTTGTCCTTGTCTGATATGTCTAGAGGCAGCAGTCAGAGTCTTAGAATAAGAGGTAAGTTATTTGAAATTGAGGCGAAGGAATTTTTCCTGCAATAGAGACGAGATCTTTGGAATTCCCTCTCCCAAAGGCATGCATGCGGAGAGTCATTCATTGAGTTTAGTTAAAACAGAGATCGATAGATTTTTGGAAATCAAGGGAATCAAGAGATAAGGGGAGTGCATGAAAATGGTGTAGAAAATCAATCATGATCTTAATGACTGATGGAGCAGGCAGAAAGGGCCAAATAGTAGGAAACTCCTTTTTCATAAGTTCTTATATTTACATTTATAATCATTTGCTTTGATTCTCTCATAATTTTGTTGGGAGCACTTCAGACAGGATGACATTGTGGTCCCAGTTTTGCATTGCATTTATGGGAATTCCATTTGGAGTTGGCTCCTCTTTAATCGCAAAAATGGCCATTAACGCAAGCAGGAACAGTGACTCAAAGCATAAGTGTTCTTGCCTTTCTTAGCAATAATAATATTGGTACATGATGAACTGAGGTGTCCTTAGTCAGCCCAATCACCTCTGCTGGACATGTCAGCACATCATCTACGAAAAATGCTTTTGAGGGAGCTTAATGCCAAAATGAAATCTCCCGTTGGCAGGGCATATGGGTGAAACAAGATCAGTATCAAAAACCCCAAGTTAACTCTGCTCAACCGTTATGCTGAAGCAAAGCAAGCTGTAGCGCAAAAGCCTACAATTACTAAAATTCTCACCATTTGCTCAGGATCAAAAAGTTAAAGATGGATCTAAAGATCCTGCTAATAATTTAAAGGGATTTCTTTTGTTATTCCTGATCAGTCTGTATTTTAAAAATTGTATTTTAATATACCGTTGCCTTTGTTTTAATTACTGTTCAATGTAGTTACTGATAAATACTCCACATATTGATTAGAATTGTCTTGGTTTCGTATTTTAAAGTATCTTCTATATTGTGTAAAACTTAATTAGGAGAAATTTCAATTGCCTAATACATTTCTCATTTATTAATCTATTATGTTTGTAGATTAAGGTAGATTTTCAGCCAACACTAAGTAGTCTGTACAAAAATATTAAATGACCCAATTTGCAGACTAGTTCAGGGACAGATTCTGTTAGGTATGAACAACTTTGTTAGACCTAAATATTTACTTGGTTTCAGCACTTACTATTTGCTTTTCATTGTATTTTGACTCAGAGTCGTACAACACAGAAACAGGCCCTTCGGCCCAATTTCCTATGCGGGCCAAGATCTCCCATCTAAACGACTTCCATTTGTCCGCATTTAGCCTCTAAACCTTTCCTATCCATGTACGTGTCCGTGACTTTTAAATGCTGTTATATTACCTGCCTCAAGTGCCAGCTCGTTCCATACACCCAACACCCTCTGAGTGAAAAAGTTGCTCTCGGGTTCCTATTAATTCTTGCCTCTCTCACCTTAAACCTACATCCTCTGGTTGTTGATTCCCCTACCCTGGGTAAAAGACCTATGAATTCACCCTATCGCTTCCCTTCATGATCTAATAGAAAAGTTCACCCCTCAGCTCCAAGGAATAATCCTAACCTGCCCAACCTTTCCCTGTAGCTTAGATGCTCAAGTCCTGGCAACATCCTCGTAAACCTTCTCTACACCCTTGCTTTTCATGACATCCTTCCTTTTGCAGGGTGCCTAAAACGGAGCACAATGCTCCAAATGCGGCCTCACTAATATCTGGTCCAACTATAACATAATGCCTCAACTATATGCAATACCCCGATCGACGAAGGCCAATGTACCAAAAGTCTTCTTTACCACCCAATCTACTTGTGACTCCACTTTCAGAGAACTATGTAACTGTACTCCTAGACCCCTCTGCTCTACAACACTCCCAGGAGCCTCAACATTCACTGTGAAGATCCTGCCTTTCTTTTCTTTTAAAGAATGTTGAAACTATATGTAGAAACATAGAAAATAGGTGTAGGAGAAGGCCATTTGGCCCTTCGAGCCAGCATGAAGTAATAAAATAATGGTCATAAAATAATTACTGCATTTCAGCCAAAAGTGCAAGGAAACAAATGAGTGCATTTTAAAAATATTTTAAATATACCAGAGAAGTTACATTAGTGAGCTTGTAAAATCTCTCAGCTCCCAAGGGCAACTTCCCATCTTCCAACTCCTTAACTCCTCACTTACATCAGGTCACTTTCATCAGTTACACTGTGCTCACTGACCAGCTTTTATTACTACAGTTCATGCTGATGGTCAGATCCCACAATTGTCCTACCGTTCCTTATCTCCTAAGCCTTCTGCAAACCTACAAGCTGTCTGCTCCTCCAGTTCCCTTTGCTCCACCAAGGGAGGCCTTTAGATACTTAAGCCTTGAGCTCTGGAATTTTCTTCATTTAATTCTCCACCTCTCTACTTATCTCCTCTTTTTAAAGTTGTTTTGTAAAACCTATCTCATTAATTTGGCAGTTGTTCATCTGTCCTTTCTTTTTTTACGTTGCTCAATATAATACTTTGCATAACAATGCTCCAATGAAGCACCTTGAGATGATTTTGTTTTATATCTCTAAAACAAATAATTCCTAATTTTTAAATTTATCTTCTGATTATTCAATGTTTAAGTTAGAAAATGAATTATGTAAATTTCAAAGATTTAGATTAAATCCACAATTCTAACCATTTGAATCAGAAGTCAACACTAAATATTGATGGGCAACTTGTTTTTCTCATCCTCATACATTACAACTCTTGTGCATAAATGTCTAATTTCCCAAAATCAGTGCACATGTGGTAACTGTTATAGACCCCCTAGAAAAGCAAAATGTTGGAACAGGATGAGGAAAAACACCAGCTCCATTTAACACCACATGAGTGTAGGGACAGGATTCCTCATGTTTTGAAAGGGAAATATCTGGTAGTCCCAATACATTTGCTGCTTTTCCCATATACATCAGATTTTAAATTGAGGGAGAAATATTGTGTGCTGCACCAATAAAAAAAATCATACTATTGTGCTTCTCAAACATGCAGTATTCCCAAAGTTCAATTAAGCATATTGACCAAAAACATCTCTGTTCAAATACAATGTTGTTGGCACATATGACCAGTAAACACTCTTGAAATCAATGGCTATGTGATAGTTCCTGATTGTATTTACTGGCGGCAGTCAACTAATCAAGAGTGCACAATCAAGAGGCAAAGTGACTTTTCGATTGACATTGGAGAAACAGTTATTTTAATATCTGAGTATTGTATTATCTATATTTTATATTATTTTCAATATAACTCTTTTTGACTTTCTAACTTACAATTGTCACTTGTTGACTGCAATTTACTAACTTTGTCATCCTGTGTATCTGTTCCACTGAAAAGTATCTATGTCCAAAATTCATTATTTGTGATTGAATTCCTTAAACACGAGCCTGTACATAAAAACTGAAAACTAATTCTAGTGATTTTCCCCATGAACCATCTTATGTTTTTATGAAGAAAAATTATAAGATTTTGCACATTGACAACATAATTGTAAATGAGTAGTTACTTGACAAGGTATATTCACTATCACACAATGTTAAATGTCTCTTATATTGATAAATTTCAGTTTGTTTCATGATGTGAATAAGCATACATACACGCCGAAAATGAAAGCGTTTAGGTGGTTATCCAATGCCTTTTGATTCCTAACCTCAGATCATTGCAACATAACAATTTTATGAAACTAGACCAAAAGTGACATCACCTTTCATTAACTTCCCTTTTCCCTACTCTTCCAAAAGAGTAAGAGTAAGTTAAAAGTAAGAGAAAGCTCTTACTTTTCTCTACATCATTTCAAGTCTCCTCTACCTGAAAACCTTTCAGTTGGTTGGAGAATGTAGTTATAATAGGTGAATTTCCATAGTCTAAATGCAATCTCCAATACCTTTCTAAGGCTTCTGACACTCTTCCTTCCAAGCTACAGTGGACAAGCAAAAAAATCTCCAAAAATATTCATCCCCAATGAACCTGGTACTTCTAGTTATTACAGACATAACTGATAATTTCTAATAAACAGAATATTGACATCACTGCAGTATGTGTAAGTACCAAACTACTAACCCCCAAAACAATGCCTTTTGCAGCAAATACAATTTTGAAAATGCACAAGATCAATTTAACAAAACAAATTTTCATATGTGTAGAGCCTTTTGAATCTCAATGTCACTGGGGAACGAATGGAGACAAAATGTTGCACATTCAAGAATACAATACTCTTGAACACCGGATAAAACTTTCCATTAATTTAAAATATTTCTTTCATGCCACACCTATTACTTTGGATGTTAAATTCAATCATTTCATGAGCACGTTTCACTTTAAAGAAACTGAATAAAATTTCCTGAAATACTTTTAAACCACATTAAAAAGGTACAAAACATAAAAACAGTAAAAACAGCAGAAATAAGTTTTGCTCAGAGAAGTTGTTGTTACTGTTAGTCCACTGCACACTGATGCAGCCTCAGGAGCTGCCTAGCTTGTCAAGAACATAGTGCATTTTACATGTCAGCCACTGTCTAAGTGGACAGAAGTATTCATTGTGAAACTGCTCAAATTCAGGCGTTTGCCGGATTTCCCTCAGAAAAGAAGCATCAATGTCAGATTCCAGCAAGACCAAAAGAAGTGGGAAAGCAAACAGCAGCAATCCCAGACCCACCAGAAGCAGTTTCCCAAAGCTCTTTGCCAGCATATTCAGATGTCTGTTGCTTGTCAACAATTCAAAACTCCTAGAAAATACCCACTTCACCTCCTTTAGCTCCTCCTCATCACTAATCAGAGGTGTAGTATCAGTTGCATCTAACTCATTGTATGAGCCTTCATTATCCTTCTGATTCCCAATTGAATGACTATTGAAAAGCAAATCTATCCCACCATCTTCCACAGGTGTAGGCAGGACGCTGGTACTTGGATTGTACACTAGCTCAGATATAGTTGGACAATCTTCGCTCTTTTCCTCTTGGTTTTCACATCCTGATTTTTCCATTTCTCCCAAATCATTATGCGACTCTTTTACCTCTTCCTCATCTGGTGTTGATTCATCATTTAATTTTAACAGCTCTCCATCTGAAAAAAGATCAGAAGATTTAAAGATAAGAATTATTTCATACAATTTTCCCTGATAAATGCAAGTTATGACGTGAGAGGTTGCTGATTTAAAATTGCCTCTTACCTTAATATCCATTCTTAAGTTAATGATTTACTTTTAAAAAATCACTATATTACTAATATAAAATTATATTAAATAGTAAACAACTCTGGGAGTCATCACTGGTCAAATTATTAATTGGGAAGATAGAAGGAACACTCACAGCCCACTGGAAATTTGACATTTTCTTTCATAATATGCAATCCATCTACTGAAAGAAGTGTACATTGGTTTACATTTTCCCTTTCTGTGCAGAAAAGTTCATGAACCACAGTTGCCAAAGTGTTTCAGAGCTAAATTCTGCTTCTAACTGATCCAATTCTTTATGGCAGCTAAACACCAAAATGACAAGCCAGGTGTGGAATTATTATCAATCACTATTTGTGAATAAAATATTTTCTTACTGCATAATATATCACTGTATAATTGGCAACTATTTTTTTTATTGGCAGCAATAATTGTAAATAATAGTCATTCAAAGATTTAGTAAACGATTGTAACCATTATATTGTTGAAATATTTTTACTGACATGGGCTGATTCCCACATTTTAAGCATTTGAAATTTCCACAGGAATTTTTTAAGTCTGACCACTGTTCTAGGAGTTACGAGTCATTTTGCCAAAGTTAAAGCAGAAGAAATGGAGAAAAGAAATTCAAGACACAACTCCTACTTTATATATATTTTTGATGAAAGCAGTGTCCCTTTGTGAGATCATTTCACAGTCTATTGCCTTACAAATTGAATGTGACCCGTAAGGTCACATAAGTGCTTGGCAAGCAAACATCTACCTTTCATCCATTTCAGAGCGGCAAAGGAAATCGGGTGAGGCCAGGTCCAGGATGGATCTAGCTCAGTGGATGGAGATGCAGCTGCAAGAGAGACAGGACGGGGGTAGGTTTGGGCATCTGCTAGGAGTCGAGTCTTTCACATGTTCGGTGGCATCATCATTAAGGCTATCCTGTTCAACTGTTGGAGTTGGTTAAGAGTTGGAAGTCAGATCTGTTGAAAGGCAGTGATGGTTTGGGCATTTGACTAATGGTCGGTGGATGTGTCAGGTTGTGGATCAGTATTTTATATGATACGGAGGAGCAGCAGTTCAATTTTAATGGGAGGGTTGCGCAGTAAATTACCGAGTATGAAGAATTGTGCTGTGTGATAGGGTTAATTAGAGAGAATGAATGAGTCTGAGGAAGGGATATTGGTAATGAATTTGAAAGGTTGAGGAATCTGTTTGCAAAAGTGGGATCTAATCAGTGGATAAGGAAAATTATAGAATGGACAAAAGTGTTGAATGAGGGTGGGATGAAATGTGCACCAGATGAGCCCTGTGAAACATTTAAGATCAGACAAAGCCTATATAAATGGAATAGATAGAGCACAGTGATAGCAATGGAGTAAATTGATTGTAAGCCTCAATCTTAATGAAGAATAAAGTCCTATTCAGGCAAAATAAACTTTTACTCTACCATTTATTTTAATATACTAGCTTATCAGTATTCCTGTAAACACTATCCTCCTCTCCACTCACAATGTGATGAATTTTTGCCCATGCCTAAATAGATAATCTTGAATCATTTTCAATACATTTCTCTATTTTTTCAACACACTGGAGCAGAGCAGGTTAAGAGATTTTATAGAGCTATACAAATTCATAGAGAGGAAAACACCCTCTATAGCGGCAGCTTTAATCCTTCCTAATAAAGTACTTAAGCTTACCGTTAACGAAGCGGTAGAGCAATATTTCTTGACGCAAAACAACAGAGAGATCTTCACGACGTTTCAGTTTAGTTAGTCGTTTATTGAAGTAGCAATACAAACAGATTAGTATATCTCCCGTCGTATAACTTTTGGTAAGAACTTAATATCTCACCGTCGCTCCTTCGTATCTGATGCAATATGTAAATGCATTCTAAATTATACTCATAATCTGACTCCTCCCCTGGCTCCTCCCAGTCCATATATGTCCATTATGACCATATATATAAGCCTAGTACTCATCTCATGACAACCCCCAAGCGTCCAAAAATAATACAACAGGATACAAAATAATATAATATGCTAAAATAGCTAATAAACACAAATGGCTCCTACACCCTCAGTGGCAATAAGAGTCAGTAATTAAGTGATTAAGAAACAATATAAAGAAACTTATTTTACAAGTTGTTGTCATTTACATTTGCAAGAGTTTAGGATAAATACATGAAGGAAAAAAATAAGGAAGTAGGATTAACTGGCCAGTTCTCCCAAAGAGACAAGACAGGCATATTGCCTTTCTTGATGCTGTATCATTCTGTGATATGTTACCGGTTTAAAATAATTTGGCAGCATTCTATGGAAATTCTATGGCCTCCAAATGTCAGTGCCTGCAACAGTGGAAAAGAAACAGATGAAATCAAGTATAATTGTCTGCTTGTATGAATCAGTGGCAGGGTGACTCAGCAGTAGAGTTGCTGCCTTACAGCGCTTGCAGCGCCGGAGACCTGGGTTTGATCCCGACTACGGGTGCTGTCTGCACAGAGTTTGTACATACTCCCCGTGACCGCGCGGGTTTCCTCCGAGATCTTCGGTTTCCTCACACACTCCAAAGACGTACATGTTCGTAGGTTAAATGGCTTGTTATAAATGTAAATTGTCCCTAGTGTGTGTGGGGTAGCGTTAATGTGCGGGGATCGCTGGTCGGCGCCGACTCGGTGGGCCGAAGGGCCTGTTTCCGCGCTGTATTTCTAAACTAAGAGGAGGAGAATTTTAAACAAATGTGCAGTGGTGTCACAATTGAAGTACAATTCCTTCATGGTACATCATTCATTCACAAATTACACGCTTTTAATTTTGATCAAAGCACAATGTGAATTCAAATATAGACGTTGCAAATATGATGAGCATGTTAAAATATAAATCTGCAAGTTAACTTGGACTTTTTCCTCAAAATCAAATCCATCACAATCAAAAAGATCATGCAGTCTGACATTTATAAATGGAGGATTTTACCAATTCCCCAGACTATAATCTTGGGCCCCTGTTGCAACAATCAAATACGAACATCCCTGGAACAATGGTTTACCATCCTCAAGTTGATGCTTCTTCTTGTCCGAATCTTTAGCAACCCTTTCACCATGCTTCCTTGTTTTTTATCAGTCTTACAAAAGGCTTTTGTTGTGGTATGTCCGTGGTTAAATCAGTGAATTCTCAACTGTGGAACATAACAGTCTTCAGGACACTGACTAAATGCCATCTGCATGAGAGGATTTAAGAATACAGCCACAAGGGAAATTATGGCTAAAATTACAGTTATTTACAAATCATTTGCCAGAATAAGCTATGATACTGTGCCAAAGAGATTTATGGCCTAGAAATACTGCTACATTTTGTCTAAACTGAACGTCATAAAATCATACAGCATGGAAACGGGTCCTTCTGCCCAACTCATTCATGCTGATTGTGATGCCTATCTACACTAATCCCATTTGCCCACATTAAGCCCGTATGCTTCTACTCTTTTCCTATCCAAGAGCTGTCCAAATTCCTTTTAAATGTTGTTATCATATTTGCTGCAACCTCATGCTCTGGCAGATCAATTTATATAACCATTGCCCTGTGTGTGATATCTTCGGGTCATGCCATGATTACTAGCCTATACAAACATCTATATCACCATTTTCCAGGAGCTATGAACTTGCACCCTATGGTTCTCTTGTACATGGCCACTGCCATTTACTCTGTATGAACTATTAGTATTTGACATCCCAAAATGCATTACCTCACACTTGTCTGGTTAAATTCCATTTGTCACTATTCCACCCAACTTTCCAACTGATTTGTGTCCCTCTGTATCTCATCTGTTCATTGCTGTCTACAATTACACCAATTTTGGTGTCATGAAATTTACTATTTACTATTCCGTTCACCTACATTCTCATCCAAGGCACATGACAAACAACAATTGTCCCCACATCAATCCCTAGGTGCACCATTAGGTACGATCTTCCAGTCAGAAAATACCCCTACCCTCTGTCCCTTTATCACAAAGCCAATTTGCCAGCAAACTTTTATCCTATTTGCCCTAATCCTCTGTATCAGCCAATTGATGCTGGATTTTGACAAAAGTCTTGCGAAAACCCATGTAAACCACATCCACCACTCTGCTTTATCCAGTTTTCATACATACCTCCTCAAAAACATAATCAGATCTATGAGACCGCATTTCCCCAGCACAACTCCATGCTGACTCCTCCTAATCCCTCCGATCCATTCCCACCTCGTTGTCCTCCTTGAGTATTGCCGTAATGCTCTCGCTGATCAGTAGTGCAACACACCTCTCCTTTTCTTTCCCCCTCTGTCATGTCAGAAACTTCTATATGCTGGAACATTGGGCAGCCAGTCCTGCCCTTACCTCATCCATAGTTCTGTGATATCAACAATATCATGTTCAGATCCATGTTCTCCCCTCACCTGTCTTACATCCTGACCCGAAACATCACTTATCCATATTCTCCGGAGAAGCTGCCTGACCTGCTGAGTTACTCCGGCACTTTGTGTCATTTTTCATTAAAGTAAATTCACAACCTTTTCCCAGGCGTTACAACACCTTTCCTTTTGGCCTGTTGTGGCTGAATAAACATGGCCTGATAGGGAAGGGACCCGCATAAACATGGCCTGATAGGGAAGGGACCAGCAGTGATAGATTAACCAGATGTAATGCATGGAAAATGAGGCATCAGTAGCCCTTCCTGCCTGAATGTTGAACATTTTGGTCAGATGTCATATATAAGCCAGACAGATAAAGGACATGGCAGCCCATTCACATTTAGAACTTGGAAATGGATTGGAAATTGTGTAACAATGAATTCCAGATATTCCAATATTCCAACTTGTTTCAATCAAGTTTCACAATATTGTTTTGGGTGCAGAGAGTGGAAGCGAGATCCTGGAAATTAAAGAAATAAATGCTTCTGCCACATAAGCTAGTATGATTGCATGTCGCCATGCAGGTCAACAAAGGAGAAATGTGCATGTAATTGTTTACTGGCAGTGCTTCCATGGCCAAACTCATCAAGAGATGGCGAGTACACCATCCACCTATATTTCTATCATGTAATTCATGCTATCCACCTCCCTGCCTTCTAAAGCTTCTCACCTTGTATGTACTCTTGGCTTTCCATGCAGCCCTTACATCCCAAGCTATCAAATTTCTACTCCAAATCTTATTCAGCCCCTCCCTGATAGTTGCCTTCAGCAAATGCTTCCATCTATCAGATAAACACATGACGCACAGTCCCTCATAGTTCTGTTCTTTCTCCTTTCAGCCAGGGTATTGTAAACAAACCTTTTCCAAAAACCAGCAGGTGAGAAAACAGTTGTGAATACAGCAAAGATAGACACAAAATGCTGGAGTAACTTAGCGGACAGGCAGCATCTCTGGAGAGAAGGAATGGGTGACGTTTCGGGTTGAGACCCTTTTTCAAACTCTAACTGAATAAAGCAAGGCTATTCCTAATTTCAGGAAGTCCAAGAAATGTGAATGAACTGCTAAATTTCATTATCATTCCAAATGAGCAATACAAACTGGCAATAGAGTAATACAGTGTGGAAACAGGCCCTTTGGCCCAACTTGCCCACACCGGCCAACATGTCACAGCTATATTAGTCCCACCTACCAGCATTTGGTCCATATCCCTCCAAACCTGTCCTATCTATATGCCTGTCTGTTTCTTAAATCCTGGGATAGTCCCTGCCTCAACTAGCTCATCTTGTTCCATACATCCTCCACCCTTTGTGTGAAAAGGTTACCCCTCGGATTCCTATTCAATTTTTTCCCCTTCACCTTAAACCTATGTCCTCTGGTCGTCGATTTATCTACTCTGGGCAAGAGACTGTGCATCTACCCGATTTATTCCGCTCATGATCTGATACACCTCTCTACGATCACCCCTCATCCTCCTGCGCTCCAAGGAATAGAGTCCCAGCCTACTCTGCCTATAGCTCAGACCCTCTAGTCCTGGCAACATCCTCGTAAATCTTCTCTGTACTCTTTCCAGCTTGACAATATCTTTCCTATAACACGGTGCCCAGAACTGAACACAATACTCTAAACGTGGCCTCACCAATGTCTTATACACCTGCAACATGACCTCCAAACTTCTATACTCAATACTCTGGCTGATGAAAGCCAATGTGCCAAAAGCCTTATTAATTAAACAATCTACCTGCGACTCTACCTTCAGGGAACTATGCACTTGTACTCCTAGATCCCTCTGCTCTGCAACACTATCCAGAGACCTACCATTCACTGTGTAGGTCCTGCCTATGTTAGACTTCCCAAAATGCAACACCTCACATTTTTCTGCATTAAATTCCATCAACCATTCCACAGCCCACTTGGCCAATTTTGTATTCTAATACCCTTGAGCATAATACTGCCCAGTTAAACAGGAAATTGGCAAGTTGAATGCAATTACATTTTGCCCATTTAACTTTCCATCTGTATCCAGCCCATGTGTTCCAACTGGTTAAAATTCTGTCCATTATCACTGTAATTAGAACATTTAGAAGCATGCAAGGGAAAAGCACTTGAATATTATATGTCATTATGCTTGAAATTTATATTGCAGTAACAGAACTTATCACAAAAATTCATCGGAATGTGTAATGAATACAGAGTTGGCTCTTTATGGTACAGCTGCACAAGTTAGAGTATTGGTCACACGTAGCTACAGGAAAGATGTCATTAAGTTGGAAAGGGTGCAGAAGAGATTCATCAGGCTGTTACATGGGTTTGTGGGCTTGAGTTATAGGGAGAGGTTGGATAGTCTGGGACATTTTCCTTTGTAGTACGGTAGGCTAATGGAATGAACTTATTGAGATGTACAAGATCACGAGAAGCATGGGTAAAGTGAAAGCTAAGTTGTTTTTCCTGGATTGAGGATTCTAAAACTAGAATTAGAATCCTCTAGTATTCTATAGGTGAGGGGGAGTGATTTAAGAGGAACCTCGAGGAAAACTTTTCACTTAGATGGTGGTCTGCATCTGGAATGAGCTACCCGGGAAGCTATAGAAGAGTATACATTTCGTGTTCTTGTTCTATGTCTGTATGAAACTTGAGTCTTCTTCCTCAGGTCAGTCGTAATTGCCATACTTCCAAAATAAAACTCAGCGCGCATTAAATACGACGACCACCTTTCTCGCTCGGGATCGAAACGATCAAATTGCAGAGACATGTTTTAAAAAAAAAAGAAAAATAGGCTTTTACCTGGGTCTTTGGACACTATCCCAAAGTCTCCCACTACTGATACCACTTTCGTCACAGCCGCACCAGGGTCCACCTGGAACTGTAGATCGACGTTCGAGACCCACAGCGAAATCCTCGGCTTGTCGGTGATCGTGGACACACTGAGCACCAATAGAAATGGTCTCCGCGATTTGGTCGACTGTATTTTGTGCTTTCTTGCCCTTTCTTCGCTTTCCTACAGATTGACACACTGCCTGGAGATGACCTTTTCGGTTACAGGCGTAACAAACAGGCTCAATATCGGGCACTCACGGTGATGATGAGCAGTCGAGCCGCACTGGTAGCGGAGTTTCGATCCTCCCCCCACAGGGGAACGGCTCTTCTGAAACTGTCCCTTCTTCTCCGGATTTGCTCTGGGTCGATCAAATGGTTAATGGCGTTGCAGACGAGTCTGACGAACTGTATGCACCTCTTGAGGGAGCTTCGAGGTTGTATCGTCGGCCATTTTGTGCAGTTCTTTACTTAGCAGCTCAGCCATCTTAGCACATTGCAGCACATTCTTCAATGAGGCGTCGGATTCCTTGAGAATCGCTTGCTGGATGAATGCGTGCCTGCAGCCCATGACCAGTCTATCCCGCAATGCATTGTCTTGGCACTTGTCACAGCATTGAGCTTTAAAATCACATGCCTTTGCCTTGATGCGAAGTTCGACAAGAAATTCGGTGATAGATTGCCCTTCCTGTTGCACCGTCCAGTAGAAATCAAAGCAAGCTGCGAGGAAATTACGACTTTCTTCGAAATGCAGCTGCAAAGCCGTTATGAAACTTCCGTTACTTCTTCTGTAAGTAAATTTTGAAGTAGTGCAAAAGTTTCTGGAGACATTGATGAACACAAGAGAGGGACAGTTTCAGAAGAGCCATTCCCCTGTGGGGGGAGGATCGAAACTCTGCTACCGGTGCGGCTCGACTGCTCATCATCACCGTGAGTGCCCGCATATCGAGTCTGTTTGTTACGCCTGTAACCGAAAAGGTCATCTCCAGGCAGTGTGTCAATCCGTAGGAAAGCGGAGAAAGGGCAAGAAAGCGCAAAACACAGTTGACCGAATTACGGAGACCATTTCCATTGAAGTGCTCGGTGTGTGCACGATCACCGACAAGCCGAGGATTTCACTGCGGGTTTCGAACGTCGATCTACAGTTCCAGGTGGACACTGGTGCGGCTGTGTCACTAGTGGGTCAGGACATCTTGGAGCGGATCAGATCGCCAAATCTGAAACCGGCCAACATCCTCCTTTTCGGATACTGA
This sequence comes from Rhinoraja longicauda, assembly GCF_053455715.1. Lineage (NCBI taxonomy): Eukaryota > Metazoa > Chordata > Chondrichthyes > Rajiformes > Arhynchobatidae > Rhinoraja > Rhinoraja longicauda. The sequence goes on along the minus strand of NC_135955.1, from coordinate 56,792,510 downwards.
CGACAGGCCATTCCCACAAAAGGCAAATGCACTGTCGCCGTTTCCTGTAATGGTATGACACAGATGTTGCCGCTGATCGTCGTTGGCAAAGAAGGTACATCCCTGTGCGCCATCGACTGGATCCCATATGTAGCCGTCTACCTGGATGACATAATTGTCACCGGCCGAACAGAGGAAGAACACCTGCAGAACCTAAAACAGGTCCTCACGGCACTGAACAACTACGGCATGAAATAGCGCAGGGACAAGTCCGCATTCTTCTGAAAACAGGTCACATATCTCAGACATGTGATCTCAGCAAGTGGTCTGAAGCCATCGGAAGAGTGGACGCCATTGTGAAGTTACCGACGCCTGAAAATGTGAAGCAGCTTGAAAGCTTCATTGGCAAGATGAACTACTATGGCAAGTTCATACCAGCACTTTCGGCTTTGTGCGCACCATTGAACAACCTGCGAAAACAGGACGTCGAATGGCACTGGTCCAAAGAGTGTGACCATGCATTCACCAGGTTGAAGGAGATGCTCGCCCAGAAGACCCGTTTGGTCCACTATGACCCATTGAAGCCGATCTCGCTGGCCGCTGATGCATCGCCGTATGGTCTTGGAGCTGTAATCTCACAAACGGCGCCGAACGGCAAGGAAGAACCAATCGCGTTCGCATCCAAAACGCTGACAGCCGCCGAGAAAAACTGCAGTCAAGTGGAGAAAGAAGCACTGGCGATCGTGTTTGGTGTCCGGACGTTCCACCAATATTTGAGTGGGTGACATTTCTTGCTCATCACCGACCACAAGCCGCTGCTGACTATTTTCAATCCGGAGAAAACCTTGCCTGTCATGACGTTGCAACGTCTACAACGTTGGGCCCTGATCATGATGGAATATGATTACCGCATCATTTACTGGCAGTCAGACCATGGGGTTGCAGCCATTTTTAGTTGTCTTGCTGCCAGCATTGAGTTACTGTAATAAAGACTTTGTTGTACCTTGAAGACTCGCAAAGTTTCATACAGACATAGAACAAGAACATGAAAATACAATTAAGACTTTTAAAAGGCATTTGGACAGATACATGGATAGGAAGAATTTAGTAGGCTATAGGCAAAATGCAGGCAAATGGGTCTACCCCAGTATGTCAAATTAGTCAGCATGGATAAGGTTGGCCAAAGACCCTGTTTCCTTGCTGTATAGCTCCATAACTGTGATTCTATTGACACAGCTAAGTAAGCAATATTAAATATCTGGGCATAATCATAACTGCAGAAGGTGCAATATACGATTCACTGGATGACATCAGAATTGAGAGAATATTCTTTCTCAGGAAATGTTGAATAATTTAGGAGTCTTTTTTCTGGTAAACAAAACACCAAGGGATCATTTAAAAGAGGTCTAAAGTAATTAGACATGAAAGGATAGCATACAGAAAATATTTTTACTGGCAAGCACATTCAAAACTACAAGTCATAAATAAATGATAGTCTTCAATAAAATCATTTGCACCTGCAGTGCAAAATGTCCAAAATATATCAAAAGCATAGAAGCTGTGACCACAGAAGGTACCTTACACTAAACAGACCTCCCAAACCTTCCGAATTTAGCGCAAAGTTTCCGCTTTCTTATTTCATTTCTGCCATTCTGATTTCGCCTCACATTTTTCCACAAAACACATGCCTCACCGCTCGCCCTACCCCTCACCCCGTCCCGCCACTCGCCGCTGGCCTGGCATGGCCTAGCCACTGACATGGCCTGGCTGCTGACCTGGCCTCGCCGCTGGCCTGGCCGCTTATCGCTGACCTCGGCGCTCGCCGCTGGCCTGGCCGCTCATCACTGGCCTGGCCGCTCATCGCTGGCCTCGCCGCTGGCCTGGCCGCTCATCGCTGGCCTCGCCGCTGGCCTGGCCTAGCCGCGTAGCGTGAGGTCCGTTGATGTTGATGTCAAGAACTACAGACTGATGGAAATAATAGTAATTTTTCACACATGAATGTAGCGCAACGCATATGCACATTGAGCGTGCATACTTCTTTTTGCTGAAAAGTTGCATTACGTGCCACATTATTAACGTTGATGTAAAATTCTGAGTTTAGCCCATCAAAATTATGAATTTGGAAAATCAAATGTTGGGAGGTCTGGGTCAGGCAGCATCTCTGGAAAACATTGATAGGTGGCATTTCGGGTCAAAGCCCTTCTCAAGAAATACATTCTTTAACCACATGTATCTATATCTGTGATACGAAACGATTAGCATTTCTTGGAATTTGCTTGGAATGGTCATGTTACAAACAGTGCATGACTGAGTGTAAGCATTTATTTCAACGATCATTATTTTTAATATTAGTAAGATTTTAAATGTGTAGCAACATCAGTTGCCCAAGTGAGACATTTGGAACAGGTGGGTGTTTGTGAAGCGACGCTGTCAGCCATTCTCTGAAGTAAATCCAACAGATGATATTTTCCAAAGCTGTCTCAGTGGACTAGCACATGTAAAATAGTAATCATAACAATGTTAACGCCCTGGGAAATGGTAGATGAGTCTGTAAGCGTTATTAAGATAGTAAATGACATAATGGAAACCTAGACAGATGGCTTATCTTACACAGCCTCAAGTTAAATTGGTTAGCATCTATTTTGATCTAAATTTTAGAAATACGGTTGGATTTTCCACTTGATCAATTAAGGGACTCGAACAACAGCAGCAAATGTCTGTAACTTACTCAGTTGCCTTTTTGTGTGAAGCTATCTTCTGGTATCATGTTTATTACACTCACTGTTTATTTATAGTGAGTGACAAGGTTGTACAAGTCTTCAGCACAGAAATTTGCTATTCATCCAACTTGTCAATGCTGCTAGTTTGTTTCATGCAAACCTTTTACTGTCCTTCGTGTATCTGCACAAACACATTCTTTCTTCATGTTCTTATCTTGCTTTCCATTTAATACATCTAGTCAGACCTCCCAACAGTTGATTTTCCAAATTCATAATTTTGATGTCCAAAATTCCAAATTTTACATCAAAATTCATAATATGGCACGTAATGCAACTTTTCAGCAAAATAAAGTATGCACGCCAAATAAGCATACGCGTTGCGCTACATTCATGTGTGAAAAATGAATATTATTTCCAACAGTCTGTAGTTCTTGGACTACATGTACAATGTCAGGCCCATCTTGAGTATATTCTGCTATTTATAGAAAGGTTATTGAACAGAAATGTTTTTTATAACACAAAGAAAAAAATGTTTTGTTTTGTTGTTTCTATTTTGCTTTTCCCTTACACATCCCAATTCTCTTGGTATTGAATAAAAGAACAATGGTCATAAAATGTATGACTAGGTTATGAAGAAAGTGTTTCATTTAAAACTGCATATACCTAATTTCATTGAAGACATACTTGCTCCAGTGGTCTTCAACAGCAAATCACAACGGTCCATGTCCCCCCCAGCCCCCCTCACTACCCTCCCTCCCACCCACCCCCCTCCCCTCATCCCCCACTCCCCTCCTCCCCCCACCTCCTCCCCTACTCCCCCTCTCCTCCTGCCCCCCACCCCCTCTACCTTCCTCCGCCCCCCCACCACCACTCCCCGACCCCCCGACCCCCACTCCCCCCCCTGCACCCCCCATTCACCCACCCCAGCCCCTCTCAACATCAATGTGCCTCACGCTATGTGGCAAGGCCAGGCCATGCGCCCTGAGGCCAGGCGGGGGGAAGGCCATGCGAGCGGTGCGGCGAAGGCCAGGCGAGCGGCAAGGGGCCCGGTGAACGGAGAGGCCAGGCGAGCGGCATGGCGAGGCCAGGCGAACGGAGAGGCCAGGCGAGCAGCGAGGCCAGGCCAGGCAAGTGGCGAGGCCAGGCCAGGATAGGCGAGCGGCGAGGCCAGGCCAGGATAGGCGAGCGGCGAGGCCAGGCCAGGATAGGCGAGCGGCGAGGCCAGGCCAGGATAGGCGAGCGGCGAGGCCAGGCCAGGATAGGCGAGCAGCGAGGCCAGGCCAGGATAGGCGAGCGGCGAGGCGAGCAGCGGGGCCGGGTGAGGCGAGCCGAGGGGCAGGGTGAGTGGCGAGGCATGTGTTTTGCAGATAAATGTGAGGCGAAATCGGAATGGCGGAAATGAAAAATTAAAGCAGAAACTTTCCGCCAGATTTGGACGGGTTGGGAGGTCTGCTGACCCATTGAATTACTCCAGCACTTTGTGTCCTTTTGTGTATTAACCAGCATCTGCAGATCCTTGTTTCTACAATGTATTTGACCTGATGTTTGCCCAGTCAAGTTAATTAATAGTGTAAGACGTCATCATACAGTGGGTATTTGATCATTCAGTTTCATTATTTTATGACCATTTTCAGATTGTTCTAATGAGTATTTTACATTTGATTTTCATTCTATGATTCAATGGTGGGAGGGAAGGGACTTTCACAATTATCACTCTCCCAAAAACCAACTAATCAGAATCCAGGCAGCTAAGCTTAGATCATACTCACCAGTGACCTGGAGAACCAAGTTTTCCAGGTTTTTTTCTGAGTTAGCAGGAGGCTGACAAATGTACAAATGTCACTGCAGATGTATGAGACAATATTCACAGTACTATCTCCTGCTACTACCCTGGCAGCCAGGCATCAAACAAGTTCACTATCTTCATTCTTGGGCAACTATTTTTTTATAAAATCAATTAATATTGCACAAATTGTGTGTTGAAAGCTCTTACAGCAAAAGCATGGACTTGGCTATCTACAAATGCATGGACTTGGCTATCTAATAATGACAACTTCTTCCACATGGTTAGACTACTCCCCATATCAGAATCCTCATGTTCTGAATGACTTAACATCTAAAGCAGCAGCATTTGTTCCTCATCTGTTACTCCAGGACTTTTTCTAAAAATCACTGAACAAATCAATCACTGGCTGTGCAGGGCTGAAATTCCTGCAGAAACGCCCTGCCACCAATTGTGCAACAGAGTAACATTTCCTGCACCCACTGACCCCCCATTCTAAACTTCAAGAACTGCATCACTTGCACAAAGTGATCTGGTTAAAGATTGTTTTGAAATTAGAAGCTTTATTCATAATCAGATTGTTATCAATTTCAACAACCACAGCAACCAATGTCAACAGTATTGCAGTGTGGAAGTAAGAAATTCCTGGAAGGATGTGCATCTGACCTTCCACTCTGCTGCTGATCACAGCTCTTGTTCTCAGCTGAATGTGCCCAACATCATCAGCTGGGATTGAAAAGATAAGAACTGTTGTAAAGGTTAAGTAGTTTTATGGCGAGTCCGAAAACTTGTTGGTTGTAAAGGAAGTTTATTGCAGCCGCAATATTCGAATACAGAGTTAAACAACAAGGTAAAGGACAACCATCAAAAACTTACTGTCTTCTTCGAAGACTTCGCCGAACTGCTATTTCGGGCGCCAAACACGCACATGACATCGCTGGCCAATCAGCGATGTCGCTCCCTGGACCAATCCCCATGGTCGCGTTCACACGTGACCTCGCTGGCCAATCCGAGGGTTCGACGACCTGGACCATTCTATATGGTCGCTACATGACCCCCCCCAGAACCCGAGGTGCGGAACCTAGCAGGGAGCCGGATTTCGCGACCATAACGAGTACGGAGAGGGACAGCCTGAACCACAGGAGCCGGGGGTTCCGGACTTGGCGGAACAGCCGGAACGGGAGGTCCTGGAGGAACTACCGGAACGGGGGGTCCTGGAGGAACTGCCGGAACGGGGGGTCCTGGAGGAACTGTCGGAACGGGGGGTCCTGGACTGAGCGGAACTAACGGAGGTCGGCCTCTCCTAGGGGTTTGACCGACCAGGACTGGTTGATCCGGATCCAAATGTGCAGGTTTGAGCCGGGACACCGAGACGAGCTCACTCTGCCGCACATGTCTAAGGTGAAGGTAGCTGTTCCCTTACGCAAAACCCGGAACGGCCCTTGATAGACCCTCTGCAACGGGGCGCGATGGGAATCTTTTCGCAGAAAAACGAACTCACAGTCCTTCAGGGAAGGCGGTTCATGTACCATGGGACACCCATGACGTGAAGTCGGAACTGGAGCCAGGGAGCCCACCCGTTCCCGGAGAGATGCTAACACTGATGGGACTGTAGGCAGCTGGTCTGAAGGGTCCGGAAACAGATCTCCGGGTACTCGAAGTGTCGAGCCATATACTAGCTCTGCGGACGACACACCGAGATCTAGCTTAGGAGCAGTCCGGATGCCCAAAAGAACCCAAGGGAGCTGGTCTACCCAGTCCGGGCCTTCAAGCCTTGCACTGAGGGACGCCTTAAGTTGGCGGTGGAACCTTTCAACGAGTCCATTTGCCTGGGGGTGATATGCAGTAGTGGGTTGTAACTTGGACCCGTACAGTTCTGCGAGCGCGGCCCAGAGGGATGAAGTGAATTGTGGGCCTCTGTCAGTGGTAATAACTGCCGAGGCCCCGAAACGAGCTACCCAATGAAGGGCCAAAGTCCTAGCACAAGACGCTGACGAAATATCAGACAATGGGAAAGCCTCTGGCCACCGGGTGAACCGATCCACCACCGTGAGGAGGTGGGTGTAGCCCCGGGAGGAAGGCAAAGGATCGACCAAATCCACGTGGATGTGGAAAAAACGAACAGCCGGGACCTCGAAATCCTGTACGGGGGGCTGGACATGGCGCTGGACTTTAGCGGTCTGACAGGGAACGCAGGAACGTGCCCAACCCGCTACCTGTTTCCGTAGGCCATGCCAGACAAACCGAGCTGCTACCAAGGCAGAGGTGGAGCGGATGGACGGGTGCGCCAGCCCATGAATGGCATCGAAAACCCGGCGCTGAAGGGAGGGCGGTACTACCGGCCTGGGACGGGGAAGAGAAACATCGCACCAGACTTTTGTGCCTTCCGACCCACAAGCTACCTGGGCCAACTTCAATCCCGAAGTGGTGGACCGGTATGCCGAAACGGTATCCGCTAGAAGCTGTGCCTTCGCAAGCTCCTGGGGATCCACTTCGCAGTCCACCGCCGAAATAGGGGGGAAAGCGGGTCTAGACAGGGCGTCAGCAACGGCATTAAGCTTACCCGCGACATGACGGACATCGGTGGTAAATTCGGAGATAGCAGTCAGGTGCCGCTGCTGGCGGGCCGACCATGGGTCAGACAATTTCAAAAAAGCAAATGTTAATGGTTTGTGGTCCGTAAAGGCCACAAATGGGCAGCCCTCGAGGAAGTACCTGAAATGACGAACAGCTAAATAGAGAGCCAGAAGCTCTCGGTCAAATGCGCTATACTTCAGCTCGGCCGAATTTAGTTGCCGGCTGAAAAACGCTAAAGGCTGCCAATGGCCACCGACCTGCTGCTCCAGAACCCCGCCCACCGCCACGTCAGAGGCGTCAACCGTCAGGGCCGTGGGGGCGGAGGGGCTCGGATGGACCAACATGGTGGCGTCTGCCAAGGCTGCCTTAGCTGCTGTAAAAGCCGCCTCTGCGGTCGGGGACCATATCAACTCTACCGGATTCCCTGCCAGGCATTGGAAAAGCGGGCGCATGACTCGCGCAGCTGCCGGAACGAACCTATGGTAGAAATTGACCATGCCTACGAACTCCTGCAGCCCTTTTACTGTGGTGGGCCTGGGAAATGCCCGGATAGCCTCCACCTTCTCGGGCAAAGGGGAGGCGCCGGCAGGGGTAATTCTGTGCCCTAGAAAATCAAGAGCAGGAAGGCCGAATTGACATTTGGAGGGTTGGATAATGAGCCCGTGGTCTTGGAGCCGCTGGAACACGGTCCGCAAGTGGGCCTGGTGTTCCTGCACTGAGGGCTGGCGACCAGGATGTCGTCTAAATAAATAAACAAAAAGGGTAAACCCCGGCCCACGCGGTCCATCAGTCGTTGGAAAGCCTGTGCCGCGTTCTTTAAACCGAAAGGCATACGCAACCATTCAAACAACCCGAACGGAGTAATCGTTGCAGTTTTCTGTATGTCCTCCGGTCGCACCGGGATCTGGTGGTATCCTCGCACCAAATCGATTTTGGAAAACACCACCGCTCCTTCCAGCCCAGATGAAAAGTCCTGTAGGTGCGGTATGGGGTAGCGATCAGCCGTGGTGACAGCATTGAGACGCCGATAATCGCCACATGGTCTCCACCCCCCAGATGCCTTGGAGACCATATGTAACGGCGAGGCCCATGGGCTGTCAGACTGACGGACAATTCCCATTTCCTCCATCTTCCTGAACTCCGCCCGTGCCACCACCAGTTTGTCTGGCGGTAGTCTCCTGGCCCGAGCGAAAACGGGAGGGCCTTCGGTGCGGATGTGATGGACCACGCCGTGCTTGGCCGAAGGCGTGTCAAAACGTTGAATGAGCAGCTCTGGAAACTCTGCCAGAATCTCAGCATACGAGTCGGGGGCCGCGACGACGGCCTGGACAGTAGGGCTGGGCGAGGAGGCGATTGTCGGAGCGACGTGCTCATCTTCGGCGGAGAGTCGGAGGTCGTTACCGCGGACATCAGGAACCAGTGAAAAAGCCCAGAGAAAATCTGCGCCCAGGATCGCTTGTTTGACGTCGGCTATGATGAATGGCCATTCGTATGTGCGGAGGCCTAACACAAGGGACATCTTCCGTATACCGAAAGTGCGAATTGGGCTGCCATTAACCGCGATGAGGGTGGGACCTGTCTTACCCGATCTGGTTTCGAGGTCGGTCGGCGGCACTATGCTGACGATGGCTCCCGTGTCCACCAAAAATGCTGTGTCCGTGAATCGATCATGGACATAGAGGCGCCGGTTCTGGCCAATCGTAACTGCCCCTATGTACGATCGGCCGAGGCATTTCCCGCGAAGGTACAAGGCAAGCGGCAGTTGCGGGATTCGCTACCCCATCGTAGGTGATAATAGCACCAGCCGCGCTTGTGCGGATCTTTTTGGCAGGCTTTCGGAGAATTGGCGGGAGACGTGGCGCCATCTTGCCGTCGCTGTGGCGTGGTCACTGATGTCGAGACCTTGTTGATCGAACCGCTTGCCTTGTTTTTTGCCGCTATGAGCGCGTCCGCTCTCGCTGCATATGCTTCGGGGTCCTTAAAAGAACAATCCGTGAGCAGCAGTCGGACATCCTCAGGAAGTCTCTCGCGGAATGCCTGTTCGAACATAGGGCAATCCGTATGCTCACCGGCTAGCATCATCATTTCGGACATGAGGACGGAAGGCAGTTGGTCTCCAAGATCCGGTAGGTGCAGAAGTCTTGCCGCACCACGATGCTTATTAAACCCGAAGATTCGCAGTAATACTTTCTTCATGGCCTCGTACTTGCTTTCCGCAGGTGGATTCACGATGAACCGCATCACGCGCTTGGTTGTGTCCGGCGATAGAGCGCTGACGAGGTAGTAGTACATCGTGGATTCGTCCGATATCTTCTTTATGTGAAATTGAGCTTCGGTGTGGATAAACCAAGCTTGCGGTGCGTGCGTCCAAAACAACGGAAGGTGAACGCTTTCCGCGCTTAACTCCGGTGTGCCCGGCGCGGTCATCGTCAACGAGGCGTCGGGTTCCTGCTTAGTCGGTGATCGTCCAGATCACGTCGGGGTCACCAATATGGCGAGTCCGAAAACTTGTTGGTTGTAAAGGAAGTTTATTGCAGCCGCAATATTCGAATACAGAGTTAAACAACAAGGTAAAGGACAACCATCAAAAACTTACTGTCTTCTTCGAAGACTTCGCCGAACTGCTATTTCGGGCGCCAAACGCGCACATGACATCGCTGGCCAATCAGCGATGTCGCTCCCTGGACCAATCCCCATGGTCGCGTTCACACGTGACCTCGCTGGCCAATCCGAGGGTTCGACGACCTGGACCATTCTCTATGGTCGCTACAGTTTGACTTTATTCCTTTAATCTAAGTAATGTTAATATTTTTAAATTATTTGCCAGTTACGTATATTTATAGATACAATTATTGTTTTCCAACTGCAAATAAATATAAAAAGCCATCAGGACAGTCCAGGGACAGGACTTCAGCAGCAGTGGATTCCTCTGCACAGGTTATCTATAGCAACAAGGCCAAGAACTCCATTCATCCCCCACAAAATGCTAAGGCAGATGCAGGGATGGACCAGGGGGTGAATGTAATGTGCAGGACAGATCAAGCACTGTTCAAGATATGGAACAGCTGATTATATGGCAGTGATAGATTTGACTGTTAAATTTAATCATGGTGAATACTGCGGAGTCAGGGAAGCCATGAAATGCAGAGGGGTTTAAACTGGTTGCCCAATAAAAATGGCAGAGGTTAATGAAATTCGATTGGCCCACACCTATTGAATGTTAAATGGGATCATTCTAAGTACCTTATTCCAGCATCGGTATATGGCAAGCTTTTAAAAGTTGAAAATAATATGAATGCAGATTTAGTAAGACGCTTTTTAATTTAAGACAGACAGCTCTGATTTATAAATTGCAATTCAATTGTGTGCTTTTTGAAAATGAGAACGCGTCAAATTAATAGTCGGCTGGTCAGAGGATTGGTTAATTAAGGATGGTCAATATGGATTTGTAAAGGGCAAATTATGTGTGACAAATATAATTGAACTTTGAGGAAAGGCAGTGTATTAATTAAGGAAATGCAAAGTATGTTGCATTTATGGACTTTTTGAAAGGCACTGATGAATTTCTGCACAGAATTTGCTGATAAATGTAAGGCTCATTGCACTTAAAATACTGGAACTGGAACAATGAATTTATTTTGCACTGCAGCTCTACAGGTATATTAAATGCATCAACACAACAAATAAATATATAATAAATTATCAGTTATTCTAGGTAAACCAGACCATGATAGTTGTGCAAAATCCACAGTAGTAGTGTTGTGCTTAGGGTTGTACTGGGTGGTCCAAAGCCTAATAGTTGATGAGAAGAAGCTATTACTGATTCTCAAGCTCCTGTATTTGCTTCCCAATGGTAGCAGTGAGATGAGAGCGAGGCCAGGGAGGTGTGAATCTTTGATGATATATGTTGCCTTCTTGAGGCAGTGCTTCTTGTAGATTACTTTGATAATGGGGAGGTCGATATTCGTGGTGACTGGGCAATGTCCAACACTCTCTACAGCCTCCTTCGTTCTTGGTCAAACAAATTTCCAAACCAGACTGTGATGCAGAGTCAGTATGCCTTGCAGCGTATTCAGCAATATGTCGAATCTTCTCAAACCTCTGCGGAAGTAGAAGCATAGGTGAGCTTTCTTTGTAATTGCATCACTGTGCTGGGTACAGGACAGACCATCAGAGGTGTGTATGCTCTGGATCTTGAGGCCGTTGCCTCTCTCTACCACTGTCCCACTAGTGAAGACAGGTGCATGGTCCCTCAGCTTTCCCTTTCTGAATTATACAATCAACTCCTTGGTCTCGCCCTTTATAGACAATAGGTGCAGGAGTAGGCTATTCGGCCCTTCGAGCCAGCACCGCCATTCACCGTTATCATGGCTGATCATGCACAATCAGTACCCCGTTCCTGCCTTCTCCCCATATCCCCTGACTCTGCTATCATTAAGAGCTCTATCTAACTCTCTCTTGAAAGCATCCAGAGAATTGGCCTCCACTGCCTTCTGAGGCAGAGAATTCCACAGCTTCACAACTCTGAGTGAAAAAGTTCTTCTTCATCTCCGTTCTAAATGGCCTACCCCTTATTCTTAAACTGTGGCCCCTGGTTCGGGACTCCCCCAACATCGGGAAAATGTTTCCTGCCTCTAGCGTGTCCAATGCCTTAATAATCTTATATGTTTCAATAAGATGTCCCATGCCAGGAAAAAAACTTAGTATCTTTACCAGAGAAAGACCAATGCAATTCCAATACTTTTCTCCCTGATATCCAGAAGTTCTAATGGTTAATCAAAGATATATTGATTATCTGCAGGTCTGGGTGCTTGTTCATTTTATCTACACTAGGATTCCCATTATTTGTATTTTAATGGTTTGCCCATGTCTATCTTTGCTTTGCTAATATCTTCAACTGTGTTTGAGGAAAATGTACACTGTCGACACATAAACTTTGGGAGATGGAAGCTTTCTCGCCTTACTGTTTATTAACGAATAAAGGGCAACTCGTCCATTAGCTTTGTTGTCAAAGACTAGGTGGATACAGAACATAGATAAGCTAAAAGAACTAGAAGTAACCGGAGGAAAACTGTTTTACACAGCATATGGAATGCATTGGCAGCAGAGGAAGATTCAATTTCAGCATTCAAAAATAAGCTGGATAAGCATCTGAAAAGAAAGAATTTGCAGAGCTATGGGGATAGAACTAGCTGATTGCCCTTACACAGCAATGGTATGGAGCTGATGGGCCAATGGCCTCCTTCCATGCTGTTAGCATTTTGTGATTCTGTAATGGTTAGTTCAGCGACTCATTTCATGCTGCAAACATTACTGTGAACAGTTAGGACTTTGATATATGTGACTATTTAAAATGTGGACTGAAAATCAATCTTTGTGATTTACTGTAAGTTCCCACACTTGCTCTTTTATGAGTTTCGTTTTTCCTTACAACTGGGCTGATTTGTGGCTTGTCATGTGTGCACTAAACAGTATTAGGAGACTTCATACCAGAAACAGATTGTGGTTCAAAGTAATTGAGTTCCTCAGACCCTGATGCCACTGTGCAAAGTTGAATTCCTATAGGTGAATTGTCACATTAATAAAAATTGATAAGCAAAGCAAGTAAAAGAAATGTCAGTGTTGCAACTCATCATGTCTGGGAGAATTTCTTACACAATTTGCCACAAAGAAGCTCTGAGAATGATTAATGTGGATTGTTTTCTACTCCATTTTCATCCCCTATTGGACTGAGAAGCAGGTCAAGTGGAAAATACAAAGTAAGCTCACCGTCCATAGTGGAGTGCTCTTCAGACTCAGTGGAGGATGGGAGGCACGACTCCACGGTTTCCACATTTGTTATCAGCTGCTTGGATAGAGAACAGCAACTGCGGCTCTGAGCAAGTGTAGACCTGAAAAAGATGATGGCACTTTCACTCCATACATAATCCTTTATGGACACAAGTAACATAATTGGATCAATTACTCCGATGACAGTTTTCTACATCTATTAAATAGCCCAATGTTTTAAGTAACTACTCATATTATTTATCTGTTCTTCAATATACTGTATATGTGTAATGTTTCCACATTTGTTATCAGCTGCTTGGATAGAGAACAGCAACTGCGGCTCTGAGCAAGTGTAGACCTGAAAAAGATGATGGCACTTTCACTCCATACATAATCCTTTATGGACACAAGTAACATAATTGGATCAATTACTCCGATGACAGTTTTCTACATCTATTAAATAGCCCAATGTTTTAAGTAACTACTCATATTATTTATCTGTTCTTCAATATACTGTATATGTGTAATGTTTCCACATTTGTTATCAGCTGCTTGGATAGAGAACAGCAACTGCGGCTCTGAGCAAGTGTAGACCTGAAAAAGATGATGGCACTTTCACTCCATACATAATCCTTTATGGACACAAGTAACATAATTGGATCAATTACTCCGATGACAGTTTTCTACATCTATTAAATAGCCCAATGTTTTAAGTAACTACTCATATTATTTATCTGTTCTTCAATATACTGTATATGTGTAATTTTATGTTTGTAGATTTCTCTGTATCTTTTCTTTTTTTTATTTCCAACAACTGCTATAGATGTGAGTTTTCAAATAGATTAACCTTAAGTTAACGATATCAGTGACGTTCTCTTGGCTGACATTCAAAGGTCTTTATTGTCAGTTTCTTCGTGCTGTGATTGAATAGCATTCCTGCTCTCATTCAAGAATTAAACATAAATGCCAGTTACTTGGACAGAATACTGCCTCCTGTCCTCCAAGAAGAACTAGTGAAAAATACATTTAAAATACGGACAAAACTAGCAGTACAAATTCAAGTAACTTTACAGAAAAGCAAGGTCTGCTTAAGGGATATTTCACTCATTTGTGGATAAATGCATTCAAAGGTGTTAAGCTGTAGATGATTGAATGATTCAGTTTCTATAACTTTTCTTGACAGTCATCGCATTCCAAAAATATTAATAGCTCAAGCACAACAATCGCTCCTGGGTATGCAATATTTCAACCGAGATGCCTGTGACCTCTGCTGGCACACGAGCATTGCTTCAGTCTAATGTTGCCAACATCAGGCTTCGTTGGCAGGTCTAACCACTTCAGAATTGTTTAGTACATGTTGAGGGGCACCACGAAACTAGTGAAGAGGTCTGGAGCAGCAAGAGTTACAGCTGAACAAAATATTGAGACAGGAGATGGTAAGATGTCAAGTTCACGATTTTAATCGTACATATGCTGAAACTTCACATGGAACAGCAGATGGAGGTCACTTCTCACATGGAGAGCAGTAAAATCTTATTCTTCGCCATCTCTGTGCACCTTTTAGACTGTATTAAATTCATAGGATTAGAGGAGACATATTAGTATGCAACAGAAAATAGTTCTTTAACCAGTCCCCTATGCATGCTGATAAGTTAAGAAGTGAATCATTTGGCAGACTGTTAGAAATGGAATGCCATTAGTTTTGACAACTAATATAATGGCTTTGTTGATAAAAAAACAGGCGACTGAAAATTCATGGTCAGTTGGTAACACCAGCTGCACCATATTGTAGCAGTTGTGACTTCACCTCTGCTTCCGAAATTCAGTTTCAATGGAATAAAAGATGCAGACATCACTAGATAGAACATTCTTTGCGAGTGACCAGAGATTGAATTTCCCAGCTGCAACTTTTCTAATGATATGTTTTCTAATGATACAAAGCTAAAGAAAAAAGTGAGATATACAGAAGAAGCAATAACTCTGTAAAAGAATCAAGAGTCGACAGTGTTTAATTGTCATATGTACTGAAATGGAACCTGCTAAATTAGCATACAAGACATGGGCATACGGATAGTAATGTTGAAAAATGTGAGTTCTTTACATTGGTAAGAAGAATTTTTTTAAACTTTTTTATTGAAATGGGATTTGTCAGTGTGCAGGCATATGAAAAGCAGTAACTAAGTGTGCAGGTGTCAGGATGCTATTAAAAAAAAATTAGCATAAGATCAGCCATAATCCTATTGAATAGCAGAACAGGCTCAGAGAGCTGAACGACCTATTCCAGTTTATATTTTTATGTTCTTAAAAGCCTGTTATCCAAGATTGGGGAATACATTGGGAGACCCAGTAAATGGCTAAAGGAGATCTAGCTACGTGTAATTTGAAAGATAATCAGCCATTGTTTTTAACTATGGCTGAGTGCTTTCTGAATAACACGTCTCTCTTAGTGACAATAGAGGGAATGGAAACTTTTATTTTACTGTTACCTGTGAACTTCAGGAGGGGTGCGCTGAATTTTGGTGCTTGCTTCTATAACTTCTTTGGCAACTCTTCCACTACAAATGAAATAAAGATTATATTATTGGCAAATGTTTAACTTTTTTTGGCCTATTTGACCGCGGGTTTGGCCGATGCTGGGATCCAGGGACTGCAGGTGGGGGGTCACAGAGACTAGGTCGAGGGCGGACCATTCCCTTCCCATTCCCCCACCCGGGTCCTCCCTTGCTTGCTTGACCCCTTCTTGCCAAGGACCGCTCCTTCTCCCCCCACCCCCACTCCCCACTTTCTACCCCATTCCCACCTTCCCTCCCGAGTCCGAGGGCCATCCCTTCCCGGGCCCCTTCCTGACCCGAGGGCTGCCCCCTCCCCACCCCCCCATGCCTTCCAGGGCCCTCCAAGGCCTGAGGGATCGACCACCGGCCACTCCCCTACCCTTCCCTCCCCGGGCCTGAAGGCCGCTCATGCCACCGACCCCGTGCCGACCCTTTCCCTCCTGGCCCAAGGGGTTGACCCGTTTCCTCCCCGGGCCCAAAGGCCGCTCCTTGCCCCGACCCCTCCCTCCTGTCCCAAAACCCCCCCGGCCCGAGGAGCCGACCCTTGTCCATGGTTGAAACAAGGGATATGGGGAAAAAGCAGGAACGGGGTACTGATTTTAGATGATCAGCCATGATCATATTGAATGGCGGTGCTGGCTCGAAGGGCCGATTGGTCTACTCCTGCACCTATTTTTTCCTATATTTTTTCTATGTTTCTGAAAATATTGCTTAAAATATTCTTAAGTAAAATACAGGATAAGAAATGTACTTTAACAAAGTAGTTTATACTGGTTTTCTCCCGTAATGTACTCACTGGTCATGGGGTGATAACGTCGGTTTTTAAGTTGTTATCTGTAGTAATTCCATATTCTACCACTAGGTTCAGAGTCTACTATGCCTTGAAAAATGCTGGTTACTTCTGAAATTTTTTAGGAGTCTCTGCCTCTATCATTCCCTCAGACAGTACATCCAGATTCCAAACAACCTCAGGCTAAAAAAAAAATGTTTCTCAGGTCCGCTTTAAACCTTCTGCATTTCATCTTAAACCTATGCCTCATTGTTTCAGACACCTCTGCTATGGAGAAACGTTTCTTACTATTTTCCCTATCCATACCCCTCAGAGTTTTATAAACCTTTTGCAGTTCTAAACTGAACTTCCTCTGGACCTTAATTCTGGAATTAAAACAAATCCCGCCCTCGTAACTGAAATGCTCCACATTAAGCAACATACAAGAGAAGATAGACACAAGAAGCTGGAGTAACTCAGCGGGAGAGGCAGCATCTCTGGAGAGAAGGAATGGGTGATGTTTCAGGTCGAGACCCTTCTTCAGACTGGTTAGGGATAAGGGAAACGAGAGATATAGACGGTGATGTGGAGAGATAAAGAACTACGAATAAAAGATATGCAGAAAAGTTATGATGATAAATGAAACAGGCCATTGTTAGCTATTTGTAGGGTGAAAATGAGAAGCTACTGTGACTTGGGTGGGGAGGGATAGAGAGAGGAGGAATGCTGGGGCTACCTGAAGTGAGAGAAATCAATATTCATACCACTGGGCTGTAAACAGCCCACGCGAAATATGAGATGCTGTTTCTCCAATTTGCATTTAGCCTCGCTCTAGGCTAGGAGACCTAGGACAGAAAGGTCTGTGTAGGAATGGGAAGGAGAATGAAAGTGTCCGGCAACCAGGAGATCAAGTAGGTTCAGGAGGGCTGAGCGAAGGTGTTCCGCGAAACAATCGCCCAGTCTGCGTTTGGTCTCGCCGATGTATAAGAGTCCACATCTTGAACAACGGATACAGTAGATGAGGTTGGAGGAGGTGCAAGTGAACCTCTGCCTAACCTGAAAGGACTGTCAGGATTACCGGACAGAGTCAAGGGAGGAGATTACATAGGGACAGGTGTTGCATCTTCTGCAGTTGCAGGGGAACGTACCTGGATAGGGGATGGTTTGGGTGGCAAGGGATGAGTTAACCAGGGAGTTGCGGAGGGAACGGTCTCTGCGGAAGGCGGAAAGGGGTGGAGATAGGAAAATGTGGCTCGTGGTGGGATCCCATGGGAGGTGGCGGAAATTTCAGAGGATTATGTGTTGTATGCGGCGGCTGATGGGGTGGAAGGTAAGGACTAGAGGGACTCTGTCTCTGTTGCGACCTGAGGGAGGAGGAGCAAGGGCGGAGCTGTGGGGTACCGAGGAGACACGAGTGAGGACCTCATCTATGATGGGAGAGGGGAACCCTCATTCCCAAAAGAATGAGGACATCTCAGATGTCCTGGTATGGAATATCTCATCTTGGGCGTAGATGCGGCGTAGACGGAAGAATTGGGAGTTGGGGATTATCTTTGCAGGAAGCAGGGTGGGAAGAAGTGTAGTCGAGATAGTTGTGGGAGTCAGTGGGTTTGTAATAGACATCAGTCAATAGTCTATTTCCTGTGATGGAGACGGTGAGATCAAGAAAGGGGAGGGAGGTGTCGGAGATGGTCCAAGTAAATTTGAGTGCAGGATGAAAATTGGTGGTGAAGTTGAAGAGAATCACCTCTGCACCCTCTCCTGTGCAATCGCATCCTTCCTATCATGTGGCAAGCAGAAATACACATGGTACTTCAATTGTAGCCTAACCAATTTTTAAAGAAGTTGTACCATAACATTCTTGCTCATATACTTTCCCCGGTAAATGAAAGCAAGTACCCTGCAAGCCTTCACCACCGCTCTGCCTATGCTGCCATCTTCCACCTATACACGAAAGTCCCTCAGTTCCTCAATACCTCTCAGCTCTGTGGAAAGTGAACATCACAGTTGAGCCGAATAAATTTTCACCCAAACATTGTCTTACTGGTTACTGTATTGTATTCAGAAACTCTGGTTAGATTCATTTCTTCTAGAATATGTGTCGCAAGATCAATTTTTACCATCCCACATTCTGATGTCTGATGCAGATTAACTAAACAAGGCCAATGATCACAAAGTGGGGACTATCCCATTAATCTGGAGTTACTATTTAGAGAACAAAGATTGGTCCATCACTTAAAATTTTAAAAGTAGACTTGACCTTCTACTTTTAAAATTTTAAGTGATGGACCAACCTTCTCACCACTGTAGCAGTGGCAGTCAACAAGCAGATCCTTCCCCCCAATTATTTCATATTGGAACACTAATGTTTTGATATTATTTGGCTGCCTTTCCATATGCTTTTACCCAGATGCATATTTTCCTATTAGCTCTGAGATTTTAGGCATTACAAAACTATTTGGGCATTGAGCATTCTATATTTTTAACTCTTCTAACTATTATTCATCCTCAACCAATAGATTTTGACTCAAGGTCCTTGTAACTTCTTGTTACTATCAAAATAATTTACTTTCAATTTCATCTGCCCATTAACCACAACAGTTTTGACATTTCAGTATTGACTTTTCTTGTGTTCGGTGAAAAGGTTTAAAAGTCCATCTGTCCATCAGGATGTTTAATATCAATAGGAAATGGTGCTCTTCACCTTCCCGAGAACCATGTTTAGAGTTTATAGAGTTTAGCGATACTGCGCGGAAACAGGCCCTTCGACCCGCCGAATCTGTGCTGACCAGCGATCCCCGCACACTAACTTACACACTCCAGGGACAATTTACAATTATAGCAAGCCAATTAAACTACAAACCCATAGGTCTTTGGAGTGTGGGAGGAAACCGGAGATCCTGGAGAAAACCCATGCAAGTCACGGCGAGGATCGAACCCGGGTCTCTGTTGCTGTAAGGCAGCAACTCTACCGCTCCGTCACCATGCTGCCCCAACATGTCTTGAGATCCATGGATAATATCTGATACCTGCCACTCTCACTCTCTCTTATCCTTTTTCCTCTGATTTAATTCATAACTGGAAATAGGAATGGTATTATATCTACAAATTTTCTTCTAAAAGTGTAAAATGAGAATTTCCATCAAAATTAGAGTAGATCTTAATCCTCAAGAGATAGGCACAACTTCTCACATGAATCCTCCAAAGTGTGAAATCGTTCTGAGCACTCACTTTCTTAAGCATTTCTATTCGCTAAACAGAATAATAATAATAATAATAATAATAATAATAATAATATATTCCTTTATTCGTCCCACACCGGGGAAATTTACAGTGTTACAGCAGCAAAGTGGATAGCAAGAGATCATTCATTATAAATAAAAGTAAAGACAAGGATAAATTGTCATCAGTTTTCTGTGTGTTCTTAACTGTCACTGTTGACTCGTCTGCTGGAGCAGTGGTGGTTGTGCAGTCTCACAGCAGCGGAAATGAAGGACCTCCTATATCTCTCTTTCACGCACTTGGGGTGAAGGAGTCTGTCACTGAAGGAGCTACTCAGTGCAGTGACAGTGTCCTGCATGGGGTGAGAATCGTTGTCCAGCAGCGATGTTAACTTTGCCATCATCCACCTCTCTCCCACCATTGCACTGAGTCGAGGGGGCAACCCAGGACAGAGCTGGCCTTCCTGACCAGCTGGTCGAGTCTCTTCCCTTCCGCCGCTGAGATGCTGCTGCACCAGGAGACCACTCCATAGAAAATGGCTGATGCAACTACCGTGTTGTAGAAGGTCCTTAGGAGTGCCCCCTGCACTCCAAAGGACCCGAGTCTCCTTAGCAGATAAAGTCTGCTCTGGCCCTTTCTGTATAGCGCATCAGTGTTTTCGGTCCAGTCCAATTTATTATTTAGGTAGACTCCCATGTACTTATAAGAATCCACCCTCTCGATGTCCATTCCCTGGATGTTCACTGGTGTTGTGGGGACCTGGCTGTGCTTGCGGAAATCTACCACCATCTCCCTGGTTTTCCCCGCGTTGATCCGGAGGCGGTTCCGCTGGCACCAGTCCACAAACTCCTTGATCAGTTCTCTGTATGCCCTGTCATCGTCGCCTGTGATGAGGCCGACGATGGCAGAGTCGTCAGAGAACTTCTGTAGATAGGAGCTTGCAGAGCTGTGCCTGAAGTCAGCAGTGTACAGGGTGAACAAGAATGGAGGAATGCGGAACCCCTGTGCTGCAGACCACCATGTCCGAGACCAGGTCCTTTGTCCTCACATACACATACAATATGCATTCTGTATGCCAATCATGACGCATGAATTAAGTAGAAGTAGAATATGTGGAATGGCATTACAGCTGCATCCATTGTACATCAACATGTGAAATTATATGGTCCAATAACATTTGAAATTATGTGGACCAGCTAACTAATGTCAGGGATTAATGACAGATCCTGTTCTTTCACATCTCTGACATATAAACCTTCCAGGACAGCACTCATGTGCCATTGTATGTTCAATAGTTTTCATATTCTTTGGGTTATTATAGGAAACATAGGTTATTAATTATATTTAGAACCTTAGGGCAAAATAAGGCAACAAATTTATTGAAGCATAAAACACAAAAGAAAACACTCACCTGAAGCGAAATCTCCTGCCTTTGAAAAAGATGTTGCTGCTGGAGACCGTCTTAATTTGACTGGATTTTGCATACCTATAATAAGATGGGAAAAGCTATTACTATTGAAGTTTGAGAGGAGAATCTGTATCTACATATGCTATTCAGTATTATGTAAAAGACAATATTCACTGCTTCTGCGCATTAGTCCACAATTTTTCAGTTCATTAAAAGTCTAACGGGGAAAATTGTGGACTGGTGAATTCACTTGGCTAAACGGTAAGTGGCATCAATGACCATGAAACTATACCAAGATAGTATGAAAAACCCCTTTCCTTTCTTTTTTCAATACAATTATTATTGCAAAAATATATATGTTTTAACAAACGAAAACTATCACCTTTGCAAGCAGCCTTACATCCAAACATTCAATAGAATGGGCACGATGTGGCACAGCGTGGAGTGCTGTGTGCACATACTCCATCGTTCAGAGGACTATGAATACTGTCAAACAGATCTGTTCAATATAATAGAACCAAAACCTCTCGCTAAAGAAATAATTTCTCCTTGCAAAAAGTATATATTCCAGAGTCCATACCACAATTTTCCAATGAGTAATATTAGTGACCAGAAAATTATGCACAATTTTGCAATATGCAACCTCATTCCTTCAGCACCCAATTCCTCCTGTCCCCTGCTACCACCAACATGAACCAATTATCAACATATTGATCAACATGAACCAATTAAATGAGTTGGAAAATGTCATTGAAAGCTTTCAGAACAAATCAAATTAGTTGGAGAGTTATTAAAATCAGCTAATGATGATAATCTGAAATTTGATTAATATAGGAAATTGGCCCAACTTTTATTTAAGATTAAGGAAAAATTGGTGTTGAGAGAAGTAGGTTTGAGATGATCCTGAAGATATTTAACTGGAGGAAGTTATGGCTCAGAGAGAAGCAGATTCCAAGCAAACAGCTGGGTGGCAGCAGTGAAGAGGAAGAATGAGGTGCTCAGTTGCTACATAACTGCAAGTTGTTGGCAGCAACACAAAGATGGGGAAGAGGGAGAATCTATGGGAGAAGGAAAGGGTTGAGTACAGAAGCACAGACATGATACAGATGAATGAAGACCAGTGAGATAACACAAATTCAAGAACACACCAAGAGGACAAGATTTAAGATAGCATGAGAGTTCACACGTACAGGGAAAGCAGGGTACATTTTTTAAGAAGAGAGAAGATAACAATGTTTTGAAAATCGGAGAAGGAAGTATAGTTGGAATGGAGTAAAAGAGGAAAGAAACTATACCACCTTCATTGAAGTAATCTCTACTTACAGGAATGTATGGACCATAATGATGGACACATTAACCATCAACTTTACATAATGATTTAAGTAGAGTTTTTCACCAAATTCAGCACAGCTAAAAATTCGAAAGCTTGTGCAAACAGAATCCCACAGGTATCAATGAAAAAGCAGTCAGATTATTGCAAAATGTCAATGGATTCACTAATATTCCTCATGAAAGAAAATCTGTTGTCCTTTATATAATTCGCCATTGTGACTAAATGTCCTCTGAATTGGTCAAATAAACTTGTTGGTTGTATCAATCCATTACAAAGAAAAAGATTAACATCGGATAGACCTAAATTATGATCTAGGCATTGAATCAGGATCAACGAAGATACATGTGACCCACTCGATCCCTGAAATTGCTTCTTACTAACATCTGGAGCAACTCTCAAAATCAAACCAATGCCTCAGATTCTGCCAATGCCTCAGATTCCCCCATCATCATTTCTGGGTATGAAATTTGAATATCCAAACTATGACCAAATTAGTTAATATATAATGTGAAGTAAACAAGGTTGATATATCCCCAGTTTCGATGATGGGTCTTCAACTTCAAAACAGTAACACAATTTTGCTTTCCGTAATGCTCAATACATGTGTGTTTTTATTTCAGATTTTGAGTATTAGCAGTTTTATTTAATCAGTTAAGATTGATTTATATCCACAAATTGTATTTAGCAGCATTGTTAAGAATGATCACTGTTCGTAGTTCTGTGCTATAGTTTCGTTTCAGAGTTAGAAGCACCAGAAACAGAATCTGGAGCATTCTAGTTCTCTGTGCCAGAATTTTTCAAATCACAGCAAACAAAGAAACAGTCATATGACACAATGGTGCTACTGAAATGTCAGTGAACAGTATAGATGCCATAAAAAAAGAGAGGCTGTGAGATTTGCATCTTTTCCATTCAGTGTTGGTAAGTGGTATTGGAATTATGTTTCAAAGTTATTTCTGTGACCAGTTCTTGGAGCTGTTCTGAAAAGGCAGCAAACAAAAATGTCGAATGCAAAAGGAATCAGACAATTCTGCCTTCTCTCAACACCTTTAAAAATACAAGAGGCCTATGCATGCCTACTATAGTTGCACCCTTCATCCCTGTAATATTGACCTCAAAGTATTCAAGTCAAATGTAATACAAAATTTTAAAAGTTCTCAGTTTATTAATTTGTAACTAATTTTGAAAGAGAGGGCAAAATATAGGAACATTTTTAAATAAGCTGAGAAAATTCTTTAATTCTGCATAAAACCAATTCACTAATTACAAACTCACTTATAAAATGCTTGGTTCTCCACACCACATTTCCAAAGATGTTTACAAGCATCTGGTGTTGAGGTATGGTATGTCAGCACAATCTTCTTCTGAATAATTAAGATAAAAGAATTGATAAATATACATTCTGCAAAACTATGACTATAAACAAAATAAAATATACATTTGTTTTGAGCATGTATAAATTGATCAAATTTGTTACTTATCACCACAGCTCTACCTTCACAACACACATGCTCAAAGGTGTTGGTACCTCTTTTAAAAATTATAATTCTTCTGGTGGATCATCATGAAGTAGTGGGCACCAAACCCAGCAGGTATTCAGCTAAACATTTGCACACCTGCACCCTTCAGAAGGTTCACATTATGATCATCAAACTGAGATCATTGACTAGGTTTTCACTTCCATTCTGGCTGAAGATAATATTTTGTTATCTGCAGTCCCTTGTTTTGTTCTTTTGTTCTACTACTACTACTGCTGTAGCACAGACCAGCAACTTGACCTAAGACTTCCTATACAATATGGCTCATTATTTGCAGACATAATATTTCAATGCAATGAAAGAATGAAGCCCAGCTGCGAGATTTTAAATGTGATTTGTTCTTCTTCCTCATTAAGGCGGAGATTGATAGCTTTTTGATTAGTTCGTGTGCCAGGGGTTATGGGCTGAAGGCAGGAGAATGGGGGTTAGAGCCATGATTGAATGGTGGAATAAACTTGATGGCCCAATGGCCTAATTCTGTTCCTATCATTTATAAATTCACAATGATTGGAGCTTTACGTATCAAACAAATTGATGTTATTTTGCTTGGCTAACAATAGAATTTAATCAAAATTAATCAAAAGCTCATTGTAAATTACATATAGCAAAATACAAATAAATCAATCTCAAATTGAATAACAGAGAGGAGACACGAGATAATTCAGATGCTGGAATCTGGACCAATAAACTGTCTGCTGGAGGGACTCAGCGGGTCCAGTAGCATTGTGGTGGGAAAGGAATTGTTGACATTTTGAGTTTAAACCCAGCATCAAGACTGAGAGGGGAGCTAGTCAGTATAAAGAGGAGAAAGTGAGTGGTGAGTCAGGGGACAGTGGGTGGTTGTTGGACCAGGAGGGGTAAAGGATGAGAAACAGGTCGACCCTAGGGATGAGGGATGAGGGATGGGGGATGGGGTGGAGTTAAGAGAAATAAAAAATGTGGTTAGGTAGGGGGAGGGAAGATTAAAGATGGCACAGCTGGATGAGCAATAAGCAGGAATACAAAGGCTACCAGTGCTGGAATCGGTTTAGTATGTAACGCGATGATGAGCAGCATTAGGGGAGAGGTGAGGGCCGATAGAACAGGAACCAGATGGGAAGGGGTGGGTGGGTACTGGAGAGGTCAATGGGTGAAAAAAATGGGTTGTAGGTGAATGGGACCTGGTTGTAGGAAAGGGGACGAAAAGGGTTAATGTGGGCCAGGAGTGGGGGTATGCGAAAGGGAATAAACATGGGAGGACCAGAGGAGGAACATCCTCATAAATCTTTGCACCCTTTCCAGTTTAATGACATCTTTCCTGGAGCAGAATGACCAGAACTGTATTCCACATTTGGCCTTACCAACATCGCATTCAACTGCAACATAACATCTCAACTACTGTACTCAATACTCTGACCAATGAAAGCTAGTGTCAAATAACCTCTTCATTACTGACCTATTAAGGCAAGTGTGCCAAATGCTTTCACTGCACACTCATAACATGATTAACTACTCACTTTCATGGATCAATACAGTACAGTGCAGTACAAGAAGTTTTGCAGCATATTAAAAATGTTTGAGTATTATCAACAAAAGCAAAACTTGCTGTTATCTAGAAAAACAAAGTGCTAACGAACTCAAAAGGCCAGACAGCATCTGTGGTGGGAAAGGAACAAACGATTTTTCAGGTCTGGATCCTTCCTTAGACTGATGAGGGTCCACAGCACTGTTTTTGCTCAAGATTACAGCAGTTGCTTATCTCATCCTGCTACTGACTAGAGTTGTATTTCAGCTGAAACACTTTCCCTAATTATGGCTGGAGCAGCTGCAGCTTCTAGGCCTTAATATGACAACCAGAAACATAGAAAATTAGGTGCTGGAGCAGGCTATTCAGCTCTTCAAGCCAGCACCACCATTCATTATGGCTGATCATCTAAAATCAGTACCCCATTTCTGCTTTTTCCCCATATCCCTTGATTCCTTTAGCCCGAAGAGCTAAATCTAACTCTCTCTTGAAAACATCCAATGAATTTGCCTCCACTGCCTCCTGTGGCAGATAATTCCACAGATTCACAATTCTCTGGGTGAAAAAATGTTTCCTCATCTCAGTCCTAAATGGCCTACCCCTTATTCTTAATCTGTGACCACTTGTTCTGGACTTCCCCAACATCGGGAACATTTTTCCTGCATCTAGCCTGTCCAATCGTTTAAGAATTCATCTCTCTCTGACTGTAAGGGACCGACATTTGTCTTCACTAATCTTTTCATTTTTACATATCTAAAGAAGCTTTTAGAGTCAGTTTTTATATTCTCTGCGAGCTTTCTTTCATGCTCTTTTTCCCTCCTCTTAATTAACTCCTTTGTCCTCCTTTGTTGAGTTCTAAATTTCTCCCAGTCCTCCGGTTTGCTGCTTCCTCTGGCCAATTTATATGCCTCTTCCTTGGATTTAACATTATACTTGATTTCCCTCTTTAGACATGTTGAGCTGCTTTCCCCATTTTATTTTTTCGCCTGACAGGGATGAACAATTTTTGGAGTTCATCCATGCAGTCTTTAAATCTTTGCATCTCCACCGTCAACCCTTTAAGTATAATTTGCCAGTCTATCCTAGCCAATTCCCATCTCACACCTTCAAAGTCTCCATTCTTTAAGTTCAGGACCCTATTCTCTGAATTAACCGTGTTACTTTCCATCCTAATAAAGTATTCCACCCTATTATGGTCACTGTTGCACAAGGGGCTTTGCACAACAAGATCGCTAACTAATCCTTCCTCATTACATAATACCCAGTCTAGGATGGCCTGTCCTCTAGTCGGTTCTTCCACAAATTGGTTTAAAAAACCATCCCATATACATTTCAGGACCAGTGGGGTACCTGGAGTATCACAAGTCATTCACTCATTCATGCCAAGCCAGCTTGGACGTGCAGTTGATACAAGACCACTTTCTGCCCCAGAAGGACACTATGTTTTTAATAGGTTTCATCAAAAAATGCTGGGGGTCATAGTTAACTTGCATTCAGCTTCTCGCATAGCACAGCTGCATTCATGATTTAGGAAGTGCTGATGATTGAGCACTATATTAAGTTCTTTGAAGTGTGAAAATGAGAATTTGAGCATGTACACAGTGATGGGTTGCTATTACTTTCTGCCAGGTTATATTATCAGATATATCAGACAAATAGTGGAAAACCCAGATGTACCAACCTGGTTGACAGAAACAGGCAAAGTTTAATAATTTAGGTGGAAAGCAAATTCATATTTACAATTAATGAATTGATATGTTATCCTATAAATGCAAGGAGACATAATAATAATAATAAGCATTTATTTTATATAGCGCTTTACCAGGTGCTCAAAGCGCTTTACAAAAACAGTCATAACATAAAAACAGACAAACTATCCTGTGGTGCACAGATTTTTTTACACAGGAGAGGCTGATCAATCAGTACACTATAATGTTTCCTCATCATTTACAAATAAATGTACACCAAGAAAAAGTAATGCCTGACTTCTTTCTGAAGACCATGAACACAGAACGTCTTCCCACTGAATTTCAATTTGCTGACGTCAGACCTGGAAAAGAGAAAAAAAATTATGGGAAAAATTATAGCATAAAGTAAGAACACAATACAAGTGATCAAAACACATTAGTCCCATGCACATGAAAAAAGTGGAAATCAAAAACTGAAGGCTGGTAATGTAAATCAAAAGCAGAAAATGCATCCTTTCATCAGTTTTAAAGGAAGATAATTGCCTTGAAAGATGAACACTATTTTCGCTCCACTGATGCTGTCGAGCCTACTATTCCCAAAAGTGTTAATAATAGGTGTACAATATACCAAAGAATATCATGCTTGACTCAGACTGGACAATGCATTTGCCTCTCCCCACATCGCCATGGGCTGTGTAGCTCCCAACATCCCAGAGGGGCATCCTGATCTGCTGTCCCCAGAGAATTCTAAGCGATTGTTTAGGCTGTCAAGCAACATATTTTACTAAATGTTTCAAATAATCCAAGCCATTTAAAAACAATTGAAATGCAATTAAAAAAGAATATATTTTTTAATGGTTTACCAATGTACATGAATTTAAAACATTAATATTAATAAGCTTCACTTAGCTATTCAATGAAGGTCAGAACCACATTTGAATGAATGGTGCCAGACCAGA
This sequence comes from Rhinoraja longicauda, assembly GCF_053455715.1. Lineage (NCBI taxonomy): Eukaryota > Metazoa > Chordata > Chondrichthyes > Rajiformes > Arhynchobatidae > Rhinoraja > Rhinoraja longicauda. The sequence continues at coordinate 56,764,709 of NC_135955.1, read as the reverse complement.
TGGCTGGTGTAAAGCCGGTGGCCAAATACAATATAGTGGGCCTTTCATGTCAGTATGAACAGGAACTGATGTTGGGTTCAGTGCTGAATCTAGCGGTGGAGCAAGGTGTGAGATGCACATACCATATTTTCACACTGCAGAGTCCAAAATGTATTGACACATGTTATTTAGTTTATTTATACCTGACGGTAATTTCAATTATTACATTGTGACAGAATTTGGTTATCTAACAGAAGTCGAGTTTTGAAATTTAACTCGGGTCTTGAACTTTTCATTAATTGAGTGACAGAAGTTTTTTGGGAAAAGATATCCAGATTTCCACTGACCTTTCTATGAAGCTTTTCTGACAATAACCTTGAACAGCTTATTTCTAATTTTGGGGTTATGTCCCATTGTTCTAAACTTATTCACCAGAGAAAATTACTTCTCAGCTGTATGAAACACTTTATTCATCTTAAACTGTACCACCACTTTGTAATTTTCAAGGGATAATAAATCTATTCACTCATATAACTCTTCCTGTATATCCAATCAAAAATAATAATGGGCATAAAGTGCATGTTATTCTTTGGAAAAATAGTAATCTTTGGCCACATTAAATTTCCACCCAGTTAAGACCCTTTCATGATTTCAATTGACAATAAGAATAAAAGGGAGGCCATTTAAAACTGAGATGAGAAAAAACTTTTTCACCCAGAGTTAAGAATTTGTGGAATTCTCTGCCACAGAAGGCAGTAGAGGCCAATTCACTGGATGAATTTAAAAGAGATTTAGATAGTGCTCTTGGGGCTAGCGGAATCAAGGGGTATGGGGAGAAACCAGGCACGGGTTACTGATTGTGGATGATCAGCCATGATCACAATGAATGGCAGTGCTGGCTCAAAGGGTCAAATGGCCTCCTCCTGCACCTATTTTCTACGTAGAAGTGTCAATAATTAACTAAATTATATCAAAGTAGGCTGTGGTGGTTTAATTGTGGCCTATACAATTTTCTGGTCTTTACCTTGGTACATTTCCGAATCATCTATTTATCTATATTTTCTATAGATTACAATAGCAACAATGGGCAGATGGGCATTTAAAATGGAGCAGCATGCTTAACCATTCTTTACTCACCCTTATCCAATGAGCAGCAATTTTAAATTTCAGGTTGCATTAAACTAACTTCAACTCACCTAAAAATCCATTTTGATTAAAATCCAAAATTACATGTTATTGTTACCCAAGGCATGGATAATAACTGCAGACAAGGCAGGAGGGCGACCAAAGCAAGATTTTTCCATTACTTAGTGAGACAAGACAAGCAAAAGTGGTCCTCCTGTTCCCCTCACTACCATAGGTTTCCTGATAAATATTCTGACCAAAATTCCTTATCCATCGAGGATTCCCCTGCATCGCAGCAGCGTTGCACCAATACCCCACTCAATTTCAAAAGCTAGAAGCCACTTCCTTCCCTCTAATCCAACCACAGCTCAGTCCGTCATAGGCATCATCAAGAGCATCCACATGAGGCACTGCCTCAAAAAGACAGTATCTATCATTATGGATCCTCACCATCCGGGCCCTGCCCGCTTCTCGGCACTACCATCGGGCAGGAGGTGCAGAAGCCTGAGATCCCATACCACCAGTTACAGAAATATACTTTCTTACAACTCTCAGGTACTTGAACTGACCTGCACATCCCTAACCCTACCTCAGCAATAGAACCACCTCTTGCACTGCCAAGAACTTGTTGTCTAAAGTGTTTTGGATGGCAGTTTCTGAGGTTTATTTTCCTCATCACATTAACAATTTTTTTTCACGTAGTCATTTTTGGTATCTGGTATAACTTGTCTGGAAATTATGCGTAATTATATATTGAAGGGATTTGAGTGGTATCATATCCACATGGCAGTTTCTGAGGTTTATTTTCCTCATCACATTAAGAGGTGATTTTATTGGCAAATGTTGTCTGAGTCTATGCTCCTGTGATGCTGCTGCGAGATTTTCATTGTACCTGTACCTGTTCCACAAGGCAACAATCCTGACATTGGCAGATTCTAAAATCAATGAGGATCAACCTTGGACATCAGCACACTGTCATTAGTGTCTAGAGTGAGATTCAGTAACAGTGCAAATAACTCAATGCATCGAAACAAAAACAAGAAAATAATTTTGTGGCAAAAAGTCAATCGAGATTATTCTAGATGGCCCAATCAGAGGAAAACCACCTGGACAACCTGTATTGCTACATCAGAAGAAAACCAGATGGACAACCTGTGTTGCTGCATCTTTCAATTATAAAGAGTGCAAGAGCAACACCTGTATAACAAAGAGACTTGCATTTGAATACCATTTTTTAAATATCCTGACATAATTACATCAGTGAAATATTGTTGAAGTGTACTTGTATTTAATATTACTATAAGGTGATGTGAAAAAAAACATTTGGCAATAAAATCACTACTCATCGTGATGATGAAAATAAATCCCAGAAACTATCATGTAGATATGATACCATTCAAAATCCTTCGATATATAAAAACCATGGTTTCATAACCAGTTATATCATAAAAAAGCCATAAATATTACTTACGGTATAAAATGACCAGTTACACAAGGATAATTTTAGTGCATCTTATCAGTACCAAATGCAACATATTGTCATAGTCAAGTGAGATATATACAGATAAAGTTTTGCTGATATAAAAATGGATATCGACCCTGCTGAGGTAGGGTTAGGGTTGTGCGAGCAAGTACTGTTTACCATTTTATGAGGTGGATCCGTTTAGTCCCTTGGAACACGACAAAACCTGTGGCAGTGAACCCTATGAAAGCTGTTGCCCCTGAGGAATCCTGAAAGATAAAAGACAAATAGTTACAATTCCTTCAAGAGATTATCTAAAAAGGCCACAAACTGTTCTCAGAATGATATTCTATCTGCTGTTTCAAAGGCAGGGTTGAAAAGCATAGATGATTTGGTCAAATTTCCCCTCACTGAATTTGTAGTCAGAGGATTAATTTGATTACATCAGTAGCATAAATCTGTGCTTATTCTATTAGCAGAATAAACTCTTTGTAAAGTCATTGGTAAGGTTTTAACAAACTTGCTGCCAGCCCTAAAATAATTTTACAATAAACTAATAAATACAAAATCATTATCATTCTATTTTACACTACGACATTTAGATGTTGTATGTTCTTATATCTTCCTGTGATTTATAATTATCTTAATTCAATTTTTGACATGCAGTATTGAATCAAAATATAAATTGAAACTGTGCAACTTTGCACATCTCTGATTACCATATTATCAAATCTGGAAAATGTGGAATAAAGATAAAAGATATAATGCAACGATACAAGAAATACTCTTTTCTTCCTATGTCATTAGATATCAAATTCCAAATTACTGACTCTATCTACACTGTCTGGCAATTTCAGCTTTTAATTTATGCTTTATCAACTAAACTAAACTTGCAACATTCATACCAAAACTGTAAATAACCATAATGAATGGCTGAATATATTTTCCTCTTTAAAAAGAGGTAAGGGCTGACCTAAAAAAAGTTTTAGAAACTATAAAAGAGGTTCAACAAGTTACACTGAGAAATGATCAGCTGCGTCATGCTGAACTTTAGGTATGATCCTTAGAGAAACGCTTAAAATTCTCCTAGGATAGTTATTGGTCTGTTAATTCAAAGGTACAGCTAATCCATTCTTGCTGCATTGAACCTGCTGATGAATTTGCACATCTCACCTCCCACTCTACCCTGTACTCATTACTAAGTCATGGTCACGGAGAGTCGAATGGGGGGCTGTGGCGGTGTTCCATAATGTATGAAGTAGAGGGCCTGATACATTTATATCTGGTCCATCAGCTTTAGGCCCCTTTCAAGTGAAGCGTATCAGAAACCTTCACAAAAATTAAAGAAAGCTTTTTTAAAAAACTTTATTTTAATTAATATCAATGTTTGTAATTAATTCACATAAGTTGAAGATGATTTCAATGTATTTTTCTTTCTTTATTATTTTTCCAATTGTTTGTAAATGTCTGATTATCAGATAATTCCCAACCTTCTGCATTCTGTGGGTGAATGTTTAGATTCAACCACCTGTTACCTTGTCATCCTGCCTTCTGGACAACTGTTGCAGCACAGATGGAAGGATGTTGGATGTGGTGCAACCACAGAAACCTGCACAGCTCTGGATATCCTGCAAAAAGCCAGTTTGAGGCTCTGACCAACTGCACCACAATCCAGCAGAATGTTATGACTTCTGGCGAAGTCCAAAACTAAGGACTATAAACATAATAGAGTCAATAATAAAGTACACGATTTTGCTTCCCATTATGTATTTCAGATGAATAGTATAAATGTTTTTCAAAGTAAATTGGAGAAGCACATGTGGGAGAGAGGAATACAAATGATTTCAGAGTAGATTAAATTTGGTAGGAAGAAATATGAATGAGTTGTGTGGGGCGTAGACACCAACACAGTTCAATTGGCTGAATTGTTTTTTGAATAGTACATTCAATGTAGCTCTATATGACCTAAATGGCCAAGTAAGATGACGACTTTCTTTAAATTTATCTACAGACAACGCAGCAATTTGAAAATTACTCTGTTTTAGATTTCCTCTGATATTCAGCTTACTCCTCCCTAAAATTCTAGCTTCTCGCATACTGAGTTAATTTTCTGCCTATGGGGTTAAAAGGTTATTTGATTTTCAGCAGCAGCATCCTAATTGCTAACTATTTACTGATGGTGATGTGGTTGATTTTTAACTCTCACTGGAGTAAATATTTCTCCACCATAACCAAATGAACCATTGAGGCAACTCGAACAATTTCCACGATATTTTGTAATTGTGGTTTTCTATCTTCACAATAGAAAGTACAAGAATCATATTTGAAACCACTTGAAACAAATAGTTTACAGAGTGTGGAACTTGATATTAGTAAATAAAATGTACAAGGGAATTTTGTGAGGATAGAAACTGATAAGCCCTTGGATCAGATCTCAAAGAGGGGGCTTTGGAGATCATCATGTTTTGAACTGCCATATTTCTTATGTTACAGAATGGTCAATGTGGATTGAAAAATTACAAATGTAAGAGAAATGTTCAAGAAAGGAGAGTGAGAAAACAGGCAAATGTTAGAACATTTATTAGGATTCTTGCATCCGGCCAATTATAACATAATAAGAAAATAATGATAATAGTTTAGTGAAAGAAACAATTTGTCAAATCCTTGAGAGATTGCTGAAGTTGTAACTAGTTATGTAAATAGTATATTTGTTCTTATACAAGGCATTTAATAATGTGACACCACAATATTGTTATGCAAGATTCAAGTGTATTGGATTGGAGGTAATACATTAGCAAGAACCACAAGGACATGTGTTTCCTCCCATATCCCAAAGACATGCAGGTTTGTAGGTTAATTGGCCTTGTAAAATTTCTCCCAGTGTGTAAGTAGATGAGAAAATGGGATAACGTAAAGCTAGTGTGAATGAGTGTTCAATGGTCAGCATGGACTGGGTGGGCCAAAGTGCCTTGTTTCTATGCTGTGTCTCTAAACTAAACAAAAAATGTTTATCAATTTGCAGGAAACAAATTCCGTGCCTTTGTCTGAGGTTTCAGTTCAGTTTCAGTTTTGTTTATTGTCACATGTACCAAGGTACAGTGAAAAGTTTTTTATCACGTGTTAACCAGTCAGCAGAAAGACAATACATGATCACAATCGATCCATTTACAGTGTATAGATACATGGAAAAGGTCACTCAAACCTAAGTCAATGGGATTGATGGCAGTAAGGCTAAAAAACCTAGCGTAGGTTCACTACGTTAATTCCCGGAATGGCGGGATTGTCGTATGTTGAAAGACTGGAGCGACTGGGATACACTGGAATTTAGAAGGATGAGAGGGGATCTTATTGAAACATACAAGATTTTTAAAGGTGTGGACATGCTAGAGGCAGGAAACATGTTCACAATGTTGGGGGAGTGCAGAACCAGGGGGCACAGTTTAAGAATAAGGGGTAGGCCATTTAGAACAAAGATGAGGAAAAACTTTTTCACTCAGAGAGTTGTAAATCTGTGGAATTCTCTGCCTCAAAAGGCAATGGAGGCCAATTCTCTGGATCTAACTCTTTCAAGAGAGAGTTAGATAGAGCTCTTAATGATAGCAGAGTCAGGAGGTATGGGGAGAGGGCAGGAACGGGGTACTGATTGTGGATCAGCCATGATCACATTGAATGTCAGTGCTGGCTCGAAGGGCCGAATGGCCTACTCTTGCACCTATTGTCTATTGAATGAAGAATTATTCAAATATTCAGGGATTAATGAAGTACGCAGGTCTAGGTTCTACGATCTAGATAGGGGTGAACTGGATATGCCAGTTAAGGGCCTGTCCCACTTAGGCAATTTTTTAGGTGACTGCCGACGACTGTCAAAGTCGTAGCAGATCGGCAACATTTTCTTTTACCCTACAACAATGACCACGACATTGCCGAGTCAGGTCGAGATTACACCGTCTTCGGAAACATCGCAAAATTTCCACGCTTATCAATGCTTCGGCGTCTTAATTTTCGCTAAAATCACTGTTCAGGAAGATGGCGGCGCTGCCCTAGCAGCTGCGGCTTACCTGCAGTCCATTTGTCTTTGTGTTTTTGTTGTTTTTGTTGTCTTAATTGTAGTTGTGATGTGGTGTTTTTGTGTTTGTGTACTATGTGTGTATGTGGGGGGGAGGGGGGGAACTGTAACATTGTAAATATGTGTCCCTTCCGAACGGAGACCCGACCTTTGTGTTCTGGGCCGTGTCTCCATTCCTGCTGCGGCCTACCATCGGCCCAACTCCTGGAGCTGGCGGCCTCCAGGGCTCTGGTTCGCAGAGCCCGCGGACCAGACTCACCATCAGCGGAGCCGGCCGTTCTCGGAGGCTGCGGGAGCGGCTGCGACTCGCCTTAGGCTCGGGCCGCGTGGATGCCGACATCGGGAGCTCCGGCAGCGGCAGCGTGTTCGCCCGCCCCGGATCGCGGGGCTTGGGTCGGCCCGCCGCGGATATTTCACCGTCCGGCGCGGCCTGAAATAGGCCACGGAATTTTCTCTGCTCGGCGGGGGCTTCAATGTCGGGAGCCCCGACCGCCCCGACTTACAGCGGGGCTTGGGTCGGCCCGTTGCGGACATTTCACCGTCCGGCGCAGCCTGGAACATGGCAACGACAACAGCCTGACCGCAGGAGAAGAAGGCAGGGGAAGAGAAAAAGACATTCTGGCCTTCCATCACAGTGAGGAGGGGACTGGAGGAGACTCACTGTGATGGATGTTTCTTTTTGGGGGGTTTTGTGTTGGTTGGGGTTGTGTAATTTGCTTATTTTATTGCTCTTATTGTTGGACTGTGGGTGACGAAATTTCGTCCAAAAAACTTGTTTTTTGGATGACAAATAAAGATATCTTGAATCTTGAATCTTGAATTACTTGAGAGTTTTGAAATATAACATCTTGCCCAGGTTACTTGAAAACCAAGCTTCACGGTAACAAGGCATAAACTGGATTGACTTCCAGTTTCCTAATAGCAGTATTAAAAAAAAAAATTTTTAAAGTGGTTAAATGGATTTTTGTGCGAAGTGTGGGCATTCTTTGAAAATGTACGGGATCTGGTTTCTGCGTTGCATATCTGGGTTGGAAGCCTACTTTAAATGTAATCGCTGATGGCCATAAACATCGCAAAAATTCCCACACTTACCTGACCGTCAAACTGTCGCCTCCAATCTACCTGTCAAATGTCCTGACGGTAAATAAATTGGTTAAACACAAGTATTTTATGGTATCTTCAAATGACTTTACTTAATTTTATATCACGTGCTTCTAAATGCATCTAAGAGAACCTAGCAAACCTGGGGACAGCATGCGACAGCGCCCGCAATAAGCAGCGATACCTGGCGACAAGCCAGCTGTCGCCGAGAAATTTCATACCGGTTGATTTCTCAGCGACATGCCGAGATCCACTACGATTCTTTGAAGACTCCTCATGATCATGTCCGCGACACCCCGGCGAACTGTCGGCGACAAACTAGTCACCGGCAGTCGCCTTAAAATCGCCTTAGTGGGACAGCCCCTTGCGCCTCTTCCTAAAAATGCAGGGAAGTTAATGGGAAAAATGACCAGAACTTGTATATACTGCAAAGCTGATGCATATTTAATAAAATGCGCAACCTCAAGTTTAAAGAATAACTTACAGAGTTCTGGAAACATTGGCTGGGAATTTCCTCGGAGCTGCTCCCTCTCCGCCGCACTTCTGGAGAAGTTACGGCGGCCTGTTTGCACGAAAACACTGGCTGGGTTCAGGAGCAAAGGGAAAACGAGTTATGGAAGGGAGAATTACATTAGGTTTTAGATCGTACTGTCTTTGATGATTCTAAGTGAACAGGTTAGTTACTAATTAAACATCTTTAGTTACTTTTTCTGGAATTTATCTCACATTAGGGCGAATGGATTTAGAGATGAAAAATGTATTACAAAATATCATGAAGATGATTTAGGTTAAGTTTAGTAATCCTTAGGATCGGCTCAGAAATATTTCATGAAAATGGTACAATGATAGAAAAATAACAGCAGTGAGTGTGATTTAATGAAAAAAAAATCTAGACAAACCAAAAATTTGATTATTTAGAATTAGTTGTCAATCCAAAATGCTCAGAGTATTGAAATGTCTGATGAAGTCTTCATAATTGCCTTGTCTTCAACAAGAGACATATTATTGTACTCAGTTTGTCACGAAAACATAAGTAGTTTGAATCTCTTTTGAGACACAGCTAATAATAGGTTCATTTCACCACACGCGCGCTAATAAAATGGATTTCAGATCTACCGTTACCTACATTTTGCAAACCTTCCAGAATCCCAGGAGCCCACTCACACAGCCCATCAAATCAAGAAAGGGGCCTTTAGGAGTATGATATTGGCACTGGGAGTGGAGGACATGCCCAAGCCTAATTAGTGAGTCAAGACTTAGAAACATAGAAACATAGAAAATAGGTGCAGGAGTAGGCCATTCGGCCCTTCGAGCCTGCACCGCCATTCAATATGATCATGGCTGATCATTCAGCTCAGTAGCCTGTACCTGCCTTCTCTCCATACCCCCTGATCCCTTTAGCAAAAAGGGCCACATCTAACTCCCTCTTAAATATAGCCAATGAACTGGCCTCAACTACCTTCTGTGGCAGAGAATTCCACAGACTCACCACTCTCTGTGTGAAGAAATGTTTTCTCATCTCGGTCTTAAAAGACTTCCCCCTTATCCTTAAGCTGTGACCCCTGGTTCTGGACTCCCCCAACATCGGGAACAATCTTCCCGCATCTAGCCTCTCCAACCCCTTAAGAATTTTATATGTTTCTATAAGATCCCCCCTCAGTCTTCTAAATTCCAGCGAGTACAAGCCCAGTCTATCTAGTCTTTCCTCATATGTAAGTCCCGCCATCCCAGGGATCAATCTGGTGAACCTTCTCTGTACTCCCTCTAAGGCAAGAACGTCTTTCCTCAGGTTAGGAGACCAAAACTGCACACAATACTCCAGGTGCGGTCTCACCAAGGCCCTGTACAACTGCAGCAGAACCTCCCTGCTCCTAAACTCAAATCCTCTTGCTATGAATGCCAACATACCATTCGCTTTCTTCACTGCCTGCTGCACCTGCATGCTTGCTTTCAATGACTGGTGCACCATGACACCCAGGTCACGTTGCATCTCCCCTTCTCCCAATCGGTCACCATTCAGGTAATACTCTGCTTTCCTGTTCTTGCCGCCAAAGTGGATAACCTCACATTTATCCACATTATATTGCATCTGCCATGCATTTGCCCACTCGCCTAATCTATCCAAGTCACTCTGCAGCCTCCTAGCATCCTCCTCGCAGCTAACACTGCCACCCAGCTTCGTGTCATCCGCAAACATAGAGATGTTGCATTCAATTCCCTCGTCCAAATAATTAATATCAAGTCAAGTCAAGTCAAGTCAAATTTATTTGTCACATATACATACTCGATGTGCAGTGAAATGAAAGTGGCAATGCCTGCGGGTTGTGCACAAAAAGAATTACAGCATATAAATAAAGTTAATAAGTTACTAAACATAGCACAAAAAGTGTCGACAAAAATTTAGTCTCTGGGGTTATAAAAATTGACAGTCCTGATGGCCTGTGGGAAGAAGCTCCGTCTCATCCTCTCCGTTTTCACAGCGTGACAGCGGAGACGTTTGCCTGATCGTAGCATCTGGAACAGTCCGTTACTGGGGTGGCAGGGGTCCCTCATGATCTTGCTTGCTCTGGATCTGCACCTCCTGATGTATAGGTCCTGCAGGGGGACGAGTGTAGTTCCCATGGTGCGTTCTGCCGAACGCACTACTCTCTGCAGGGCCATCCTGTCCTGGGCAGAGCTGTTCCCAAACCAGACTGTAATGTTGCCGGACAGGATGCTCTCTTCTTCCAGAGTAGAAGCAATGAAGGATCCTCAGCGACACTCTGAATTTCCTCAGTTGTCTAAGGTGGTAAAGGCGCTGCTTAGCCTTACCCACCAGTGCGGCAATGTGCGTTGCCCACGTCAGATCCTCTGCGATGCGGACTCCCAAGTATTTGAAACTGCTCACCCTATCCACAATAGACCCATTTATCTCGAGTGGCGTGTACGTCCTTGGATGTTTAGCCCTTCTGAAGTCCACAATCAGCTCCTTTGTTTTAGTGACATTCAAGAGGAGGCTATTGTCCTGACACCAGAGTGCCAGATCAGCCACCTCCTCCCGGTAGGCCTTCTCATCGTTGTTGGAGATCCGGCCCACCACCACAGTGTCATCAGCAAACTTGATGATGGAGTTTGAGCTGAACCTGGCCCCACAGTCATGTGTGTACAGGGAGTACAGTAGGGGGCTAAGGACGCAGCCCTGGGGGGATCCTATGTTCAGGGTGAGGGAGCTAGATGTGTGTTCCCCCATCCTGACCACTTGGGGCCTGGCAGTGAGAAAGTCCAGGACCCAGGCACACAGAGGGGTGCTAAGCCCCAGTTCCAGCAGCTTCTCAACCAGTCTGCTGGGGACTATTGTGTTGAATGCTGAACTAAAGTCAATGAACAGCATCCTCACATAGCCCCCCTGGCTGTCCAGATGAGAGAGAGCGGTGTGTAGAACCTGGGAGACCGCATCATCCGTGGACCTGTTCGGACGGTATGCGAACTGTAGTGGGTCCATGTTGCGAGGAAGGAGGGCGCAGATGTGCTTCTTAACTAGCCTCTCAAAGCATTTCATGACAACCGAGGTGAGGGCCACCGGTTGGTAGTCATTTAAACACGCTGGAGAGGCATTCTTTGGCACCGGTACAATGATGGATCTTTTGAAGCATGCAGGGACCACGGACTTTGCCAAGGAGTGGTTGAATATTGTGGTGAGCACTGGAGCAAGCTGAGTAGCACAAGACTTTAGTACTCGCCCAGATATACCATCTGGGCCTCCAGCTTTCCTCGTGTTCACACGCGTCAGAGCCCACCTCACCTCATGCTCGGACACCGAGAATGTGTGCACATCCCCGGCGGTGGATCCCCCTCCAGCCTCGCTAGCCAGTGCCCCTTCGGTGCTGTTTTTAGACGGCGAGCTGGTGGTGTTACCCGTCTCAAACCGTGCGTAAAAAGAGTTCAGGTCATCAGCTAAGGAGGAGCCGGCACTTCCGGTTGAGGGGGTGCTGGAGCTGTAGCTAGTTATAGTCCGTAGCCCCTGCCAAAGGCGCCTGGTGTCCTGCTGCTCCATCTGTGACTCCATCTTGTCCCGGTACCTCTTTTTTGCATCCTTCACTGCCCTTCGCAGTCGGTAGGACTCTCCCTTGTAGTCGTCCATGTTGCCGGATGCCAGGCCGGAGTTGTAAGCAGCGGTGCGAGCATTCAAGGCCACGCGAATAGACCTGTCCACCCAGGGTTTTTGGTTAGGGAAGATACTGACCCTTATGGGGATGATGGTATCGGCTATTGTGGCAATGAAGTCCGTAACCACTTCCGCAAACTCATTTACGTCTCTGGAACTTGCTTGGAACATGTTCCAGTCGACTTCGCTCAGTGCATCCTGCAGCATGGCCTCTGAATGGTCAGCCCACCGCTTTACGTCCCTCGTCACTGTCGCTTCCCGTACTATCCGTTGTTTGTACTCCGGCAGCAGGAAAATGGCAGCGTGGTCAGATTTCCCAAAAGGAGGGAGAGAAACGGCCTTGTAGCCTTTCCTGAACGGCGTGTAGCAGTGGTCCAAAGTTCTTTCCCCCCTGGTGACATACGTGATGTGTTGGTAGAAGTTGGGCATGACCTTTTTGAGATTTCCCCTATTCAAGTCTCCAGCCACCGGCACAGCCGCATCAGGGTTCTTGTTTTGGTGTTGACACAACACATCGTGTAGGGTGGACAGTGCCACGTCGGTGTCCGCATGCGGTGGGATATAGACGGCTGTGATGATCACCGAGCTGAACTCCCGGGGTAGGTAGAATGGTCGGCATAAGATAGTTAGATGTTCCAGGTCCGGCGAGCAGGAACGAGAATATTTGATGATCTCTAATATTCCCAGGATTACACCAGTTATTATTGGTCAAGAAGCAGACTCCTCCGCCCTTGGATTTCCCGGATTCTTCCGTTCTGTCCGCCCGGAAAACAGTGAAGGACTCGGATGGGCAGATCACCTGGTCAGGCACCAGCGGGGTCAGCCATGTTTCGGTCAGACAAAGGATGTTACAGTTCTTTATGTCCCTCTGGAATCTGGTCCTTGCCCTCAGGTCATCCAGCTTGTTCGCCAGGGACTGGACGTTGGCCAGAAGTATGCTGGGCAGAGGTGGACGCAAGGCTTGGGTTCTCAGCCTGTTCCGAATCCCCCCTCGCTTCCCTCGGTGTTTTTTCCGACTTTCCCACTGACCTGCGCTCCCACTGCTGCTGCCGCGGTGCGCTCCTTTGATGATCTCTATTGGTATATCGGTGAGTAGATTTCTGTTTAATAGTGCTCCTGTAGCGCTCGAGTTTAATTTTACGAGCATTTCCCGGTCGTACATTGGTTAATGCTAAGTGCTAGCACACGCTAGAGCACTTAGGGATAATTTTAAAGTAAACATACCAGTTTAAAACGCACAGTTCCCGCAGAGCTACCACGACGGCGACTGGACTGGACCGCGCCATCGACCATACACTGTAAATAACTGGGGTCCCAGCACTGAGCCTTGCCTTGCGGTACCCCACTAGTCACTGCCTGCCATTCCGAAAAGGACCCGTTTATTCCTACTCTTTGCTTCCTGTCCGCCAACCAATTTTCTATCCACCTCAACACTGAACCCTCAATACCGTGTGCTTTAAGTTTGTACACCAATCTCCTATGTGGGACCTTGTCGAAGGCCTTCTGAAAGTCCAGATATAACACATCGACTGGTTCTCCCTTATCCACTCTACTAGTTACATCCTCGAAAAATTCTATAAGAGGCTTCCTGCTCTGCATTTAGTAACTCCTACATTCTTTTGTTTATGTTCTCATTCTCTCTCTCTTCCCATTCACTTATTGACCAGGTAATCCTGTTTACATTATATTCACATGGTCACCTTGGCTACACCCAACATAACTCCATGGTTAACCTGGTGACATGGTCCCTATCCTACTCACCCTCCCTGCAGCTTAACAAGCTTCTTTTCTCTTTCCCAGTTTTGACGAAAGGTCATCAACTTGAATTTTTTACTCTATTCCTGCCCCAAAGTTCTTGTATGATCTGAGTATTTCCACCATTTTCTGTTTTTATTTTTGATTTTCAGCAAATGCAGTTTTACTTCATTCCCAATTTTTTCTCTAACACTTTTTATCAACTAGAATAAGAACTGGAATGAGCCACGCAAATTATTTTTAAAATATATATATTTATTTTCAGATGTGGCATCACTGGCAAGACTGGTATTTATTGCCCATCCCCAATTGCACTTGAGAAGGTGAGGGGTAAGTCAAGTTATTGAACAACTGCAGTCCTTTTGCTGAAGGTACTCCCCAGTTCTATAAAGTAGGGATTGCAGAACTTAGATCCAACAATGAAGGAACAGCGATATTATTTCCATGTCAGTAATGTGTGCAGCATTAATGGGGGCATACAAGTTCTCATATATCTATTCCCCCAGACCTTCTTTGTGGTGGAGGTAGTGTGCTAAGATGTTCTACTGGAGTAACCTAGGTGAGTAAATGTAGTACAATTTGTGTATGGTCACACTTTAGGTACTGTGCACCAATGGTGGAAGTAATGAGTAGTCGTAGAGTCAAAGTCATACAGCTCTGAATCAGGCTCTTTGGCCCAACTCATCTGTGATGACTAGGTTTTATAACTGAGATACTCCCAGGTTTGCATTAGGCCCATATCACTTTACACCTTTCCTATCCACGTATCTATGTAAATGTCTTTTAAATGTTGCCATTGTACCAGCCCCTACAGCTTCTTCTGACAGTTCGTTCCATATATACAACAGCCTCTGTGCGAAGAAATTGCCTCTGTTCTCATTTAAATCTTTCCCCTCTTACCATAAACCTGTACCCTCTAGTCTGGACACCTCTACTCTGGGAAAAAGATTATGACCATTCGTCTTATATACACCTCTTATCATTTTGTGCATCTCTATAAAATCACCCCTCAGCCTCCTACGCTCCAGGGAAAAAAGTTCCAGCTTGTCCAGCCCCTCCTTATAATTCAAACGTCAAAATCTTTTCTGCATCCTTTCCAGCTTAATGAAACCTTCCTACAGCTAGATGACCAGAACTGCACATAAAACTCCAAATGTGGCCTCACCAACATCTTGTTCAGCTGTAGTATGATGTCCTAATTCCTGTACTTAATACCCTTTAAGATGAAGGCAAGTGTGCCAAATGCCTTCTTTACCACCCTATTTATGTGTGATGCACTTTCAGGGAAATACATAATTGTACCACTAAATCTCTCTGCTGCACAACACTCACAAGGGCCTTACCATTTGCTATGCAAGTCCTGCCCTGGTTTAAATTACCAAAACTCAATACCATTATCTGAATTAAACTCTATCTGGCATTCCTCAGCCCACAGGCCCAGTTGATCCAGAATCAATTTGTAAACTTCAATAGCCTTCCTCACTGTCCATTATACCACTAATTTTAGTCACCCAAACTGTTAATATAGATGACAAACAATAAGTGGATCCAATGCAGATTCCTGAGGCACACCACTGGTCACAGGCTTCCAATCAGGAAAACAACCCTCCACCATCACCCTCTGACTGCTACCACCAAGCCAATTTTGAATCCAGTCAGCTAGCTCACCCTGAATCTCATGCAAACTAATCTTCTGGACCAGCTTACTATGCATGAAAATTTATGATCAATGCTTTTTTAATTATTGTATGTGTCAGTTGAGCAAACCACCTCTATAAAGTTAAACGTTATAATTATGTTTTTCAACCATGCGACATGTATTTTTATTATAAGCGCATACCAGCATCTTTATGTCTACAAAAAAACTCTGTTTAGGATGGCAGATGGTAATTACATTTATAGGTTAATAATGGTAGTGTAAATCCTTGTTGATGGTAACAAAGTGTTATTATTAGAGAAAGCCAAGCTGAGGTAAGATATCTATTGCACATCTGAAAAATGCCTAAAAGACACAATAAAATGAAGATAGGATTATTTATAAGGATGATTGTTTCCCAATGCTGCTCTGCATAGTGGCAGAAGAAATAAATAAATTGATTTTGAAAAACAGTAACAATAGAACAAGATGGCATTAAATAGAAAATCAATTGGTTCATATAAAATAGAACACTGTGAAAGGGTGCTGCACCAATGCAGAAGTGGTTTGGGCCCAATGGGTCCACTTGGTTTAGTCACATATAAAGAGGTCAGTGAATGCCATACTGATCACCACTGAAGTATACATAATAAGCAGATTAAGACACCAATTAATCACTAAATAACTAAAGCTGCTAAACTGGAGTTCAGTGCTCCTTCTCAAAACTACACATAATTGATTATTTGTTCAACAACAGGAAGAACCTTTACCTGAGCTATTTCACAGGATCGTGAACTACTTTGAAGTTAGTTGTTGGATATTTTCTACATGCTGCTTCGACAATTGCACAAGGATTTTTTAATTTCTGTACATATTTTAAATCCTTGAACTCCATGGGTGCAGCATAGGGTTGCAGCAGCTGCTGCTGCTGCGGCCTCACGGCTCCAGGGACTCAGGCTTGATCCTGACTTCTGGTCATCCATTAACTACAAGGTTTCCAGCCAGGTTCTCTATTCTCCTCCAATGTCCCAAAGATGTGCTGGTAGTTTAAGTGACTAATTTGAATTATCTCTGAGTTTCGATAAGTGGCAGAAGAATCAAAGGGGAATTAATCATAGAGTCATAGAGTTATAGAGTGGCACAGTGTGGAAACAGGCCTTTCGGCCCAACTTGCCCACACCGACCAACAATGTCCCAGCTACACTAGTCCCACCTGCCTGCGCTTGGCCCACATCCCTCCAAACCTGTCCCATCCATGCATCTGTCTAACTGTTTCTTAAACGATGAGATAGTCCCAGCCTCAACTCCCTCCTCTGGTTGCTTGTTCTATACACCCACCACCCTTTATGCGAAAAAGTTTCCCCTCGGGTTCCTATTAAATATTTCCCCCTTCACCTTGATCCTATGTCCTCTGGTCCTCGATTCCCCTACTCTGGGCAAGAGACTCTGTGCATCTACCTGATCTATTCCTCTCATGATTTTGTACATTGATGGGAATTGATGGGAATGTGAGAGACAATAAGTGGCAAGACTTCAGGGAAATAGTGATGGAATGGGATGAGAGGGATTGCTCTGGTCAGAACCACTATAGATCCAATATGCTCAAAGAATTTCTCCTGTGTGGTTACCAGTGAATAATATCATGCCACTTTGTCTCGAATACATTTTTTTTGCACAAAACAATTGGTCACTGTTCTTTTAATGAGCATTCCTGATAGAATAAGGCATGACTTGGAAATTAGCCAAGGGCTTTCAGAAAACAATAAGCAACTAGAGCATGAAGAAGGAGAAAACAAAGGTCTTAGAAGAAAACCCTTTTCGTACAAAGTCTTCAGGAAACAATGAACTAGTCTCATAAAAATACACCACCTGCTTCAGACAAATCGTCAAACTTATAGCCACACGTTGATGACTTTTTAGGTGGTTTTCAAAATTGCCACACAATTACGCTGCAGGCTGCAGGTATTTTCCAGATGAGAGGATGTCACAGAGATGCCAGATCAGCTCATTCATTTGGGCAACTCCAATCCCATGAAGATGGTATCCTCTTCTTGTTTATCCTTCTAAAAGATGGTGTACTCACCACTTCATTCTTTAAAAAGACACAAAATGCTGGAATAGCTCAGCGGGTCAGGCAGTATCTCTGGAGAACATGGAGAGGTGGCAATAAAAACGTCACCTATCCATGTTCTCCAGAGATGATGCCTGACCCACTGAGTTACTCCAGCACTTTGTGTCTTTTTTTGTAACTTAGCATGTTCAGCTCCTTGCTTCTACCTCATTCTTTCAACTGGCTTGCTTCCGCCCCATGTGTTACTTAAGGCACCAATGTCAAAGTCAGAGCATTTGAATTTCCGGGCCAAGATATTGAAGCATTGATTAAGTCCCTCACTGTTGCAGTTGTCTGCAAGAATCCTGGTGATCCAGGTGCGAGTAGCAGTTGATTGTAAGTGACTTCTTTTAATGTGGGATAGTTGACGTGCACAAGCTACTACACCAGCAAAATCTTGAATCCAATGGCAAGACAGCTGGAGAACATGTATATGATACATGAACACCCATACACAAATGTACACGTGCATGCAGTGCAAATATACATATGAGTAGGCTCAATCACAGGTGCCCTTGCCCAATGGAGTAAAATCCTGGACTCCCAGTTATGGTGGAATTTATGATCTAACTTTAACTTTCTGAGTTATGGACAATCTACATCAAGCACTTCAAGGAGTGGTATCACCAATACTATCTCTGCAAAATCCACCATCAGGACTTTAGAGATATGCTGTTTGCATTAAATCAAACTGGGGCATGTTAAAAACATACTGCTAGGATTATCAAATGTATATATATATATATATATATATATATATATATATACACATACACAACATATATACAAATAGCAACATGTTATAATAATGATTTAACTATTCTATTGATATCAGGATGATCACAGCAACTTTAATTTGCAGTTATTATGACAAAAGCATATAAAGAACAAGAGAAGTAGATTATGTGGCTCCTCAAGCATGTTCCAACTTTCTGGCTGATTTTTCTTTAAGCTCAATATCAAAAGCATTATTAAAATATGGAATACCATCCTGTGGAGTGAAATAGTCTGACTGGAGACAGAATTATTGAATTATAGTCTTCCAAGATTGGATAGGCTGGGCATGTTTTTTCCTGAAGACAAGGAGACTG
This sequence comes from Rhinoraja longicauda, assembly GCF_053455715.1. Lineage (NCBI taxonomy): Eukaryota > Metazoa > Chordata > Chondrichthyes > Rajiformes > Arhynchobatidae > Rhinoraja > Rhinoraja longicauda. The sequence goes on along the minus strand of NC_135955.1, from coordinate 56,746,240 downwards.
AGGAGTGACCTGATATAAGTATGCAAGATTATGAGGGATTCATGTGGTAGGTAGTCAAAATCTTTTTCCCCTGGTAGGAATATCAAAACCAAGCGAGCAGAGGCTTAAAATGAGAGGGAGGAGTTTGAAAAAGGGATCAGAAGGGTGTTTTTTTTATAAACAGAGAGTGGTTGGCATCTGCAACCAGAGGTGCAGGTGGAGTCAGATTCATTCACGACTGTGAAGAGATATTTAGACAAGTAATAGGTAAGGCACAGAAGGATATAGTCCTAATAGGCCAATTGGGGCGAGTGTAGTTGAGCAAAAAGATCGTCATGAATGTGGTGGAGTGGGGTCATCGAAACAATCTAAATGATTACTAAAATAAAAGCTATACTAATTCACTATCAAATAAAAGGTGGAAATACTGTATACAATAGATCAGATACATATGAGAAAAGAGACAACAAAAATTTTAAGTGTGTCATCTCATTATGGGCATTATTATTCCATCTTTCTCATTTGAGGGACTGACTGATCGGCCTTGTATTTTGCAGACCCTAAGGATTTGTAGCTTTTAAAAATAATTGTCTTCCATATCTACATCTTTGTGTAACAGAAGGAAAGCAGTAAACATCTACAACAGGTAACTTGCATACAAGCAGTGACTGTGCATTATTACCTTGCAGGGATGTGGATCCACGCCATAGGTTTCTAAAATGTGAGCCTTTTGCAGGAGGTTCAGTTCAGCAACAGCTGCACTCTGTCCTCTAAAAATAATAATTAAATTGCTGATTTTAGTTTGAAATCAGTAACATAAATTCATAAAGCATTCAGGTAAATGATGCAGATGATACTAAGATAGGTGGAGTAGTTGATAGTGAGGTAGATTTTCAAAGTCTACAGAGAGACTTGGGCCTTTTGGAAGGGTGGGCTGAAAGATGGCAGATGGAGTTTAATGCTGATAAGTGTGAGGTGCTGCATTTTGGTAGGACAAATCAAAATAGGACGTACAGGGTAAATGGTAGGGAATTGAGGAATGCAGTGGAACAGAGGGATCTGGGAATAACTGTGCATTGTTCCCTGAAGGTGGAATCTCATGTGGATAGGGTGGTGAAGAAGGCGTTTGGTATGCTTGCCTTTATAAATCAGAGCATCGAGTATAGAAGTTGGGATGTAATGTTAAAATTGTACAGGGCATTGGTGAGGCCGAATCTGGAGTATGGTGTGCAGTTCTGGTCGCCATTTTGGTAGGAAGGATGTCAACAAAATGGAGAGGGTACAGAGGAGATTTACTAGAATGTTGCCTGGGTTTCAGCACTTAGGCTACAGAGAGAGGTTGAACAGGTTGGGTCTTTATTCTTTGGAGCGTAGAAGGTTGAGGGGGGACTTGATAGAGGTTTTTAAAATATTGAGAGGGACGGACAGAGTTGTCGTGGGTAGGCTTTTCCCTTTGAGAGTGGGGAAGATTCCAACAAGGGGACATAGCTTCAGAATTGAGGGACAAAGGTTTAGGGGTAACATGAGGGGGGAACTTCTTTACTCAGAGGGTGGTGGCTGTATGGAATGAGCTTCCGGTGGAAGTGGTGGAGGCTGGCTCGATTTTATTATTTAAGAGTAAATTGGATAGGTATATGGATAGGAGGGGATTAGAGGGTTATGGTCTGAGTGCAGGTAGATGAGACTAGGTCAGGGAGAATGGTCGGCGTGGACTGGTAGGGCCGGACAGGCCTGTTTCCATGCTGTAGTTGTTATATGGTTATGACGTGGTAAAACAACAGCCATGATAGGGTGGCACGGTGGCGTAGCGGTACAGTTGCTGTCTTACAGTATCACAGACCCGGGTTCGATCCTGGCTACGGGTGCTGTCTGAATGGAGTTTGTATGTTCTCCCCGTGACCGCGTGGATTTTATCCAAGAACTTCGGTTTCCTCCCACACTCCAAAGATGTACAGGTTTGTAGGATAATTGGTTTGGTGTAAATGTTTAAAAAATTGCCCCTAGTGTAGGATTGTGTTAGTGTGCAGGGACCGCTGGTCGGTGCAGCCACCCCCTCTCTCCCACCCCCTCCCCCCCCCAACCCCTGGTGCCTAACTTTCTTCAACTTAAAGCAAATTTAATTTCTCAGTTTTCCATTTCTGATGCCAGGTCTAATCTTTTATGCAATCTCTGTTCATCAACTTGGATTTATTACGCAAAAGCTAAAGTGAGATGATCAGCATGGTTATCACAGTATAAATCTGACACCAACAAACAGGGTAGAAATACAGAAATTGTGGGGTTAAACCCATGTTCCTTCTAAAAATGCAGTGTTGCATTTTTGCTAATAGACTTGACTGGAGCATTGTGAGCAGTTTTGGGCCCTATATTTGAGGAAGAATGTGCTGAGAGGGTCCAAAGGAGGTTTACAAGAATGATCCTAAGAATGAGTTGGTTAACATAAGATGAGCGTTTGACGGCACTGGGCCTATATTCGCTGGAATTTGGAAGGATGAGGGGAGACCTCATTGAAACTTACCGAATAGTGAAGGGCTTGGATAAAGTGAATGTGGAGAGGATGTTTCCACTAATGGGAGAGTCTAGGACCAGAGGCCATAACCTCAGAATAAAAGAAAGTAACTTTAGAAAGATGAGGAGGAATTATTTTAGTCAGAGAGTGGTGAATCTGTGGAATTCATGGCTGTGGATGGCTGTGGAAGCCAAGTCAATGGATATTTTTAAGGCAGAGATTGACAGATTTTTGATTAGTAAGGGGGTCAGGGCTTATGGGGAGAAGGCAGGAGAATGGGGTTGAGAGGGAAAGATGGATCAGTCATGATTGAATGGCGGATTGATGGGCCATATAGCCTAATTCTGCTATGAACATGAACTTGATCATTGAAATGACTGTCACGCAATGAATTTTCGGTTCATGCCGCTAATTCTAAAGCTGAGTGAATTTGATGAAATAGTGCCCAGCAAATACTGCAGAACACCCACTTTGCCCCAAAAGGTTAACTTTACAACTGTAGTTCAGGATTGATTTTATATTTTTCCAAGAAATTAATATAACTTCATAGCCATAGTTTGCTCATAAACTACAATTAATACTATTCACACTTGCTGGTGTGTAACAAATTTGAAATGGGATCTTATGATTTAATATCCTCTCACGTTTTAAGACATAATTAGAAATCTGTAACAACACAAGACAGATCTGGTGATAAAAAAAATTATGAAGGTTTTCTGGATACACTGCCAAAACCTTTCTCAATAGTGGAGCTAATTACAATACAGCATGAGAATTCAGAATTCACTAATGACTCTAGTCTAAACATCATCAGCTGGGATATCAAGGAAATATTAAATATCAAAAAATACCTTAGTTCATTTTTATGAATCTCTACCATTTTTCTTTCCAGTTTCTGTGTTTGTTTTGGAAACAATTTGATCTCGCTAACATAACCGTCTGGGTGTTCATTGGGCTCATAATCACCCAATTCAGCTGCAAGGAGAGAACGTGTTAACAGCAAAATTAATATACAGCCATTGAAGTAAACTGAATCTTCATTACAAAGGATATTTTAAAATTAATCTTGTTTTCCAAAAAATGTGCCTCTGTGAACTGGACAAATTCATGTATTAATTTCCAACTTTGTTTTACATTATTTTACAAATGCTCTGAAATGTCTCCAGAGATGCTGCCTGACCTGCAAAGTTACTCCAGCATTTTCTCCGAAATGATCTATTGTACAAATATTTCTAAAATTCGTTGTTAAAACAGAGTCGTTAGAAACATTTCCCACCAATGGTACTGAAGTATAACCTAAACCAGCGACTATTCTACCTGAAGATTTTTAAAATGCAATAGCAAGGGGAGTTTACAGTAGGAGGAGGGGGCAGGAAGGGTCAATAAATATCATTACCATTCTGACCACAAGTACCATGTCATTTATTATCATGCTTTTCACTCTTCAACAGTTCATGCAGTCCATTTATTAAGGTCTTCCATTAATCAGTACAATGATTAGTGAAGTCAATGGAAATGTAGGTCAGATATCTCATGTACGTTTGGTTAGATATTCTTCAATGTACAACATCATCCAAAGTTTTAGTTGCTATCTGCTGTGTGCATTGCTTAAATTACTCCAGACCAGGCGATAAGGTTTAGCAGATAAAGTGCCAAATCAACCAAGTAGTAGTTACTCACCTCAACGAATCATGAAGAAATATTGGAATTTGCATTACATGGCATTATGAGGTTCAGTGAGATCACACCACAAACCAATTGACAGGACTATGGAACTTATGAAGGAAACTCTATATACAATATGCTTTCACTCAACAATATTATTTTAAAAGTCATATTTTGGTCATAGAGTCATTAGTCTTTTTGGTATTTTTGTTTACTTCTTTGTAGAACGGTGCTTGACTGTAGCCATTTTGGAGTTCCTAGTATTCTAATTACCCAAGACGTTTTATTGGATGATTCTATCCATTTGATTTGTAATGTTGATCCTATGTCCAAACGTTTCACATCTTCGGTTCATCAACTATTGTATTCAGCAGATATGTGCAAGATGCGCAAAATGTAGTTGGTACATATTATTATGTATTACAGTATTATGAAAATATTAACCATTTAATTGATCAGTTTTCCTTTAGAATAATTGGCCATTTTTATTAGAAATGTGATATTTTGGTTGTGAATAGCTTCTTCCAGGACATTACCATTTACATTTAATCCAAATTTTGGAGTATCACTGTTGCTACCTACCTTGTAAAGTATATGCACCCAAGAAAGCAGCATCTGACAAGGAGCAAAGCAGGCGTCCATGAAATATATCCCTTTTAATTTGAAGATACAGTAAATACCTATGAAGGAGCAAATTTAAAGGGACAATTGTATGAGAAAGTGAATTCAATATACAAAATGACAGGATTTAGCCGTTCTTAGCAGAAAAAGAAACTGCACCTATTTTCTATGTTTCTATATTTTCCTGAACCCCTTCTAATTCTCGTGTACAAAATGATGAGAGGAATAGATTGGCTACATGCACAAAGTCTCTTGCCCAGAGTAGGGGAATCAAGAACCAGAGGACATAGGTTTAAGGTGAGGGGGGAAAAAATTCAATAGGAACCCGAGGGGTAACATTTTCACACAAATGGTGGTGGGTGTATGGAACAAGCTGCTGGAGGAGGTAGTAGAGGCAGGTACTATTGCAACGTTTAAAAAACATTTAGAGAGGTACATGAACAGGTTTAGAGGGATATGGGCAGGCAAGTAGGACTAGTGTAGATGGGACATGTTGGCCGGTGTGGGCAAGTTGGGCCGAAGGGCTTGTTTCCACACTGTAAGACTCTATGACTTTACAATTCGGCCGAAATGCTGATAGATTGGGAGCTGTACACAAAGGTTCTATTCAGCAAACTGTTCAGATTAATGAATGGCTGAGCCAAGCCATAGTGCAATGCAGATAAAAATCAGGTTGACCATAAACATAGCAAATCTGAACATTTCTGGGTGTCTTGAGAGCCATCAGCAAATTTGACTCCTGACTTTTTGGAAGGATTTTCATTTGTGCTCACTACTTTTTTTTTATCATATCAGAATTCCTCAAATGATAACATTCGGAGAGCAGGAGCAACATCCAAAATTCATCGCTACTGTAATTTCCAATCTCACTGGTCTGAAATTTGAGAGTTTTTATTTATTCACAGACCCTCAGGTTTTACTAACCCCATTCCCCTGTAATGTTACTATTTAAAGGACTGACCCTCAAATCACACTGCATTCTCTATCCTCCTCATGTTTGTTGGATTACTTTGCTCATGGAAGCCGTGGCCACAGTCACTCTCAACTTATTGGACTCCATACTCATTCAGTCTGCTACTGTTGATCTCTGCCACATCTCAAAGTTCATTCAGATCACATAAACTCTCTACTTATGGAGAGAAAAATTCATCTGCACCCCCTTCAACCCACAGGAGCAGGGATTTTCCTGCACTGCAGGCTTCCCTAAAGTGCAAGCACCCAAAGACTGCACTCACCCTCACGCAGTTGTACTGCATCCAGAGCCCTTCCGGGCCAGGAGAATCTGCAGCCCTGCAGGTTTTCTGTACCCTGCCTCCCTAACAGCAAGAACATACCACCTGCTGGAAATGTTATGGAACAGATTGTGCAGATCACTCTGGCTCCTAGGAGTACTCTCTCTCCCAATCCAATTGTTGCAGCATCCATTTGTTAAGTTAAAACACGCTCAGTGATGGAAAGAGCTGCTTCAGCTGTGGCATGTCTGTTTTCAATCATTGGCTGCACAGCGATGGAGAGGCAGTCAACAGCTTCAAGTTCCAGGGCGTGTCCATCGCTAATGATCTGTCCCCAGGCCCAGCACATCGATGCAATCACAAAGAAAGCTCATCAATGCTTCTTCGTCTGAAGGTTGAGGAGATTCTGCATGTTACACTCTATTCTATCGATCTTTTAAAGGTGTGCAGTGAAGACTATACTGACTGGTTGTATCACAGTATATGGGTCGGTCATTTGAATGCTCATGAACAAAGGAGGCTGTCTGAGCCCTCCCCCCCCCAACCATCGAAATAATCTACAGTATGCACTGCCTCAAGAAGACAGCTAATATCAAAGGCACATGTCACTCTGGCCACACTCTCTTCTTGCTTCTACCATCAGGATGAAGGTACAGAAACCCAAAAACTGTTACTTCCAGTTCAAGAACAGCTTCTTCCCATTACCACCCTGCACAACTGTAACCACAATCCTTCCTCTCCCAAACTTCTATGGACTTTGTATTGCGATGATGGCTCTAGATACTTTTGTTTTTGCATTATTATGGTCTAGATTACTTAGATAACTGATAATTTATTGTATGTTTATTCGTTGTTGTTTTTGCAAAAAGTGCCTGTAAAGCTACAGCATGAGAGATTTTCATTATTCCAGTTCATATCTGGTGCATATGAAAAATAAATACTCTCCTGAAACTCCTCATCAGTATTATACAGCTCCATAAAATCATAGACAAACATCTGGCTGAACGCTGAAAAACTGAAATTATATTAATCTCAGTTGAAGTTTATAGATATGAGCATGCTGGCAATTAAGAGAAGACAAATGTTTCAAGTTGTTTCAGATTCATGCGAGGATTTGAGTTTTGGCTGAATTGCTGCCTGTTGTGTCTTCTGATGTTAAAAACCTGGCGAAGTTTCTCATGTACTGCCAGCATAAAATCAATCATCTCCCAGGCTGTGCCAGCATCTCTGCTGGGAATTACATGAAAACCCTGGAATGTGGCATTGGCTCAAGCCACCAGTGGTATCATCTATTACACTGTCTGTGGTGAAGACTGCTAGCGTTCTCTAGTTCTCTGTGGAATCCTTTGCAGGACTGGAGAGTATCCAGCGGCATGCTTCTTCTGTGCCAGCTCTAGTGTTATTCACCCTGCATTGTCTAGAGTTGGTAGTCATCGTCTCAACAAATGACTAGCAATATTTCATCATTAAAACTATTTTCTTTTTGTCAATGACTTCAAAGAAATTTGTGAAACTAGAAGCTAGTCTGACTGCCAAAACTAAGAGAACACAGATGCTCACATGAAAGCAGATGTAGATTTTAGAGATACAGGTCAGAAACTGGCCCTTCGACCCACTGAGTTACTTTCTCCCATGAGAGCACATGGTCAACTTACACCAAATGTATAGTATTGATCTATGATCATTATTAACTAAGCTGAATGATTGAAACACTATGCACCAGGCAAAGATGGAAAGAAGCATTGAATTTCATCGGCTTGCATTTCTATCTGGATTTCAATGATAAAAATATTTCTGTTGTAACTAAAATATACCATCTCACCCTTTTAGCTTATCACTTAACAATAAATCTATACAGGACAAAGTCATTGTGTCTGTCTGTTTATGACACCTCAAGGAAAGAGCTTCCCAATCCTCTGCTCAATCAGCAGAGCCTTGTGTTTAATTATAGAAGAGAGGGGAAGTTTTGTTGCCTCCATCACAGTGAGGGGGTGTTTGGAGTCACTGTGATGGATGTTTGTGTTGGGGTCGTGTGTCCTGTGTTCTTTTCTTTTTTGCTGTGTCTTGTGACTGCTGAAATTTCGTTCGGTATTTATACCGAATGACAATAAAGTTTTGTTATGTTATATGTATTCATTGAATTCCCTTTGCTGTTGGATCTGTTTCTTCCATGTTTTCAGGTAATGCATTTCAGATTAGAACTATTTGCTTCATGAAAGTTCCCATGTAATCACTGACCTCTGGTGACTGACCCACTCCATCGTTGCTAACAGTATTCCATTATTTCATCTATCAAAACCATTTATGATTTTGAATGTCTCTAGCAAATTTCCTCAACCTTTTGCTTTAAGGAAACCACACTAGCTTTGTCATTCTCTCCATAATCCCCCATCTATTCTAATTAAGTTCTTGTATATCCTCTTGAACTCTTGATAAATTTCTCAAAGTAGACTGCCAAGAATGAAATATAATATACCTTCTCAGTCATAACCCATGGTTAATAAAGATTTAAAACACCTTCCTTACTTTTGAACTACACGTCCCCGTTTAAACTCAAAGACCCTGTGAGTTTTAACAGCTTTCTCAACTTGTCCTCCTAATTTTGGAGATTTGGATAAACTCTGATCTCTGTCCCTGAATGCTACAAGACAGGAATCTTGATACCTTGACAATGATAAGCACAACAAAGTCTATTTACATCGTAGCTTTAAAAGCAACAAAAATGTCTTCCATGGAACGTCATCAACAGAAAAAATTGATTCTCTTATTTCCTATCTGTCCTATAAAGATATATTATCACAAATTACCCATCTTATGGTGCAGAGGCACAGCACATAGATTTGTTACCAGCAATCTAAGTTCAATCCTAACTTTCACTCCTATGTAGAATTTGCGCATGGTTTCCCTGGCTGCTCTAATTTCTTCCCACATCCCAAAGGAGTGCACATAGGTTAACTATAAGTTGTTCCTAGTGTAGGTGGGTAATAAGGGAATCAAAGTGGAATTGAGGGGCATGCGTGAGAGATTGGGTTGCAGAGAAATGAGTGGGGGAATGGCATTGATGAGATTTCTCTGAGATCTGGAATTTGTGGGCTGAATAGCCTTCTTCTAAAGCATAAAAGATGAGAAATATGAAATATAAGTGAAATCTCAGCAGCAAGTCTAAACCCATTTAATTTCTCTGACTGTCACCCTGAAATCGCTTATTATCTTGCTCATTCCGAGTTGTACATCCTTTGCAAGTTTTGAAAGTTTGCTTTGTGCCAATAGTCTTAGATCATTAATGTATTTCAAGAGTGTCTTGGTCCCAATAAACAACCTTGGGAACATAACTGTACATTTTCCTCTGAAAAATAGCATTCATTACTCCTCTCTTCTTTTGTCTCAGCTAATGTTATAACTAATCTGTTTCTATTCCCATGGGTTTTGGTTTTGTTAATAAGTCTATAATCTATTTTTGCAGACATACGCAGAATAACAGCCACACAATACTTATTAACTTTCGCCGCTGCTTCTCTGACATCCAAGCTTCAGTTCATTTAAACATCCTTTTAAAAAAACTCAGTTCAGTTTTCACAAAAAAATTTGAAAGTACCTGGTGAGTTCTTCTTTGACCTTCATTGGTTCTGCAGGATAAAATTTCACTCTGAAGCACATGGTGTAGGGAGGCTGAGCTGCAAAATTAAGAGGCAAGTAAAAGCAGTACAAAATAAATACTTTTGTATGTCTGGGGAAACCTGTGTGTTTATTCAAGATATGCTCTGAGCCAAATAATAAATAATGCAAAGCAAGCTTTGAATTTGCAGGCATAATAGTGGGCAAAAACTTCATTGGTGAAAATGGAATAAAGGTGCATGAAAAGCCAGCTTCAAAGGTAGGAGCAAATTTGGCATAGTACTGTAATTCACTTTGCATAATATTTAGTAATAGCATTATGAACCACTTGGGAACATCCCGTTTTGCAAAATATATTTTTTTGTATTAGTCTTCTTGGCCACTGACACATGTTCAATTCTGTTACTCTAAAGTAAATGAGTGATTCTAAAACTATGAATATCTGTAAAATTACCGACATGCTCGTCAACCTTCTACATTCCCCCAAAAATCTGGACATTTATAAATGGCATATCAGTCTTCTAAATTCCAGCGAGTACAAGCCCAGTCTATCCAGTCTTTCCTCATATGCAAGTCCCACCATCCCAGGGATTAATCTGGTGAACCTTCTCTGTACTCCCTCTAAGGCAAGAACGTCTTTCCTCAGGTTAGGAGACCAAAACTGCACACAATACTCCAGGTGCGGTCTCACCAAGGCCCTGTACAACTGCAGCAGAACCTCCCTGCTCCTAAACTCAAATCCTCTTGCTATGAATGCCAACATACCATTCGCTTTCTTCACTGCCTGCTGCACCTGCATGCTTGCTTTCAATGACTGGTGCACCATGACACCCAGGTCACGTTGCATCTCCCCTTCTCCCAATCGGTCACCATTCAGGTAATACTCTGCTTTCCTGTTCTTGCCGCCAAAGTGGATAACCTCACATTTATCCACATTATATTGCATCTGCCATGCATTTGCCCACTCGCCTAATCTATCCAAGTCACTCTGCAGCCTCCTAGCATCCTCCTCGCAGCTAACACTGCCACCCAGCTTCGTGTCATCCGCAAACTTAGAGATGTTGCATTCAATTCCCTCGTCCAAATCATTAATATACACTGTAAATAACTGGGGTCCCAGCACTGAGCCTTGCGGTACCCCACTAGTCACTGCCTGCCATTCCGAAAAGGACCCGTTTATTCCTACTCTTTGCTTCCTGTCCGCCAACCAATTTTCTATCCACCTCAACACTGAACCCTCAATACCGTGTGCTTTAAGTTTGTACACCAATCTCCTATGTGGGACCTTGTCGAAGGCCTTCTGAAAGTCCAGATATAACACATCGACTGGTTCTCCCTTATCCACTCTACTAGTTACATCCTCGAAAAATTCTATAAGATTCGTCAGACATGATTTGCCTTTGGTAAATCCATGCTGACTTTGTCCGATGATTTCACCACTTTCCAAATGTGATGCTATCACATCTTTAATAACTGACTCTAGCATTTTCCTCACTACCGATGTTAGGCTAACTGGTCTATAATTCCCCGTTTTCTCTCTCCCTCCCTTTTTAAAAAGTGGGGTTACATTAGCTACCCGTCAATGAAGAGAGATTTGTGGATCCTCAGCTTTCTCTTCTTAAAATCAGCAATCAGCTCCTTGGTCTTGATAACATTGAGAGAAAGATTGTTGTTCTGCATCATTCAATCAGATTCTCAATCTCCCTGCTGCACTCTGACTCATCATTACTCGTTATTCATCCAACAACGGTGGTATATTCAACAAATCTGAAGGTGGCACTGGAGCTGTGTCTGGCTACAGTCATGGGTATAGACAGAATAGAGCAGGGAACTGAACACAGTTGTCAAGGCAGAAATATTGTTGCCAATTTGTAGTGATTGTGGTTGGCCAATGAGGAAGTTGAGGATCTAATTAGATAGGAATGAGCAGAAATGCAATTCCCTGAATTTGATGACAAATATGGAGGGAATAATGGTGTTAAATGCCAAGCTATAGTCGATGAACAACAGCCTGACTTAAGTGTTCAAGTGTCCCGTGCAGACTGGAGAGCTAATGAGATCACATCCCCTGTTGATCTATTGTGACGTTGGGCAAATCGCAGTGTGTCCAGGTCCTTACTAAGGCAGGAGTTGATAGGCATCATAGCCAACCACTCAAAGCACTTGTCACTACAGACGTTACTGCTAGCATGCCTGTACTCATTGAGGCACGTCACTTTACTCTTCGTGGGCAGCAGTAATATTGATGTTCTTTAAGTGGGAACCTTAAACCTTAGTAATGAGAGGGTTGAAGAAAAACTCGAGTCAGTTGGTCCGCGTAGGTTTTAAGAATGTGGCCAGGTACACCATCGGCACCAGACATTTTCCACGGATTTCCTCTCTCATGAAGGATCTTCTTATATTGCCCTCAGTGACGGAGATTATAGTGTCGTCCGGGGAAGGAAGGCTAGAGGGAGTGTAGTGAGTGTTTATCAAATTGATTTCTGAGATGATAGCTCGTGAAGCAAGATTATGCCAATTGAGCATGTACTCTCCTGAGTTTAGAAGACTGAGATGTAATCTCTTTAAAATACATAAAATGTTAATAGGATTTGACAGAATAGAAGCAAAGAAGGCACATACCCCAAAGGGGTAATAGTTCCTCCCCATTACAAAACTATATAATGCCTAAGTTACCACAGAAAATCTGCTACTTTTTAACAAAACCTAACATAGTAGGGAAACTCTAGCATACTTAAAGGAGAAATCAGATTTTTTCATACTAATTTTCTGGATCTGGTGAACCATTTTCTTCACACAATATCCTGTAGCTGAATACTTCTAAAGGTGTACTACCTGCCAAACCCACAGTCAACAAGTTCAAGTTCAGAATGTTGCCTCTACTCCATTTAAGACAATAGACAATAGACAATAGACAATAGGTGCAGGAGTAGGCCATTCAGCCCTTCGAGCCAGCACCGCCATTCAATGCGATCATGGCTGATCACTCTCAATCAGTACCCCGTTCCTGCCTTCTCCCCATACCCCCTCACTCCGCTATCCTGAAGAGCTCTATCCAGCTCTCTCTTGAAAGCATCCAACGAACTGGCCTCCACTGCCTTCTGAGGCAGAGAATTCCACACCTTCACCACCCTCTGACTGAAAAAGTTCTTCCTCATCTCCGTTCTAAATGGCCTACCCCTTATTTTTAAACTGTGGCCCCTTGTTCTGGACTCCCCCAACATTGGGAACATGTTATCTGCCTTTAATGTGTCCAATCCCCTAATTATCTTATATGTTTCAATAAGATCCCCCCTCATCCTTCTAAATTCCAGTGTATACAAGCCCAATCGCTCCAGCCTTTCAACATACGACAGTCCCGCCATTCCGGGAATTAACCTAGTGAACCTACGCTGCACGCCCTCCATAGCAAGAATATCCTTCCTCAAATTTGGAGACCAAAACTGCACACAGTACTCCAGGTGCGGTCTCACCAGGGCCCGGTACAACTGTAGAAGGACCACTTTGCTCCTATACTCAACTCCTCTTGTTACGAAGGCCAACATTCCATTGGCTTTCTTCACTGCCTGCTGTACCTGCATGCTTCCTTTCATTGACTGATGCATTAGGACACCCAGATCTCGTTGAACTCCCCCTCCTCCTAACTTGACACCATTCAGATAATAATCTGCCTTTCTATTCTTACTTCCAAAGTGAATAACCTCACACTTATCTACATTACAGACTTTCTGTATCTATAGCAGTCTTAAGAATGCACACTTGAGATCTCAGAAGAATAACTATATTTTTGCTGCTGTTCATAACAATGTTGGTACATTGCCAGCACTCGGATTTGTTTACTACCATATTCTCCTTTCCCCCCTCCCCATCCCAGGATTTACGTGAATTGAGAGAGAACAAGTTAAGTCAAGTCTACTTTATTTGTCACATACACATACAAGATGTGCAGTGAAATGAAAGTGCAATGATCAGCATCAGAATGTCCTAAGTGAGCTAAGGCCCATTTCCAACATCCTCATGTTTGCACGTGTTATTCTGAGTTATCACCATCCTGGAAACTGTTATCACCATCTAAGCAAACAAAATTGCTTTCTGGCTCTGTACAGATTGTCTTAAAATATTCCTGTGATGGATGCACAAAGGACAAGCAATTATGGAAGCAATTTAAGGACATGTAATTGTGCAATTTATCGATTAAAAACATTTCAAGATGCACCACTCTTGGCAGATAATCAATAACCAGCCATTGAAAATGTCACAGTGGAAGGAACTAGCTCAGGAATGGAGAGAGTAATTTCCAAATGATCCATCATCACCCAACAGGAGCAGAAATGAATTATGCAATATAATTCTGTCTGATTTGGCAGCATTTATCCCAGTCAGCTGTTAATGCCAGAATATAACATTTTTACAAAGAACTTGATATTTTCAATTTCTACATTTATGTACACAAGAAAAGGTCAAACTTACATTTCATTTGCTTTACAATTGTCCTGTTGGGTTCTAGCCAATGCTATGAAATAAAAATTGAAAATTAGCAATTAGAAAACACTGCATCTCCCTTTTACATTGTTTCATACACATACAACGATTGCTTTATGATGAGTGTTGTATGAATCTCAAAAGTTCACTTGCATTTACTTAAGAATGTGAGCCTACAAGACAAAGAATTATTTGGTCAGCATTTACTATGCAAATACCAAACAAATAAAAATGTTCAGAAGTAATTAAACAGGAATTGTTTGTCATGCATCTGAAGGAATTAAAACAATCATCAGAAGGGTCTCGACCCGAAACATCACCCATTCCTTCTCTCCTGAGATGCTGCCTGACCTGCTGAGTTACTCCAGCATTTTGTGAAATAAATACCTTCGATTTGTACCAGCATCTGCAGTTATTTTCTTACATCACTAAATAGTTAATCACTGCAGACTTTCAAATATAAATAGGAAATATATTTTTGCTAACTATTTTTAACTCCCCTTCCCTTCTCATACTGACCTTTTTGTCATGGGTGTCCTCCATTGTCAGAGTGAGGCCACAAGCAAACTGGAGGAACTGCACCTCGTATTCTGCTTGGGTTACTTACAACCTAATTGCATGAACACTGGATTCTCCAATTTTAAGTAACTAACCTCAACCCCATCCTTCCCCCTTCTTCCCCCCCCCTCCCAAAATCTAATTTTCTTCCTCACCCACTCCCTTACCCTTGCCCCACCTAGCCGCACTCTCTTTTTACCCCCAACACCCCCTCCAACCTCACCTTCCACCTATATTCCTTCCTCTGGCTTCACAATTCACAATTCTTCTATTCTTATCTCACACCTTTTGCTTTTTATCTCTGGTCATTGTCCAACCATCTGCCTTACAAAAAAATCCCTCGTTTGGGATCACAATCAGTCTGAAGGAGGTTATCCAACTCAAAATGTCATCTATCCATATTCTCCAGAGATGCTGCCTGATTTACTGAATTACTGCAGCACTGTGTGTCTTTTTTGTGAAATATTAAAATTGTTTAAATGCTAACTTGATTGTCAAACTAGTGTTGAGCATCATCAGCATTCATCTGCACTGCTGACCGGATGCTTCCCGGAAACCTGGATGATGTCTGGAATGGTTAAAGTGGAAATGCAGTGGTGGTGAAGATAGAATAGAGTGAGCGAACATCCTTCAAAAAGAATGTATGGTCTGATTTTAAATCAACCTGCAGGGAAAAGAGGGTTAAAGATGACAACAAAATAAAAAAGTACCATGACACAAAATATCTCTTTCAGAAAATAAAAATCATGAAAATGTAGGAGAGCAAAATTGTCTGTTTCATTAGCATTTAGTTGCTTATTTGACATTTGATTAGTGTGTACATTAGATATGAGAAGCATGGGATGGTCACCATAGTTCTGTGTAAGAGTGAGAAAGTTCGGAAGATGCACCTAACTGCCCTGTTCTTTAAGCTGGTCATCTCCTGCCCAATGTGACCCACTCAGGGAGGTGACATCGATATCAAAGCATTTGTGTTCCAGAACTCTGATAGCAGCTGTGGCCTGTCACTCTTGGGGCAGTGTATGGGAAACACTCAGCTGTGGTTCATTTCAAAAATCATTATTTTCTGAATCTCATGTTATGGGTTTGCCTCACGTTGGATATTTGAGGAGATGTGTAAATGCAATTCTTGACGATTGTGATACTTACAAGTTACTGGATAAGATATTCAACTCAGGCCAGATTTGCCCATTCTTTTGAACAACATCATAGCATTTCAAACAGTGGGGAACTAATATTTATCCGTTATCACATTTCCATTTACAGACTAGCTGCTGCAATACTTTCAATGCCTTCAAAAGTACTTCTGAATCATTTTACATTTGGTTATCAATTGTTCTGGAATGTGTTGAGATCCTGAAAAGAGAGTACCAATGTTGTTCCTTTGTTTAAAAAGGGCAATCGAGATAATCCAGCAAATTGTACACCAGCGAGCCTCACATCAATGGTACAGAAATCACTGGAGAAGATTCTTAGGAATAGAATGTACTCACATTTGGAAAAGCATGGATGTTTTAGGGATAGTCACATGGCTTTATGCAAGTGAAGTCATGTCTAATGAAGTTGATTGAGCTTTATGAGGAAGTTATGAAGATGATTAATGAGGGTGGGGCAGAGGATATTATCTACATGAATTTCAGTAAAGCACTGGACAATGCCCCTCATGGTAGGCTGATTCAAAGATTAAGGCACATGGGATTTACAGTGACTTGTTAGAATGGATTCAAAATTGGCTTAGCCATAGAAGATGGAGTGTAGTGGTCGAGGGATGTTATTCTGGGTGGTCCATGACTACTGGTTCTGCATGGATCAATGATAGGATCTTTATGATATTTACAAATGATTTGCATGATTAGAATGATTCCAGATGACACAATAATTGGTGGAGTTGTACATAGTGAGGAATGTTATCAATGGATACAGCAGGATATAGATCGGTAGAAAATATGAGTGAAGAACTGGCAGTTAGAGTTTAATGCAGACAAGTGTGAGGTGGTGCAAAAAAAGACAAAAAAGTCCTGAAGTAACTCAGCAGTTAGGCAGCATCCCTGGAGAACATGGGTGGGCGACATTTCATAAGATCATAAGACAGAGAAGCAGAATTAGGCCATTTGGTCCATTGAGTCTACTTGCCATTCAATCATGGCAAATCTATTTTTCCCTCTTAACCCCATTCTCCTGCCTTCTTCCTGATATCTTTGATGCCCTAACTAATCAAGAACTAATAATCTCCACTTTAAAAATACCCAATGACTTGGCCTCCAATGTGAATGATTTCATGGGGTAGAAGGCAATAAATTCCACAGATTCACCACTCTCTGGCTAAAGAGATTTCTCATTATCTCTATTCTAAAGGTACGTCCTTTTATTCTGAGATTGTGCCTGTAGTTGTAAGCTACTCAAGTGGAATATGAGATGCTGGTTCAGGTTGGGTTCCAAACTGGCGTAACAGCACATATGCAAGTGATGCACATTGGGAGGTCAAATGTAAGTAGAATATAGACAGTGAATGGCAAGAGCCTTCGGAACATTGATGTACACATGGATCTTGTAATACAAACTCACAGCTGCCTTACAGTGGCAACACGTGTCTAAGGTGGAAAAGAAAGCACATGGCAAGCTTGCCTTCATTGGTTGGGACACTGAATATAAAACATGGTAAATCATTTTGCAGCTGTATAAAACTTTGATTGTGCCACATTTGAAATACCATGTACAGTTCTAAGACGGATGTGGAAGCTTTGAAGAGCGTTGAAAAGAGATTCACCAGAATGTTGCTTGGATTACAAAGTATTAGCTATAGGTATGTCAGAGGCTGAGAGGAGACCTGATAGAAATATATAAAATTATTAGAGACATAGATAGGGTAAATAGACAGTCTTTCCCAGGTTGGAAATGTCGAAAACGAGAGGGCAAAGATGTAAGCGAGAGGGGGAAATTTTAAAGGAGATTTAAAGCATCTTTTTTTTTAACAAATTGGTGGCTGCCTAGAAAAAACATTTGTTACACAAAGATTTATTATAGACAATAGGTGCAGGAGTAGGCCATTTGGCCCTTCGAGCCAGAACCACCATTCAATGTGATCATGGCTGATCATTCTCAATCAGTACCCCATTCCTGCCTCCTCCCCATACCCCCTGACTCCGCTATCCTTAAGAGCTCTATCTAGCTCTCTCTTGAAAGCATTCAGAGGCAGAGATTTCCACAGATTTACAACTCTCTGACTGAAAAAGATTTTCCTCATCTCTGTTCTAAATGGCCTACCCCTTATTCTTAAACTGTGGCCCCTGGTTCTGGACTCCCCCAACGTTGGGAATATGTTTCCTGCCTCTAACGTATCCAACCCCTTAATAATCTTATACGTTTCAATAAGGATCCCCTCTCATCCTTCTAAATTCCAGTGTATGCAAGCCTAGTCGCTCCAGTCTTTCAACATACAACAGTCCCGCCATTCCGGGAATTAACCTAGTAAACCTACACTGCACGCCCTCAATAGCAAGAATATCCTTCCTCAAATTTGGAGACCAAAACTGCACACAGTACTCCAGGTGCGGTCTCACTAGGGCCCTGTACAACTACAGAAGGACCTCTTTGCTCCTATACTCAACTCCTCTTGTTATGAAGGCCAACATTCCATTGGCTTTCTTCACTGCCTGCTGTACCTGCATGCTTCCTTTCAGTGACTGATGCACTAGGGCACCCAGATCTCGTTGCACGTCCATTTTTCCTAACTTGACACCATTCAGATAATAATCTGCCTTCCTATTCTTACCACCAAAGTGGATAACCTCACACTTATCCACATTAAACTGCATCTGCCATGCATCCGTCCACTCACACAGCCTGTCCAAGTCACCCTGCAACCTCATAGCATCTTCCTCACAGTTCACACTGCCACCCAGCTTTGTATCATCTGCAAATTTGCTAATGGTACTTTTAATCCCTTCATCTAAGTCATTAATGTATATTGTAAATAGCTGCGGTCCCAGCACCGAGCCTTGCGGTACCCCACTAGTCACTGCCTGCCATTCTGAAAGAGACCATTTATCCCCATTCTTTGCTTTCTGTCTGCCAACCAATTTTCTATCCATGTCAGTACCTACCCCCAATACCATGTGCTCTAATTTTGCACACTAATCTCCTATGTGGGACCTTGTCGAAGGCTTTCTGAAAGTCAAGGTACACTACATCCACCGGCTCTCCCCAGTCCATTTTCTTAGTTACATCCTCAAAAAATTCCAGAAGATTAGTCAAGCATGAGTTCCCCTTCGAAAATCCATGTTGACTCGGAACGACCCAACACCATTTCCTGCCTAATGTGAATTTCCTTCAGTTCCTCCGTCACCCTAGGATCTCTGGCCACTAGAACATCTGGGAGATTGTTTGTATCTTCCTTAGTGAAGACAGATCCAAAGTACCGTTTCAACTCGACTGCCATTTCCTTATTCCCCATAATAAATTCCCCTGCTTCTGTCTTCAACAGACCCACATTTGCCTTAACATTTGTCCTCTTCACATACCTAAAGAAGCTTTTACTATCCTTCTTTATATTATTGGCCAGCTTACCTTCGTACCTCGTCTTTTCTCCCCATATTGCCTTTTTAGTTACCTTCTGTTGCTCTTTAAAAGAGTCCCAATCCTCTGGCTTCCCGCTCTTCTTTGCTATGTTATACATTCTCTTTTATTTTTATGCTGTTCTTGACTTCCCTTGTCAGCCATGAGTGCCTCTTACTCCCCTTAGAATCTTTCCTCCTCTTTGGGATGAATTGATCCTGCAACTTCTGCATTATTCCCAGGAATACCTGCCATTGCTGTTCCACCGTTTTCCCTGCTAGGGTCTCCTTCCAGTCAAATCTGGCCAGCTCCTGCCTCAGTAATCTCCTTTGCTATACTGTAATACTGACACTTACGATTTTCCCGTCTCCCTCTCAATTTGTAGATTAAATCTTATCATATTATGATCACTGCCTCCTAATGGCTCTTTTACCTTGAGTTCCCTTATCAAATCAGGTTAATTACACAACACTAAATCCAGAATTGCCTTCTCCCTGGTAGGCTCCAGTACAAGCTGTTCTAAGAATCCATTTCGGAGGCACTCCACAAACTCCCTTTCCTGGGGTCCATTACCAACCTGATTTTCCCAGTCTACCTGCATGTTGAAATCTCCCATAACCACCGTAGCATTATATTTTCGACATGCCAATTTTAGCTCTTGATTCAACTTGCACCCTATGTCGAGGCTACTGTTTGGGGGCCTGTAGATAACTCCCATTAGGGTCTTTTTACCCTTACAATTTCTCATTTCTATCCATATTGATTCTACATTTCCTGATTCAATGTCACCCCTTGCAAGGGAGTGAATATCATTCCTTACCAACAGAGCATCCCCACCCCCTCTGCCCACCTGTCTGTCTTTTCGACAGGTCGTATACCCCTGAATGTTCAGTTCCTAGCCCTGGTCCTCTTGTAGCCATGTCTCTGTAATTCCCACAACGTCATACTTGCCAATGTCTGACTGAGCCTCAAGCTCATCCACTTTATTTTTTTATACTTTGCACATTTAAATACAACACTTTAACTTCGGTATTCACCTCCCCTCTCACACCGGTCACCATTAGCCCTGACCTTACTCTCTTATCCCATCTAGAACTTTCCTTCCCATTTATTCTAGTCCTTTGCAATTTCTCCTGTATTCGCTTCCCCATTAACTCTATCTTCATATTCCCAATTTGTCAATCCCTCGCCCCCACTACTTAGTTTAAACCCACACGTGTAACATTAGCAAACCTGCCTGCCAGAATGTCGGTCCTCCTGCTGTTAAGGTGTAACCCATCCCTTTTGTACTGGTCACCCCTACCCCAGAAGAGATCCCAGTGGTCTAGAAATCTAAATCCCTGCTCCCTGCACCAGCCCGACAGCCATAGATTCATATCCCCGATCTCTCTGTTCCTGCCCTCACTAGCACGAGGTACAGGAAGCAATCCAGAGATAACCACCCTCAACATCCTACTTCTCAGTCTTCTTCCCAACTCTCTAAACTCACATTGCAGTACGTCCTTCCTCTTCCTCCCGACGTCGTTCGTGCCCAAGTGCACAACTACTTCCGGTTGATCGCCTTCCCTCGCTAGGATGTTCTGAAGCTGGTCCATGATGTCTTGAATCCTGGCAACAGACCATCCTCAAGTCCCGACTGCGGCCACAGAATCTACAGTCTGTACCTCGGACAATGGAGTCACCCACTACGATGGCTCTTCCCGACTTCGGTCTCCCCGGTCGAGTCTCCTTGCCTGGATTAGAGCCACCGACCTGTCCGCCGCTCGGACTGGAAGCGTCTGCTGCCCCGACAGCTCCCAAGAGGGTGTACCTGTTTGCAATAGGCACAGCCACTGGGGTATCCCGTAGTCCATGTTTACTCCCCTTTGAAACCTCCCACCTTCGCTTGACCTGGACCCTTGGTGTGCCAGCCTCACAGTAGGTCCTGTCCAGGAAACTCTCGTATTCCCGGATGGCTCTGAGATCATCCAGCTGCTTCTCCAACTCCACAACACGTCCATTCAGGAGCTGCACCTGAACACAATTCATGCAGGTGTAGCTCCCAGAAGCTCCAGCGGTGTCCTTACCTTCCCACATCCTGCAGGAAACCCACTGCACGAGCTTAGCTTGTCTGCCATTACGTTAGTGTCAAAAAACAAATCAGGCTCAAAAACAAGTGTACCCTCCTCACCGAAGACACGCAGCCAAAGACTCGCACTTTTCTCACCGGGCACTTCCCTCGACAGGGCCGCACCCTTTGTGAAGGCCTTGTTTATATCAGTCACTAAATTGACTAATTGGCCAATTTACCAAGCTTCTAATTTAATTGCTCAGCCAATCCCCGCACACACTCCTATCCTGCCTTCCTCTGACGAGCTTGGAGGTATGCGCTTCACTGATTGCCTGCTAGCGTCCCTTTGGCGCTCTTTTTTAAACGGACTTTTACCTGCAATTCACACTTACTTTCTTTCAGCCAACAGTCGCCCTTGCTACTGCTGCTGCTCTCCCGACCTTTACTGACTGACTATTAAAGCTCAATTCCCTGCATAGTTCTCACATTCCCAATAATTTTAAATTACTTCTCCATTCACACTAAATTTAAGATGCCACTGCAGGCTGACGTCAATCTATTGGGTTGTCTTGTGGGAAGTCAAACGAGGCAGTGCCTTCACAGTGAACTGTAGCATTCTGGGGAGTGTTGTGGAGTCGAGTGACCTAGGAATACAAATACGAAGTTCCCTGAAAGTGGCATAACAGGTAGAAAGGGTGAAGAATGCTTTTGGCTCACTAGCCTTCATCATTCAGGAAATTGAGTATAATTGTAAAAACATTGGTGAGAATGCATTTGATATATTGTGTTTGGTTTTAGTCACCCTGAAATAGGAATTGCCATTAAGTCCAGTGAAGATTTATGAGGATGTTGCCAGGATTCAAGGGCCCGAACTGTAGGCAGAGGTTCAGCAGACTAGGACTTTATTCCTTGAAGCACATAAGGCTGAGGGGTGATCATATAGAGGTGTATAAAATCATGAGGGAAATAGAAAATGAGAATGAATAAAGTATTTTTCCTGGCATGAGAGAATCAAGACCTGGAGGTCATAGGTTTAAGATGAGAAAGGAAACATTTAATAGGATCCTGAGGTACAACTTGTTGCACACAGAGGGTAGTAGGTATTTGGAACAAGCTGGCAGGTGAAGTAGTTGAGGCAGATACAGTGAGAACATTTAAAAGACATTTGGACAGGTACACGGATAGAAAACTTTTAGAGGAATATAGGCCAAGCATGGACAAATCCGATTAGTTATGATGGGGCATCTTGGTCAGCATGGATTTTGCTGAAGAGCCTGTTTCGGAGCTCTGAGTTCATTGACCTCTATTACAGCAATGATGGAAATACTAAGACTAATTTTACTGAGTAACAGAATGGAAATATCAACTCCGGGGTCCTGACGACGTTTGTTGGCTCCAATGGACATTCAAGGATTCTGTTAGGTGGACTGCAGTAAGGGGTCTCTATGATCTATTGTGTCACTGGTACTCATAGTGTATTTTAATAAAGGAATACAGTACATCCAAATGTGTTATTGGATGGTTACTCTCGCAATAGTATAGCATCTCAACAGCAATTTATCTTTCAGGAAATAAAAGGAAAATAGAAAAATAACCTTTTTTTTTTATCCCTGATTAAAAATACCTTGAATACATACCCTTTGCTTCTCTGGATCAACATATCTAATGCCAAAGTAATCCTTCTCCAACAAGCTGAAATGTTTGCAGATATAATCAATGAGGAATTGTCCTTTTGCGTCCTTCTGAAAAAACAAAAATAACATTGTCCTCTTAAACAAACATCAGTGTGATGTTATCACCCTCAATATTTTCTAAACCATGAAGATGTTACTGCTACTCATTAAATCATAGGTCTGAAATTCTGTGCAAAATTATTTTTCAGTCTATCATATCATATCATATCATATCATCATATATATACAGCGCGGAAACAGGCCTTTTCGGCCCACCAAGTCCGCGCCGCCCAGCGATCCCCGTACATTAACACTATCCTACACCCACTAGGGACAATTTTTACATTTACCCAGCCAATTAACCTACATACCTGTACGTCTTTCCATGATTAACTATTTCAAATTATTTCTACCAGGTTACAAATAAACAATTTAGTTTACTTATTAACCGGGAATGAAAAGTACAGTTTAAAGAATGTTTATGGAGCCTCAAAATTAATTGAATGCCAATTTAAATGTTTTTTAATTAACATTTATTTTTAATTATGTATCATCTCTTTAGTGACTGAGGGATAACATCAGGAGGCATGTTTCTCCATAAATTACATTTAATTTCCATTTGACATTGCAACCACATTTAGCTATCAGTGAAAAATAAAATGCATAATTATGAGCATATTACATCAATCACAGACAAAGCAGGAAGATCCAATGATACCCGGGGAAAAATTCTGGTATTGCTTTAAAGTATTTTGATCCAATAATCAATCAAGTCGGAACTCTGTCCCTAACTGAAGAAGGGTCTCGACCCGAAAGATCACCCATTCCTCTCCAGAGATGCTGCCTGTCCCGCTGAGTTACTCCATCATTTTGTATCTACTCTGTCCATAACAATTCACTTGAATCATTTAATATAAACAGGCCTTGACTCTTACGAGTTTATGAACTGTTCCTATAAATAAGTAATGAAGATTATTTTTATTGTACAAAATAAAGATAAATACTCACAGAAGTAAATACAAAGGCATTCATGTTTCTGCTATGCACATGCACGGTATCCCCTTCTAGACATCATATATGGGAAATAACTGAATGACTTTAAAGAAACCACTGGAGAGATTTACTAGTACCATTCAAGGGATGAGGCACAATAGTGAAGATTCTGCAGAAACTGAGGTTTTTCTCCTTAGAGCAATTCAGGTGAAGAAGGTTCAAATCATGAAGAGTCTGCATAATGTCAATAAGGAGTAACAGGGGATTAAATTGGAGCAAAGATAGACACAAAATGCTGGAGTAACTCAATGCGGCAGTCAGCATCTCCGGAGAGAAGGAATGGGTGACTTTTTGAGACCCTTCCTCGTCATCCATTCCTCTCCAGAGATGCTGCCTGTCCCATTGAGTTACTCCAGCTTTTTGTGTCTATCTTCAGTTTAAACCAGCATCTGCAGTTCCTTCCTACACATTAAATTGGAGCACACGTGGAAAGGGCACAGGAATAAAGATGTATTTGTGGGTGTTACCTGTTGAATAAAATGCAAGCTGTGCTTTGGATGATTAAGATTTATCTTAAAACAGGAGTAACATAGATTCTGGTTCTACAAGTGAATCTGACCGGGAAAACAGTAACACAAGATTGTGAAACAGGTGGTGAGAAAGAAAAGGAGCAACTCCAACAATTTTAAATGTTATGTTGGAGCTCTTGGTGGAGCAGGTGTCCCGTGTCCTAGTGGATTGGGGGGGGCATTCAAACATTATCAGATTGCCAGAATGAGAACAATGATCTGAGGCATGTACCAAGAACCTAGATATAATGCCAAAAGAAACGAAATAAAATTGAAATAATAAAGGTAGAAATAAGGAACTGCAGATGCTGGTTTATACTAAAGATAGACACAAAGTGCTGGAGTAACTGAGAGGGTCAGGCAGCACCTCTGGAGAAAAAGGTTGGGTTATGTTTCGGTTCGGGACCCTTCTTCAGACCCTTCGTGAGAAAAAGGGTCCTAATTTGAAATGACACCCATTCTTTGTCTGCAGAGATGCTGCCTCACCAGCACTTTGTGTCTATCTTTAAAATAATAAAGGAATGAGTCTCCAACATCTATATCATGCCCATTGCAACACAATACAATACAATACAATATATCTTTATTGTCATTGTACCCAGGGGTACAACGAGATTGGGAATGCGCCTCCCATACGATGCAATAATTTAGGTAATTTAGACAGCAGCAACCCAACGAAACGAAACAGTTGTAACAGTTTTGGACAGGGTAAAGTGCAAGTTGATCTATGCGTTGTGGCCATCCGGCTCAGCAGGACCGGTTCATAGCAGCTATGGCCCTGGGGATGAAGCTGTTCCTGAGTCTGGAGGTGCGGGCATAGAAGGCCTTGTATCGTCTGCCCGATGGAAGGAGTTTGAACAGACTGTTGCAGGGGTGTGAAGAGTCTTTGTGGATGCTGGTGGCTTTTCTGAGGCATCGTGTGTTGTAGATGCCCTCCAAGTCTGGTAGCTATGTTCCGATGGCCCTCTGAGCTCTATGGACTACCCGCTGTAGAGCTTTCCTTTCTGCCTCCGTGCAGCTGAGGTACCACACAGGGATGCCATGCGTTAGGATGCTCTCTATGGTGCAGCGGTAGAAGGTCGTCAGCAGCTGTTGGGGTAGACCAGACTTTTTCAGTGTTCTTAAGTAGAACAGTCTTTGTTGTGCCTTCTTGACCAGCGCAGCAGTGTTATTGGACCATGTTAGGTCCTCCGAAATGTGAGTGCCCAGAAACTTGAAGCTGGACACTCTCCACACTGTTCCCGTTGATAGAGATCGGGGCATATTCCCCGTTATGTGACCTACGGAAGTTGATGATCAGCTCCTTGGTCTTGGTGGTATTTAGGGACAGGTTGTTATCCGAGCACCAGTCCGCCAGGTCCTGCACCTCCGCTCTATAGTTTGTTTCATCCCCGTTGGTGATCAGCCCGATCACCGTTGTGTCATCTGCAAACTTGACAATGGTGTTGGTGTCGAATGCAGGAACACAGTCGTGTGTGAAGAGGGAGTAGAGCATGGGGCTCAGAACACAGCCCTGTGGTGTGCCGGTACTCAGGGTGATAGTGGAGGACAGGTGCGGGCCCATTCTCACTGCCTGCGGTCGTTCCAGCAGGAAGTCCAGGATCCAGTCACATAATGACGAGCTGAGGCCTAGCTGGTGGAGTTTGGTGATGAGCTTGGAGGGGATGACCGTGTTGAAGGCGGAGCTATAGTCTATGAATAGCATCCTCACGTACGTGCCCTGTCTCTCTAGGTGAGTCAGGACAGTGTGAAGAGCCAGAGAGATGGCATCCTCTGTGGATCTATTTGCCCTGTATGCAAATTGATGTGGTTCCAGTGAGTCAGGGATGCTGGATTTGATGTGTGAGAGGACCAGCCTCTCAAAGCACTTCATGACTATCGGCATTAGGGCAACCGGGCGGTAGTCGTTCAGGTTGGTGATCTTTGCTTTTTTCGGCACCGGAACTATGATAGCCGACTTCAGGCACTTGGGAACCGTAGCCAGAGATAATGACAGGTTAAAGATCCTGGTGAATACCTCAGCCAGCTGTTCAGCACAGTCCTTCAGTACCCTTCCTTGAACTCCATCCGGTCCTGCAGCCTTGCGTGGGTTGACCCTTTGCAGAGCGCGTTGTACCTCCTGTGTGCTCAGTTGCAAGACCTGTCCCACCGCCTTGGCTGGGGTTCTTTCACTCAAGGTGGTTTTGCCAGTTTCAAAGCAGGCAAAGAAGGTGTTAAGCTCGTTGGTCAGTGCCATATCGCTGTGGGGGCAGGCAGGGCTGCTCTTGTAGCCAGTGATGTCCCTGACACCCTGCCACATGCTTCTGGTGTCCGTGGTGTTGAAGTGGTCTTCCACCCGTTGCCTATGGGTGTCTTTGGCCCTTTTAATACCTTTGCTCAGGTGTGATCTGGCAACACTGTATGCTGAAGTGCCACCAGATTTAAAGGCATTGTTGCGTGCCCTCAGCAGGTTCTGTACCTCCTTGTTCATCCAGGGTTTCGGGTTTGGGAACATCTTTATCTCCTTGTCCTCCGTGACATTCTCCACACAGCAGTTGATGTAGGAGAGCACAGTGGATGCGTATTCCTCCAAGTCTACCTCTGAACCGTAGGTGGCCTGTTGTGCAAACAGGTCCCAGTCGGTGCGATCAAAGCAGTCCTGGAGTTGTAGGGTGGCATCCTCGGGCCATATTTTGACCGTCTTTATTGTGGGTTTGGTCTTGCGGATGAGGGGTTTGTATGCGGGCAGTAGAAACAGTGAGAGGTGATCGGATTGTCCCAGGGGTGGGCAGGGGAGAGCTCTGTAGGTGTCCTTTACATTGGTGTACACCTTATCCAGTGTGTTTGAGCCCCTGGTAGGGCACTGCACATGCTGATGGAATTTGTGGAGCGAGGCTCGTAGGTCGACCTGATTGAAGTCCCCTGCAACAAGGAAGGCACCGTTGGGGTGGGCATCCTGCTGCTTACTGATGGCCGAGTGTAGCTGTGCTAGCGCTAGGTTAGCATTAGCCTGTGGGGGAATGTATACGGCCATGATGATGACCACCGTAAACTCCCGCGGCAGATAGAATGGCTTACATTTGAGCAGTAAGTACTCCAGGTCTGGGGAGCAGTAGCTCTCTATTGCGGAGTGGTTGGTGCACCAGTCATTGTTAATGTAGATGCAGAGCCCACCGCCCTTGCTCTTACCGGAGTCCTTTGTTCTATCAGCACGATGTAGTGAGCGGTTTGTTAGCTCCACAGCCCCGTCGGGGACCAGCGCGTTGAGCCACGTCTCCGTGAAGATCAGCGCGCAACAGTTTTTCAGGGATCGCTGGGTGTTGATCCACAGCCTTACCTCATCCAGCTTGTTGGAGAGTGACCGGACATTGGCGAGAAAGATGCTTGGTAAGGATGGTCTTTGTGGGGCCCTCCTTAGCCTGGCCTGCACCCCCGCTCTCCGACCACGTTTTTGCTTCCTCTCCCTGCGCTGGCTCCGTCTCCAACTCCCCGGTGTGGTGGTCCAGGGGCCTGTTCTACCGAGCTCTACACTAGTCTCAGACTCACCACACCAATCACTCAATGTCATTAATCAGGACTTGGATCAAACACTTGTATACTTCCACTCTCTCGCACACAAGTAGCACTTCTACAAGCCTTGCATCCACATCTGAATCCTTGCACACAATACCAGCAGTTCAATACGAGAAGCACATCACATCAGCACACTGTGAAGGTCCATGATGTAATTCCTCTCTCATGGATCAAGGAAATGTAAAACTAGATTAGAAGGTATCAGCTGTGAGCAGAGGTTGGACTAGCTCGGATTGTTTTCTCTGGAATGCTGGAGGCTGAGGGGAGACTGTTTGATTGATTGAAAGATGCAACATGGAAACTGGCCCTTCACCCCACCAAGTCCATGCTGACCAACGCTCATTCGCACTAGTTCTATGTTATCTCACATTCTATGCTATCCCAGTTCCATGTTATTCCACATGTTACAACAGCCTTAGCTTTCATGCTTCGTGTGTCCCACTTGTTACAAGGGGGTTACTGACTTTTGTTCAAAAAAGGAAACATAAGTTAGGTTTTTTTTTAAAGTTTCTTTATGCCTCTGTATATTTATTTCCGCTCTCAATTCATTGCTCTAAATAGTTGTCATACTTCTAAAATATTTTTATCTTTTTAATTAATTTCACCCATTCTTAAATGTCTCTGATTATTATGAACTGACAAAGACCTTCAGGTCAATGCTGGAGTCTCAGAATATTTTGTTTAAAGGCCTCGTGGCTCACATCTGCAGAATCAAGGTTACTACAAGGTCTCCAAAATGTTGTGAGCCAGGCTGCTGCATAAAGTAAGTGCAGACACAGAGCTGGTGCAAGGGCACCACTGGTGATGGTCAGATCAACCATGCTCAAGTCTGCAAAACGATGAGGTTCCATTACCTGATGATCTCGTTGTTTTTTTGTGCGAGAGGCCACAAGGAAACAAGTCACATTTGATTTCTGAATGAATGAATGATGAATGAATGATACTTCATTGGCTGTAGTATAATGTAGTGTATCTTCACATCACGGATTTTGCATCAAAATTGTGGTGCTGGTGGAGTAATGTAAATATAAAATTCAGTAACAAGGACATACATCGAGCAAACTCGTCCACCCGAGTCGACGTTGAGCATCTTGTGTGAGTTGAGGTATCACCCATGTAGGTTAGTGGTTACAATTACAGTGTACTCTAGACTGCAGTCTTGCAGATGGTTGAATAGCATTTTATATTTTTATTTCAACTTAACAATCAGGTTGCAGGCAGGCACAGTGAAGCAGCAGGTAGAGCTGCTGGCTCGCAATGCCAAAGACCTGGGTTTGATCCTAGCATGCCGCGTCTGCTGGAGTTTGCGTATTCTTCCCGTGACCACGTGGGTTTCCTCCAGGGGCTGCAGTTTCCTCCCACATCTCAAAGACTTGCAGGTTTGCAAGCCTCTGTAAATTGACTTTAGTGTGTAGAAAGTGGATGTGAAAATGGGGTAACATAGAACTAATGTAAACAGGTGATCTCTGGCCAGCCTGGACTCAATGGGCCAAAGGCCAGTTTGCATGTTATATCTTTCAATCAATCAATTAATAAAAGACTCAAAAAATTCTGTTCTATTCAGCTAAGTTTTACGTAAAACTATATAATCCTACAAAGCATTTACCATAAACTCGATACTCAACAGTTAAACAAAATACCATTGGAAATATGGACAAGAAGGTTCTCATCCCGAAGTATCACCCATTCCTCGTTTCCAGAGTTGCTGCCTGTCCCGCTGAGTTATTCCAGCTTTTTGTGTCTATCTTTGGTTTAAACCAGCATCTGTAGTTCCTTCCTACTACCAGATTCATAAGAATCTTGTTCCCCGTCAGGTGAAAAGCCAGTTCCAGGACAGGAGAATAAATTGTAAGATTAATGATAGACTTTCCATTTCCTATATTATAACTATGAAACAGTTTGGATATGAGAGTCAGAATTCAGTGTGTGAGACATTGGTATCTGAGAGTCAGTGCAAATAATTTTATCACCTACGTAAAATGCTAATCCCTACATGGTAAAACACAGCATTTGGAAATGTGAGGGTGTGAAACATTAAAGAATCCTAGCTACTCTCAGGCATGAAGTGCTGCCATTGTTCTACAACATATCTACGGAATATAACTTAACATCAAACAATAAAAGCATTAGAAACCACAGATCAAAGTAAAGGCTTGTTCTTTAACAGCCCCAGAGAGAACTGACAATGCATTGTGCACACTATCAATTAACTATGCAGGGTACCAGGAATCAGATAAACCTAACAAAGCGTTCAACAAGCCATTACATACATACCACAGGCACAGAGGTCTGATCAGCGTGCAGCAGATTAATATTGCACTTCTCTCTGAAACAATCTGGTCACAGTAATATGGAAGGCTGAACATAGTTTAAATCAACTCAATTTTAAAAAAGCATATTTTGTAGGTAGACAAAAAATGCTGGAGTAACTCAGCGGGTCAGGCAGCATCTCGGGAGAGAAGGAATCGGTGACGTTTCGGGTCGACACCCTTCTCACCCGAAATGTCACCCATTCCTTCTCTCCCGGGATGCTGCCTGACCCGCTGAGTTACTCCAGCATTTTGTGTCTACCTTCGCTTTAAACCAGCATCTGCAGGTTTTTTTTCCCAAAGCATATATTGTATTTTATTTTACAAGTATTCCAGTGCACAACAGAATTCGCACAAAAAAACAGAATTACTCAACTTATGCTTTTAATAAAATTCATGAAAATGATTAATGGATGTCCATACATTCATAGTCACATCTTGAATTATTGAATAACCAACAAGAGACAAGATATCAAAATGAATTCTGGAGTGGTTTTGAGAATAGAACAAGGCATTTCTCCAGGGATAACTGCAATAGGATTAAAGAAACTGGTTCTCTCTGTAGCTGGTGAAAGGCAAAAATAAAATTTAGTGCAGTTAGTCACCTACGATACGATACGATATGATAGAACTTTATTTATCCCAGGAGGGAAATTGATCTGCCAACAGTCATGTAACACAAGATACATGAAACATGAAATTAAAGTGATGAGTGGAAAGGATTGGGGATGAGCAAAGATTGGGGAGGGGGGGAGGGGGGAAGGGGTGTCAGTTTATCTTGTGAAATTAGTAATAAAAATGATAAAAACCTACGAAGTAAGATGTAATCTTTTGACTGAATTTGCAGCAATCTCTGGCCAGAGATAAAAATCAAAGCTCTAAGTTACTTCGAGGTTATTAGAATTTTGATTCCCTGCCCATCCTTAGCCTATTACACAAAGCATATGTATTCACTAATTAATAAATAACTAACAATCGCCATGCCTATTCCACATGTCTTGTTAGGTTGGGAGAAGGTCCCTTTGTCTAACGATGCCCCAGCTGCTTTGTTGAGCATTTACATCCTTAAAGGTCATGCGTTAAGGGGATAACTATTGGTCCCTTTGTTCAGCAAGGTTCCAGATGCCCCATTGTCCTTAATGCATTGTTTCAACTTGCATTGAACTGACCTCAGCAGGGCAAGTAAATGCAAATGACCAGAAACTAGGATTCTTTGACTACCATTAGAAATATAGACCATCTGGAATGAACTATATGTTCCATCATTCCACAGCATTTTGCTATTTTTGATGAACCTTAAAATAGTGACAACGCAAAGTCAGAAAAAGGAGGAGACTACCAAGCCCCTGAAAAATGCCTTGCCATTCATGCCTGATGTGCCCCAGACCTCGGGTCCTCCTCAGTGTCAACTCCATATGGCTCTCAATTACCCAATCTTTTAAAAATGGATCTTCCTCCTTGTTAAGTACCATCAGTGATCTAATCACTACAATCCGACTGGAATTTTGCAACTTCTACGAAGAAGGACAAATGAACTAGACAATAATCCATTCTTGGTAACAGAACAAAAGAATCAGAGGCCAGGAAGGACAAGTACAGTATTTCGCAAAGTACAGCAACAAAGGAATTTGTAAACTGGGGTTGACCTTTACTTCCTAATTCCTTTGTTGCTGTATTTTGTGGCACAGCTGTACTTCCTGGCCCCTGATACTCTTGTCCTGTTCCCAAGAATGGAATATTTCGTTGGTTGTCATAACTTCCAGCCTGCCCTCAAATTCACTTGGTCTAGCTTTGGAGAAACAACACCTCAAATTTCTGCTTGGATAGCTTACAACCCATGGTATGAACAATGAATTCTCCAATTTTAAGTAAGTACAAAATCCTCCTCCTCTCCATTTCTTCCCCTCCCCCCCTTACGATCAGTCTGAAGAAGGGTCCTGACCCGAAACATCACATATCCATGCTCTCCAGGGATGCTGCCTGAACCACTGAGTTACTCCAGCATTTTTTGACATTTTATGTGAACCAGCATCTGCAGTTTCTTGTATCCAGGAAGAGTACATTCCAGCATCCATTTTCTGAATGCTATCCAGAGGCACAACGTCTAGTCCAGCAGCAGTGTCCTTTTCAAAACCATCAATAGCATTTAAATTCTCATCTGGAGTAAAATATTTTCAAATAATCGTATTAGCCTGATATAGGCTCAAACTACATTTGTTCATATCATCTTTATTATTAAGAATGGCAAAATTAGATTTAAATTTTTTCTCCAGTCTATCTATTCCTATGCGGCATCCCACCTTTAGTTTAGTTTAGAGATACAGCGCAGAATCAGGCCCTTCGGGCCACTGGGTCCGCGCCGACCTGCGATCCCCGCACATTAACACTATCCTACACCCACTAGTGACAATTGTTACATTTACCAAGCCAATTAACCTTAAAACCTGTACGTCTTTGGAGCGTGGGAGGAAACCAAAGATCTCAGAGAAAACCCACGCAGGTCACGGGGAGAACATACAAACTCCATACAGACAGCACCCACAGTTAGGATTGAACCCGGGTGTCCGGCGCTGCATTCGCTGTAAGGCAGCAACCCTACCGCTGCACTGCCGTCACCCCCCTTACTTCTGCAGGAATCTTCTGCAATGTGAGAACTCATTCAGGACATGCAAACTATTTGAGTCACAAATAGTTCTCAAAAACAGAACACTGACATGACCTGCATTGTACTTTACAATGGTTCAATGGTGCTTTTATTGTCTCATGTGCAATGTGCAAACACACAGTGAAATTCTTTTCTTACAAACAGTGTGTAATAAATGAATTACAATAACATTTGTGACTGGGAATAAAAACATCAAGGAAAATAATGAGCAACCAACTCTGGGCAGTGAAGAAATTAGAGCATCTCAGCACATTATGATAGACAAACCTACTGCCGCTGCCACTCTTTAACTAATTCATCTGATGCAATTAAAGGATGGAGAAATGAGACGTGTATTCTTACAAACCTCTAGCGCAATTCTCGCGTGCAAGAGCACAGGATAGAACAGGCAGGCAATATTTGATACAGAGAAAGAAAAACACTATTCAGCTGGAATTATCTGCTGCTGTTTAGCCACAGTAGGAGCTTTTAGTTTTAAAACAATATGCCTTTGTTGATGTGGATCATGTGACCGACTGATCCACATCAGACTCTTCCACCTCAACAATAAAATATTTCAGACATTGGGAAAAACAGACACATTTATACATAAAGGCCCAATCTGTAAAGTTGACAAACATAACAGTGATGCGTTAAACTGAGTCAATTTCAGGCATTCAGCTGAATGGTATTCAACAAATATTATCAACAATATTTCACTTCACAGCTTTTCATGTTAGACCAAATGTTAGGAAAGAAACAGCTGATCTTATGTTTTTTTTTTAAAAATCTTCCAGTAATATATTGTGATAATTAGTTCAAGGAAGATTTCACTCTGGTTCATTTAGAGAAATCTAATTAAAGAGAGAATATGGAAATCTCAAAGTGCACAAAAATCTAGTGCAAAGATGCATAGATAAATAACTGCATTTTTAATGAATTGGGACAATTTTCTCTGGTTTTAACTATTGCTAAGAGAATGAGAAAAGATGGTTAACAGACATTAGAAGTTGTGCGGAAGTTGAAAAGGGAAATGTTTTGCTACTGGGGACAAATAGGGCAGAGATTATTGAGGGAAAGGATTGAAACTCAAAGTGAGTAAATTCTCCCCTTCCCCATGCCAGTCTAGATGGATTGTATCCATGCATTTTAAAGAATCTGGGAAGAGGTAACAGACAAGGCTATACATATTTAATAATTTGTTGGGACTGATGAATAATTTAAAAAACAATGCCGATATTTAGGAAAGGGATGTTTAGGATTTAGGATATGTCGAGGAAATTATAGCGCTTTAAGTTAATAATGAAAGAAAAATATAGAATGTAAATGTCAAGATTGAACCTAGGCTGTTGGAGCTGTGCATTGCCTATAACAACACTGTGCTTCCATGAAGAGGCAATGATCAGATGAAGAAAGGTTGTATAGGCTCGGACACTATTCTGAATAGTTTAGAAGAATGAGTGGTGACTTCATTGAAATGGACGTAGGGCTTGACATGATAAATCTGGGGAGAATGATTCCTGGGCAAGTGTCTGGAATCAGGAGATCATAGTCTCAATATGGAGTAGGCTATTTAGGATTTAAATGAGAAATCTCTTCTCCATGAGAGTGGTGAATCTATTACTAAGGAGAAGGTGCTTGGGAAACTGAAAGGTCTGAAGGATAAGTTGGATGGACTGCACCCCAGGATTCTGAAAGAAGTGCCTCTAGAGATTGTGGAGGCATCTTTCAAGAATCATTAGAGGCAGGAGTGGCTCCAGACGATTGGAAAATTGCAAATATTACCCCGCTGTACAAGAAGGGAGCAAAACAGAAGAATGGAAACTATAGCCAGACTTCATTGGTTGGTAAGATTTTATAGTTCATTATAAAGGATGAAGTTACAGAGTACTTAGAAGTTTGTGATAAAATAGCCCAAAGTCAGCATGGTTTTGTGAAGGGGAGATCTTGCCTGATAAATCTGTTGGAATTCTTTGAGGAGGTAAATAGCAGGACAGACAAAGGAGAATCAGGAGATGTTGTTTACCTAGATTTTCAGAAAGCCTTTGATAAGGTGTCGCACATGAGCTGCTAAAGATGAGAGCACATGATATCAAAGGGCAGATACTAGCATAGATAGCAGGTTGGCTGGATGGCAGAAGGCAAAGAGTGGCAATAAAGGGGGCTTTTTCTGGTTGGCTGCCAGTGACTAGCGAAGTTCTGCAAGGGGTGGTGCTGAGGCCACTACTCTTCATGTTGTATATTAATGATTTGGATGAGGGATTGAAGGCTTTGTGGCCAAGTTTGCAAAAAATAGGTGGAGGAGCAGGTAATGTAGGGAAAGAACAGGCTCTGCAGAAGGACTTGGACAGGTTGGGAGAGTGGGCAGAGAAGTGGCAGATGGAATACAGTGTAGCAATGTGTGAAGTCATGCATTTTGGTAGTAGGAATAAAGTCGTAGACTATTTTCTAAATGGGGAGAGAATCCAGAATTGGGAGTGCTAGTGCAGAATGCTAGTGCTAGTCCCAAAAAGTTAATTTGCAAGTCGAAACGGTAGTAAGGAAGACAAACGCAATGCCAGAATTTATTTCAAGAGGACTAGAATACAAAAACAGGGATATAATGCTAAGGCTCTATAAGGCACTGGTCAGGCTGCATTTGGAGTATTGTGAGGAAGGGTGTGTTGGCGCTGGAGAGGGTCCAGAGGTGGTTTACAAGAATGATCCCAGGAATGAGTAGGTTAACCTATGATGAGCATTTGTCGGCACTGGGCCTGTACTCGCTGGAGTATAGCAGAATGAGGGGGACTTCATTGAAACCTACCGAATAGCGAAAGGCCTGGATAGAGTGGATGTGGAGAGGATGTTTCCAATAGTGGGAGAGTCTAGGACTAGAGGTCATAACCTCAGAATTAAAAGACGTTCTTTTAGGAAGGAGATGTGAAGAAATTTCTTTAGCCAGAGGGTGGTGAATCTGTGGAATTCATTGCCACAGAAGACTGTGGCAGCCAAGTAATTGGATATTTTTAAGGCAGAGATAGATTCTTGATTAGTACGGGTGTCAGGAGAAGGCAGGAGAATGGGGTTAAGAGGGAAAGATAGATCAAACATGATTGAATGGCAGAGTAGACTTGATGGGCTGAATGGCCTAATTCTGCTCCTATCATTTATGAACTTATGAATCATTGGAATTCTCTACTCAAGAGGGTTGTGAAGGCTGTCATTGATTCAAATGTTGTATATCATGACTCAAGGATCGGACAAGAGAAAGATGGTTGTGATACAGGATCTGCCATCATCCACGAGTGGTTAACATGTCGGAGGGGGGGGGGGGGGGGGGGGGGGGGGAGGGGGCAAACGGCCAGTGCCTGATATCATTTATGTTCTTTTCACTTGATAAAATTAGGTTGACTAATTAATGTCTTTAGAATGAAAACAAAAGGTTTGAGAGAGTGGATTCAGAGGGAAAAAAATTTGTGCAGACAAGCAATGCTAAGAGCCTTCGTTATAAATTATTTATCAAGAAATCCAATGTGAAATTCAGAAGGGACTCATGAAAAGAATGGTGGGAATGTAGAACTCAAATTCATAGAGAGTAATTGAAGCAAACACTGTAGATGCATTTAAGAGGACCCTGGACAAGTATACGATGGAGAAAGTGTTAAAAAGCTAGGCTCATAGAGTTACAGTAGTTCTGGAAATACAGGAGAACAAGTGCAACTCTTCCAGGTGAAACAGACATCCTTGTGTACCTTTTTCAAATATCTTCTCCTTCATTTAGTGCCCCTGATGTGGCCTCCTTTACATTGGCATTCCCCCTCTCCCCCCAACCCCCCCACCCCATAACCCTCCAGGCATTGACTAGGCAGCCATTTCACTGATCATTTCCCCTTTGTCCATCAAGGCCTGCTGGATCTCACAATTTCTAATCATTTTAACCCTTCGTAGTCCCATTCTAAACATTGCCTCCTTCATTGCCACACACAAACTGGAGGAACTGCACATCATATTCCGCCTTGGTAGCTTACAAACCAATGGTATGAACATCGAACTTTTACATTTCAAGAGCATACTTCTCCTCACCCTGGTGTGCACACATTTCTCCCACCATCTCCCTACCCCACCAGTCACCCTGCTCCTTTTCCCTCATCCGTCACTCATCTCCCAATCCCGAGACCTCCATTTCCCTTTACCCATATACCTCCCTTCGGCTTTACATTTCACTCCTCTTCTCTCCTTATTTGACACCCCTTTGTCGACTTTTCAGCTCTAGCTTTCATCACTTACTCATCTGCCAATCATCCTCCCCATTTGAATCCACCTATCACTTGCCAGGCTTTGTCATACCCCCACCTCTCTTCCAGCTTTCTCCCCTCTACTAAAGTTAGTCTGAAGAAGGATCCCAATCCAAAACGACATCTATCGATTCTCTCCAAAGATGCTGCCTAACCTGCTGAGTTCCTTCAGCACTTTGTATTTTGCTCCATTTCTGTTTCCTCTTTAACCAATTGGATAGAAATATTCAGAGGCTTCCATCTTCTAACTGAGATAACAATGGCCAGACAGAACAAATTCTCAGCTAGAATTTTTAATGGGAATTTTGGGCCCTCTTTTGGCATCTGGCAGACCAAGCTTTTTGGTGTGTATATCTTAGCTGTAGTTTGCTGTAGTTAATCATGAATTCAACAGTGTCCCAAGAGTGCCAAGATAGTCTCACAGATGGATTACTCTAAAATAATTAAGAACCTTGGCTCACCATTCAGAGAAAATCAATTTCTAAGTGATATCTACACGTTTCAGTCACTGAAATACTTTTAAAGATTTTTGGTTGGAGACTTGATAATTTCTTATGTGGAAGTTCTTTTTCAAGCCAAGTGATGATGAAAGGCAGGGAGAGAAGAACTCATATGTTAGTCTCAGCCCAAGCCCAACATCCAATGCAAAATCGTATCATTCACAGAAAATCCAGGATTACCTTTGTTGTAATGCACATAAGGTATAGAAAACTTGAAGCAAGACTGTGAGTGATGTGGGACATGTGCTGTGGATACATCCTGACTGATAAGGATTGTTGGCAGGTGAGTGATGGAAGTGAGGTACATTGAATACTGTTTAACATTAATGGGGATGTTGTTAGGATTTGACACCTCAGGAAGCCATCACCAGTTGACTAGATAAACAAGAGCATTATCTCATTGCGACACTTCATCCAGATCCTCAAGGCATCGCCCCTGTTCAT
Source organism: Rhinoraja longicauda (assembly GCF_053455715.1). NCBI lineage: Eukaryota > Metazoa > Chordata > Chondrichthyes > Rajiformes > Arhynchobatidae > Rhinoraja > Rhinoraja longicauda. The sequence continues at coordinate 56,708,017 of NC_135955.1, read as the reverse complement.
TGATCTTCACAAAGCCCTCTGATCTGAGTGCATGTGTGGAAGCCTCCTGCACTCCTTGGAGGAAAAGAATTTCAGCAACTCTCCACTTTCTGCATGAAAGCCTGCAGTGCAGCGTCCACAATTCTTGGATGTTTTTCAGGTCTGCTTCTATTGTGGAACATCAGGATACTGTCTGCAATAGTCACAATCCACATCTGATTTAAAAGATGCAGGCTGGACTAAAGTGCAGGCTTGATTTTATTGCTGTTATTCATTCGTGAAATTGGCCCACCTGCCAAGGTGGTAATCTAGCTGATGCCCACCAAATGTAGCAATCATGGAAATGAACAGCTCACACTAATTTAAGACATTGTTCCATGTAAACCAATGGTGTAGGAGCCATTTTGCATTTATTAGTTTTTTTTGCATATTATTATTATTACCTTGTATCCTGCTGTAGTTTGGACGTAGTTAATGCGATGCTTACGTAGGGGTGGAGCTAGAGTTACGGCAGTTGAGCATGTGCTGGCAGAGAATGTGTGAGCCAAGGTGATGCTGACAGAGGTTCAGCCAAAGGCTCCGCCAAAAGATTCATTAGCCAAGATGTAATCGGCTGTAGATCTTATTGACGAGAAGATCCGCCAAAGTCATATCTGGCAATTCGTATCGATCGCATAGACTGTGGTAAGATATGGAATTTTACCTAGCAAATCAATAACCAGTCGATGACAGGAGATATGCCAATATGTTTACTGCACCTTCAAAATAAAGACGACTAATTATTCAAACGTCGAGGAGGGTCTCTGTTATTTATATTTGCTCGAGTCATTAAGCTTATAGTTTCACCCGGTCTATGCAAGTGCAGCTTGGGAGCTAATTGAAAGACGAGAAGCTGGCCGCTACAAATGGGTTTGGGTAAATAGCTCATCATCATCTCCACACCTATGTTCAGGTGCTAAACATAGAACATAGAACAGTATAGCACAGAAACAGGCCTTTTGACTCACAATTCATCTGTCGAACATGAGAATCAAGTTAAATTAATTCGCTCTGCTTGAGAATGAGGGATATGATCCACATCCCGCATTCTTTGCATATCCATATACCAATCTAAAAGCACCGTAAACACCACTATCACATCTATTTACACCACCAGCCATGGCAGCATGTTTCAGGCACTCATAACTCTGTGTAAAAATTTCTTGCCCCACACATCTTCTTTAAACTTTCCCCTTCTAACCCCACAGTTTATGCTCTCTAGTCTTTGACACTTCTTCCCTGAGAAAAGGGTTCTAATAGTATCCCCTATCTGTGTCTCATAATTTAATATATTATATAGCGATTAATTTGTAGAGGTTTGTACAACATGTTCTTATCGCTAATACTCTCCAATGCAGCATCATGGTAAACCTTTTCTTCTCCATCCCCATCCCCCCCCCCCCCCCCCCCCCCCTTCCCTTCCCCTTCAAAGCCTTCCTGGGAGATCATGCCGCACTAGCCAAAGTTTTAGAAAGTTGCAACATTACTTCCTGATGCTTATACTCAGTGCCTGGACTAATGAAGCCAAGCATACCATACACCTTTACCACTCTATCTACTTCTGTTGCTACTTTCAGTGAGCGATAGACCCGCAACCTAAGATCCTTCTGTACATCCAGGCTATTAAGGGTCTTGCCACTGGCTGTACACTTTCCCTTTACAATTGACCTCCTAAAGTGCAACACCTCGCACCTGCACAAATTAAACTCCATCTGCCATTTTGCAGCCCATTTCTTACACATCAAGAAACACTAAATTCATGTTTTCTATGACTACAATTATTTGTAATAACAAACAATTACAAAATATTAAATGAACCAAAAAGAAAATAGTGATTCATTACACTCAACATGCAAGAAATTAGTATATATTTTTGAATGTTTGTACCAATTTACATGACGAGATTCTTTTTATGATTAACTGTGATAAAGCAATTTTTAAAGAAATTTTATTGCAACAATACCCATCATAACAGCCTTCACACTCATTAGACTCCAGGTGTTAGTGAATGATAAACTTATTAATGTGATAGATCTCACTGAAAATGAACAACATTATGACAGAGCCATACAGGCTAATGGAAAGCTGACAACATGACTAACCGAGAAAGCAAAACCAGAATAATGATAAATTTCAGCAAAATATAAAATTGAATGATTACATATCATAGTAAAAAAGGTACAATATGAAAGCTATAAAAAGGCATACATGATGGATCACTGGAGTTCCAGCTTGAAAATCATCTGGAGAGGAAAAAAGATGCCAATATGAACACTAATGGTAAATTCATTCAAACAGCACCTGTTATGGTCACTAACTGAGATGGAAGATAAAGACGTAAAATCTCAAATCATTATGATGAATGGAATGAAATTCAGAATTTAAAGTGAAAGTACATTTTCCTCTAAAATAAAGCATTTCCATTCCAAATGGTATGTCCAAACATCAAATTCTTATGCTCCTATTGTCACATCTTTAACGAGCATCCAGTCCCTTTAAACTTTCATTCCCCATCAGGAAGGCCTCAGGACCCTTTGGTTCTTTGAACAAAGGCCAAATCTTGCAAGAACGCCGTTCCTATACTCACATTTATTTCATCGCCAATGCATCAGCTCCCAGGATATGGCCTTCCCCTTTAGGCCATCCAAAATGTCCTCTTTCTTGAGGAAATGAAGCCTACCCCCAGCTGTTGTGTATTGAGTCTTCACATATGTCCCCCCCGTCCCCCCTCATGTCCCATAGTTCTGCTTCGCTCTCCCTTCCCCCAGTCGGAACAAGGATAGAGTTCCCCTGGTCCTCACCTTTCAACCCATCAGTCTTTGCATCCAACACATCACTCTGACATTTCTGTCATCTTCAATATGATCCCACCACCATCCCCACCCCTTTCTGTTTTCTGCAGGGATCACTCTCTCCATAAATCTTTGAATCCCTTCTCAAACAACCCACAGGAGATGTTGCACCTGTCCCTACACCATGTCTCTCACTACCATCCAGGGACATCAATAGCACTTCCAGGTGAGACAGAAGTCTTTCATTCTCACCTATTGCATTTGGTGAGTTTCTTTACAAGACCAAGCGTAGACTTGGCAACTGTTTTGCGAAACATTTGCGTTGTCTGCCAAGGCCAGCTGGAGCTCCTGGCTGCCGATATTTTAACTCTTTTTTACCATTCCTACATTGACCTTCCTGTCCCTGGCCTCCTCCATCACCAGAGTGAGGCCACGGGTAAACTGAAAGAACGGCACCTCCATATTCTACTTGGGTAGCTTACAACCCAATGGTATGTACACTGAATTTTCCACTTTTAAGGAATACACCCTACCCCCTACACGCACATCTCCCACCCTGCACATTTCCCTTCCTCTGTATGCCATCCCCAGCTGTCATATTTCCCTTTTATTCCCCCCTTTCCCCCCTGTCATCTTCCATCCAAATCTCGTCCTCCAACTTTACATTTCACTCCTCCTCATCTTTCCTTATTTGACTTCTTTTCACCTCTTGCCTTTGTCACTTTCTCCACCCATCTGTCAAACGCCCACTCACCTGTATCCACCTATCACTCACCAGGTTTTGCCTCACCCCCGCCTCTCGTTTTCAGCTTTCTTCCCCCCTTACTCCTAAACATCATCTGTCCAGCCCCTTCACAAATGCTGCTTGATCCATTGAGTTCCTCCAGCTTTTTGTATTTTTGCTCAAAATGCAAGGCATGACAAGTATTGCCATCAAATAATTTTATTGTACACTTTATTACTTTCAAACGTTATTTTAAAATAGCTGGTGAAATACTATATGCAGCAGTATTACAAATAAACTTACTGGCATGTTATATGGTGAAAAAAACCTTATTAATCATTTGTGCTGACCACACCTATGAGGTTAATATGAGGGCAGTGAGAGAAGGAAAATGCAGCACATCTTATAGCATAGATTCTCGATTGGTCATTGCAAGAGACAAACACTTAAGCTTCTCAACAACAACAACAACAACAACAACTTCAACATCAACCCTCAACAACTTCTCCTTTGACTCCTCCCACTTCCTCCAAACCAGAGGCGTGGCTATGGGCACTCGCATGGGCCCTAGCTACGCCTGCCTCTTTGTTGGGTACGTCGAACAATCCCTGTTCCAGACGTACACTGGCCCCATCCCCGAACTCTACCTCCGCTACATCGACGACTGCATTGGTGCTACCTCTTACACCCATGCAGAACTCACTGACTTTATACACTTCACCTCCAATTTCCATCCTGCTCTTAAATATACCTGGACTATCTCTGACATCTCCCTCCCGTTTCTGGACCTCACCATCTCCATCACAGGAGAAAAACTAGTGACGGACATTTATTACAAGCCCACCGACTCGCACAGCTATCTGGACTACACTTCTTCCCACCCGGTCCCCTGCAAAAAGTCTATCCCCTACTCCCAATTCCTCCATCTACGCCGCATCTGCGCCCGGGATGAGGTGTTTCACACTAGGGCTTCCGAGATGTCCTCGTTTTTCAGAAAACGGGGCTTCCCCTCCTCCATTATAGATGAGGCTCTCTCACTAGGGTCTCTTCTACATCCCGCAGCTCCGCTCTTGCTCCCCATCCCCACACTCGCAACAAGGACAGGATCCCCCTCGTTCTCACCTTCCACCCCACCAGCCAGCGGATCCAACATATTATCCACCCAACATTTCCGTCACCTACAACAGGACCCCACCACTGGCCATATCTTCCCATCCCCTCCCCTCTCTGCGTTCCGCAGAGACCGTTCCCTCCGCAACTCCCTGGTCCACTCGTCCCTTCCTACCCAAACCACCCTAACCCCGGGCACTTTCCCTTGCAACCGCACGAGATGCAACACCTCCCCCCTCAACTCCATCAAAGGACCCAAACATTCTTTCCAGGTGAGACAGAGGTTCACCTGCACCTCCTCCAACCTCATCTATTGCATCCGCTGCTCTAGATGTCAACTTATCTATATCGGCGAAACCAAGCGCAGGCTCGGCGATCGCTTCGCTGAACACCTGCGCTCGGTCCGCATTAACGCAACTGATCTCCCGGTGGCCCAGCACTTTAACTCCCCCTCCCATTCCCAGTCTGACCTCTCTGTCATGGGCCTCCTCCAGTGCCATGGTGAGGCCCGCCGGAAGTTGGAGGAGCAGCACCTCATATTTCGCCTGGGCAGTTTGCGGCCCGGTGGTATGAACGTCGACTTCTCCAACTTCAGATAGCTCCTCTGTCCCTCCCTTCCCCTCCTCCTTCCCAGATCTCCCTCTATCTTCCTGTCTCCACCTATATCCTTCCTTTGTCCCACCCCCGACATCAGTCTGAAGAAGGGTCTCGACCCGAAACGTCACCCATTCCTTCTCTCCCGAGATGCTGCCTGACCTGCTGAGTTACTCCAGCATTTTGTGAATAAATCGATTTGTACCAGCATCTGCAGTTATTTTCTTATACTTAAGCTTCTCACATTGAACAAGGGTAAATCTATGACATAAAATCTGCTTCACTTATTTCCCCTCTCTCACTCTGCCTTTCATGTTGTATCAAATGTCCACAATCTGCACTTTCTTCCTGGCACTGGTTCAAGAGACAAGAATAACTCCAGATGATATAATTCCTATAAAGGATGGTGGAAGTATGAAGTGAAACCGTAACTGGAACTGCCCACTATATAAAAGGACTGGAAATCAATAAGTCAATAAAAATGTCCATTACTATGCCACTTAACTGAAATGAATGGCAGAAAATAACTTGCTGGAAAAAGCAACTGATGGCAAAAAAGAATATATTCTAAATGGAACCTTTTTAATTAATGTGAGCTGATATATAAATGAAGTTAATAAATGTCTTGTTTACAATCCAATGCCGTACACTTTGGCTTACTGGCAATAACTTAGGTAGAGATTAAGCCCACTGCATATGACGTGAATTCAACAGGCAGACCTCTGCATTACACAAGAAACAAAAATGAACACGTTGCTACAAATAGGAACTGTTTGGTGTTCAATAGATACAACATCCAGAGAACATCCAATCAGTATTTTATACATTCAATTGTTTAAAAAAAGTAAATAATTGACTTTCCATAGGAATGACATGAAGATGTGCCTAGCTACATCAAAGAGTTGTCAAGGCACTAACCGTTCATTGGGGATTAATTTACTGCACTGCATAGTTGTTGAAGGTATTATGTGAAAATGCATGTCTAGTGTGGACAGAGAGGAAATATGCACCAATATTGCTCAGTAGTGTAGTTCTCCAATGTGGTAAAAACCAAGCCAAAAGGAGTGAAGGATTTGTGATCAGAGCAGTATGGAACAAAACCCAACTTCAGCAGGGTTTTGATCTTTCCCCACAACCTTTGATTTCCTTATTCATTCAAAATCTCTCAAAATCAGCCTTAAATATACCGTGCTCTCTGTGCTCATGACTCTCTGTGGCAAGGAAATCTATGGACGCAGAACCCTCAGAGAAATTGAATTATTTCTAATTAGTAGGAAAAAAAACTGCAGATGCTGGTTTAAATCGAAGGTAGACACAAAATGCTGGAGTAACTCAGCGGGTCAGCCAACATCTTGGGAGGGAAGGAATGGGTGGCGTTTCGGGTCGAGACCCAGAAGAAGGGTCTCGACCTGAAACGTCACCCATTCCTTCTCTCCCGAGATGCTGCGAGACCCGCTGAGTTACTCCAGCATTTTGTGTCTACCTTTCTTTCTATCAGTCTCCAAGAGTCATCACCTTATTCTGAAGAAGGGTCTCGACCCGAAACGTCACTCATTCCCTCTCTCCTAGATGCTGCCTGACCTGCTGAGTTACTCATTTTATGATACCTTATTCTGAGATCATGCATTTTATGATACCTTATTCTGAGATCATGCATTTTATGATACCTTATTCTGAGATCATGCTTCTCAATCTGAATTCTCCCGCAAGAAGAAACATTCTCTCCGTATTTATCCCATTTAGCCTCCGAGAATCTCACCAATTATCATGTCTAGCCTCAATAATCTCAGCGATCAAAAAAGGGAATGGATCGACACGCAAGATTACATTCCTGTTGCCATGGATGCAAGAAAATACATATAATCTAGGACAGTAATAGTCATCATTTGTGATAATCAAGACTGGAAGGTATTGAATTGAAGCATAAAAGCATCCAAGGATTATTTACAGGGTCGAGGAGGAACCCTAGACCAAGATGTTTCTGATACATTGAGATACACGGATCTCTCCTGTTCTCTTGATGCCTGTCTTCAAAAGTAGCAAAGGCACAAAGCAGGATTTACATGTTCCATTGGTAAATTCATGTTGGTGGCTAAATTAATTTATCAATATTTAGATCCCTATGGTGCTCCCAGCAGTCTGTGAGCATTAATGAACACTACACAAATCATCTGGTAGGTGAACCAATGAAAATATCTTTGCCCAGACCTACAACCCCAGCATAAACCATGGATTAAAACCACTTCTTCACAATTCAATGCCAAAAAAATTACAATATACAATTTCCATCCTTTTATTACGCAGTGGAACATCTTTTAGATGCCATCTTTTCATTCATCCCATTCCAAGTTAACATTGACTCATGCTTTCATGGAGCATAGAACATAGTGCAGTACTGCAGAAGAACAGGTCTTTCAAACCATAATGTCTGTGCCAAGCGCGATGCCGAGACGGATTCTTATATGCCTGCACGTAATACAGATTCCTCCATTTTTTGCATATCCATGTGCCTATCCAAAAGTCTCTTAAATACCCTATCTTATCTGCCTCAACCACTAATCCTACAGCACATTCCAAGCACTCATCACCCTCTACGTAAAAGTCTTGCCCCACACATCTCCTTTAAACTTTGTTCCTCTCACCCAAAAACATTGCCCCTCTCACCCATGCTCTCCTGTATTTGATTTATCTACCCTGGGAAAAATATTTTGACTGTCCATCGTCTCTGTGCCACTCTTGATTTTAAAAGACCTTTCAAATTATCTAAATTGCTGAGAATTGATACCTACAGATCATTTTATATTTCATCAAATCAATATCCTAAAACAGTTCCTGGCTATTCATAATGATTTGTGAGAAACTGACCAAAAGAACATGGGAAATTTTGCAAAAGCTTCAAAATTTGTCAAGTCACCTGCTGAAATATTACAATACAATAAATATGATTCAATAAGTTGCTGCACAATTGCACAGGCTGACATTTTATTTCACTCTCTAAATCAACACTCTTCCAGTCCACATGAAGTCGCTGATCTTAGCCATCTTGGAAGTACATGCATTGGTAGCCTAGTCATCCATCAGTGAAGGCAATTTAAAAAAACCTGATTCAGTCTCTCAATCATTCCTACCTCTCAAGCACTTGAATTTTCAGGAAAGTTACAACCATACTTAATGGGGAAAAAAGCCAAAATTCCACAACTTTGGCAGGAGTCATCTTTGGGCGCACCATAATCAAGGCAATAGGAAGACTGATTTCCCAGAGTCTGATGATTGGCAACAACACTTCCTCCTCATTACCATCAACATTGGAGTACCTCTAGGCCATGTGCTCATTCCCCTTCTCTGCTCCTTCCATACTCATGAATCTGTGGCCAGACACTGTTCCAATGCCACCTTTAAATTTGCCAATAATACCTCTGTTGTTGGACGAATCACTGGAAACAATGAGTCAGAGTACAGGAGGAACATCAATGATCTGATTCAATGCTACCAGAACAACAATCTCGCTCTCAATGTTAGCAAGACCAAGGAACTGATTGTTGACTTCAAGAAGGGAAAGCCGGCAGATCCACAAACCTGTATTCATCAACGGAACAGCGAGGAGAGAGTCCACAGGTTCAAGTTCCTGCATGTGCATATTTCTGAAGATCTGTCCTGGGCCAAACACATCGATACAATCATAAAGAAAGATCACCAACACCTCTACTTCTTATGAAGATTGAGGAGATTTGGCATGTCGCTGAATACACTATCGAACTTTTACAAGTGCATGCTGGAGACCATACCAACTTGTTGCAATACGCCCTGTTTTGGCAACTCACATGCAATGGAATGAAGCTGACCACAGAGAATGGTAGATATTGCCCAATTCAACATTGGTACTGACCTCGCGGGAATCTACAGCAGGCCTCAAAAAGGCAGCTAATGTCATCAAAGACCAACACTACCATGGAATGTCCCCATCTCGCTACTACCATTGGGTAGACGGTACAGAAGCCAACAATGCAAAGATTGAGTTTCCATTGAGATTCTGAGCTTCATGTGCAGCATTGCAGTGGAGCAAACTACTGGAGCGGGTGAGGGGGCTTCTGGATTACTTATAAAAGTGAAATGAGCTATCAGAAGATGTACCATTCTTAAGCACATCGTTCACCCTCACCAAGTCCCACCAAAAATCCAGCCCAAACATCTCCAGGATGCCGTTCCAGCAAATCTTCTCTTAGGTTCTCTTAATTTACCTAAAGTTTTTCCATTCTGTGGAAGAATGGGTAAGGCAAGTAATTTTCTCTCAGGCACCTGTGTTGTACTTAGCAACATTCATAATCAACATTGTCTCAGATCAGTAATTTGCTTGTTATAAATTACATGCATTAAAGCCAGTGTAATAGGCCACCACGGGGGCACACCATGCTGGCACACACGCCAATATGATGCATCAATGACTTGGCAATATAATTAACAGTTTCAACAACAAGATAAACAAAAGAAACCTGACCAACCTTGGCATGTTAAGTCTGTTTCTCTCTCCACAAATCGTGCTGTGCTTCCCAGCTTTTTTTTATACATCACAGTTTTCAGCATTTAGAGTGGTTTTTGTTTGTTTTAAGAATCCTTAAGAATTAGTTTATATCGACCACATGGGAGCAACAAATATTGGCTTGTCTCACTAAATCTGCAGTTTCCAACTTTTATTCAAACTTTAAAATGTACATAACTGTGGTGCTGATATTTTATCTTACCTTTACAATTTGTCTTAATACTTTCACTGCACTCAATCCAATGTAAAAACCAAAACTAATCTGGTGGCAACTTTCCTATACATAACATTTATGTCTATAGTATGATACATTACAGAAGAGCCAATCTTGCCCATTTTTTTGAAAGAACACAATCAATCCTATTCACCAGCCATTCCTTCACTGTCCTACATTTATTTCCTTTTAATATTTCTCCAAATCCCTTTCTAAATTCATACAAACACACAGAACAGAAACAGGTCCTTCACCCAGCATGTCCGTGCCAACCATCGAGTCCTATATGTTAGCATCCGTCCATCTGAGAGAGATGATGGTGCAGCTTTGATGTTGTCCTGTTCGGAGAGTGGAATGTTTCATCTATGGTTGCATTTCCTGCGATGGCTGGCTCAGCCTACCCTTGACAAGCATACCCTCTCAAGTCATATCTATGCGAAGTTCATTTACCAGCGCTTGGTCCATGGCTTACAATGCCTTGGCATTTCAATGCTTGTATATACACCACCTCCAGCACCTTCTAACACAGTTTGTTCCAGATTGCAACTACCCTTTGGATGAAAGAAGTCTTCCTTAGATTCCTTCGAACCCTCACTTTAAATCTATGTTCCCTGCTCCAAGCCAACTTTGCCATTGGGACAGATTTTCTTATCTATCGTATCTACACTTTTTATAATTTTGTAAAGCTGAATAAGGTACCCTCTCAGCCTCCTCTGTTCCAAAGAAAACAAACTAGGCCTAACCAGTCTCTCCTAATAACTGATGTATTCCATCCCAGAAAATATCTTGGTGAATCTCCACTGCACCATCTCCAGTGAATCATGAGGCAAACAGAACTGCACACAATATTCTAGCTATAGCCTGACCAATGTTTTATAAAATTTTGTCAAGATCTCCCTGTTCTTGTACTCTTACACTGCCAAAGAAGGCAAGCTTCCCATTTTCACCACTATCAACCTGTGCTGCCACCTTCAGTGGTCTTTGGACTTGTACAACATGGTCCCTTTGTTCATCAATAATCTTAGGCTCCTACTATTTACATAGAATAACATAGAAAATAGGTGCAGGAGGCCTTTCGGCCCTTCAAACCAGCATTGCCATTCATTGTGATCATGGCTGATCATCCACAATCAGTATCCCGTGCCTGCCTTCTGCCCATACCCCTTGATTCCATTAGCTCCGAGCTATATCTAACTCTCTTTTAAATTCATCCAGTGAATTGGCCACTGCCTTCTGTGGGAGAGAATTCCACAAGTTCACAACTCAAAAAAGTTTTTTCTCATCTCAGTTTTAAATGGCCTCCCCTTTATTCTTAGAATGTATCCCCTGGTTCTGGACTGCCCAAACATTGGGAACATTTTTCCTGCATATAGCTTGTCCAGTCCTTTTATAATTTTATGCGTTCTTATAAGATCCCCTCTCATCCTTCTAAATTACAGTGAATACAAGCCCAGTCTTTCCAATCTTTCCTCATTTGGCAGTCCCGTCAACCCGGGGATTAACCTTGTGAACCTACGCTGCACTCCCTCAATAGCAAGGATGTCCTTCCTCAAATTAGGAGACCAAAACTGCACACAATACTCCAGATGTGGTCTCACCCTGTATTGCTCTTTTTGTTACCTTCTGATGTCCTTTGAAAGTTTCCCAATCCTCTGGCTTTCTGCTACTCTTTGCTATGTTATACACCTTTTCTTTGAGTTTTATTCCATCCCTTACTTCCCTTGTCAGCCACAGTTGCCTCTTACTCGCCTTAGAATCTTTCTTCCTCTTTGGAATGAAATGATCCTGCATCTTTTGAATTGTGCCCAGAAATTCCTGCCATTGCTGTTTCACCGTCATTCCTGCTAGGATCCCTTTCCAGTCGACCTTGGCCAGCTCCTCTCTCATGCCTTCATAGTCCCCTTTGTTCAACTGCAACACTGACACTTCTGATTTAACCTTCTACCTCTCAAATTGCAGATTAAAACTTATCATGTTATGGTCACTACCTCCTAGCAGTTCCTTTATCTTGAGTTCCCTTATTACATCTGGTTCGTTGGATAACACTAAATCCAGAATTGCCTTCTTTCTGGTAGGCTCCAGAACAAGCGACTCTAAGAATCCATCTTGGAGGCACTCTACAAACTCCCTTTCTTGAGGTCCAGAACCAACCTAATTTTCCCATTCTACCTGCATATTGAAATCTCCCATAACCCAGTGGCATTATCTTTGTTACATGTCAATTTTAACTCCTGCTGCAACTTGCACCCTATATCCAGGCTACTGTTTGGGGGCCTGTAGATAACTCCCATTGGCATCTTCTTACCTTTACAATTCCTCAATTTTATCCACAGCAACTCTACATCGTCAGTCCATTTGTCATCCCTCGCAAGGGACTGAATTTCATCCCTCACCAACAGAGCTACCCCATCTCCTCTGCCCCCCCGCCAGTCCTTTCTATAGGACATATAACCCTGAATATTCAGTTCCCAGCCCCGATCCTCCTGCAGCCATGTCTCTGTAATCCCCATAATGTCATATCTACCAATCTCTAACCGAGCCTCAAGCTCATCCACTGCTTCTTATACTTCGCACATTCATATATAAAACTTTTAATCCATTACTCACCTCACCTTTCATATCGATTCCCATTTCACTTGGCCAAAGTCTCCTATCCCTTCATGAGCTTTCTGTCCCGTTAATTCTGGTGTCTTTCTTAACTTTTCCTATACTGTCTTTCCCTTTAACTCCATCCTTGTATTTCCAATTTGTCTTCCCCCCACCCCACCCCCCCAAATATACAATACAATACAATATATCTTTATTGTCATTGTACACACTATTTAGTTTAAACGGTATTTATCGTACACTTGTTAGAGCCAACAAAATGATTTTAAGTTCTTACTGAATCAGATTTGCGATGCTTTTCCAAAGTGCATTGCAGATCAAGCAACTTAGTGTGTGTTATTATTTTTGTTTCGCATGTCACATCCCTGGTCATTTTCTCAATCATAAAAAATCTGCTATAGTTCAGGAATTGCTTAATATTTGCTTAATATTCATTTTCATGTGAGCTCAAAACTCAGGAACATCTCTGCTTTGGAACTAATTTCTGCAGGAGTATGAAGCAGTCCACTGCAGCAGAAGAGAAAAAGGATCCAAAGAAGAGAATTTGTTAGCCAGTATAAACCACTTTTCTAAGCTCATTCGTGGAGAGTCTGGATGTGGTGAGATACCGGAAGCCTTTAGAGCTATGCCCCATGATCAACAGTATTTTGGGGGAGGAAGACAACTGAGGACAAACAATGGGGAAGACTTATGAAAAGAGTTGCAGCTGGAGTTAATGCTTCAGGTCAATTACAATCAGACTCAAACATTAACTCTATTTCTCTCTCCAGTGATGCTGCCTGACCTGCTGAGTATTTCAATCATTTTCCATATGTATTTAAGAAAGAAATGCTGTTCAAAAAGTATTGCCAAGGAAATAGGAAGTCTGGTTGACAGCCAGTTATGGAGAGAGATATTGGCAGAGATAAAGAATGAAAAATTATTATGCAGTGAGATGGTGATGGGGAAAATGTTTGATTCAGAGGCAACAGAATCCGTATGGTTGAGTTTTTATTGAAAACTCTATAGTATGTTCAACTTTGTGAACAAGAATGAATTTCTATGCCTTAAAATTCAATCTAATTTTAAGGCATAGAAATTCATCCTTGTTCACGAAGTTGAACATGCAATAATAATAATAATGCATTACATTTATATAGCGCTTTTCAAACACTCAAAGACGCTTTACAGGGATTACATGATGTTGTAGGGATCACTGAGACATGGTTACAAGAGGACCAGGGCTGGGAACTGAATATCCAGGGGTACACAACGTATAGAAAAGACAGACAGGTGGGCAGAGGGGGTGGGGTTGCTCTGATGGTAAGGAATGATATTCATTCCCTTGCAAGGGGTGACATAGAATCAGGAGATGTTGAATCAGTATGGATAGAAATGAGAAATTGTAAGGGTAAAAAGACCCTAATGGGAGTTATCTATAGGCCCCCAAACAGTAGCCTCGACATAGGGTGCAAGTTGAATCAGGAGATAAAATTGGCGTGTCAAAAATGTGATGCTACTGTGGTTATGGGAGATTTCAACATGCAGGTAGACTGGGAAAATCAGGTTGGAAATGGACCCCAGGAAAGAGAGTTTGTAGAGTGCCTTCGAGATGGATTCTTAGAACAGCTTGTACTGGAGCCTACCAGGGAGAAGGCAATTCTGGATTTAGTGTTGTGTAATGATCCTGATCTGATAAGGGGACTAGAGGTAAAAGAGCCATTAGGAGGCAGTGATCACAACATGATAAGTTTTACTCTGCAAATGGAAAGGCAGAAGGGAAAATCGGAAGTGTCGGTATTACAGTATAGCAAAGGGGATTACAGAGGCATGAGGCGGGAGCTGGCCAAAATTGATTGGAAGGAGGCCCTAGCAGGGAAGACGGTAGAACAGCAATGGCAGGTATTCCTGGGAATAATGCAGAGGTTGCAGGATCAATTTATTCCAAAGAGGTGGAAAGACTCTAAGGGGAGTAAGAGACACCTGTGGCTGACGAGGGAAGTCAGGGACAGCATAAAAATTAAGGAGAGGAAGTATAACATAGCAAAGAAGAGTGGGAAGACAGAGGATTGGGACTCTTTTAAAGAGCAACAAAAGTTAACTAAAAAGGCAATACGGGGAGAAAAGATGAGGTACGAGGGTAAACTAGCCAATAATATAAAGGAGGATAGCAAAAGTTTTTTTAGGTACGTGAAGAGGAAAAAAATAGTCAAGGCAAATGTGGGTCCCTTGAAGACAGAAGCAGGGGAATTTATTATGGGGAACAAAGAAATGGCAGACGAGTTAAACCGTTACTTTGGATCTGTCTTCACTGAGGAAGATACACACAATCTCCCAAATGTTCTAGGGGCCGGAGAACCTAGGGTGATGGAGGAACTGAAGGAAATCCACATTAGGCAGGAAATGGTTTTGGGTAGACTGATGGGACTGAAGGCTGATAAATCCCCAGGGCCTGATGGTCTGCATCCCAGAGTACTTAAGGAGGTGGCTCTAGAAATAGTGGAAGCATTGGAGATCATTTTTCAATGTTCTATAGATTCAGGATCAGTTCCTGTGGATTGGAGGATAGCAAATGTTATCCCACTTTTTAAGAAAGGAGGGAGAGAGAAAACGGGTAATTATAGACCAGTTAGTCTGACATCAGTGGTGGGGAAGATGCTGGAGTCAATTATAAAAGACGAAATTGCTGAGCATTTGGATAGCAGTAACGGGATCATTCCGAGTCAGCATGGATTTACGAAGGGGAAATCATGCTTGACAAATCTACTGGAATTTTTTGAGGATGTAACTAGGAAAATTGACAAGGGAGAGTCAGTGGATGTGGTGTACCTCGACTTTCAGAAAGCCTTCGACAAGGTCCCACATAGGAGATTAGTGGGCAAAATTAGGGCACATGGTATTGGGGGTAGGGTACTGACATGGATAGAAAATTGGTTGACAGACAGAAAGCAAAGAGTGGGGATAAATGGGTCCCTTTCGGAATGGCAGGCAGTGACCAGTGGGGTACCGCAAGGTTCGGTGCTGGGACCCCAGCTATTTACGATATACATTAATGACTTAGACGAAGGGATTAAAAGTACCATTAGCAAATTTGCAGATGATACTAAGTTGGGGGGTAGTGTGAATTGTGAGGAAGATGCAATAAGGCTGCAGGGTGACTTGGACAGGTTGTGTGAGTGGGCGGATACATGGCAGATGCAGTTTAATGTAGATAAGTGTGAGGTTATTCACTTTGGAAGTAAGAATAGAAAGGCAGATTATTATCTGAATGGTGTCAAGTTAGGAGGAGGGGGAGTTCAACGAGATCTGGGTGTCCTAGTGCATCAGTCAATGAAAGGAAGCATGCAGGTTCAGCAGGCAGTGAAGAAAGCCAATGGAATGTTGGCCTTCGTAACAAGAGGAGTTGAGTATAGGAGCAAAGAGGTCCTTCTACAGTTGTACCGGGCCCTGGTGAGACCGCACCTGGAGTACTGTGTGCAGTTTTGGTCTCCAAATTTGAGGAAGGATGTTCTTGCTATGGAGGGCGTGCAGCGTAGGTTCACTAGGTTAATTCCCGGAATGGCGGGACTGTCGTATGTTGAAAGGCTGGAGCGATTGGGCTTGTATACACTGGAATTTAGAAGGATGAGGGGGGATCTTATTGAAACATATAAGATAATTAGGGGATTGGACACATTAGAGGCAGATAACATGTTCCCAATGTTGGGGGAGTCCAGAACAAGGGGCCACAGTTTGAGAATAAGGGGTAGGCCATTTAGAACGGAGATGAGGAAGAACTTTTTCAGTCAGAGAGTGGTGAAGGTGTGGAATTCTCTGCCTCAGAGGGCAGTGGAGGCCAGTTCGTTGGATGCTTTCAAGAGAGAGCTGGATAGAGCTCTTAAGGATAGCGGAGTGAGGGGGTATGGGGAGAAGGCAGGAACGGGGTACTGATTGAGAGTGATCAGCCATGATCGCATTGAATGGCGGTGCTGGCTCGAAGGGCTGAATGGCCTACTCCTGCACCTATTGTCTATTGTCTATTGTCTATAGAGAAGAAAATAAATAGATAAATAAGTAAACGAACAGAAAATGTGTTGTGAATGTGTACTGTATACATTCAACGTCCATGCAAGTGGATTTAACTCCATGGAAGAGGTATTCAAGATGCAGCCAAGACTACATTGCATATTTGCACTTATTATTATGTTTTGCTTTCTTCCACAAGGTATAATTCCACAGGACAACAGATTGCTTAAATAGAATGACAGGCAATATAATCTCCTCGTGTTCAAATGAAACTAAATCAGACCTAAATCTAAGTTAAAACTAAAATATTTGACATCTATTACATTTTCATTAAATACTTGTAGGTGAAAACACTATCCGATATATATTCTAAAAAAATTGTATTGAAATAAAAAGTCAATAATAAGGAAATTGTCATAGGATTTGACTAAAAGGAATTCATTGTTTCAATTACACAGGAGATTAGCGGGAGATTCAAATGTTTGTAAAGGGTCTATACCGAAATCATGGCCAAGGTCAAAAGAAAACAGCTTCGTAACCATCCAAGAAATCATATTGTGCTCAAATCACTGTGCAATGCCAGTCCTATTATCATTGTGCAGCAAGATCGTACAAAATGATCTATTAACTACATTAGAAAGAGTGCTTTGTGGGTATCATTTACAACTGTAAAAGTACTCATCCTGATGGATGTGATGGCGGTGGGAATAGATGCATCTCTGTTGCTGGCCAAGGTCCTGAGGAAAATCTAACGGGGTAAGGGTGGACAGGGAATTAGGAGCAGAGCAATGCTTGACAAAGGCTCTTGAATTGAATATGGATCTGAAAGCACCACTCCTGTTCCACTTAAACTCCACTGTAACATAGTAAAATCTTAAAACTTTTCTTCTTGATGACAGCCTTCAGAGGTTCCTCAAAAGGACACTAATTTGTAAAGATGGGGGGGCGGGAGGGAATTTGACCAAGATGCACATGTGATATGCTCATTTGCAATCCAATTTAGTTGTTGACCAGTAGGTCTGCTCTGCTAGAATCTGGGGAGAGCTGTCCAATTACTAAAGCAGGAGCCCAAAACAGTCATCTTTTTTTGAGTAGGAGGCCAGGTGTAATATAGAAACATAGAAAATAGATGCAGGAGTAGGCCATTCGGCCCTTCGAGCCAGCACCGCCATTCAATATGATCATGGCTGATTATCCAAAATCAGTACCCCGTTCCTGCTTTCTCCCCATATCCCTTGATTCCATTCGCCCTAAGAACTATATACAGTGCATTCAGAAAGTATTCAGACCCCTTCACATTACAGCCTTACTTTAAAGTGGATTAAATTCTTTTTTTTATCATCAATCTACACACAATACCCCATAATAAAAAAGTGAAAACAGGTGTTTAATTTTTTTTGCAAAGTAATTAAAAAGAAATAACTGAAACATCACATTTACATGAGTATTCAGACCCTTTGCTATGACACTCAAAATTGAGCTTATGTTCATCCTGTTTCCATTAATTATCCTTGAGATGTTTCTACAACTTGATTGGAATACACCAGTGGTAAATTAAATTGATTGGACACGATTTGGAAAGGCATACACCTGTCTACATAAGGTCCCACAGTTGACAGTGCATGTCAGAGCAAAAACCAAGCCATGAAGACGAAGGATTGTCCGTAGACCTCCGAGACAGGATTGTGTCGAAACACAGATCTGGGGAAGAGTATAAAACAATTTCTGCAGCATTGCAGGTCCCGAAGAGCACAGTGGCCTCCGTTATTCTTAAATGGAAAAACTTTGGAACCACCAGGACTCTTCATAGAGCTGGCCTCCCGGTCAAACCAAGCTATCGGGGGAGAAAGGCCTTGGTCAGGGAGGTGACCAAGAACCTGATGGTCACTCTGACAGACTTCCTCTGTGAAAATGGGAGAATCTTCCAGAAGGACAACTAAATCTGCAGCACTCCACCAATCAGGCCTTTATGGTACAGTGGCCAGGCAGAAGCCACTCCTCAGTAAAAGGCACATGTCAGCCCGCTTGGAGTTTGCCAAAAGGCACCTACAGGACTCTCAGACCATGAGAAACAAGATTCTCTGGTCTGATGACACTAAGATTGAACTCTGTGGCCTGAATGCCAAGTGGCACCGCTCATCACCTGGCTAGCACCATACCTACGGTGAAGCACGGTGGTGGCAGCAT
The DNA here is from genome assembly GCF_053455715.1 of Rhinoraja longicauda. Classification (NCBI taxonomy): domain Eukaryota; kingdom Metazoa; phylum Chordata; class Chondrichthyes; order Rajiformes; family Arhynchobatidae; genus Rhinoraja; species Rhinoraja longicauda. Next base: position 56,689,250 of record NC_135955.1, on the reverse strand, counting down.
CATGCTGTGGGGATGTTTTTCAACGGCAGGAACTGGGAGACTAGTCAGGATCGAGGGAAAGATGAACGGAGCTAAGTACAGAGAGATCCTTGATGAAAACCTGCTGCACAGAGTTCTGGACCTCAGACTGGGGCGGAAGTTCACCTTCCAAAAGGACAATGACCCTCCAATCCACAGGAACTGATCCTGAATCTATAGAACATTGGAAAATGATCACCAAAGCGTCCACGATTTCTAGAGCCACCTCCTTAAGTACCCTGGGATGCAGACCATCAGGCCCTGGGGATTTATCATCCTTCAGTCCCATCAGTCTACCCAACACCATTTCCTGCCTAATGTGAATTTCCTTCAGTTCCTCCGTCACCCTAGGATCTCTGGTCATTAGATCATCTGGGAGATTGTTTGTGTCTTCCTTAGTGAAGACAGCTCCAAAGTACCGGTTCAACTCGTCTGCCATTTCCTTGTTCCTCATGATAAATTTACCTGCTTCTGTCTTCAAGGGCCCCACATTTGCCTTAACTATTTTTTTCCTCTTCATGTACCTAAAGAAGCTTTTACTATCCTCCTTTATATTTTTGGCTAGCTTACCTTCGCACCTCATCTTTTCTCCCCATATTGCCTTTTTAGTTATCTTCTGGTGCTCTTTAAAAGAGTCCCAATCCTCTGGCTTCCTGCTCTTCTTTGCTATGTTATACTTCTCTTTTATTTTTATACTGTCCATGACCTCCCTTGTCAGCCACGGTCGCCTCTTACTCCCCTTAGAATCTTTCCTCCTTTTTGGGATGAATTGATCCTGCACCTTCTGTATTATTCCCAGGAATACCTGCCATTGCTGTTCCACCGTCTTCCCTGCTAGGGTCTCCTCCCAGTCAACTCTGGCCAGCTCCTCCCTCATGCCTCCATAGTCCCCTTTGCTCAATGGTAATACTGACACTTCCGATTTTCCCTTCTCCATCTTAAATTGTAGATTAAATCATATTATGATCACTGCCTCCTAATGGCTCTTTTACCTTGAGTTCCCTTACCAAATCCGGTTCATTACACAACACTAAATCCAGAATTGCCTTCTCCCTGGTAGGCTCCAGTACAATGTTTATACAAATATATTCTTCCACTTCTGAGCATTTTGTCACCCGATCTTTAAATAGCAATTGAAATGCAGCTGTTAGAATTAACAGAAAAGTTGCAGTGCAAATTAAATATAAAAATGCCAAGTAGAAGCAGCTCCTGAAGTAATGCTCTGAATGAAATTTCTACTAAAAATTAGTCAGTTATGTTACATGTCCTGACACAAAAATTTCTAACATTTCTTAGAGCGGAAATAACTTCAGTTTCCATGTTGAGATGTCAATAAAAAGCACTGGATTTAAAAAGCTATGTTTAAATTAAATGAGTATTCATAAAATTAGTTCATACCTTTTTCAGAAGTATAAAATACTGAAGTTGAAGATCATTTATGTTTTAATTGCCATTAACTAATTATGACTGATCAACTCTTAGGGTGCACATTGCAGGTTCATCGTAACACATTATTTTTCAATGTATCTTTAAGGGGTTTTCACACTGTCATAGAATAAAAGTCTCAAAGTCTCACAGGATTAAAAAACCCACATTTTTTTGTCAAGGGTGCCACTGTGGCACAACTGGTAGAGCCGCTGACCCACAGTGCCGGAGACACGGGTTCAATTCTGACCTCGGGTGCTGTCTGTGTGGAGTTTGTACATTCTCCCCATGACCTCGTGGGTTTCCTCTGGGTGCCCCGGTTTCCTCCCACCGTCAAAGCCATGTGGGTTTGTGGGGAAATTGGCCTCTGTAAAATTGCTCCTAATGTATAGGGAGTTGTTGAGAAAGTGGGATAACAGAACTAGTGTGATTGGGTGATCGATGGTTAGTGTGGCCTTGGTCAGCCTGTTTCCATGCTGCATCGCTAAACTAAATTAAAGGTGTGATCACCTTATTTTTCATAAGATTCTTCCATAACTAGATAAAAATTACTGATTTCATTGCACGAAACATGAAAAGACTAGTTATTATTTACATTTTTCTTTATCAATACTTGATAACATCTGGAAATAAATACTTCAACGTGGATAGGCAAGAAGTGGAATGAAGACTAATTTATGATACAAACAGTGAATCTGGAAAAGTCATTTGCCCTTCTGTTCCACTATTCGTGCGTGATCTGTAAACCAGTTCCCGACAGCCAACTTGCACCATGTCCCTTTAGATTTTCAATTTACAAACATTTATCTGATTAATAACTGATTTTAACTGAATAATAACATAGTTTCAATTGCCATTTGTTTAAGACAGTTCCAAATTTTAATGACCATCCGCCAATGGACATTTTCCTAACTTCATTCCTGAAGTATTTTACACTCTATACAGACAGTACCCTTAATCAGAATCAAATCCAATTCACTGGCGCTGTAAAGTAGCAACTCTACCACTGTGCCGCCATGCACTGACACACTGGCATCTTCAATTCCAGCGAACAGCAGCGGAGTGTCCCGGGTTCATTCCTTTTATGTAACTCTAAACGAGGCAAGTTAACACAACCCAAGGACCGAATTTTGGACCATTTTTACTCATTACCTCAATTAGTTAAATTATTGAAGGGTTCTCATAAAATGTATATTTTTATATATCATATATCATATCAAATATCATATATATACAGCCGGAAACAGGCCTTTTCGGCCCACCAAGTCCGTGCCGCCCAGCGATCCCCGTACATTAACACTATCCTACACCCACTAGGGACAATTTTTACATTTACCCAGCCAATTAACCTACATACCAGAACGTCTTTGGATTATACAGTGACCACAAATTAAATATACAGCACAATTTTTTAAAAATCCAATAAATTGCAAGTACAGTAGTAGCATTGACTCAAAGCCAGAAATGTCTCCCAGCCTTTCCAGTCCACTGATGAAGTGATGGTCGAGAGTTGATTGGATGACAGTGACTTGTGCTGTTCTACAGGAATCGGTGCTGAAACCATGTTGTTTGTTATATACATGAATGGTTTGGATGTGGAAGACGGAGGCATGATCACTAAGTTTGCAAATGACATGAAGATTGTTGGATTTGTTGATAAGGTGGACGGTTGTCATTGACTACAGGGTGAAATCAACATGTTGACGAAATGGGCATAGAAATGGCAGATTCAACTTAATCCAGATGAATGTGAGGAGATGCCTTTTGGGAATACTATTGAGCCTGGGACATACGATAAGAATGGTAAGATCTGAAGGAGCATTGAGGAACAGAAAGACCTTGGTGTACAAGTCCAAAGATCCTTGAAAATGGCATTACAGTTAGATAATAATGGTAAAAAATATGGGATACTAACATTAGTTTGGGCATTTTGTACAAGAGCAGAATCTGTACAGAGTGTGTACGTTATCCCTGTGACCGTGTGGGGTTTATCCGGGTGCTCCGGTTTCCTCCCACACTCCAAAGATTGTACAGGTTTGTAGGTTAATCGGCTTCTGTAAAATGTAAATTATCCCTTGTGCATAGGACAGTGCTAGTGTAATGGCCGATAGTTGGTCGGCGTGGACTCAGTGGGCCAAAAGGCCTGTTTCCATGCTGCATCTCAAAAGTCTAAAGTCTAAAGTCATAGAGATTATGCTCCAATGTAATAAAATGTTGGTCAAACTTCAAATAGAGTACTGTATGCAGTTCTGGTCACCACACTATAGGAAAGATGTGATACTGTTGGAGATCCCAGGATGTTGGGCAAAAAGCTAGAGGAACTTTGCGGGTCAGGCACCAACTGTGGAGGGAATGGGTAGATGATGTTTTGGGTCGGGCACCTTTTTTTGATTGATTGGAGTAAGAGGGAAAAAGTTGGAAAAGAGAGGTGTAGGTGGGACTTAGCATGTGACAGATGGACACAGGCGAGGGTGTTTGATTGGCAGATGGGTGGAGCAGTTAACAAATGGTGGAGGTGAAAAAAGGGTGTTGAATAACGAGAGAAGAGGAGTGAAATGTAAAGCCAGAGGTATGGATATGGTGGAAGGGGACAGGGGGAGGAGAAAGAGGGGGATAAAACAGAAAAGGTAACTCAGTGTGAGGAGATGAATGTATGACAGAAGGAAGAGGTGCGTATGAGGTGCATCCGGAAACGCTGAATCCGTGGATTCGAGATGGATTCTTAGAACAGCTTGTACTGGAGCCTACCAGGGAGAAGGCAATTCTGGATTTAGTGTTGTGTAATGATCCTGATCTGATAAGGGGACTAGAGGTAAAAGAGCCATTAGGAGGCAGTGATCACAACATGATAAGTTTTACTCTGCAAATGGAAAGGTAGAAGGGAAAATCGGAAGTGACGGTATTACAGTATAGCAAAGGGGATTACAGAGGCATGAGGCAGGAGCTGGCCAAAATTGACTGGAAGGAGGCCCTAGCAGGGAAGACGGTAGAACAGCAATGGCAGGTATTCCTGGGAATAATGCAGAGGTTGCAGGATCAATTTATTCCAAAGAGGTGGAAAGACTCTAAGGGGAGTAAGAGACACCTGTGGCTGACAAGGGAAGTCAGGGACAGCATAAAAATTAAGGAGAGGAAGTATAACATAGCAAAGAAGAGTGAGAAGACAGAGGATTGGGACTCTTTTAAAGAGCAACAAAAGTTAACTAAAAAGGCAATACGGGGAGAAAAGATTAGGTACGAGGGTAAACTAGCCAATAATATAAAGGAGGATAGCAAAAGTTTTTTTAGGTACGTGAAGAGGAAAAAAATAGTCAAGGCAAATGTGGGTCCCTTGAAGACAGAAGCAGGGGAATTTATTATGGGGAACAAAGAAATGGCAGACGAGTTAAACCGTTACTTTGGATCTGTCTTCACTGAGGAAGATACACACAATCTCCCAAATGTTCTAGGGGCCGGAGAACCTAGGGTGATGGAGGAACTGAAGGAAATCCACATTAGGCAGGAAATGGTTTTGGGTAGACTGATGGGACTGAAGGCTGATAAATCCCCAGGGCCTGATGGTCTGCATCCCAGGGTACTTAAGGAGGTGGCTCTAGAAATAGTGGAAGCATTGGAGATCATTTTTCAATGTTCTATAGATTCAGGATCAGTTCCTGTGGATTGGAGGATAGCAAATGTTATCCCACTTTTTAAGAAAGGAGGGAGAGAGAAAACGGGTAATTATAGACCAGTTAGTCTGACATCAGTGGTGGGGAAGATGCTGGAGTCAATTATAAAAGACGAAATTGCTGAGCATTTGGATAGCAGTAACGGGATCATTCCGAGTCAGCATGGATTTACGAAGGGGAAATCATGCTTGACAAATCTACTGGAATTTTTTGAGGATGTAACTAGGAAAATTGACAGGGGAGAGTCAGTGGATGTGGTGTACCTCGACTTTCAGAAAGCCTTCGACAAGGTCCCACATAGGAGATTAGTGGGCAAAATTAGGGCACATGGTATTGGGGGTAGGGTACTGACATGGATAGAAAATTGGTTGACAGACAGAAAGCAAAGAGTGGGGATAAATGGGTCCCTTTCGGAATGGCAGGCAGTGACCAGTGGGGTACCGCAAGGTTCGGTGCTGGGACCCCAGCTATTTACGATATACATTAATGACTTAGACGAAGGGATTAAAAGTACCATTAGCAAATTTGCAGATGATACTAAGCTGGGGGGTAGTGTGAATTGTGAGGAAGATGCAATAAGGCTGCAGGGTGACTTGGACAGGTTGTGTGAGTGGGCGGATACATGGCAGATGCAGTTTAATGTAGATAAGTGTGAGGTTATTCACTTTGGAAGTAAGAATAGAAAGGCAGATTATTATCTGAATGGTGTCAAGTTAGGAGGAGGGGGAGTTCAACGAGATCTGGGTGTCCTAGTGCATCAGTCAATGAAAGGAAGCATGCAGGTACAGCAGGCAGTGAAGAAAGCCAATGGAATGTTGGCCTTCGGAACAAGAGGAGTTGAGTATAGGAGCAAAGAGGTCCTTCTACAGTTGTACCGGGCCCTGGTGAGACCGCACCTGGAGTACTGTGTGCAGTTTTGGTCTCCAAATTTGAGGAAGGATATTCTTGCTATGGAGGGCGTGCAGCGTAGGTTCACTAGGTTAATTCCCGGAATGGCGGGACTGTCGTATGTTGAAAGGCTGGAGCGATTGGGCTTGTATACACTGGAATTTAGAAGGATGAGGGGGGATCTTATTGAAACATATAAGATAATTAGGGGATTGGACACATTAGAGGCAGGAAACATGTTCCCAATGTTGGGGGAGTCCAGAACAAGGGGCCACAGGTTAAGAATAAGGGGTAGGCCATTTAGAACGGAGATGAGGAAGAACTTTTTCAGTCAGAGAGTGGTGAAGGTGTGGAATTCTCTGCCTCAGAAGGCAGTGGAGGCCAGTTCGTTGGATGCTTTCAAGAGAGAGCTGGATAGAGCTCTTAAGGATAGCGGAGTGAGGGGGTATGGGGAGAAGGCAGGAACGGGGTACTGATTGAGAGTGATCAGCCATGATCGCATTGAATGGCGGTGCTGGCTCGAAGGGCTGAATGGCCTACTCCTGCACCTATTGTCTATTGTCTATTGTCTATAGGTCCTAGGATGGTGGGAGAAATGTGTGTGCACCAGGATGGGGTGCTGGTAAACAAATAAACATTTCCAATTTGAACAAAAACACTTTTGCTACTTTTAGACCTCCCCAATGTGTCCAAGGAAATCCAACTGCAGGTAATAACAATTGTAAAGACCCAAATGATTTTAGATACTCTTCAGTCATTGAGCATCTTAAATGAAATGACGACAAAATTTCTAGATCTTAATCAAACTGCAGGTGTTTAAAAAAAAGACTATCTATTGTTTGAAATCTTTTTAATTCTATCTTTTGCCCAACTATAAATCCTCATTCAGCAGAAAATGAAGAATGAACTTTCTTGATATGATCTTTCTTATCCTTTGATTATTTTCCTTTTGTTCTCTTTTTCATGTCCAAAATCCATTAGCTAGATCTCTCCAGAGATTAAACCGTCGATTTGAATAATTTAAGAGTTCCATTTTAAACTGTTGCTGCTCACTACCTTATGTCAGATTACATTGTCACTAACAACAATTGACACAGACTACTCTTTCCTTGTTCCTCCTTCCATCCTCCCCTCATGATTCCCCTCCCCTCCCCTCCAAAGACGTACAGGTATGTAGGTTAATTGACTGGGTAAAATGTAAAAATTGTCCCTAGTGGGTGTAGGATGGTGTTAATGTGTGGGGATCGCTGGGCGGCGCGGACTTGGTGGGCCGAAAAGGCCTGTGTATATATGATACGATATGATATGATATTATAGTTAGTCATAATGCAGTGGATCAAGTTAAATCGACCTCCAACAAATGATGGACAGTGTTATAGCATTGTACTAACTTGAAAAGAAGCAGAGTCTGCGAACTGCAGCTCTCTATTAATTATATCACAAATAAACCAAAAAATTAGAGAATTGGTTGGCAGACAGGAAGCAAACAGTAGGAATAAACAGGCCCTTTTCAGAATGGCAAGTGGAGTGCTGCAAGGCTCGATGCTGGGGCCGCAACTATTTACAATATATATTAATGATTTGGATGATGGAATTAAAAGTAACACTAGCAAATTTGCAGATGACACAAAGCTGGGTAGCAGTGTGAACTGCGAAAAGGGTGTTAGGAGGTTGCAGGGTGACTTGGACAGGTTGAGTGAATGGGCAGATGCATGGCAGATGCAGTATAATGTAGATAATTGTGAGATTATCCACTTTGGCGGCAAAAACAAGGAGGAAGATTATTATCTCAATGGTGTCAGATTAGGTAAAAGGGAAGTGCAACGAGACCTGGATGTCGTTGTACACCAGTCACCGAAAGTAAACATGCAGGTACAGCAGGCAGTGAAGAAAGCTAATGGCATGTTGGCCTTCATAACTAGAGGATTCGAGTATAGGATTAAAGACGTCCTTCTGTAGTTGTATAGAGCCCTGGTGAGACCATATTTGGAGTATTGTGTGCAGTTTTGGTCTTAATTTGAGGAAGGACCTCCTTGCTATTGAGGCAGTGCAGCCTAGGTTAACGAGGTTAATCCCTGGGATGGCGGGGCTGTCATATGAGGAAAGTTTGGAAAAACTGGGCTTGTATTCATTGGCATTTAGAAGGATGAGAGGGGATCTTATAGGAATGTATAAAATTATAAAAGGACTGGACAAGCTAGATGCAGGAAAAATGGTCCCAATGTTGGGGGAGTCCAGAACCAGGGGCCACAGTCTAAGAATAAATGGGAGGCCATTTAAAAATGAGGTGAGAAAAAAACGTTTTCTCTGAGAGAGTTGTGAATTTGTGGAATTCTCTGCCACAGAAGGCAGTGGAGGCCAATTCACTGGATGAATTTAAAAGAGAATTTGATAGAGCTCTAGGGGTTAGCAGAATCAAGGGATATGGGGAGAAAGCAGGCACTGATTGTGGATGATCAGCCATGATCACAATGAAAGACGGTGCGGGCTCAAAGGGCCAAATGGTCTTCTCCTGCACCTATTTTCTATGTTTCTATGTCCTGACACATATGATCTAGATCTCCCAGGCCTGATCAGATATATCCGAGGACACTGTGGGAAGCTAGAGAGGAAATTGCAGATACCCTGGCTGAGGTCATCATAAAACACAGGTGAGGTGCCAGAAGACCAGAGGGTGGCAAATGTATTGCCTCTATTTAAGAAGGGCTGTAAGGAAAAGCCTGCAAACTACAGGCCAATGAGTGTTACACCTGTGTTCGGAAAATTACGAGAGAGTATTCTAAGGGACAAGATATCCATGCATTTTGATGGACAAGGGCTGATTAGGGATAGTCAGCATGGTTTTGTATGTGGGAGTTCATGTCTCACAGATCTGATACCGTTTTTGAAGGATGTGACCAAAAGGTTTATGATGGCAGAGCTGTAGACGTACACACACACATCTATATATATATATGACACTGAAGTAGGTGGTATTGTAGATAGTGAAGATGGTTGTAAAAATTGCAGCAGGATCTTGATCAATTAGACGGGTGGTCTGAAGAATGGTTGATGGAATTTAATACAGAGAAATGCAAGGGAATTTGCATTTTGGGAAGTCTAACATGGGCAGGACCAACACAGTGATTGGTAGGACTCTGGGGAGTGTTGTAGAGTAGAAGGATCTAGGAGTGCAGGTACATAATTCCTTGAAAGTGGCATCACATATAGATAGGGTAGTCAAAAAGGCTTTCGGCATGTTGGCCTTCATCAGTCAGAGCATTGAGTATAGTAGTGCGCAGGTCACGTTACAGTTGTATAAGACATTGGTGAGGCCACATTTAGAGTATTATGTTCAGTTTTGGTCACCATGTTATAGGAAAGATGTGGTCAAGCTGGAAAGGGTGCAGTGAAGATTTAAGGAGGTTGTTGTCAGGACACAAGGGTCTGAACTATAGGGAGAGGTTGAGCAGGCTAGGACTTTATTCCTTGGAGCAAAGGAGAATGAGGGTGATCTTATAAAGGTGTACAAGAACATGAGAGGAACAGATCAAGTAAATGTACATCGCCTTTTGCCCAGAGCTGGGGAATTGAGAACCAGAGATTGTAGGTTTAAGGTGAGGGGGAAAAGATTTAATAGGAACCTGAGGGGTAAGCTTTTTACACAAAGTATGGTGGGTACATGGAACAAGCTGCCAGAAGAGGTAGATGAGGCAGCGACTATCATAACACACAAGAGACATTTGGACAGGTGCTTGGATAGGATAGGTTTAGAGGATTATGGGCCAACCGCGAACAGGTGGGTCTAATGAAGATAGGGTATATTGGTCGGCGTGGGCAAGTTGGGCCGAAAGGTCTGTTTCCACACTGTATGACTCTAAGATAAAAATGTTAACAATAGCAGCTTCACAAAAGAGTACAATTTAGAGAAAAATAGTAAGAATGAAATTCATGATAGAAACCAGGCAGAAAAGATAAAGCACTGGTCCAACAAAACAAAATTATATTACTCACAGTGTAAAGCAATGCAGAAAGCAGAGAATTAAATAAAGATCAAGGTCAAAATTTGCAAAATAAAAAATTATGCAAAGAGCTCAAAATGTAAGCAATATTGAAAAGGCTGCTTATAATTACAGAGATTACCAGCATTGCACAAGTCTGAGAACTAAGGAGTTCAGATACTTTTTCTCACTTTTAACAGATTGTAGCTTATCACAATAAGTGTAATTCGGAAATGATAATGAAATCAATTTGTCAAATGCGAACATTTATTTCAGTCGGCAGATGGAACAGCTAACTGCACTTAACAGGATTAACTTCATGAATTAAATATGAAAATGTTCATACTTTTAAAATAATGATATGGTATATAAAGTCACATTATCACAAGATAATAAATCAAGAAGAGTGTTTTTGCTGCTAGTCCAGCACTGCATTGATGCACAAGAGATCCAGCTCTAAGACAAACATATTAACAATAAAATAGCACATTAGGGAATACATATTATTGAACAAAGTACATTAAATAATAATACTTGGACCCTTTTAGCAGGATTTGTGTATCCCAATCTTGAAAAATTGTTTTGCCAGGGAAAGGCAAAGTGCAGACCTCCCAAGGAAAAGAGGATTTTTAATCTTTTAAATTCAGTCTCTCTGCGATGATCCTCTCAAGCAAAATTCCGAGCCATATAAGATTCTACCGGGACAACCAAAATGTAGTCAAAGACGTTAAGAAGAGCTACAAAGAATTTCCAAGTTGAGCATTGGAGCTTACAGACTTGGCAACCGAAAGCATAGCTATAATGTTGAACTGATTTCATATGAGGATGATCAAATGGCTAGAAATTGAGCTAATAGATGTCTCAGAAGGTTGTGTGGCTGGTGGAGATTCGAGTAAGGGCGGGACAAGTGCAATGAAGGAAGACAATTTAAAATATCAAGACATTGGTTAAGTAGGAACTAACCAAGATCAGCAAATATACAAGGGTGACGGATGTAGTAAAGTTCTGAGTTCAAGTTTCTGAAGAGTGGAATGAGAGCAGTCAGCCAGGAGTGCAATGGATAATCAAAGAGAGAATCCACTGATTTGGAAGAGGTTTTCAGCAGCAGATGAGGTGAGACAAAAACATTTCTCTGTTGCACAGCATTTACCCTTTTTAGATGAAAATTCTGTAGAAATTCTCTAATTAATGTTGATAAAGTGATTTTTGTCTTGTATTATGCCACAAATTCTCTCAAGATGCATCAGAGGCTACTATCACAGTGATCCAAAGTTCCACTTACCTCTCCCCAACTAAGCGCACTGCTCTGTCACCCTCTCAAATTCACCCTAAGTTTAAGCTCCACTGGTCATATCCTGCCTGCATAAGAGCCAAAGTGGCTTTGGTATTTGTCTATTCAGTGCAGGTCACTGTGGAAATACTGGGATCAGCCACTGTTGTGGAGATTGAAGGTGGAAATTAAGAGCAGGAGCAACCTTTTAGATGGGGGGAGAGGGGAGGGGGAGGGGAGGAGAAGGTGATGCACCAATGCAGGAGAGGTTTGGGCCCAACGGGTCCACTTGGTCTAGTAGTAAATATAAATTTAGTCAACATAATCTCTCCTCATGCACCAATCCTGCCATTCCAGGAATCAATCTGGTGAATCTTTGCTGCGCTCCTTCTATGATAAATATATCTTTTCTTATAATAGAACATCAAAACTGCATGCTACTCCAATTCCTTGTATAAATAAATCAAGACATCCCTGCTCCTGTACTCAAATTCACTTGCTATGAAGGCCAACATACCACGTGCATTCTTAACTCCTTGCTGTTTATTTGGTTTTGGTGATCGGTGTCCATCAAGTTACCCAATCTACTATAATTTAAATAATATGCTGCCTTTTGCTTTACCTATCGATATGAATACCTTCATACTTATCCATATTTCACTGCATCTGGCAAGCTTTTGTCTCTCAATCTATTTAAGGTACCTTAAAGCCTCTTTGCACCTTCCTCACAATTCACAATCCCATTGGGTTTAGTGTCATTAGCAAATTTTGAAATATTATATTTTGTTCCCTCATCCAAATCTTTGATATTAATTATGAATAGCTGAGGCCCAAGGACTGATCATTGAGGTACCCAACTGGTTATCACCTCCGACAAAAAAACACATATTCCCACATTCTGTTTCCTATCTGTCAACCAATTTTCAATCAATGGCAATACATTTCCTCAAATACTGTGCACTTTTTGGTGTGTATTGGAGACTTTTCAAAATCCAAGTACACCACATCCATTGCTTTCCCTTATCTATTTTATGTTACATTTTCAAAAAACTCCAGTAGATTTATCGAAACACAATCTCCCCTTCAGAAATCCACATTGACTTTGTCTAATCCTGATGATATTTTCCAAGTGACCTGTTATCCTGTCCTTTAAAATTGCAATTTTCCCACTTGTGTTAAACTAAACAGCCTACAGGTTTCTGTTTTCACCCTCCCTGATTTTAAAAAAAAGTGACATTGTCTACTCTTAAATCCATTGGAACTATTCTATAATCTATAGAATTCTGGAAGAAAGCAATTATCATGCCCTGGGGATTTATCAGCTTTCAAGGCCAGTAATTTATGTTATTTTACTCACGTTAATTTCCTTCACTAGATTCTACTTACCTAATTTTTCTGGAAAATTACTTGCATACTTTTCCGAAGACAGATCCAAAGTATTTGTTTATTCTCTCAACATTTCCCCTGTTCCCTAACATGATTGTCCCATTTCTGACTGTAGAGTACCTGATCTAACTTCACCAATCTTGACTTTTTAAAATTTTTGTAGAAGCCTCTTGCAGTCCATTTATGCTCTATTTGTTAAGTTTTGTTTTCATACTCTATTTTTGCTCTCTTTCTCAAAGTCTTTGTCCTTCTTTGCTGAAATCGAATCTCTTCCCAATGTTCATATTTGCTACTGTTTATAATATTACAATGTGTCTCCTCTTTGGATCGAAAACTATCCTCAATTTCTTTTGTGAGCCATGGTTAAGTGACATTTTCTTTTTGCATTAATGTTCACTACGTAGTTCCTACTCGTGTACCCCAAATGTTAGTCATTATCTATCTAACATCATGTTTTTAAATTATGCTCTCCAACCTATCACAGCCAACTCACTGCTCACACCTTCATAGTTTCCTTGAATTAGGATCCTGGTTTTGGAATTAACTATTTCACTTCCATCTAAAATGATTTTTATGATCTTGTGGTCATCCTTCCCTAATAAACCCCACATGACATGATTGTTAACTAGCCCTGTGCCACTGGCCAGCTTGGATGCTCTTTAATAATCTGATGCATTGGGCAAGAATTATTTCTTCGTCCTTTCATTTGTTTGAACAATACTAGGTTGAAATAGTAACTGCTATGAAGCAGGTAGCGCAGCGGTAGAGTTGCTGCTTTACAGCGAATGCAGCGCCGGAGACTCAGGTTCGATCCTGACTACGGGTGCTGCACTGTAAGAAGTTTGTACGTTCTCCCCGTGACCTGCGTGGGTTTTCTCCGAGATCTTCGGTTTCCTCCCACACTCCAAAGACGTACAGGTATGTAGGTTAATTGGCTGGGTAAATGTAAAAATTGTCCCTAGTGGGGTGTAGGATAGTGTTAATGTACGGGGATCGCTGGGCGGCACGGACTTGGAGGGCCGAAAAGGCCTGTTTCCGGCTGTATATATATGATATATGATATGATATGATTAATGGAGTTAAATAAAAATTTAAACAGTGCATCAACTAATGCATTGGAAGGAACATCTCAACTGTCTTAGCTCTATCCTATTCACAGTGTCACAATATAGTACAAAACTACAAGCCATCAATTTAATGTAACAAAATCTTGGCAAATTACAAATTCTAAATACTGATTACATCGCACAAAACCAACCTCAATTTCTAAAGGTCTGTTTGTAACACTTAACAAATGTCTTTTTATTGATTCAAAAACGCTATAGAAGGCAGGAGCATTCAGAACACAAATCACCCGATGTCAAATCTAACAAAGGAGCTTCACTCAATGTTGCTCAGTCCCCAATTCAAAACACAACTGAAATAATTAATCGTGTTGAAAGCAGTACCAATTTGTGGCAGGAACTCTTATTGTAACATAAAAAGTCATTAAATGTTTCATTCACCAGTCTGAAGAAGGGTCTCGACCCGAAACGTCACCCATTCCTTCTCTCCCGAGATGCTGCCTGACCCCGCTGAGTTACTCCAGCATTTTGTGTCTACCTTCGATTTAAACCAGCATCTACAGTTTTTTTCCTACACTCAATGTTTAAATCAGCTAATATAATCTTTATTTAAGAGGTATTATATGTTTCAGCTTAAAGTGATTCCTTTCATGCATTTTTATGAAGTGCAGCACATGTCTTCCAAATGATTAATTCAGGTCTTTGGTTTACCAATGTACTTTTTCGATTATAATTTCGCAATAATGATATACAAAGTAATCGCAAAGAATAATTTTCAAATACTTCTGGTGAAATGTTTAATATCCGAGACCCAACCATTCCTTTAGCATCTACTGAACTGAATCAGAGGATACACTTTGCCCAATGAAATGCCTGTTGCTGCACCTGCTCTGAAAACAGTCAAATTAGGGAAACAATACCATACGGTGGCTGCAAATTGGTGTATTCTTCTTCAGAAGGACCCGCTCCACTTTTCCAATGACATAACACATTTTTAAAATGTGTCTCCACAGACTAATAAAACAGGCGGTCGTCTGTGCTAAGGCACTAAATCTGGCTTCTGGAGATCTGGAGTGTGAGGGGAAAAAAACATTGCTCGGGGTTGGTTCCTCCATCTACTGATCAAAACCACCTGTTAAATGAATGGACGACCCACTTCAATCAAAATTATAGAGATGAGAAACAAGGCTTGAATTAACTTCTTCAGACTCATTCGAAGCAAGCATTTGCTGGGATGCCAAATTATCCAGAAAGACAAGTCATATCGTTCTGCAAATTGACACAAATGACCTTCAAGAGTCCAAGCCAGCAAAACTGCTTGGATCCTTAAATAGTAGGAAATACATCATTCTGAGGTAGCAATCAATTTCCTCATATGGTTAAAATGTAGATTCATTGGCTTCTGTAAATTGTCCCTAGTGTGTAGGATAGAACTAGTGTATGGGTGATCGCTGCTTGGCGTGGATTCGGTGGGACTATAAGCCTGTTTCCACATTGTATCACGAAACTAAACTAAACTAAAACTAAGTCAGAGAAACATCACCATTCGCTAGAGATCTCAGACCTGCAAAACCAATGAAACGTAACAGATTTTGCTTCATTGATAATGCATTCCATGGTGGCCTTTCCCCCACAGACTTCATAGACAGAGCTATACAGTATGGAAACAAGACCTTGGGCCCGTCTTGTTCATGGGGAGCAAGTTGGCATTCAGATTAGTCCAATTTGCCCGCATTTAGCCCATATCCCCCTAAACCCTTCCTAACCATGTATCTTCCCAAAAGCCTTTTGAAAGTCATAAATGTATCCGCTTCTATAGCTTCCATTGGCAGCTCACTAGAGATACAGACTACTTTCATTGCCACCATTCATTCCAAAGAGAATCGACTTCAAGGGCAGGGTTACTACAATGCCCTTGACCTCACCAATCAGGTCAGCTTTGAGGAAATGTGCCCCAGGGAACCACAAAATGCATAATCAGTAGCCAGAGGGTGAAAATTGCAGGCACAAGCCTCTCCTAAAAAATTACTGGCCTTTATGTCCATTAAAGAGAACATACAGGATTTAGGTTTTATTTCTCACCAGAAAGGCTGTAATAACAAATGTCTGAAGTAGCAGTCGTCTGGCTCAAAGGCAACAATTCTGAAATCCACACTATAATCTATAAATCACGATAAAGAATCCAACGGGACCAAGATGCATATAATAAAGCCAAACAAATGTTCATTAGAATGACAGTGACACTGCTATAAATTATTTGAATTCATTATCGATGAGTGATCAGGGCGTTTCTCACAGTCATTTAAACACTTGGATTCAGGACAGCACATCCAGCTATCCAAAAATACGGCCTTGTGGCCTCAAGAAATCCAACCAAAGAACCAATGGGAAGAATAGGAGTTGCAGACATTGGACTGTCAGAAATAATAGCAAACTGATGTGACTACACTAGTTTAACCCAAGGGTAACTTTTACTATTTAGTAATCAGCCCATTGGCTCTGCTTGCTCTTGCTGTAAGAATTCTGCAAATATTTTAAGGATATCTTGAATAGAAGTGGCATTTTATGCTGAAAGCTTGCAACACAAGGTCAAACAGAGAAATGCATGCTGCCTCATGAATACTTGCATATTGCTCAAAAGGTGCTGTTCCTTTGAGATTAAACTACGCAGCAGCCATCCACTGATATTGTCTCATTATGTTACATTATGAACTGCTCTATATGGATCCACACTGTTAAGCTATATATTTAGACAGGAATTTCTATGATATTTCACCCCATGAACTTTGTCATCAATTAATTGATAACTCAGAAAGGTAAGAGTTTATTAAAAGATATTAGCTTAATTTCTAACCTGCAAAACGTTTACGAAGACTTGGGGGGGAGAAAAGCAGTGGAAATTATTGTCAGGCAGAACATATATTAAGATATCAAAGGCTCTGAAGATAATTCCTAGTTAGTTGAGCTTATAGGACTTGGTATTACAATCCCTACTGTAATCGGCACCTTCTTAATCTCTTGAGTGGGGGTAGGGGTAAAGACTTCATTGGGGTCATCAGGTGGGCACCCTCCTTCCTTGGTGTTTCGTTGATAGGCCCACGACACCTCCAGAGGGTTCAACAGCGATACCTGGCATCCCAGGTGCTCTCCCCCCCCCCCCCCCGTTTTTACCCCTCTTGCTGGTCATTTTGCAGCCCAGTTGGAGTCTTTCCTCTTCAGCCACAGCCAGTTGCTGCTTCGCTTGGCAGCCTCTGACAGCGACCTGACGGCTTGCCGGAAGGCCTGTCCTCGGACTCCCATTCCCTTCAGGAGTCTGGTTGTTGACATGGCTACAAACCCTCTACAACCAACCTCTACAGGGAGCACCTGGGCACGTCAGCCGCGTTGTTTTGCCTCGGCTGCTAAGTCTGAATACTTCAGGCATTTTCGTTCATGCGCTTCACCAACTGCAGCCTCCCAAGGCACAGTTAACTCCACGATGTACAGGGACTTCTGTGAGGTTGACCACAAGATCAGGTCCAGCGTGAGATTAGTTGTGATGATCTCTAGTGGAAATATGAGCTTCTGATCTAGATCAGCCTGCATTTTCCAGTCCCGGGCAGTGTCCAGGAGGGTCGGTTCCTTTCTTGCAAATGGCTTCTCTGGAAGTTGTCCTGCTCTTACAAAATGGGTGGTTTTCAAGAAACCAGGCATTGGGGGAGGGAGGGCATTGGTGGTAGTTCTCCTACCTTCCAAGGTAATCGCCAGTTGTCGCAAGACCTGATTGTGCCTCCATATGTAGCAGCCTTGTGAAAGACTGGGTTTGCAACCAGTGAGGATGTGCCTTAACGTTGCTGGGGTTTGGCAGAGAGAACATGATGGATCATCTCCAAGTCACTGGTTCAGGTTCTTGGGTGTGGGAAGAACATCGTAGGTGGCTCTGATGATGAAGCTAAGACGGTTTCCTTCCATCTCCCACATATCCTTCCTGTTAAGCCTATGATGCTCCAGGTTTTCCCAGGTAGTCCACTAGCCCTGTTTGGACTGTGAGACTGCTTTTGCTCATCTCTCTGCCTCCTCTTGCTGACGGATTTAGATGAGAGAATTAAATGTGACATCTCCAAGTTTGCGGATGACACAAAGCTGGGTGGCAGTGTGAGCTGCGATGAGAATGCTATGAGGCTGCAGGGTGACTTGGATAGGTTGGGTGAGTGGGCAGATGAATGGTAGATGCAGTATAATGTGGATAAATGTGAGGTTATTCACTTTGGTGGCAAGAACAGGAAGACAGATTATTATCTGAATGGTGTCACATTAGGAAAAGGGGAGGTACAATGAGACCTGGGTGTGCTTGTATATCAGTCACTGAAAGTAAGCATGCAGGTTCAGCAGGCAGTGAAGAAAGCTAATGGCATGTTGGCCATTGCAAAATAATTTGAGTTTAGGAGCAAGGCCTACTGCAGTTGTATAGGGCCCTGGTGAGGTCGCACCTAGAGTATTGTGTGCCATTTTGGTCTCCAAATTTGAGGAAGGACATTACTGCTATTGAGAGAGTGCAGCGTAGGTTCACGAGGTGAATTCCCGGGATGGCGGACTGACATATGATGAAAGAATGGGTCGACTGAGCTTGTATTCACTGGAATTTAGAATGATGTGAGGGGGTCTTATAGAAACATATAAAATTCTTAAAGGATTGGACAGGCTAGATGCAGGAAAAATGCTCCCGATGTTGGGGGAGTCACCATTTAAGAATAAGGAGTAGGCCATTTAGGACTCGGGTGAGGAAACACTTTTTCACCCAGAGAGTTGTGAATCTGTGGAATTCTCTGCCAGTGGAGGCAAATTCACTGGATGTTTTCAAGAGAGAGTTAGATTTAACTCTGAGGGCTAAAGGAATTAAGGGATATGGGGAAAAAGCAGGAACAGGGTACTGATTTTAGATGATCAGCCATGATCATATTGAATGGCGGTGCTAGCTCAAAGGGCCGAATGGCCTACTCCTGCATCTATTTTTCTGTTTCTATGTAGTGATATGGGTCATGTGCAGGCAGATATGATTAGTTTATCTTGACATTAGATTGGCACAGACATTGTTGTCCAAAGGGTCTGTACGTGACGGACATTTACTACAAGCCCACCGACTCGCACAGCTATCTGGACTACACTTCTTCCCACCCGGTCCCCTGCAAAAAGTCTATCCCCTACTCCCAATTCCTCCGTCTACGCCGCATCTGCGCCCGGGATGAGGTGTTTCAGACTAGGGCTTCCGAGATGTCCTCGTTTTTCAGAAAACGGGGCTTCCCCTCCTCCATTATAGATGAGGCTCTCACTAGGGTCTCTTCTACATCCCGCAGCTCCGCTCTTGCTCCCCCTCCCCCCACTCGCAACAAGGACAGGATCCCCCTCGTTCTCACCTTCCACCCCACCAGCCAGTGGATCCAACATATCATCCACCAACATTTCCGTCACCTACAACAGGACCCCACCACTGGCCATATCTTCCCATCCCCTCTCCTCTCTGCGTTCCGCAGAGACCGTTCCCTCCGCAACTCCCTGGTCCACTCGTCCCTTCCTACCCAAACCACCCTAACCCCGGGCACTTTCCCTTGCAACCGCACGAGATGCAACACCTGTCCCTTTACCTCCCCCCTCAACTCCATCAAAGGACCCAAACAGTCTTTCCAGGTGAGACAGAGGTTCACCTGCACCTCCTCCAACCTCATCTATTGCATCCGCTGCTCTAGATGTCAACTTATTTATATCGGCGAAACCAAGCGCAGGCTCGGCGATCGCTTCGTTGAACACCTGCGCTCGGTCCGCATTAACGCAACTGATCTCCCGGTGGCCCAGCACTTTAACTCCCCCTCCCATTCCCAGTCTGACCTCTCTGTCATGGGCCTCCTCCAGTGCCATAGTGAGGCCCGCCGGAAATTGGAGGAGCAGCACCTCATATTTCGCCTGGGCAGTTTGCGGCCCGGTGGTATGAACGTCGACTTCTCCAACTTCAGATAGCTCCTCTGTCCCTCCCTTCCCCTCCTCCTTCCCAGATCTCCCTCTATCTTCCTGTCTCCACCTATATCCTTCCTTTGTCCCACCCCCGACATCAGTCTGAAGAAGGGTCTCGACCCGAAACGTCACCCATTCCTTCTCTCCCGAGATGCTGCCTGACCTGCTGAGTTACTCCAGCATTTTGTGAATAAATTGATATATTTTTCCGTTCCGTGTTCCATAAGATCACCATAGAATGTTTGTGTTTAAGTAATTTGCATTGAGATTTAGGTATTAGACAAAACTAATATTTCAAGAACATTGCCGTACACATGGATTAAGTTATCCTCCAAAACATTCACCAGCTCTTGCTTTTCTCCCATTCTCTGAATGAACAGAAACTCAAGGACAAACAGGAATGCAAATATAAAATGTTGGCTTTAGTTATAAAGTCCTTTGTAACATCAGATACAATGATCACTCGTCAGTCTCTTGAAAACTGGCGTCTGTAGCACACTGTTCAATAAATTCTACATCAGCCATGTTTTTCAATTACATTCAGCGTCCCAATGGGAGATATATATGACATGGATTTTCAGGTAGAATGTTCTTTCGACAGTGAGTTTTACTTTCACAATGAGTTCACCTAAAATTCTTCTGTACATATGTTAATTCAGACTCAAACTTTCAATTTAAGATATTGATTCCAGGGATAACATTCCTCCCTGGATAGACACAAAATCCTGGAGTAACTTAGCAGGACAGGCAGCATCTCTGGATAGCAGGAATCTACCCAGAGATGCTGCCTGCCCCACTGAGTTACTCCAGCATTTTGTGGCTATCTTCGGTGTAAACCAGCATCTGCAGTTCCTTCTTATACATCCCTCCCTGGATTAGCCTCTTCCATATTTGTAATATTTTCCAGATCTAAAACCCTCCCAGAACTCTCCATTCCTGTAATTATATCCTTTTGTGCATGGTTAACTGTTCAAGATTTCAAGGTCAGTTTATTGTCAAATGTACCAATTAAGGTACACTGAAATATGAGTTACCATACAGCCATACTAAGTGAAAAGCAACAAGATACACAGCCACATAAAATAAAAGTTTACATAAACATTCACAACAGCGGCTCCCCACATTCCTCACTTTAATGGAAGATAATAAAGTTCAATCTTCTCCCTCCTTATTCTCCCGCGGTCGGGGCTATCGAACCATCTGCAGTCAGGGCCATCAAAGCTCCCATTCTGACCCAACTTTGAATATTCTATGGTCAACAGTCTAAACCCTATTTGCTAGATTTACAGTCTGAAAGCTCCCAATCCCTGGCTCCTTTTCAGAATAGTTCTTAAAACCCAACTACTTCAACAAAGTTTCACCTCCTCCTTGGTCAAATTTGTATATTTATACTTCATAATGTGAAAAGTACAAAATAAATGAAAATTGTTGATTGGAGTTTTCCAATGCAAGAAATCGATTGGTCTCAGAACATGGATGCAGCATTGATGAAACAAGAGTATTATCAGGATAACAAGGGACTTGAAAATCTAGGTTTTTGTTCACTGGTGCAGGAAAGGTAGACAGAGAAAATTATGAAAGAACTAGGAAAGGTAAACAGTAAAAACAAAATTATATATGCCCAACTAAAAGTGTAAATTGAAACTTTATTAAATTTGAAACATATTACCCTATGCTTGTCTATGTGTCAATATGAACTGACAAGAGCAAAATTTACATATAAAAATCCCATCACCACAAAGATGACATCAGTTCAAGGAGATCCCATCATTTTAAAAGAGTACAATGGGATCTGGCTTATCAAGCTTCTATCTAATTCTGCATTAAATAAATGCAAGCCACTGCTTCCTCCACCCTTTGAGGAGAAGAATTCTAAAGACTCAGAAACCTTTGATCGAATATTTTTATTACTTTATGTCTTAAATGAGCAGTCCCTTACTTTTAAGCAGTGATCTTTGATCTAGATTTATGAGCAGCATCAATAAAGTCAGAACCTTTTTCCCATGGTAGAAATGTCCAACACCAGAGGTCATAGCTAAAAGGTAAAAGGGGGAAAGTCTAATGGAGATGTGTGGGGCAAGTTTCTTTTTACACAGAAGGTGGAGGGGGGCTGGAATGCATTGCCAGGGATGGTTGTGGAGGTAGATACCATAGTGGTGTTTAAGAGGCTTTTAGACAGGCACATGCAAGTGCAGGGAATAGAGGGATAGGGATCCTGTGCAGAGATGAGATCAATTCAGGCATCATACAGATTAGGAGGAGTATACTATCATTGAATGAAATCATGGCCAATCTGATTGTAATCTCAAATCCATGTTCTCCCTTACTCCAGTATACCTTTCATTTATCCAAAATCAAAATTCAATGAGGCGGGAAGTGGGATTTGGTGGAGATGAAAGAGTGAAGCAATGCATCCCACAGGAGTGATCTCTTAATAATGCTGAAAGGGAGGGAGATTGTCTGGGGTGGCATCACGCTAGTGGCACTTCCACTGAATTCCACAACTTTAGATAATCAGCCATTCCAGTCTTCTAGTATTTCTAGTGTCTAGTTTTTTTCCCCCTCACAGCAGGAAGCCATTTGCTAATGACCGAACGGTTTAATGTGAAATTGTCCATTTGATAGAAAATTTATAAAATCATATGGTGAGATATTGCAGAGCTCTGAGATACAGGGAGATCTGCGTGCCTTGCTGCATGTTTGGCAAAAGGCTAGTAGTATCCTCAAGAGTCAAGAGTCGAGTCAAGAGTGTTTTTATTTGTCGTATGTCCCAGATAGAACAATAAAATTCTTACTTGCTGCAGCACAACAGAATATGTAAACATAGTGCACTGTAAACAATATGAGAAATGAGAAAAAAAAGTTCAGTGTGTATATATACACAAACAAGTACGCACACATATGTATAAGTATATTATATATATATATATATATATATATATATACACATATGCACACATACTCAAAAAACAAACAATAATAGTGTAATAATAATAATAATAATAATAATAATAATGTCTATTGTCGTTCAGAGCTTATTTGAGGCCTGATGGATGTAGGGAAGAAGCTGTTCCTGAACCTGGATGTTACAGTTTTCAGTGCTCCTGTACCTTCTTCCCGATGGCAGGGGTGAAATGAGTTTGTGGCCAGGATGGTGTGGGTCTCTGATGATGCTGGCTGCCTTTTTGAGGCAGCGACTCCGATAAATCCTTTCGATGGTGGGGAGGTCAGAGCCGGTGATGGACTGGGCAGTCAGTGTTCACAATTCTTTGCAGTCTTTTCTGCTCCTGGGCGTTCAAGTTGCCGAACCAGGCCATGATGCAACAAGTCAATATGCTCTCTACTGTACACCTGTACAAGTTCAAGAGAATCCTCTCTGACATACCGAATCTCCTTAATCTTCTCAGGAAGTTGAGGTGTTGATGTGGTTTATTTATGAATGCATCAGTGTGCTGGGTCCAGGAAAGATCTTTGGAAATATGCACTCCCAGGAATTTGAAGTTTTGACTCTCTCTACCATCGTCCCATTGATAATAAACAGGATTGTGGGTCCCCATCCTTCCTCTTCCAAAGACCACAATCAGTTCATTGGTTGTACTGATATTGAGAGCCAGATTGTTGTGCTGGCACCATTTGGTCAATCGGTCGATCTCATTTCTATACTCTGACTTATCACCATCTGTAATTCGTCCAACCACAGTTGCCGAACATCGACTCCATCCTCCAGCTTTGAGTAGAAGTCCCTTTTGGCCTTTTTGATGGCCTTGTCAAGGTTGTATGCGGACTTCCTGTAGACCTCTGCGTCACCAGGCCTTAAAATCCCGGGATCTGGTCCTCAGAAGAATGCGGATCTCCTGCTTCATCTAAGGCTTCTGGTTAGGAAACACTCGGAAGGTTTTTGTAGGAATACGGTCCTCCACACATTTCCTTATGAAGTCTGTAACGACTGTGGCGTATTCATTCAGGTCCATTGCCGAGTCATGAACATTGCCTAGTGTACTGACTCCAAGCAGTCCTGTAGTTGTTCCTCTGCCTCCCCAGACCAGCTCTGTGCAGTCCTCACCTCTGGGGGTGCACTCTTCAGTTGCTGCCTGTATGCAGGAAGAAGCAGCACCGCTAAATGGTTGGATTTCCCGAAGTGAAGGCAAGGGATGGAGCGATAGGCATCTCTGATGGTCATGTAGCAGTGGTCAAGGGTGCTTAATCCTCTGGTACTGCAGGCAACATGTTGATAGTACTTTGGGATTTATATTTTCAGGCTGGCTTTGTTGAAGTCCCCGGCTATGGTGGTAAACGCTTCAGGGTACGCTGTCTGGTGCTTGTTGACCATGGCGTGCAGCTCCTCCAATGCTAGACCGACGTCTGCCTGGGGTGGGATGTAGACCGCGGTCAGGATGATGGAGGTGAATTCCCTCGGGAGGTAGAAGGGGCGGCACTTCATCGCCAGATGTTCCAGTTACGGAGAGCAGGAGTTAGACAGAACTGCCATGTCTGAGCACCACGAAGTGTTGGCCATGGGGCAGGTGCCCCTGCCTCTCCCTTTCCCAATGTCTGCGTACGGCCCATACGATGGATGGAGAAACCTTCAGGCTGGATGGCTGAGTCTGGGGAGTTGCGGGTGAGCCATGTCTCTGTGAAACAGAACGCAGCGCATTCCCTCAGCCCCCTTTGGTAAAGCAGCCTTGACCTTAAGCCCTCCACTTTATTTTCCAGTAATTGTACATTGACTAGTAGGATGGTAGGGAGAGGGGGTCGTAGTCCCCTGCGTTTCAGTCTGACTTGTAGTCCTGCCCACCGGCCACTTTTCCGGACACCATGGAAGCCTCCCCGGTGTTTCCAGGTGCAGTACTTACTGTTCCTGCGACGCTCTGCCAGGACGGGGTTTCCCCTGCGTTCGGGAATTCCTTTACACTCAGCAGCTCTGTTGCAACCGGTAGATCGCAATAGCACTAATGCATTTAAATGCATGAGCAGCATGTCAGTTGCATCGCTGGTTTCTGCTGTTTCTTTTATACAGGTAAGCTGCAAACTACTCTATTTGATGATTTCCTGCTGTGCTGCTGGCAACATGTCACCACATACAGGCGCCACCTCGGTATATTAACCAATTACAAAATCTCTTTAAATGTTAAAGTTTATTGTGAGAGGAAATCAATACATAGTGAGGAAGTTTATAATTTATTTATCAAGGGCATTAGTGAGACCAGGTCTGGAATTGTGTACAGTATTGATCTCCTTATTTAAGGAAAGATGTAAAAGTTTTAGGTCAGAGATTTACAATATTGATACATGGAATCAGTAAATAGTCTTATGAGGAAATGTTGGACAGGCTGGGAGGCAGAGAACAACTTGAATGAAACACTTGAAATCCGGAGGCAGTCGCCAGGGTTGATGTGGAGAGAACCAGGGGTCGCTCCTTTAAGACACTTCTTTTTTCTTCCCTTTGGAACTCTTTTTCTCAAAGGTCATTGGAAGCAGGCTTTGAATAATTTTAGAGGTGGAGAAATCCTTGATAAGCAAGAGGGTGAAAGGCTGCCGAGAATAAGTGGGATTGCATCGAGGAGTTCCAATCAGATTACATATTACTGTATTTGACTCTATGGCAGAGCAGGCTGAAGGACCAGAGTAGCCTTCTCATGATCCTAATTGTTTGTCCATTTAGATTCCATTCCCCCACCCTTTTATTCTCTGCTAGCCTTTGTTACCATTTCACCCAGCATCATCACCACCATCACCCAGCACCATCACCTATATGGACTGTGACCCAGTTCATATATATTAATCTCAATTATGAATAACAATAAATAACTTTTCCCGGCTCTGATGAAAAACCAATAAGATGAAATATTAACTGTTTCTTCATATATGTTGCCTGACCCATTGTGTATTTACAGTATTTTTATAACACCAGTTAAAAGACATTTGGACAAGTACATGGACAGGAATGGTTTAGAAGGATATGGGGCAACCGCAGGCAGGTAGGACTAGTGGATGGGGTAGCTTGGTCGGCGTGAGGAAGTTGGGCAGAAGGGCCAGTTTCTGTGCTGTATGGCTCTACGATTCCAAATCAGACTTTTGCATTCATTCTCTCAGCCTTCTTTCTTTATAGCTTATAACTTGGTTTATTTCTAACTTTTCCCAGCTCTGTTGAAAAGTCTTCAAGATGAAATATTGAATCTGTTTCACTCCTCGTATATGTTGTGTTTTTACAGGATTTTTATTTGCTAATCTATAAAGACCATAATTTACAATAACTGAGCCAAGAAGCGCCATCTAATTTCAGTTTCAGCATGGATTTTAAGAGCAAGTCCCAAACAAAACCTTTAAATTTGTATTCACAGATATCTAAGGAATTTAAATTAAACAAATTTGCCAAATCACATCAGTAAGCACGAATGGGAAAATAAACCTTAATATATGAATGATTGCTTTAAATGACATGATGAAACTGAAACATGAAACTTGTGAAATGTTTTCCTCTGTATTTAACATTATTCATTGCTTGAATGGAAACAATATCCCATTTCAACAACATTTAATTTTGGAAAGTATATATGGAACATATGCATTTGTTTTAAACTTATAAATTCATCGCCATATCAGTCGGCACAAGTAGATGACATTTCACATGTTGTGTATAAATAACAGAAAGCAAATTTAGTACAAAATCTTGCACACACAACTATTCAACTGACATCCAGCAGGTTTAAAATGTAATAAAATGTGATTTTCATGGTAAATAGACCTAAAACCACATACGTGCTCATACACTCACAAATATATTATGCGTATTTAAAGCGAATAATTTCAGGTAAGGCGAAAGCTGGAATCAGCAAACGCATTCTAGTTATTTAACATTCTATCAATTAGTAATAGTAATGATGAATCGTTGTCATTTCATTGGTGTCAATAATGTGGTCATTGTCACTCTATAGTAAAGGGGAGGGGAGAGTTTCCGCAGCTTCAATCGTTTGCTTTATTCGTTACCACGCTAAATATCTGTCATAAATGCACAGCAAAGATATTCCTAGAAAAAAAGATTACCTTTTCATAAGCAAATAATAAACTGTACATAACGTATTGCTTAAAAAATACAATTTCAACGATCCTTCACAAGAAAAATCCCACCCATCATTCGAGTACCTTTGATCGAGTTTATTTGTGGCAGGATTTCTAAATGTTAAACCTATCATCCTTGCTACTGTACCTGGATCATACAAGGTAGCTCAGTGTCATCCAGGAGTCTGATTGTACATTTGATCTCTTGACTTAACGACTTGATGCTGGAACTGCGAAAGCGAAGCATTTTCATTCTTCCTCCTTTCTCCTCTTTAAGTAATCATTAGGAAGCGCCGGTCT
The DNA here is from genome assembly GCF_053455715.1 of Rhinoraja longicauda. Taxonomy (NCBI): domain Eukaryota; kingdom Metazoa; phylum Chordata; class Chondrichthyes; order Rajiformes; family Arhynchobatidae; genus Rhinoraja; species Rhinoraja longicauda. Next base: position 56,662,207 of record NC_135955.1, on the reverse strand, counting down.
CAAAATCGAGCATGTCTCGACTAAACTGGGGAGGAAAACCTTGGGTGTGTATCGTACTAGGAAGAAAACACTGGCACATGGAGAAGAACGCTGACTGCGTCAGCCTCCCTATCTCAACCTTCATTGAAGAAATCGCTGACATTTAAACAGCAACATGAAAATAAACAGCAACCCGTGGAAACTCCGACGACTCGACCCCTGCCAAACAATGCGAGCCTGCTGCAAGTCGCACACTCTTCGCACCGTGCAAGCTGCTAGCTGGCTGGTGTGTGTATGCGCCGCCTGCAAGGATGCTCTGTATTGTATCGACGTGCCCGCGCACACACACACACACAGGGAAGGGCGCGCGCTCCAGGCTCCGAGCCGCTGCAGCCAATCGCAGCGGTTGGTGGCCGCCCGCCGTGCACGCGCGCTCCGGCAGGTGGGGAGCGCGGGGACGCGCGTCGCCCGGACAACAAAGGGTCGCCAGCACCGCTCTTGCAGACATCAGCGCTCTCCTCTCCTTGCTCCCACCCCTCTCCCTCTTCCGAACTTGTTTTTCCTGCACTTGCGTGGTTACATTGACGGCTTCAGTTGTTATAACAATTTCACCTTTCCCCTCCCTCTTTTGATTGGGACGATTAGAAATTATAGACAATAGGTGCAGGAGGAGGCCATTCGGCCCTTCGAGCCAGCACCACCATTCAATGTGATCATGGCTGATCATTCTCAATCAGTACCCCGTTCCTGCCTTCTCCCCATACCTCCTGACTCCGCTATCCTTGAGAGCTAGATAGAGTGCATTCAGAGAATTGGCCTCCACTGTCTTCTGAGGCAGAGAATTCCACAATTGTGCATTATCCGGTTAGACAATTACATTCTGTTAAAGATAATTTCTCCCTCTAAATTCAAGATGCAAATTGGAAGCACAATGTTTGCATAGTACGTATATCCTCGTAAATTATTACAAAGAACAGATATGGGGCCGGCCCAAATCTATTAGGAGTAATGCTATGTACGCTGGGCGACTTTCTCCACGGGTCTCCTCATCCTTCTAACCCGTTGTCTTAGTGGTATTTTAGCTGTGACAAGAGGTTTGTTTCTGTTGCAATGGAGAAGGCTGGATCTACTTTCCTTTGTCTTTTCTATTATATGAACATCATGGCCGAAGTAATTTTAAATTCTGAGTCTGAAAGGCTTTTCCCACCGAAGGCTGCGAGATCCGAAGATTAGATAAGCTGCCGCCGCCCTGCAGCTTCAACATCCCATTGATGTCTGGGTCCACTTCAAACTCCCGATCCATAGTAGAAACCTCCAGAACATAGTAATCCTTCCTCTTCCTTCAATTTATATTAAAAAATATGAGGGGCATGAGTGGGGTAGAGATGGTGAGAAACTTTGTCCCTTGACAGAGTTGTCTCTCGCCTGGGTCTAAATTAGAGATAAAGGACAAGAGAGTTACAGGGGATTTTGTTTCTTTTAAACAGAGGGTGAAATCTGGAATGCCCTACTGGGGGGAACAGAAGCATTCAAATGTCTCTAACTGAGCAATCCAATAGCATTGAAAGGCAAGAGCTGAATACTGGAAGATAGGATTAGTACACAATATTCATGGCCAACACAGACGATGTGGGCCCAAGAGCCTGTTTCCATATTTTATGACTATGACACTGTCTCTCCTGCTTCTCACTGTCTGATATAACTAAACATCTTTTTTCAGATGACAACACAGCTGTCAGTTGCCATTTTTCATACGGGACCATTAGAAATGTTCTACTTTACCAAAAAAAATCAACCGATTTGTTCTCTGGATTGTGCCCAATGGATTTGTTCTATGCCTCCTACATTTGAGAGATTTCCACAATAACTATCCATTTTGATGTTTTTAGAATATACTTCTCCGGTTGATTCTTCGGCAGCTTCAGTTCAAATCATTGTCATCAGATCCATACCCGTTTAATATGCCTAGGGCTGGTAACTTGAAACGTCCAAACATCTTAACATCAAGTAATGTTGTTAAGAGTTTGCTTAAATTTGTATGCATTATCATTTCAGGCACAACCAGAGGGACAAAGCAACAGTGGTAGACCTTGAGACTGTTACACCGTTCATGATGATTGTGCAAAACAAATCACATTATTCTGAATACCAGGGGATTCAACATATTAATTTGTGTAATTGGCCTCATAATTTGACTCAAGGAGTCCAGGTGTTTTTTCTGATAAAGCTGTGCTGTACTCCTGCCAAAATATATCCTCCTTGTGGTGACAGAATTACTCATAGTGCAGACACTGATCAGGGCTTTGTGGGGCTCTGCCAGAACTTATAGTCTTTAATATTCTAAATATAAAAACAACATTCTATTTTCCTTGTTGATATAGTCCAAAGACTGTATATGTCCAATGAATCAATCCAAAAAGACACCAAATCTCTTTGAACTGTCACTGCCTCTATGTTTTCCAGCATTTAGAAAATCCCATTTTCTATCTTTTCTAGGACCTCATACTTTGATCATCAGAATCTAATTGTCACTGTTTTATTTATTTCTTAAGTAATCACTTTGTAATTTAATATTTTCATCTATATTACTTACAGTGCTGCCTTTTGTTTTGAATCATCAGCAAATTTGGATACGTTGTTTTCTAATATGATGCACAATTCATTTGCCAGAGATAGGTCCTACCCAGAATCAACAAATCACAGGTTACCATTTTGAATACCTATTATCCTTTGTTTCTTGTCACTCAGCTAATCTGGTCCATATTTTGTCCTCAATTCCATGAGTTTCAACTTCATCCTAGTCTCCCAAGAAAATTTATTAAAAACCTTTCAGAAATGCAGGTAAGTTATATTCATAGACATTCCTCCATCCACTATGTTAAACATTCAATTGGTTTGGTCAGAAATTATTTATCTATTGCAAGTCCATATTGATGATTTTTGCCACTTACATTTTTTGAGGTGTTCAGTCACTCTGATCTGTAATTTCCTGACAATGTATACCAGATTACTGTACTGTAATTTCCCCATTTTTATCTCTCATCTTTTTTAAATAGCTGAGATTCGCACCTATTCCCAATTCTAGAATCTATACAACTTCAGGAGAATAGTCATAGCCTCTGCTGATATTTTCACCCAATTCTATAAAATCCCATATGAAGACGTGGGGAGACGTTACTCAGTTGGACCAGAAGTTCACGTGCACCTTCTCTAACCTCATCTACTACTGGATCTCCCAGTTGCTAACCATTTTCACTCCCCTTCCATTCGCATACTGTCTTATCTGGCCTGGGCCTCCTCCATTGCCAGTGAGGCCACATGCAAACTGGAGGAACAGTATTTCATATTCAACCCAATGGCATGAACATTGAGTTTTACAATTTTAGATTAAGTGACCAACTATGCACTCCCCTTTTATTCCCCTGCCCCCCCCCCCCCCCCCCCCCCACCATCCTTTCCTGTGTCCCACCTGGATTCACACATATTATTTCCGCTCCCCTTCCACTATATTCCTTCATCTGGTTTCACAATTTGCAACTCTTCTATCTTTATCTCACACCTTTTGCCTTTTTATTTCTGGCCTTTGTCCAACCATCTGCCTATCAGCAAGCCCCTCACCTTCATCCAGCTGTCACTTGCCAGCCTTTGTCCTGCCCTTCGTTTCTTCCAGCGTTCTACCTCCCTACCCCCTCCCAACCATAATCAGTCTGAAGAAGGGTCTTGACCTGAAACATCACCTGTTCTCTAGAGATTCTGCCTGACCCGCTAAGTCACTCCAGCACTTTGTGTCATTTTTTGTAAATCAGCATCTGCATTTCATTGTTTCTCCTTCTCAGTATTGTCATTATTTATTCATTATTTACAAACATGGTTCCAACATAGTATCCAATGCACTTATACATTTATGGTTTAAGGCATAATTATGGCATCTCCTACAAAAAATGATCTAGGGCTAAAGCGTATCAGACTCCTGTATTCAAATCTTATACAAAAAAAGGCCAGCCAACATACCTTTTGCGTTCTTGCTACACCCACATGCTAGCTTTCAGCATCTTGTACAAGCACATCCATGTCCCTTTGAACATCAATATTTTCCAATCTCTCACCATTCAAAAATGACTGTTTTTTTTACTAAAGTGGATAAAATAAGATTTTTCCACATTGTACTTCATGTGTGTATTGTTGTCCACTTACATAATGTGAGTCTGATGAAAGGTTCAGAGCCGAAATGTCATCTTTCCATTTCCCTCCACTGATGCTGCCTGGCCTGCTGAGTTCCATCAGCACTTTGTTTTTTGCTCAAGATTCCAGCATCTACAATCCTGATTGGGAACTTTTATTGAAAGTCTTCTGGAAATCCAAAGACACCAAAAATATTTGTTTCTCTTTTTCCAATCTACCAAAATCTCAAAGTCCAATAGATTAGTCAAATAATCATAATCATAATAATAATCATAATCAGAATAATAATTTATTAGCCAAATATGTTTTGCAACATATGAGGAATTTGATTTGCCATACAGTCATACACATAAAGAGTAACAAGACACCCAAATAAATTTTTAACATGAACATCCACCACAGCGACTCCCCCACATTCCACACTGTGATGGAAGGCAAAAAAAGGTCAATCTTCTCTTTTTTGTTCTCCCGCGGTCGGGGCACTCAAACCTTCCATTGTCGAGACGATCTTAGCTCCCGCAACCGGCGGTCGAGCCCTCCTCACCGGGGCGATGAAGCTCCCGCATCGGGGGATTTCAGCTCCCTCCCGCTGGGCGATCGGACCCCGGGTCGGGGCTGGTCGACCTCGTGTGGCTTGGAGCTTCCCGACATCAGTCTCTACCCAAGACTGCGAGCTCCTTGATATTGAAATCCATAGTTGGAGCGTCGATCCCAGGCAAGGGATCACAGGCTCCGATGGTAAGTCCACGGCTCCGTGGTGGGGCTCAAAGTCAGTCTTGAGCAAGGCCACCAGCTCCATGGTGTTAGGCCGCAGAGCGACCGGAGAAATGATCCGGAAAACAATCGCATCTCCAGCAAGATAAGAGATTGAAAAATGTTTCCCCCACCCCCCACATAAAACAAACCAGAGAACATTAACACATACTTTTAAAACACAGTAAAAACAACAAAAAAGACAAAAAGACAGACAGACTGTTGGCGAGGCTGCCATTGCTGACAGCGCCAGCCAAATATGATTTGTATTGCATAAATCCAATCGATTCTGCTTAATCATTTCTCAGTTTAGTTAAGCCTTAATATCATATCAGCATTTTCTTTACAAATGAAGTTAGATGACCAAGTTCCCTGTTTAATCGCTCCCTTCTGAGGTCATATTTGTTTCCCTCAAATTTTTGTGAATCATTCTTGAGTCCACTGAATGGGATTAGTTTAGATGGAGCATCTTGGTCGGTATGGATGAGTGATTGGAAATATGCTGAATTTTCTTAGCTTTCTGAGAAAGTAAAGTTGTTGATTTTCTTTCTTGGCCACAGCATCAAAGTAGTTGGGCCATGACAAATTGTTGGCAATATTTCAATGGCAATGGTACTTTATTGTCTTCATTATTGTATTTTATTGCACCATTGCATCATTGAAATATTGCCACCAATTTGTCCTGGCCCAACTACATTGATACCTAGATAGATACCTAGGTACAGTGAAATTCTTTTTTTTTCATACAGTCCAGTAAAAATCTTCCTATACATAGGCACAACCATACTTAAGTACAAGAGTGTAGGAATAGTAGATTACACTGACACAATGCACAAGGATTGAATGTCATGTAAGATACTACATAAGCACAAGTAATTACTTTGAGGGTTCAATTCATATTCCATTAAGGTTATGCTTACGTTCGCTCCTCTGACCACATCATTCAACATGCCATGCTATCACCTGGACATGATTTTTGAAAGAACAATTTTTATTCAGTAGCAAAAGAACAAACTGAGGTCTCCTCAGTTGTCCGAACTACTAACAAACTTTTGACAAACCCAGTAGCTATAATGATCAACAGATATCCAACTTGTTTCCAATTCTGAAGGGTCTCGGCCCAAAATATTGCCTAATCATGTTTTCCAGAGATTCTCTCTGATCTACTAAATTACTCCAGCACCTTGTGTCTTTTTTATAGAAACCAGCATCTGCAGTTACTTTTGTCTACTCTTGTTTACAATTGTCAGCACCCAAGTAGATTAGACAATAACATTCTGATAATCTGCTAAGCAATGTTCAGTCTCATTAGATGCTCTCTCTTGTCCTCACTTTACACTACTCTGGGCCCCATTTTCCAATCTCCTTTTAAACTCAATAAAATGTCATATTTGAATAACAATGAGTATGTATGTAATCCATTGCACCATAAAATGTCCTCGGCCAGCAAGGAAGTCCAAAGGGTGCTGGGTTAAGAGTTTTGCTACATTAGGCTCAGCGACTACATAAGCCCCCTGCAAAATTCATAGTAATCCAAGAGGGGCTGCAAATAATATTTTTCTTTACCTATTTTGAACGATTTTCCAGCCACATTGTCATGATATAAATCAAACATGACATGATGTTGATCCCGACTCCATTCCGGAACAACCTTTCCGAACTGAAAGGCAGACTCATTCATGACCACTAATCCTCCAAAGCAAAGGTACGGGTCACATCGATGCAACAGGCAGGTGTACGTCTGCCTCTGAACCAACTTCAGCATTGAATTGAGGACCATGACCAATCTAGCAGAATCCTTATCACAAATAACCGTCCAATGTTGGAAATGTAAGGACAGCAGAGGCCACTTACTGCTCCGCTGCTCCGCCCAAGGAACTGGAAGTTCTTGACCATCTCCACATCGACTCGAACTGACACATGTATGCCAGCCCGCTTTGTGAAGTTGATGAGTAGCTCCTTCATTTTGCTGACGTGGAGGAAGAGATTGATGTCTTGATACCATGCTAATAAACTGTCTAATTCCCTCTGTACTCTGTATCGTCATTGTTTGAGATCCAACCCACAACGGTGGCATCATCCGCAAACTTATAAATGGAGTTGAAGCAGAATTTGGCTGCATAGTCGTGAGTTTATAGGAAGTATAGTCAAAGGTTTAAAACGTAGCCTTGCAAAGCATTGATGTTGATAACTATCGTGTTGGATATTTTGTTTTTCTATCCTCACTTAATTGCAGTCAATGGGTCGAAATCAAGATTCCAGTTGCGGAGGGGGTGCTACTTCACAAATGGAACAGTTTGTAAATGAGTTTGAATTATGGTGTCGAAGACAAAGCTATAGTCAATAAATCGGAGTTTGGCATTGGTGTCTTTGTTATCCAGATGTTCCTGGGATGAATGCAGGATCAGGGAGATGGTGTCTACAGTGGACCCTTTACAGTGGTAATCGAAGTGCATTGATCAAGTCTGTTTGGGAGGCTGGAGTCGATGTACCTCATAGCACTTCATGATAATGGATGTCGGAGCCATGGACAGTAGTCATTAAGACAATATTTTCAGTCTGAAGAAGGGACCTGACCCAAAATGTAGTCTGTGCCTTCCCTCCACAGATGCTGCCTGGATCGCTAAGTTCATCCAGCATTTTATGTTTTGCTCGAGATTCCACCATCTGCAGCTTCTTATGTCTCCATAACATGCTATCTAGCTTCTTTTTGGCACTGGGATGATGGTGCTCTTTTTAAAGCAGGTAGGAATCTCAGATTGGAGTAGGGAGAATTTAAAGCTGTCCGCAGATACTCCTGTCAGCTGGACTGCACAGGTTCTAAGGATATTTCTGGGGTCTCCATCTGGACGAGAAGCTTTCCACGAGTTCACTCTCAGAAAAGGCCGATACAACATATAATTATACCTTACTTATACCATGTTTTATCATGCACTTGCTATATCGGGTTTGAAAAATCCTTTTGAAACACACAGGGTGGCACGGTGGCGCAGCGGTAGAGTTACTGCCTTACAGCGCCAGAGATCCGAGTTCAATCCTGACTACGGGTGCTTGTCTGTATGGAGTTTGTACTTTCTTCACATGCGTGGGTTTTCTCCGGGTGCTCCATTTTCCTCCCACATTCCAAAGACGTACAGGTTTGTAGGTTAATAGGCTTGGTATAATTGTAAATTGTCCCTAGTGTGTACAGGATAGCATTAGTGTGCAGGGATCGCTGGTCAGAGCAGACTCGGTGGGCCGAAGGGCCTTTTCCACTCTGTATCTCTAAACTAAGCTGAACTAAACTTCAAGAAACTTTCCAAAATAGTCTAACAAAGTTTTACCAACACTTTTATCAACATTCATTCTAGAAATTCTACAAAACAAACATACAACTTAATAGCAAATGTCGACCGTACCGCATCTCGAACTTGCTCACCCGTTTGATAATCTTATTGTAACTTCAATCTACATTTCTTACCCCTGTTAAACTTTCATCCCATTACTTATCAAAAGTCTATCTAGCTCTAAAAATATTCAAAGGCTTTAGTTTCACCACCCTTTCAGGAAGTAAAATAAATTGCATAATTTCTGCCTTAAATGTGGAACACCTATTTCTTAAATGTTGACCCCTAATTCTAGCTTCTCCCACAAAAATAAATATTATTTCCACATCGAACCTGTCAAAACCTTTCGACCATTTCTCACTTTTCTAAACTTCAATAGAAACGAACTGTGGCCAAACAGCTCCCCAGAACAGGGAGCAGGAAATCATAGGAAGATTTTCAAAAACATCTGCAAAACCGGCTGGGCAAGACATTCAAGTAGTGATACTATGGGAAGAATAGATGCTACTGGCCGCATGCAGGTCCATTGATTGGAGACTGAATATTTCACATAAGTAAAAAAATAAGCTGCTGGAGAAACTTGATAGATCAGGCATCATTTGTGGAGGGAAATGCACAGACAATGTTTCAAGTCGGACCGTTCTTCAAACTGATGGAGTGGAGGGGAGAGGGCTGCTAGAAAGTTAGGGGAGGAGATGAGGAGAGACCTTGCAAGTCATAGGTAGAGCCAGGTGAGGATTGGCAATGTCAGTGTGTGGAGAGAGTAACCAGGACAGGAGATTATGTGAAGAAGACAAAGGGTACAGATGGTGGAATATGATGACAAAGGCAGGAAGGTGGGGGGGGGGGGGGGGTGAGGGGGGAATGTGAAAATTGATGGAGGGATAGTGGGTAGTAGAGAATGGGGAGAGGTGTGTGAAGGAAAATGGGGAAACTGGAATAGGGAGGGGTTCCAGATGAGCAGATCATCAGGGAGAGGAACCAGGGATTTGTGGAAGAAACGGTCCCTTCAGAATATTGAAAAATGAGGAAATACATATTTGGTGTCAGCATGATATTGAAAGGTGAAGATTATGGAGGATGACCTGCTCCATCTGCCCATCATCTCCCTCACCTGGTCCCACCTACTTCCTGCCAGTTCGTGAGTGGAGCCAGAGAAATTGTGAGTAGAAGAGTGTCCTCAAGGGAAGCAATGTGGAAGGAGCTGTGGTCAAGATAGTTGTGGGTCTATCGGCTTATTATAGAAATTGATTACTGAGCTAGCCATGAAAATGGAGAAACCAAGAAGGGGAAAGACTAGTCAGATATGGAGTCGTTTAACAAGGGCAGCACCAATGCAGTGATCAGTTTAAAGGAAAAAGAGGCAAGAGAGGTGACATGAGGTGGTGTGAAGAAAGGGCCTCTAAGCATTCCACATGCTGGTTCCCTTTGTAACATCTTCCATTTGAAAGAAGAGAGTGGAGTTAAATAAAATTGTTCAATGTGAGAACAAATTTCGCCAAATGAAGGTCGGTAGATTATGTTGAGTTATGGGATAGAGGGATAGTCAATGATGAGTCATTTTTGATTTGTTTTTCATTGCTGTACTTTTTAATTTGGAAACATATCCAATATGGAAGTATTTAAATCCTGACCTGCAACAAGTCATGATCCTAAAACAAACTGGAGGAACTCAGCGGGTCAAGCAGCATCTGTGGAAGCAGAGGTTTTAGGTCCCGATCCCGTTGTTCACCTTCTCCGAATCGTACTTTATTTACACAAAGAGCTTTCCAATCCTTGTCTCCCTTGTGCTTACTCCTTCGAGAGCATGATCCATTTTGGCCCGTGTTACCGCGCGATTTATTTGGAAATCAATCTTGCACCTTTTCTGCATTACAGTTCCCAATTATTGCTGCCCCCCTCCCCGCGACTCCCCGAGATACTATCTGCGCAAATGCAAGTGGAATCAGAGAAAGAAACGAAGAAGCGTGTGTGCTGCATGGTTTCATGTCGATGTTGGGTGAGTGAGCTCCATGAGTTGTTGACTTTGGGTGAAAGCTTCCTTCTCCCGCCGCGGGGGGCGCTGCAGCTCCTGAACCCGGGACGTCTCGCGGCCTGGCTGCAGCTGTGCAGCTCACGGCGGCCATGATCGTGGTGACCATGGGGGTGAGCGGCTGCGGCAAGTGAGTGAGGGAGGGGGGGATGAGTGAGTGAGTGAGGGGGAGGGAGTGAGGGGGTGAGTGAGTGAGTGAGTGAGGGGGGAGTGAGAGAGGGGGGAGTGAGTGAGGGGGGAGTGAGTGAGTGAGGGTGAGTGAGTGAGGGGGGAGTGAGTGAGTGAGGGTGAGTGAGTGAGGGGGGAGTGAGTGAGTGAGGGGGGAGTGAGTGAGTGAGGGGGGGAGTGAGTGAGGGGGGAGTGAGTGAGGGTGAGTGAGTGAGGGTGAGTGAGTGAGGGGGGAGTGAGTGAGTGAGTGAGGGGGGGAGTGAGTGAGTGAGGGGGGGAGTGAGTGAGTGAGGGGGGGAGTGAGTGAATGAGTGGGGGAGTGAGTGAGTGAGGGGGGGAGTGAGTGAATGAGTGGGGAGTGAGTGGGGGTGAGTGAGTATGGGGGGAGGGAGTGAGTGAGTGAGGGGGGGAGTGAGTGAGTGAGGGGGGGAGTGAGTGAGTGAGGGGGGAGTGAGTGAGTGAGGGGGGAGTGAGTGAGAGGGGGAGTGAGTGAGGGTGAGTGAGTGAGGGGGGAGTGAGTGAGTGGGAGTGAGTGAGTGAGGGGGGAGTGAGTGAGTGAGGGCGGGAGTGAGGGGGGGAGTGAGTGAGTGAGGGAGGAGTGAGTGAGAGGGGGAGTGAGTGAGTGAGGGGAGAGTGAGTGAGTCAAGTCAAGTCAATTTTATTTGTATAGCACATTTAAAAACAACCCACGTTGACCAAAGTGCTGTACATCTGATTAGGTTCCAATAGAAAAAAAATGAAAACATATAGTAGCACGCAAACAGTTCACAGCGCCTCCTCAATGAGCCTCAAACGCTAGGGAGTAGAAATAGGTTTTGAGCCTGGACTTAAAGGAGTCGATGGAGGGGGCAGTTCTGATGGGGAGAGGGATGCTGTTCCACAGTCTAGGAGCTGCAACCGCAAAAGCGCGGTCACCCCTGAGCTTAAGCCTAGACCGCGGGATAGTGAATAGCCCCAAGTCGGCCGATCTGAGGGACCTGGAGTTAGAGAGGGGGGTTAGAAGATTTTTGATGTAGGGGGGGGAGTGTCCATTTAGGGCTTTATACGTGAATAGGAGGAGCTTGAAGTTGATTCTGTACCGTACAGGGAGCCAGTGGAGAGAGGCCAGAATCGGGGTGATGTGGTCCCTTTTACGGGTACCCGTCAGGAGTCTCGCTGCGGCGTTTTGGACCAGTTGCAGGCGGGACAGGGAAGATTGGCTGATCCCAGTGTATAGGGAGTTGCAGTAGTCTAGGCGGGAGGAAATGAAAGCGTGAATGATTTTTTCTGTGTCGTCGAATTGGAGGAAAGGTTTGATTTTAGCTATGGTTCGAAGTTGGAAGAAGCTGGCTTTTACCACAGCGTTGACTTGCTTATCAAATTTTAATGCAGAGTCAAATATCATGCCGAGGTTTTTGACATGCGGTTTGACTAGGCAGGGGGGGGGGGGGGGGGGGGGGGGGGGCGAATAGGATGACCTCAGACTTGCTCTCATTTAATTGGAGGAAGTTCTGTGCCATCCAACATTTTATGTCCTCAAGGCAGTGTGAGAGGCTGTTTAAATTTGACTGGTTGTTGGGTTTCAGGGGGAGGTAAAGCTGAGTGTCATCGGCATAGCAGTGGAAAGAAATGCCGTGCCTTTGAATGATTTGGCCAAGGGGGAGCATGTATAGAGAGAAGAGAATGGGGCCTAGGATGGAGCCTTGTGGAACTCCGCAGGAGAGGCTAGCTGGAGCAGAGGAATAACTGCCTATGTTGATGGCGAAACTCCTATCTTTGAGGTACGAAGTGAGGGGGAGTGAGTGAGTGAGGGAGTGAGTGAGTGAGTGAGTGAGGGAGGAGTGAGTGAGAGGGGGAGTGAGTGAGTGAGGGGGAGTGAGTGAGGGGGGGAGTGAGTGAGTGAGGGGGAGTGAGGGAGGGAGTGAGTGAGTGAGGGGGGGAGATGGGGGCAGTGCGTGATAGGGACAGTGGGGGGGATAGGGAGGGTGGGGGAACGGGTGCAGGGAGGTGGATGGGGAAAGAGGCCCAAAGTGCTGGAGTGACACAGCGGGACAGGCAGCATCTCACTCTGGAGAGGAGCAACGGGTGACGTTTGGGACCAGGGGTAAAGACAGGGGTGGGAAATGGGGATAGAGATGGGTGGGTCATTACATTATCACCATTACATTATCTATGTTTATTGTTGCCTTGCAGCCTTCAGCACACACAGCAAGCACACTCTCCCGCTCTCCAGTCACCTGATACACACGTCACGATATTTGCATATCAACATCATGACTCATCATCATGACAGGTGGCGATAGGGATAGGGGATTGGGATAAAGAGGGGACGGGGTGCATAGGGATAGGAGGGGGAATGGGGACGAATGGGGACTGGGGAAATGGAGGGGAGAGTGGAATGTTGGGGAGGGGAAGTGGGGGTAGTAGGCAGGGAATGGGGAAAGAATGGGTAAGTCATAGAGTTATTGAAACATAGAAATAGGTGCAGGAGTAGGCCATTCGGCCCATCGAGCCAGCACCGCCATTCAAAATTATAATGGCTGATCATCTAAAATCAGTACCCCGTTCCTGCTTTTTCCCCATATCCCTTGATTCCTTTAGCCTAAGAGCTAAATCTAACTCTCTCTTGAAAAGAGAGTATAGGCACAGGCCTTTCAACCCACCACTTCCATGTTGACCCTGATGCCTAGCTACACTCGTCTCACTTACCTGCATTAACTTTGCACCCTGCTTGTTAAGGCCCTGTCCAGATGCCCCTTGAATGTTACTATTCTTGCAGTTTTATACCAAATGCCATCTACCCTTTGTGTGCTAAATTATCCTTTAGTTCCATTTTAAACCTCTTCCCACTCACTTAAACCTATGTTTGCCCTTGAGTCTGATGAAGAGCCCGAACCCAAAACGTCATCTGTCCGTTTCCCTCCAATGATCTTACCTGGCCAGCTGAGTTTTTTCAGCACTTTGTTTTTTACTTATGCCCTCTAGTTTTAGACACCCCTATTGTTGGAAACTGACATTGACTATTCTGTGTAGGCCTCTCATAATTATGTGAACCTCTGTTGTGTTACCCAACCATCCCCTTCCCTGCAGGGGAAACAGATCCAGCCGAGCAAATTTCTGATAACTTGTGGCCTCCCATTCAGGCAACATCCTTGTGAATCTTTTCGGTACCCAGAATCTAGCTTACTGTGTACCCAGATACAACTCGAATGCCATCTTTAAATTCACTGATAGTACCACCATTGTCAGATAAATAACCCCTTGTGTTCTTTCAAACTCCCAATCTGTTTCCTTTGATTTTTCTAAGCTTGGATTCTTTCTTGCACTCCCTTTACCCAATTGCTTTAACGTGAAGGTTATTTGCCTCTTTTTGACATTCAAATGTACATTGCATTCGACCGCGCTTTTGCAGTTGCAGCTCCTAGACTGTGGAACAGCATCCCACTCGCCATCAGAACTGCCCCCTCCATCGACTCCTTCAAGTCCAGGCTCAAAACCTACTTCTATTCCCTAGCGTTTGAGGCCCTGTGAGGGGGCGCTGTAAACTGTGTATGTATGTGTTGTTAGGTTTGTGTGCTATTGTATGTTCTTTTTTAGAACCTGCACTGATGTACAGCACTTTGGTCAACGTGGGTTGTGTTTAAATGTGCTATACAAACAAAATTGACTTGACTTGACTTGACAAATGAAGACCCTTTGAATTTATCTTTTTATCTGCTTCCTGGCAGATTCTGTGTAACATTACCCATTTTACTATCCTGTTGAATATTTGCTTCAGTCTTCAGCTCTGATGTGAAATTAGCCCTCCGAGCCAAAAGCATTGTCCACCCCTGGTCTAAAAGAACTGGTTGTTGTTTATGGCATTTATGGAGGAATGTTGTAATTGGTGTATCTAGCTTGTGACTATCTAACTTAAGAACAATTTTTAGCAGTGATCTGCATTAATAGCATATCTGGTCCTCAATGCCCATTGAAATTTATTGGTACATTAAAATTTTGAATCACTAATGGAACAAGGAGTGGTGGCAATTTATTAGTATAAATATTGTACATAAAGGAGTGATGGCAATTTATTAGTATAAAAATTGATTGAATTTAGCTTGAATTCTTTTCATTGTCTGCGCTGGGTGGAGGTTTGCTACGAGGAGTCCATGGCATTGTTCTAGATGTGCAGTTGGTCCAAGCAAGTATGGTACATGCCAGAGAGTGCCAAACAAAGCTTCTCTTTAGAACTACCAACCACAGCCTGCTCAGTTATATCTAAAGCATAAAAGTTTCAGATGCTCTAAACCTGAAATAAAAAGGGAGAAGACAAGAGATAATTATCAGGTCAGACAGTACCTGAGGAGAGAGAAAAAAACCGAGTTGACATTTCAATTGGTGATCTTCCATCATAACTCTTAGGATCAAAAAGATCTACACGAAACATGAAACGTTAATTCTCTTTTTGTATACACAAATGCTGCCTGATCTGACCATCTCCAGGAATTGCATTTCACAAATATTTGTAATTCATTGCTAACCTTTTGTGGAAACCCATCAAACAAGATTGTTAATGTAGAGGTGAGTGGGAACACTTGGTTAATAGAAAACATTGGAAATACCCAGCAGGTAAGGTAGCATCTTGGATGGAAAACTTACAGGTGTGACCTTGCATCAGAATTATCCAGTTGAATTCATTATTGACTTGTTGGGGATGCAACATACTTGAAATGATTTTCCTTGTGCTTGCACTGGGCGTCAGGAGATCAGTGCAGTAGGCCAAAGACACAAAGATCAGAGTTGGAGTGGAATGAAGAATTAAAGTGACAGGTTACTGGAAACTCAGGGTCACTCTGTTGGCTGTAAATAAAGCCATACAGCATGGAAACAGACTCTTTGCTCCATACGACCATGGTAACCAAGGTACGCCATCTAAGCTTGTCACATTTGCCCACGTTTGGCCTGTTTCCCTCTAAATCCTTCCTCTGCATGTACCTGTCCAAAAGTATTTTAAATATTATTGTACGGGCCTCAACTACCTCCTCTGTCAGTTTGTTTCATATAACCATCATCCTCTGTGCGTGTAAAGCCGTAATTCGCTTGCGTTTGGTTTCTCAGATGTGGAGGGGACTACATTGTGAGTACCAAATGCAGCATACTAAATGGGAATATGCAGGTCCATCTTTGCCTCGCCTGGCAGGATAGATTGGTTTTCTGAATGATGGGAAGGAAAGAGGTAAGGCATTGCATCATCTGCAGTTGCATGGGTAAATGTCATGAGAATGGTTGTTAATGAAGGTGGAGAATGAAACAAGAATGGTCCCCTGAGAATGCTAAGAAGAGAGGATGGTACATCTGGTTATGGCTTACCATTGGAATTATCAAACATTAGAGGATGATCTTTTGAATGTGGAGCCTGGTGGGTGGAAAATGAAGATTGGAGAGCCTTTGGGACCATGCCACGCTCTGGCTGCAGTGCTGATGGCACTTGGCTGAGGTGAGTGGCACCCTCTCCCCTTCCCTCTCCCCCCTCGCCTACCCACGGCCACGGGAGACACTCCCCGCCCGGCAATGGGTATCGTCAGATGGAGAGGGTTGCCGGGCCCGCAGGATCGTCAGTTGGGGGTTTGCCCCAGGAGAGGCCTGCAGGAGAGATTTGGACCCCACTTGGTCTAGTATGACAATAAAACACTTGACTCTTGACTCTTTAGATTTGAGGAACCGTAGAAATTCCAAATAGGCCAGTGTCCTAAAATACCAAATGTACATAATTTACTAATTTTGTAAAGAGAAAATGTATACGAATGCATTTTTCTTTACTTCCCACATTATTGGTGTTGCACAAAAGTACACATTTTTGCAGAGTTGTGGAGTAAAGCGTATGTGAGAATATGAAAGTATTGTTTACATTAGTATATTTTCTCATTGAAGCTATAATTCCTTTTTCCAAGCAGCATGCATCTTTTCTTCATGGGATAAATTAAAATCATTTGGTATTTCACAAAATGAAGGCCAATTTGCCAACTTAATGAAATTTGTAAGTTTTTAAAACCTTCACTGGATAACAACATTTCATTTATCGCTTAACAAAAATATTGAGTCAGAATTTAGTCACATGTAATTGAATTTATTTCATTTTCATCTAGGACCACTGTGTCTTCATCTCTTGCCGATACGGTATGTATCAACTTTGACTTTGAAAACAAATAACATTTATTTCCACGTAATTTGCCTTAAAATCTTTTATCTTTGACTTTTTCTTCAATGGATAAGTCTGTTTTGCCTTGAACTGCAGATGGTAAGATCTTCACAAAGTGAACATTCTCATTTTTAAGAGTTTTTCAAAAAGGAGTAAGTAGATGAATGTTAGAATATTATACAGTGGGGAAAATGAAAGTTGGAAACATTGAGAAGCAAATAAAACTGCTGCCATACAGCTTCAGTGATCTGAGTTCAATCCTGCCTGGAGTTCAATTTGTGCAGAGTTTGCATGTTCTTCGTGTAACTGTAGATTGCCCCTGAGTGCTATGGTTTCTTGCCACATCACAAAGATATTCTGGAATGTTAATTTATCTCTCGTGTTGGTAGATAGCAGGGGCGTCAGGCAGGAGTTAATTATCATATGAGAGAGAATGGTACGATACAATACGATAAAACTTTATTCATCCCCGGAGGGAAATTGGTCTGCCAACAGTCACAACACACAAGGTACACAAAAACTTGAAATTAAAAGTGCAAAAAAAAAGAAAAGCACAAGCAACTGTTGGCTGGGTGCCCTGTGCACCGTGCCTAAACCAGAACGCACTGGAACGAGCAACAAACAAACAAACAAATGCAGGCCTATCCCCTGGGCAGAGGATTCTAAAACTAAAGTGTTCGGAACAAAATGGGACTGCTGGGAATACTCGATGAGACAGCTTGGACTCAATGGATTAAATGGCTTATTTTTGTAAGAAAATATAAAATATGGAAATAGACAATTGGATAAATAAGAGACGAGCAATTAGCTTGGCTTTTCAATGTTTGGGAATTGTTCCAAACAAGCACAGAGATTGTGATTAACACCACATGCTTGATTCAGTGGATGAGAATTGGCTTGCAATCTGGTGGTGTAGTTTGCATGAGAATTATTCTCAAATACAACTATCGTAAGATATGTGCCAAGATGCCAGAGTTTGATGCCAAAATATAACTAAGTTATTTTTTTATAATTTTGATGCAAAGGTTTTCTGGTTATAGTTTACCAACAATAGCTGGAAGACCGTAAAATTGCATGATGGCGATTTCCTTTTACTGTCCATGATTCCCATTGAAAGGTCATGCTTTGGAGCAGATGAGCATGAGAGAGGTTGGCAATCGTGGTGATGGCTGGTTGGGTTTGCCATATTAACTGCAAGTCTCGGCTAGACTAAAGGGATTTGGAGAAAATGGTCCAGTGGGTCAAGTGGTTGAATTGTTTGCAGTTCTGTTGTCTTCACTCAGTCCAACATGGCTGTTTGTCTCTCTTTACATGAGTAGACTAACTATTCCGGCAATTTTATCCAATGTAGTAATCATGGACATATGGTAAGTTTACATACCTTACTTAACAGAGTAGTCAGAACACATCATTCTGTTCAGCAATGGATCCTAAAGTCACTGTAGTTCCCAGCATATACGCTGAGTGCCTATCAATCGAAAAGAACGTCGTGAGCAATGGAAGTCCTTGGTTGGTTTAACAGTTGGCCAAGGCTGGGGGAGGGGTGAATGGCAGCATGACTTTGCCAGCTGTCTGACATTTTTTTCAAACGTTTTCTTTAAGGGGATTGTACTGGCTAATTACCTGGTGACTTAACACATTGCCTCTGTCGTGCAGGGCCTCCCTGTTTTAAATCAGAGTGGCTTCAGGCAGCGTTAACCTGTTCACTGCCAAGAATTTTTTTCACTTGTATACTCTGACCCGGGGGAGTGGCACTGACCAGGTTAATAGCAATTGATCTAGAAAAAAACAAGTTCAAACTAGCCAAGTTATTCAGCAGTGAGTTTGGGAGATTCACTGATGACATGCGTCTTTAATTTCAGGATTGCCAGAAAGCACACCATCTATATACCAAAACTCGCATTTATTTGTTTGTTTGTTCCTGAACTACAGCCAAAACGGTACACAATAGTGCAACAATTTTAGGCCCACCTTACTCACCGTCGTCCTTTTGGTGCTAATGGAAGAAGTTTAATTGGGATCGGTGTTATATTTTTAAAGTTATTCACATTTTAAAGTTTAAATCTATCGCCTAGGGAGGGAGGGAGGGAGGGGGGTGGAGGAAGGGAGGGGAGGAGAAGGTTCTGCACCAATGCAGGAGAGGTTTAGGCCCAACGGGTCCACTTGGTCTAGTAGATATTTACAACGCATAATGTGTAGGTTCATCCCGCTGGCCTACAAGTCTGTAATTTAACGCAATGATTATATGCATTATTGTGAGAAAATTTTCAGAAAACTGATCAGTAAAAATGATTGGATACTAAATGTGCAATTTTCACACAGTACTATATTGCTTCTGTGCATGGACCGGCAAGGTATACCCAGCACATTTAGTCAGAACTAAATGTTACCCAGAACATGAGGATTTGTGTTGTTGGGGTAGTTTCTGGAAGAAGGTTCCATAATACATGGTTTTAACTGCTAAAATAAAGATAAAAGATGAGAGGGTGTAACTAGGCGGAAGCTATAAGGTACAAACAATCATTTTGGGCCAGAAGAGATTACAAACAACAGTTCAACAGAGCTTTATTTGTCATTCGGTACCGAGGTACCGAATGAAACTACATAGCAGTCACACAAAAAAGAAAAAGAACACAAGACACATGACCCCAACACAAACATCCATCACAGTGACTCCAAACACCCCCTCACTGTGATGGAGGCAACAAAACTTCCACTCTCTTCCCCACGCCCACGGACAGACAGCTCGTCCCCGACCGACCAGCACAGTCCCCGCAAGGGGATGGCCCGCGGCCGAGTCGCATCGGGCGCTGAAACGTCTCGCGGCCGAGCCGGGCGATGGAAGGCCCCGCGGCCGAGCCGTGCGCAGCTAAGTCCCGCGGCCGTGCCGGGCGATGTTAGGTCCCGCGGTCGAGCCGCACCAGGCGATGGAAGGCCCCTCAGCCGAGCCGCACCGGGCGATGTTAAGTCCAGCGGACGAGCCGCACCAGCGATGAAAAGTCCAGCGGCCGAGCCGCACCGGGCGATGTTAGGTCCCGCGGCCGAGCCGCACCGGGCGATGGAAGGCCCCGCGGCCAAGCCGCACCGGGCACTGTTAAGTCCAGCGGCCGAGCCGCACCGGGCGATGTTAGGCCCCGCGGCCGAGCCGCACCGGGCGATGTTAAGTCCAGCGGACGAGCCGCACCAGCGATGAAAAGTCCAGCGGCCGAGCCGCACCGGGCATTGTTAGGTCCCGCGGCCGAGCCGCACCGGGCGATGGAAGGCCCCGCGGCCAAGCAGCACCGGGCACTGTTAAGTCCAGCGGCCGAGCCGCACCGGGCAATGTTAGGTCCCGCGGCCGAGCCGCTCCGGGCGATGGAAGGCCCCGCAGCCGAGCCGCACCCCGCGCCGTGAGGAAGAGACCTAAAAGAGAAAGGTTTCCCCCGTCCCCCCACCCACACCACCACCCCCCCACCCACACCACCACCCCCCCACCCACACCACCACCCCCCACACATACACAACAAAAACAACAAAAAACCCATCCCAACACCAACACACAACAAAAAAAAAAGGAAAAAAGACGAACAGACTGCTAGCGAGCCGCAGCCGTTAGGCGCCGCCACTTCCACCTGAGAGAGAGAGAGAGAAAGATATTTTGAAGTGGTGGCATAGAATTGTTTAGATCTACAGATGTTTGGAGAATGAAAACAAGCCTTTCATCCACTAGTCCATGCTAACCAAATTACCTATCCATGTTAATCCTATTTGTTTGCCTTTGGCCAATATCTCTTTAAACCATTTCTAGGTATGCATCGATCCAAATACCTTTTAAAATGTTGTAATTGTACCTGTTCCTTCTACCTCCGCTGGAAGCTCATTATATGCATTATTGTATACCCACCATCCTCTGTGTGAAAAAGTTGCCCCTCTATAATTCCTGTTGAATGGAAAAGTCAATGGAAATATTTTTTTAATTAAATGCATTGGAAGAAGAAGGATGGGAGGACAGCAGAGGAAGGTGAGTAGTAAGATGTAGATGGCAACATTTTAGTTAAATTAGAGTTTGAAATAAATGAACTCCCTGCATTTGGCAAGGAAATTAGCAGAGAAAAAAGGCAGAAGATAACAGCGAGAAAGGTTCAGTAGTGATAGGGTAAAATAATATCATAGATGCATTATCCTCTCTTTCAAGATTTAAAAAGGCTTCTAACCCAAAAATATTTGAAAATATATTTTAATAGTTGGGCTGGAAATTCTATGATGCTGATGACTACCATTCCGAAGAAAACAAAGAAAGAATGGCTCAAGGAATACCACTAAGTGATGAGGTAATACTTTATTAAAATTATACTTCTCCATCTGTTTTATTGGAAGATCTTTAGTTAGTGTAATAATATTTTTATCCTGAAATAAGAAAAGTATTTAAAACAAGTATTATAAAAACTGCACTTTTATAATTTCCCATGCACAAAGCTATGCTGTCAATCCCTAAATCAGTCCTTGCCTATCAAAATGCAGGTAGATCCTGTGTCTCAGAATCCCATCCGTAAACATGCCCAGCATTGATATTAGTCTCACTTGCTTGCAGGTCTTTGACTTGTCCTTGCAACCCTTCTTCAGTAAAGGCACAACATTTGCTCACATGTGCTACCTCACGTGTGCTGGTAGGACAATGGAATAAGATATGGAATAATGTGGTGGCAGCGGTGCCATGATGTTCAGCTGTAGATGAAACCACTTGGTTAATGGGATGTTCGAGAGCAAAAAGGAATGTAAAAGTGATAAATGCAAGTCAGTATTGTAAGAAATGCTCAGCAGATCTTGAAGTATCGGGACAAAAACAGAGTTAATATTAGGGGGATAACAATAGCCAATACAGCCTGCTCTGATTTGTTTTGGTGGAAAAAAATGAAGAATATGTTAAGAATTATTGGAATTTGGAAATATTGGCAGGTCTCCAAGACTGGCAATTCCACAAGAGGATTCTCCTACTCAAAAATGTATTGAGGCCACTGTTTTAAGTAGCAAAGAATATAAGAATTTTCTGGAGGTACTCGGTGACTTGAGCAGCAACATCTGTGGGGGGGGGGGAATTAACAGCATTTTAGATCAAACCTTGAATTCTTGAAACATTGACAATTCCTTTCCCACCACAGATGGTGCTTGACCCATGGCTAAAGATGATGCAAATACCTCTGCCAGGTTCTCAACAATCTCTACCCACAATGCCCCTAGATACAATTGATCATGTGCCTGGGATTTATCTTAATATGCTCTCTTGTAATGTGGATATGTTGCAAGACATCACTATTTATTTTTAATTTCTTATCGTCCATGACCTATTCCACATTAAGTACAGATAAGAAAAAAATATTTAACACATTTCCCATCTCCTGTGGCTTCACATCCAGACGACTGCATTGATCCTGAAGAGTACCTATTCTCTCCCTGATTACCCTTTTGCTCATAATATACTGGCACAATCTCTTATTTGTTAAAGCTATTCCATATTCCCTTTTTGCTCTCTCTCAAGAACCCTGATGCGGCTGTGCTGGTGGCTGGAGATTTCAATAGGGGAAATCTCAAAAAGGTCATGCCCAACTTCTACCAACACATCACGTGTGTCGCCAGGGGGGAAAGAACTTTGGACCACTACTACACGCCGTTCAGGAAAGGCTACAAGGCCGTTTCTCTCCCTCCTTTTGGAAAATCTGACCATGCTGCCATTTTCCTGCTGCCGGAGTATAAACAACGGATAGTACGGGAAGCGACAGTGACGAGGGACGTAAAGCGGTGGGCTGATCATTCAGAGGCCATGCTGCAGGATGCACTGAGCGAAGTCGACTGGAACATGTTCCAAGCAAGTTCCAGAGACATAAATGAGTTTGCGGAAGCGGTTACGGACTTCATTGCCACAATAGCCGATACCATCATCCCCACGGTAAGGGTCAGTATCTTCCCTAACCAAAAACCCTGGGTGGACAGGTCTATTCGCGTGGCCTTGAATGCTCGCACCGCTGCTTATAACTCTGGCCTGGCATCTGGCAACATGGACGACTACAAGGGAGAGTCCTACCGACTGCGAAGGGCAGTGAAGGATGCAAAAAGGAGGTACCGGGACAAGATGGAGTCACAGATGGAGCAGCAGGACACCAGGCGCCTTTGGCAGGGGCTACGGACAATAACTAGCTACAGGTCCAGCACCCCCGCAACCGGAAGTGCCGGCTCCTCCTTAGCTGATGACCTGAACTCTTTTTATGCACGGTTTGAGACGGGTAACACCACCAGCTCGCCGTCTAAAAACAGCACCGAAGGGGCGCTGGCTAGCGAGGCTGGAGGGGGATCCACCGCTGGGGATGTGCACACATCCTCGGTGTCCGAGCATGAGTTGAGGTGGGCTCTGACGCGTGTGAACACGAGGAAAGCTGGAGGCCCAGATGGTATATCTAGGCGAGTGCTAAAGTCTTGTGCTACTCGGCTTGCTCCAGTGCTCACCACAATATTCAACCTCTCCTTGGCCAAGTCCATGGTCCCTGCATGCTTCAAAAGATCCATCATTGTACCGGTGCCAAAGAATGCCTCTCCAGCGTGTTTAAATGACTACTGACCGGTGGCCCTCACTTTGAAATGCTTTGAGAGGCTCATAGAAACATAGAAAATAGGTGCAGGAGTAGGCCATTCGGCCCTTCGAGCCTGCACCGCCATTCAATATGATCATGGCTGATCATCCAGCTCAGTAGCCTGTACCTGCCTTCTCTCCATACCCCCTGATCCCTTTAGCAAAAAGGGCCACATCTAACTCCCTCTTAAATATAGCCAATGAACTGGCCTCAACTACCTTCTGTGGCAGAGAATTCCACAGACTCACCACTCTCTGTGTGAAGAAATGTTTTCTCATCTCGGTCCTAAAAGACTTCCCCCTTATCCTTAAGCTGTGACCCCTGGTTCTGGACAACCCCAACATCGGGAACAATCTTCTCGCATCTAGCCTCTCCAACCCCTTAAGAATTTTATATGTTTCTATAAGATCCCCCCTCAGTCTTCTAAATTCCAGCGAGTACAAGCCCAGTCTATCCAGTCTTTCCTCATATGAAAGTCCCGCCATCCCAGGGATCAATCTGCGCCCTCCTTCCTCGCAACATGGACCCACTACAGTTTGCATACCGTCCGAACAGGTCCACGGATGATGCGGTCTCCCAGGTTCTACACACCGCTCTCTCTCATCTGGACAGCCAGGGGGGCTATGTGAGGATGCTGTTCATTGACTTTAGTTCAGCATTCAACACAATAGTCCCCAGCAGACTGGTTGAGAAGCTGCTAGAACTGGGGCTTAGCACCCCTCTGTGTGCCTGGGTCCTGGACTTTCTCACCGCCAGGCCCCAAGTGGTCAGGATGGGGGAACACACATCTAGCCCCCTCACCCTGAACATAGGATCCCCCCAGGGTTGCGTCCTTAGCCCCCTACTGTACTCCCTGTACACACATGACTGTGGGGCCAGGTTCAGCTCAAACTCCATCATCAAGTTTGCTGATGACACTGTGGTGGGCCGGATCTCCAATAACGATGAGAAGGCCTACCGAGAGGAGGTGGCTGATCTGGCACTCTGGTGTCAGGACAATAGCCTCCTCTTGAATGTCACTAAAACGAAGGAGCTGATTGTGGACTTCAGAAGGGCTAAACATCCAAGGACGTACACGCCACTCGAGATAAATGGGTCTACTGTGGATAGGGTGAGCAGTTTTAAATACTTGGGAGTCCGCGTCACAGAGGATCTGACGTGGGCAACGCACATTGCCGCACTGGTGGGTAAGGCAAAGCAGCGCCTTTACCACCTTAGACAACTGAGGAAATTCAGAGTGTCTCTGAGGATCTTTCATTGCTTCTACTCTGTGGCTGTAGAGAGCATCCTGTCCGGCAACATTACAGTCTGGTTTGGGAACAGCTCTGCCCAGGACAGGATGGCCCTGCAGAGAGTAGTGCGTTCGGCAGAACGTACCATGGGAACTACACTCGTCCCTCTGCAGGACCTATACATCAGGAGGTGCAGATCCAGAGCAAGCAGGATCATGACGGACCCCTGCCACCCCAGTAACAGACTGTTCCAGATGCTACGATCAGGCAAACGCCTCCGCTGTCACGCTGTGAAAACAGAGAGGATGAGACGGAGTTTCTTCCCACAGGCCATCAGGACTGTCAACTTTTATAACTCCAGAGACTAAATTTTTGTCTACACTATAGTAACTTATTAACTTTATTTATATGCTCTAACTGTAATTCTTTTTTGTGCACAATCCGCAGGCATTGCCACTTTCATTTCACTGCACATCGTGTATGTGTATGTGACAAATAAATTTGACTTGACTTGACTTGATTTCGCTTAATTGTATTCCCTCATTTCTCATACTCAAGGGATTTGTTTGATAATTACTGCCTAGACCTGACGGACACCTTTTCCATTTTCCTGACCAATGCTTCGATATTCTTCGAGCCTGCACTAATCCTGCAAGCCTTGCCCTTTATTTGCAGGTAACTAAGAACTAACTGATGCTGATCTCAGTGAATTCAGGAACTTCCTGATCCTCAACTCAACCTATCAGCCTTCCACTTGTGAGGCATCCTTTCACCTCAAATCAGCTTTGCTAGTTCTTGTCTAAAGCCATCAAAATTTGCCTTGCCCCAATTTAGGATTTTGATTTGTGGACAGTCCTTTCTATTCCACAACTATTGTAAAATTAATAGAATTACTGTCACTGTTCCATGATGCTATCCCAAGACACTTCAGTCTCTTGCATTTCCCAAAAGAAGGACCAGTGTTACCCCTTCTCACGTAGGGTCATCTCCATAATGTTTGAGAAAACTTCTCTGGACACTTTTCACAAACTGCCCCATCCAATCCCTTTGCTCAAAGGCAGTCCTGGTCAATAAGAGGGAAATCCCCTTTTTATTTCCACCCAAGTAACCTCACTGGCCAATCCCCCGGTGAACATCCTCTCTAGGTACTGCTATGATGTTCTCCCTAATTAAAAACCTAGCTCCGCCCTCTCTTTCCTCCAGCTTAATCAAAAAACACTACTCCTGCACCTCTTACCTCCAGCATAATCAAAACGCAACTCCTCCACTTCTCTTAGCTCCATCTTTATCACATCTGTAGCATCTGTATTCGGGAACATTGAGCTGCCAGTCCTGTTTCTCCCTCAGCCATGTTTCTGTTATGGCTGTAACATCCCAATTAACTGTAGGGAGTTCCACTATTTTAAGTAAGCGATGAAGAAGGAACAGCAATATATTTTCAAAACTGTATGGTGTGTAACTTGAACAGAAACCTATAAATGGTGATTCCAACCACCTGCTGTCGTTGTTCATCTTGGTGTTAAAAGTTGTGGGATAGGGTAGTGTTATAGTGATGCTTGACACTTGAGGAAGTTGAGTTAGATCATTCACTGACTGAAGATGGTTACAAATGCATGAGTTTTGTTCTTTGGTGCTCGTACATTAGGCTGCACATTGTTGAGAACGAGGATGTTCTTGGACCACCACTCCATTACTTGGTTGTACTCCCATTTGGTCACCTGAGTTCTTGAAACAGCAAGTTTGCTCTTTACACCATAACACATTCATTATTTTGCTGCAGTTAGTCTCAGGTCAGATTTTATGACAAAATTGCAATCCGTAGTTTAATGTCTATTTTCTCGAGCACTTGGAAGCAACAAGAATTTTTGATATGGTGGTATGTGGTCATCAATCCTATACATTTTTAATTTAGTTTAGATATAGTGTGGAAACAGGCCTTGTCTCTTCTCAACATCCTATTAACCAGATGGCTTCGTCAACTGCCAACCCTGCCGTCACCCAATTTGTCCTATCCATCACTCCCATCATCTGTAACTTTAAAACTAACTTTTTCTTTCTCTCTCCATGTTCTGACAACAGGTCTGCCACCTGACATCTTAACTGTTTTTCATTCCGCAGATGCTGCCTTTTGCTGTGTATTTTCAGCAACTGCTTTATAGTCATGAAATACCTATTGGGGTATCTTCAGTATTGTAATTTAGGAAATGCAACAGCAAATCAGCATACTGCCATTTGCCAGTGAAAAAAATGTTTGATTTAGCGATATTGATTAAGGTCTAAGTATTGGCCAGGACACCCACCCAGCTCTTTACATAACAGCATTGTATCTTTTGCAGCCTCGCCTCAAAAGGGCAGACTGGTCCAAAAATAGGCAGATCTTCCAAAATGTTATCCTGGCTGTTGCACTAGATTGAAGTGTATGTGTTTTTGAAGCTGGGTTTGAACCAACAATCTTATTATTTGGGTCAAAACTATTCTCACGCAAGCTAGTTAATGGTGACCATTTCAGAAAATTACTTATCAGTCCACGCCCACAGAACTTATCAATTTATGAAGAAAAAAGCAAAGCTGTCCATTAGCCTTGGAGAATTTGAAATAGCTCTGCGCAATTTAAAAAGAATGTGCATGGTGCAGAATTAATAATTAATGTTGATAGCTGAACCAAGTAAGTAAAGAAGGCTTTTACGTACAAGTTTTTTGGCAACTAAGATGCATCCTTTTTGTAGTCTCTCAAGGTGTTTGTTGTTAACAGGAGAGAATACCATGGCTGTGCAGTTTGCAAGAAATATTACTGAGGTAAATTGAATTTCAATGTATTTGTATTTTGTAAATTGTATTTCAATGTATTTCTTACATTGAACAAGGTTACTATAATTAATAAAATTATAGCATTAAATCAGATGTGCTCCGAGGAATGGGTGAAATTCCTAAATCACAATACCAATCTCACCCTTTAACTTTTTTAATATAATTTTTAAAAGTCCTGAGATTTTGTTGCTTGCAAGCTGAATTATTGCAAGGTTAAAAAGTAAATAATTGACAATTACTGATTAAACATCATGCTGCTTCTTCAG
This sequence comes from Rhinoraja longicauda, assembly GCF_053455715.1. Taxonomy (NCBI): domain Eukaryota; kingdom Metazoa; phylum Chordata; class Chondrichthyes; order Rajiformes; family Arhynchobatidae; genus Rhinoraja; species Rhinoraja longicauda. The sequence goes on along the minus strand of NC_135955.1, from coordinate 56,634,699 downwards.
AATCTTGCATGTCACTTGTAACTGCTGTATTTCCTTGGTTCCACTCTTCTTTCTGGCTTTTATCCTCCATCAAAATTGCATGGCAGATTATTTCTATTAGATGATACCTCTTGCATTGTCTGTCAGCGGTGCAGGTTTGTAGATCTTATGATGATGACAATTACTGGATGAGGATTTTTCCCGTATCCCTTTTGTCTCAAGACTTCCATTCTCTCTTAGCTACTTTTTTACTTTATAGTTTTCAACCAACTTCAGCTCATTTTAATTTGCAATTTGGAAGAAGGGCCTCGACCCAAACCGTCACCCATTCCTTCTCTCCAGAGTTGCTGCCTGTCCGGCTGAGTTACTCCAGCCTTTTGTGTCTATCTTCGGTTTAAACCAGCATATGCAGTTCCTACCAATACATCTTTAATTTGCAATTTGCCAGCATTAGGGCAAAATTTAATGTTACTGAATTAAACTTGTCAAACTCTTGGGAAAAATATGTTTAAAAATAAGTTTTGAAAATTTCCACATACAATTATTTTTCTGTTTGTTTACCCTCAGAGAATTTTCACTTGGTGTAAATGTGATCTTGGCATGTTCTTCTCTGAAGAGAGTGCATAGAAGAATTCTAATGGGTGAGCATAGTATGAAAAACAGACAAGCAAAAAACTGTACAGAACCAAATCAGGCACATTCACATCTTGGCTTTAGCAAGGACATTTTGTTTGTGTATCTTCATGGTTCCATGGAACTTATCACTAAGAGGTTAGAATCCAGAAAGGGGCATTTCATGTCACCTTCTTTGCTGCAGTCTCAATTTGACACCCTGGAACCACCAGACGGCACTGAAAATTTCATTAGTATAAATATTGAGAAAACTATTCCAGAGATGGTGACTGAGATTGGTAAAAAACTGGGTCAGAATCTTTAAATTTTAACTGATTATCTGAAGGAAAGCGATGGTTGTGAAATATGTTCCTAAACAATGAAATTTGTAGTTAAAATGGAAGCAAAGCTAAACATAGCACAAAAAGTAAGGAAATTTGTGTTTGGTAGATTATTTCTTTGTTGTAACAATGCTTCTTGGCAATAAATCTTATACCATTGGAAAGCCTGTTTATTTCCCTTGTAAATGGTGCCACATTTGTAAGGAACATACATTTGTGGGATGAGCAGCGGAACTGAGTATATGAGTTGTGCCCATGAAAAATTTGCCAAATCTTCTCTGCCAATGCCAAACAGCTTATTCTGCTGTTGCTATTGACTCTTGTTTTGAGCTTCTGGTACCCCCAGGTGCTGACAATCAGGTGCCTGATTGGCAGCATCTGTGAGCATGGGCCCTGCTACAGTGGTCAGTAGGTGTCTGCTCCAAGAATCGGCATGCCACGTTTGACTGATCTGGATAGGGCCCGTGCGATAGGGCAACTTCAAGCTGGTGTTCCGCAAAACCAAGTTGCGGCATTATTTGGAGTGAGCCCTAGTACCATCTCCAAAGTGAAGGCCAAGTTCCATATAACGGGGGATGTCAGAGACAGGCCGCGAAGTGGGCGTCCCAAGAAGACGACACCGGAAGAAGACCGTTTCCTCACCCTGTCAGCACTTAGGAACCGTAGGCTGTCTTCTACAGATTTGCAGTCAAGGTTTGCAGGACGATATGGCCGACGGCTCTCTGCCCAGACAATTCGGAACAGACAGCACGCAGCTGATCTCCGGTCTCATAGGGCTGCCAGGAGGCCTGCCATGACTGCCCTTCACCGTCAGGCCCGTTTGCGCTGGTGTCGGCAACACGTGCCCTGGAACCTGAACATGTGGAGGAACGTTATGTTCAGCGATGAGTCCAGATTCTGCCTACGGCAGTTGGATCATAGGGTCAAAGTGTGGAGAAGACGCGGAGAACGCTATGCTGATTGCTGCACCGATAGAGTAACATCTTTTGGTGGAGGCAGTGTGATGGTGTGGGGCGGCATCTCCCTCACTGGAAAAACGAGGCTTGTCATCATTGGAGGCAATCTCAATGCAGAGATATCGAGATGAGATTCTGCAACCAGTGGCAATCCCATATCTCCACAGTCTGGGACCGAACTCTATCCTCCAAGATGACAATGCTCGCCCCCACAGAGCAGGGTTTCTCAGAGACTAACTCCAGAATTTGGGGGTGGAGAGGATGGAATGGCCTGCCAGCAGTCCTGACCTCAACCCCATTGAACACTTGTGGGATCAGCTTGAGCGTGCTGTTCGTGCCAGAGTGACCAACACAACCACTTTGGCTGACTTGCGACAAATGCTGGTTGAAGAATGGGATGCCATCCCACAACAGTGTGTGACCAGGCTGGTGACCAGCATGAGGAGGAGGTGCCAGGCTGTTGTGGCTGTGTATGGTTCTTCCACACGCTACTGAGGCTCCTGTTTATTAAATTAATAAATTGTTAAATTGCCAATATGTCTTGTTTCTTCAGACTTCAATCATCCAATCCACCAAACAAGAGTCAATGGCAGAATAAGCTGTTTGGCATTGGCAGAGAAGATTTGGCAGATTTTTCATGGGCGCAACCCACATACTCAGCTCTGCTGCTCATCCCACAATTGCATGTTCCTTACAAATGTGGCACCATTTAAAAGGGAAATAAACAGGCTTTCCAACAGTATAAGATTTATTGCCAAGAAGCATTGTTACAACAAAGAAATAATCTACCAAACACAAATTTCCTTACTTTTTGTGCTATGTTTAGTTGCTTTCATATCATTATATTGCAAATTTAATTATACCATCAGAGTTTGTGATATTACTTTTTTAAGCCAGAAATCCCAAAGACTCACTCTTCTTCATAATATGCAGTTTTGCAAATTTCTCCTTTGCCAAGGGAGAAAATCAATTAAATTAATGCAAAGATGTGAAATTTAACCAGTTTCTGTAAAATGCTTTAATGTTGTGTATAAAACATAAAGCTAGAATTTGCTAGAATAAGTGGCACTTATGTAAATTAAATTTTATTTATAGTTCCAACTTTAATTCCAGTGTTTAGATTAGTGTGTAGATGAAACTGGCATTTTTCCTTCCTGCTTTACATTGCAAATTTAAATTTCATTGGTTGGTGGATACATGGGAACCATTTGCACTGAGTTCACAAGTTGCCATGCGGGGATTCAGGTTTGGGATAGGAAATTAGGGCAGTAATTTGTCAATTATCCAAATTATAAAATTATGCACTCAAGAGTACAACTGATCTTTGGACTCTAGTCCAAACATCTACATGATGAGACAGAGCTGACTAAGGGAACTATAGTTCAATTTCCTCAGCTTTAAACAGATTATAGATACTGCAAATGTTTCTGTAGTGAGGGAATTGTCCTGGAATTGAATTAAGAGTTGTGAATCATTGTCGTTCTCTATGGGTGTTGAGTGATTAAGTGTTTTCAGAGCTGAGATGTAGATGTTTGGACTAGAGTCCAAAGATCAGTTGTGATCCTCTTTGACTGGTGTAACAAACTTCTACTCCTTTAACGTCCAAAGATCCCATGAACTCAATTATAAACACAGCTTGAGCGAACGTGATAGTTCCAGACTTCCTTGTAAGTCTTTCTAATGAAAAAACAAAACAGCAGTTCCTACAAATGTTTTTTCAAAATAAGACAACAATTTATTTTTAATTGGTTTAATGATCTATGTGCATAACTAATTACTACTAATAAAAATTGACAGGTTAAATATTTTGTACAAGGCAGTTCAGAAATTAGATTAATATCACATGACACTTTAAAAGGAAATGACATCTCAAATTATAATGCACATACAGTATGCAATAATTTTACTGGCCAAAGCCAATCTGCTGTAGTCAAAAGCACACTGTTTAGATTAAGGTGCTCATTAAAGCTGCACAAAGATTTGAAGACATCCAGAAGTAGGAAGCTCAAAACCACTGCAATTGCATTCAACAAGACTAGAAGGATTACTGAATATTTTCTGGTGAAATAATGTAATGCACTATATTTCTATACATTATTTGTATGTAAAGCAAAGTAATAAATATTAGATTCAGTGGTAATCTGTATTTAACATTTTGGATGTTATTTGCCATAATGCATGCTCTGTTCACAATACACAACTGGTTGTCAGACATTGCAGCTCTTGATCAGCTTCTGATGCATCTCTTGCAAGTCTTTGCCCTATACAAATTGCTTTCAAGAATTACTGGTTAAACCGCAAGGGTTGCTGATTAAACAGCAAAACTTGAGATTTAAATAGATTTTCAGGGCAGACCAAAAGAAGATTCACGTGAAGTGAAATGCTGAACAAGGTTGCTTAAAAATTACAAACTCAAATAAAATAGTTATGCATGCAACATCTTCCATCAAATCAAAGTTTATGCACTGTACAAATGCCTCTGAATTCACTTATAATAAAGCATTAATTATCTCAAGTCTCCTACAACCCAATCTCAAAAGTAAAGCTGGAAAGAGTTTTTTTTTTAAGATTTAACTGCTGTTATATCAAAAATAAATTACAATTTCTTTGCAAGCTGCAAAAAGGTTGCTAAGATGGTTGAGAACCCAGTAGCCTCTCAATGGCAGCGTTGACATCTCCACCAGTCGCTATTAGGGCTTGAAGGTTAGCTTCACGGTTCAGAAATCCCATTGCACTAAGCTGATCAAGTTGTGGCTGAAATTGAACTTCAGGATTTGGAGTCAAAGTCTGTTCAGCAGTGACAGGTATAAACAAACAGAAAGAAAAAAAGTTATCAGGTGTTCACTTTCAAGAATAAATTAAAACCTTTTTCTTCAAGTTCCCATTATCACAGCGAAGAATGTTAATGGACTTTTTAAATGAAAAAATTACAAGTGATGTAAGCGAACCTCAACCCAAAGGATATGCACATATGCAGGTACACAATTTTTCTTTGAGAAAGAGGGCATTGCTTATAAGACTTGCACAATGGCAACTCCAACTGCTCTGTGAAGTGCTAGCAAGCTTTTTGCTTGGAATCAATCAAATTCTTGTGGTAAAGCTATTCTTACGTGCTTTTAAGAAGTTATAGATTTTGTCCTGGCCCCTGAAGAATCAGCAATATTTCCAAATCAAAATAAGTTTTGCATTGCAGTTATCTCATGCACTTGCTGCCCTTGCCCTAATTGGTGGTAAAGACCATTGTTTTAGAAGCTACTGCCAAAGATGGCTTGGCGGCTTCCTTCGTGTGTCATGTGGGTGGTGCAGACATCCAGCCAAAATCACTCTTTAGGGAAGAAACAGACTGTTGCTCAAAATTCCATCACCTGAGGAAGAGCTGGAGCAACAGGTCAGGCAGAATCTGGAGAGAAGTAGACAAAGAAGGGTCCCAACCTAAACTCTTGCATGTCTATTTCATTCCATAGATGTTGACTGGCCCCTCCTTCATTTTATTTGAGACTGTTTGGGGAAGGTGTTATTGGGTATCAAATAGTAGTTTAAAATATTGTGCATGATTTATCCCAAAATTGGCTGGATTTTACACTCCACTCTGGCCACAGTAACCCTCCCTCAGAGACTAGCATTCTACAGTGTTCTAGTGTTTTATGGTCAAAAGGTAGATAAGAGAAGGTCTTGGCATCATATTTGGCACAGACGTTATGGACTGATGGGCCTGTTCTTGTGCTGTGCTGTTCTATGCTCATCTTATTGCATCAGAATATCTAATAGAGTTGCTTCTACCTGTGTGTTTGTTCCAGCCAACGCCTGCAACATCTGCTGTACAAAGTACTGTTGTCCAGCATCAGTTCCCCCTGCTCCACTTGTATTTTCATTGGTGCTGGGAGGGGCACTGCCCATTCCTCCAGTACCATTGCCATATCTGGGTAGAGGAAAATGAAAAATTTGAACATAAAGATTGCCAACAATATGAACAGAAGAATATTTACACTCACCTTGCAGTACTGGCTAAATTCTCAACTGCTGCACAAGAAGCAGTTTGTCTAGAATTGCTTGTTAGCTTCAAGGTAATATTTTCAGGAATTACCATCAAGTTCTTCATGAAGAGAATATGGACTCAGGTTTTCTAAATCATTTACACATTGATGAAATTGCAGAAATATTTGTTACAGTTTAAGCCTCAACTTCTTAGGAATAAATATCACCAGCAATTGCTCCTGGATCAGCCACATCCAAATAATGGCCAAGAGCCTCTACTTCCTTAGAAGGAAGTTCGGCATGTCCCCAACAACCCTCTCCAAATTCTACAGATATGTCATAGAAAGCATTTTATCAGGATGCTTTACGGCATGGTTTGGGAACAACTCCATCCCAGACCGCAAGGAATTGCAGACTTCAGAAACATTGAATGCTTTGGTAGCGATTCTCCAAAAATCTAAATTCTGCAGCAATTTCAGTTAATTGGAAAGCAGCAAGGGTAACATTGCTATTTCTGAACACAGGAAGACAGGAAATGGAGAATTAAAGACCAGTGATCAGGAAGCCATCAAGGGCATGTTAACAATACATAAAATTCATATCATGATCAGGCTGAATCAACATGATTTATGAAAGGGATAACAGTATTTGACAAAACTAATATTTTTGTCGATGTTACTAGCAGAGTATTAAGAGGGATTAAAATATGAATTTTGTAATACTGTTAACACACCCTTTATGATGGATTATTGAATTTTCTTGATCACTGGTCAGTAATTCTACATTTCCTCTATTTGGATCTTAAAAAACACATTTGATAAAGATGCCACCCAAGTTATTGCACAAAATAAGGGCTCACGTCGCAAAAGATTGGAAGCAATTGGTAAAGTAGGAAAAACAACGGTTAGTCAGCTGTTGGCAGTGCTCTCTCATGGGTCTTTGGAACTCTTTTGAACCAGTATACAAAACAAGTTTTGGAATAAAACACTTACCCCGGTAGAAGTCCTGGAGCCTCTGTAGACAAGGTCTGCAGCCCCTGCTGAATCTGTAACAAAGCCTGCATTGCTCTTGGGTTTGACATGGCAGACAATGTTTCAGGGTTCTGCATCTGGAACGACAGGAAAATGGTCATTATGTTTTATTCACTGACAGGTCATGTACTTTTGGAGAAGACAGTACAATAAAATAACACTGAAATATACTGGTGGAAGAATGAGCATGGACTCAGCAGCTGAGCTTCTCGGCACAAGAACTTGGATTTGTGGCATTCCATCATAAACCAACGATAAAATCTCAGTCACCACAAACTGGGACCCCCATTTCCCGAGACACCTTACCGCAGAAAAAAAATTACAAAAGGAGAATTGAAAGGAAAAAAGTCCCAAAGAAGAAATTGGATTTTATTGATGTCACAGATCCCCACAATGGTAAAGGGCAGACTGGCATAAAGGAAGCAGGTCCAATGAATGTGTTTATGGGAATTACTGAGATGCAAGTTAGGTGGCCCACAAACATAAAAAACATTTTTGAAAATGCAGGTATCAAACAGATTTAATTTACATTGAGAAGATTACTGGAGTAGCTCCTGTTCTTAAATATAGACTTATCACAATAGCTTTTATCCTGGAAAATTCATGTAATATTTCAACATAATTCAACCCTTCTGCTGGTTCTCTTTCAAGCAGCAATTCTTTTAATTGGGTAGAAAAACAAAACTCACCTGCTGCAGAAAGTTTGGGATCTGCTGCCTCATTTGATCTTGCAGCTGAGGGTTTCCCGCAAACAAAGGATTGTTCAGCATTATCTGAAATATTTAGAGTTTACATTGTTTATTTTTTGAAAGAATTGATATTGGTATTTTTATTTCAAAATATACTTTACTCATTTAAAAAATTAAATATTCTGTGTATATATGTTTTGGTCAACATATTTGTTATTTTATAACATAGTCATGTTATTCCAGTCACTTAAGTCTTTAATGCATCTATGACAATAGAACCATAATAGCAAAAATCACTATATAACCATCCCCCCCATTTGATTTAAAAAAAATCCTGCTTTGCTTGTATTTATAATAAAAATCATTTTTCATTTATAACATTAAAATTTGTAACATCAGATGCATTTCTCTATTGACAATAGACAATAGGTGCAGGAGTAGGCCATTCGGCCCTTCGAGGCAGCACCGCCATTCAATGTGATCATGGCTGATCATTCTCAATCAGTACCCCGTTCCTGCCTTCTCCCCATACCCCCTGACTCCGCTATCCTCAAGAGCTCTATCTAGCTCTCTCTTGAATGCATTCAGAGAATTGGCCTCCACTGCCTTCTGAGGCAGAAAATTCCACAGATTCACAACTCTGACTGAAAACGTTTTTCCTCATCTCCGTTCTAAATGGCCTACCCCTTACTCTTAAACTGTGGCCCCTTGTTCTGGACTCCCCCAACATTGGGAACATGTTTCCTGCCTCTATGTCCAACCCCCTAATAATCTTATGCGTTTTGATCCCCTCTCGTCCTTCTAAATTCCAGTGTATACAATACAATACAATATATCTTTATTGTCATTGTACCCAGGGGTACAACGAGATTGGGAATGCGCCTCCCATACGATGCAATAATTTAGGTAATTTAGACAGCAGCAACCCAACGAAACGAAACAGTTGTAACAGTTTTGGACAGGGTAAAGTACAAGCCTAGTCGCTCCAGTCTTTCAACATATGACAGTCCCGCCATTCCGGGAATTAACCTAGTAAACCTACGCTGCACGCCCTCAATAGCAAGAATATCCTTCCTCAAATTTGGAGACCAAAACTGCACACAGTACTCCAGGTGCGGTCTCATTAAGGCCCTGTACAACTGCAGAAGGACCTCTTTGCTCCTATACTCAACTCCTCTTGTTATGAAGGCCAACATTCCATTGGCTTTCTTCACTGCCTGCTGTACCTGCATGCTTCCTTTCAGTGACTGATGCACTAGGACACCCAGATCTCGTTATTCATCCCCTTTTCCTAACTTGACACCATTCAGATAATACTCTGCCTTCCTATTCTTACCACCAAAGTGGATAACCTCACACTTATCCACATTAAACTGCATCTGCCATGCATCCGCCCACTCACACAACCTGTCCAAGTCACCCTGCAACCTCATAGCATCTTCCTCACAGTTCACACTACCACCCAGCTTTGTATCATCTGCAAATTTGCTAATCGTACTTTTAATCCCTTCATCCAAGTCATTAATATATATTGTAAATAGCTGCGGTCCCAGCACCGAGCCTTACGGTACCCCACTAGTTACTGCCTGCCATTCTGAAAGGGACACATTTATCCCCACTCTTTGCTTTCTGTCTGTCAACCAATTTTCTATCCATGTCAGTACCCTACCTCCAATACCATGTGCTCTAATTTTGCCCACTAATCTCCAGAGCCGTCTTAACGCATGGGCCTGATGGGCACTTGCCCGGGGGCCTACGAGCATAGGGGCCCCATGCTGATCTGTGTATGTTAAGTGACTTGCAATAAATAAATACTTTAAAAATGTAGGTTCAATAAGTGCTTTTTTTGCAACATTTTCGGTCACTAAGTGCTTCTCACAGCGATCTGTAAGTGCTTTTCGCAACAATGTAGCATCCTAAGTCCATCGTGCTTTTCGCTGGCACGACAGGGGGGGGGGCTGGTAGGGAAAGGGGGGTGGGGGAGAGTAACGGTAGGGGCCCCAGTACACTGCTTTGCCCGGGGGCCCATAATGCTGTAAAAACGGCCCTGCTCATCTCCTATGTGGAACCTTGTCGAAGGCTTTCTGAAAGTCAAGGTACACCACATCCACAGGCTCTCCCCTGGCAATTTTCCTAGTTACATCCTCAAAGAATTCCAGAAGATTAGTCAAGCATGATTTCCCCTTCGTAAATCCATGCTGACTCGGAACGATCCTGTTATTACTATCCAAATGCTCCGCAATTTCGTCTTTTATAATTGACTCCAGCATCTTCCCCACCACTGATGTAAGACTAACTGGTCTATAATTTCCCGTTTTCTCTCTCCCTCCTTTCTTAAAAATTGGGACATTAGCTACCCTCCAATCCACAGGAACTGATCCTGAATCTATAGAATATTGGGAAATGATCACAAAGATGATTGAAAAGATGTGAACAATTATATTTCACAACACATCACTAAACATTAATCCCTCCCAATTAACACCACCCATGCATTACATGCCATATCTGAATTCCTTCAGTACAAACATATAAATTAGGAGCCACTTGGTTCCTCGCAGGTGATTCGATTGTAACCTCAGTTCTGCACTACATTTTAACCCCTAGTAATCTTTCATCTGCATCTATCCACCTCCACTTTAAAAAAAAAATTCACAGGGTGCTTTCATCGTCCATTAAGGAAAAGGGTTTTTTAAGACTTTCTGCCTTCAAAATATTTAAACTCATTACTGACATTTAAGTTGAACAAAATTATGAAATTTTGGGTTTGTACCTGTGCTGCAAGGTCAGGGTTCTGACTCAGAGACTGCATTATACTCCTCATATAAGGCGCCGACAGCATGTTCTGCATTAGCTGCGGGTTTTCTGTGATCTGCTGCAATAGGCTTTGCATACCCGGTGTGTTGAACATACCAGATCCTGCTGTGGGAAAGTGACCGTTTAAATAAGAACAGGATTTTCACAAAAGCAAATTGGAGGTGAACACTGCAGTAGATTTCCCAAAGCACCAATCTCCTACTCCCCTTCTACTGGAGAAGTTGTTGGAAGGTAAAGCAAAAAGAAAAAGAAAATATCTCCCTGCTAGGGAGTACCGAAAAGGTAGCTGGAAGTGCCAACATTCGATCACAATTCTTTTAGAGAGATACCAGGTTTTTATTTAACATCTCTTGTTGCATTCTCATTCTGTAACAACGCAAAAGATGTTTCAATATTTGATACGTCAATGTCAATTTAGCAACACTATATTTTGAGCCATCATCTCTACTTGGGATGCACCAAAAATATTACAGACAATGGAAAGGTGTTATCCAATTTGACACTGCTCATGCTAATCAAGTAGTCTACCCTCATTATTATGGACCTCTATATAATGGATTTCAGTTATCCATCCGTTTGTGGTGGTGGTTGTTGGTGGGTGGCTCGCAACGCAACGTTAGCAAACAGAAAGGCAGCAGCAGGGAGAGAGCCCCTTGAAATACTCTTGCAGAACATTGCATTGGGCGTGGGTTTCAGTGGTTGCAACAGAGTGAGGTCTCGGAGTGTTGGATGCAGTCGCATTGCGCACCACTGTACCTGTATTACCCTGGCAACACGTGCCTCGATCACCTGGTCACAGAGCGAGTCTCCCATTGCACCCCGCCCCCCCCTCCTACTTCCACCAGGTTACCCAATGAGCTGGTGCCACCTGGTGTGTTTCTGGTTGCAGGAGCGGAGAGAGCAGCATAAGCACTGGGCCAGCCCCTGGCACACCGTGTGTGGGGCCGGGGGCTCTGCAGCTCCCCAGCCTGTGAGTTCCCCATGATTTAACCCACCCCCCGCCGCTGCACTTCTTCCCTTCTGGTCTTGGGTTAAGCTAGTCAATATTTATCCCCCCCTTAATTGACTATAGCAGACAATCAGTAATAACAGACACTATCTCTCCCCCAGTCCATTATAACAAAGGTTTACTGTTTTTCTTATCTGAACAAAAACATTTTACCAAAAACTGAATTCTGTCATTATATTAGATGGATTTTTGTTTACCTTATTCCATGAGATAAGGAGGATTAAGTAATGTTTATATTCTCCAAAGCTCAATGACCAAAGAGGTCTTACCTCCCAAATCAGCTCCCAGACCTGGCGTTGTGAACTCATTGGTACTTCCACTTGTTGTTGTACTTGTAGGCACCTGTGTACCTGATGTTGGGGCCCAAGGGTTAGGCAAGGGGTCTCGATTCTCCCTCCGAGATGGCTGATTGCCTGCATCAAGATTATTCACCAAAGATGCAAACGGATTGCCTCCAAACTGCAGTAAAGATAAAGCACATTAGTATATAATTTGTTCTTTACAAAAAACTCATCTTTTATCACCTATAGATCATCATATGCCAAATGTATAAGTCAAGCAATGCTTAAAAGATATAACTTTTCAGGTACAGATCCATCAATGTTAAAATGTGAACATTTTAAAGATCTCAAGAACCAGTTTTTGCCAGATTGGCAAGTTTCTGCTATTCCAATCTATTCTTTAAAATACATAATACAAAGATGCCTTAGAGTTTAGAGATACGGCATGGAAACAGGCTCTTCAGCAGATCTCAAGGAAATGACACCCATGGATTACACTGGTGGAAAGTGCATCCGGCTGCAGCTTCTGACTGACCACGCAAGGAGAATTGGCCTGCAGCTGGACGATCCCGGGATCGTTCAGGAGAATGAAAATGTCATAGATAGGAGTTAGTGTGAGGTGGTAACTTCCAAGGTACAGGTAGAAAGTAGATGGGTGACCACCAGGAAAGAGTAGGCAGAGGGTGCAAAAATCTCTAGTGACCATTCCTCTTGAAGACAAGTATCCTCTTTTGGATACTATTGGAGGGGGGGGGGGAAGAGAAAGAGGGATTGATTGTTCTGAGGAAAGCAGCAGCAGCAACAGTCAGGTCTGTGGCATCAGGCTTGGTTCTGAGATGCAGCAAGATAGGGTGAAGTCAGACACAACTCTAGTGATAGGAGACTATTGGGGGGGGGGGGGGGGGAGAGCAGACAGGAGCTTCTGTGACAGCTAATGGAACTCTTCTCTCCCTGGTGCCAGGGTCCAGGATCTCTGAGCGGCTGCAGAACATTCTCAAAGGGGAGATAGTTATGGATAAGGATAGGGTGGACCCACAAGTTAAAGTTTTAAAATCAGTGCAAGGCCAACTTTGAGGGTATTAGACAGGAACTTGCTACAGTTGGATGGACTGGGTTGTTTGCAGAAAAAGGAACAAACTAGATTCGAATCATTGTTAAAAAGAAGTGAGGTGCCAGAAGACTGGAGGATGGCTCATGATGAATCCGTTTAAGAAGAGCTACAAAGAAAAACCTGGGAACTATGGATTACTATGCCAAATATCTGTAGCAGGAAAGTCACTGGTGAATATTCTACTAATAAGATATCAATACATTTGGAAAGACAAGGATTCACGTAGTAGGCTGCTCTGTAAGGATAGATTACATGGGACCCAAGGAGAATTATCTAACTGGACACATAATTGGTGTTATGCTAGGAAACGGGGGGTGGTGTGAGGTTATTTTTCAGACTGCAAGCCTGTGACCAGTGGTGTGCCTTAGGGATTGGTGCTGGTTCCATTGCTGTTTGTCATCTATATCAATGATTTGGATGAGATTGTACACGGCATGATTAGTAAATTTGTAGATGACACTAAAATAGGTGATATAGAAAGTTAAAATTCCGACTTCCGGTGGCGCTATGGAGGCTTGAGTCCAGCGCCAACTAGCTCCGTGCCGAGGGAAAAAAAAACGGGAGAAATTTGGGTTTTACCTGCAGCGATCGCAATCTGAACGGCTGCCTGCGTGACGTCATCAGGCGCGCGACTTTAAGATATGTCGTTACAACGCAGCCCCCCCCCCCGTGGGGCACAAAAAAAAACCGGTAAAAAACCGCAGATGGAAGAGGAAGGCCCTTTAGAGGCCTCGGCCTCAATTACAACGAGGGCCCAGGAAGACCCTTCGAAGAGAATGAAAAAGTCCGAAATGGAGGATTTTAAAACTTTTCTTGCTGCCGAATTAAAAACCTTTGGTGAGAAACTTGACTCTTTTAGGTCGGAATTTAAAACAGAAATGCTTTCTACCGTTCAGCTCATGCTGGAAAGTTGGAAGAGGACGAGGGAGGAAGAGGTCAAAGCGCAAATGGAAGTACTGGAAGCCAGGCTGGTTTTGGTGGAAACGAAGGTTAAAACGGAGATGGACCCCGTTCATTATGAACTTGGTCAACATCAAATAGCGTTAACCGAACTGGAGAAATGGGCGACGTCAAATGAGGGAATGGCAAGTCGACTCCTTACTGAAAACCAACGCCTCTCAGATATGGTGATCAAATTAAATGAGAAATGTACCGATTTGGAGGGGCGGCAAAGACGTAAGAATCTAAGGATTGTAGGGGTGAAAGAAGGAGGTGAGAAAGAAATGGGTACTCGGGATTTTGTGGCAGACCTTTTACATAAAGCCTTAAAATTGGATCATAAACCTTTACTCGGTCGAGCCCATAGAGTGCAGCAAAAACGTATACAGGATGATGCCCACCCAAGACAAATTATTGTAAAGGTGCAATTGGATCATGAATTGGATGATATAATGAGGAAAATGGTTCGAGGCGGACAGCTCCTTTTTGAAGGTGCGAGATTCAGTATTTACCGCGATTATCCGGTAGAAGTTCACAAGAAAAGAGTGCAGTTCATTGAGACAAAGAGAATTTTGAAGAAGGTACCTGATCTGAGATACAGCTTGCTTTATCCCGCAAGACTAAGAGTCTCCTACAAGTCCAAGGTACACTTTTTTACAGACCATGAAAAAGCAATGGAATACGCTAAAGAAGTCGGAAACATGACAGACTGAAGAATTTACATTACCCTTTAGGAGTCCCGCCAGATCTAAAAAGACCTTTAAAGTTTTTTCAAGAGCTTTGAGGAGATCCGGAAACCGAAATGGATGGAGGACATTGGAGAAAACCGTGATCTTTTCTGTTTTTTCTGTTTACTAATCATTATTATTATCTGTATACTCATATATAACTATATATGTAATAACCAATATTTATTAAATATCTATATTACCACTAAAAATTATTAATAAAATTATTAACATTAACATAAATCATATAAATTTAATACTGTATATGATTGATAACAATGATGAATAATCAATAGTCTTCGATTAACATAGAAATGAATTACACAATTATATTATTTAGGAAGATATGCAAGAGGTAAATTAGCCTAAGTCATAATAAAGTTTGACCGTTTTTCTCTTTACTTTTCAATTTAAAATTAAATTTATGATAGATTTAGTGGAAAAATTAATATGATATGTAGAGATATGTAGAGGTTATGTGCTTATGTATGCATACATACGGGTATGTATATATATATATAGGGGTATATCGTGTGTGTGTATGTATGGGTATGTAAATAAGTTTGTTACTCCCAAAGAAGATATATGAATGTTAGAAATAACCCTTTATTTTCTTTGCGCACGGAGCTAGAAATTTTTTTTTTTTACAAAGGCTACGGAAGTCTTTAGAATTCTAGCCACGTTAGTGTGGCTATCACTAACTACACTAATTGTAGAGGTAGTTTCTTTTCTTTCACCCTATATTAACCAACTCTATCACTTTTCTCTTTTTAAATATTTTTGTAACTTAATGTTAGAATGGGAAAATAAGACAAATACAAGGAGATGTGTTCGGAAGAGCGTTGTATATGATTTTAAATTCATCTATTTGAGGTTCGGGAGCAGGGTCAGGTTCTGTGTGTTGTACCTTCTGATCGGTTATAGACCACCTTAGAAACAATATGCAAGACATTAATATGACAAGTGGGGGTCAGGGAATAACATTTTGTAGTTGGAATGTCAAGGGAATCAATGAACCAATTAAGAGAGGTAAAGTTTTGGCACATCTAAATTTAATCAAAACTGATATAATATTTCTTCAAGAAACACATCTCAAGAAGGAATCTCAACATAGACTTAAAGCTAAGTGGATTGCTGAATCATATCACTCCTCCTTTTCCCACAAGTCTAGAGGAGTTGCAATACTAATTCGTAAAGGAATACCTTTTAAGAACTCCTCAACAATAGTGGATATTGATGGCAGATATATTATATTAGTTGGAGAATTAAATGGAGAAAAAGTGATTCTTCTTAATGTTTACGGGCCTAATTTTGATAACCCTATGTTCTTTAATAAAACATTTAATAAAATTCCTGAATTCACACAATATAAATTAATAATTGGAGGAGACTTCAATTGTACATTAGATCCATACTTAGATAGATCATTAATGCAAAAAAAAATAAAATCTCAATCAAGTGTATTTTTAAATTCATTTATTAATACCACTAATATTAAGGATGTCTGGAGAATAGAAAACCCAACTGGACGGGAATATTCATTTTACTCACCAGTACACAAAACATACTCAAGAATAGATTATTTTTTAGTTGACTCTACGTTTATTCCATTTATTTATAATTCAAAATACCATAACATTATAATTTCGGATCATGCACCTGTAACATTCATGATTAAATTAAATGGAATGTCCGAGAAACAAGCATATTGGAGATTTAACCCACAAATTTTGAACGAAAAGTCATCCCAGGAATATATTATTAAACAGATTCAAATATTTTTGGAGGTAAATGACAACCCTGACACACCTATTTCTCTTATGTGGGAAACGTTTAAAGCGTATGTTCGAGGTACATTAATTTCTGCTCAAGCATTTTATAATAAAGAGAACAGGATTAAGCAACATACATTGGAAAGTGAAATTAAACAACTAGATATAGAAAATGCGAGAATGCCATCTACTTTAAAACATAATAAAATTGCTGTATTGAAATATAAATTAAATAAAATGTATTCAGAACAAGTAATAAAACTTTATCAAAAAACAAAACAATTACATTTTGAATTTGGAGACAAACCACAAAAACTATTAGCACGTCAATTACGAAAAATGGAAGGGGAAAAAATAATTCATAAAATTAGAACAGAGACAGGAGAATTATTAAAAATGCCCAAGGACATAAATGATAGATTTCTTCAATATTATCAGAACCTTTATTCAACTAAAACCGTAGCACAATCAGAAGGAATAGCAGACTTTTTAAAAAAATGTAATTTAAAAGGTTTAGATTCAAACGATAGAGAATTATTAGAAAGGGAGATTACGATAAAGGATATTGAGGAGTCTATTGGTTCTTTAAAAAACGGTAAAGCAGTAGGACCAGATGGTTTAGGCTCCGAATTTTATAAAAAATTCTATGATTTGCTTAGCCCACGTTTACATAGACTGTATGAGTATATATATACTCAACAGAAACTTCCAGATACTTTAAATGAATCTATAATAATACTGATTCCTAAAGCTGATAAAGATCCGGAAGACCCGGGATCATACAGAGCAATTGCACTTTTAAATACAGATCAAAAAATTTTAACTAAAATACTAGCGAATAGATTAAGTACGGTGATGAATAAATTAATACACCCTGACCAAACAGGCTTCATTCAGAAACGATACTCATACTATAATCTAAGAAGATTATTTAATATTATATATTCCAAGAGAATTATTAATGAAGATCTAGCAATAATCTCACTAGATGCGGAAAAAGCATTTGATCAGGTTGAATGGTCTTATTTATTTTTGGTGATGGAAAATATGCAGCTAGGGGAGAAATTCTGTACATGGATAAAACTGTTATATACAAATCCCACGGCTAGAATATTTACAAACCAAAGGTTGTCATCGAAATTTAGCCTAGCTAGAGGTTGTAGACAAGGATGCCCGTTATCCCCATTATTATTTGCGCTTGCTATTGAGCCACTGGCAGAAAGAGTTAGGGGGCATCCGGAAATACATGGATATAACACAAAGGACACAGAGAACAAAATTTCTCTATATGCTGATGACGTATTAATTTACATCACAAAACCAGAAATTAGTATTCCAAACTTATTAAAGCTAATAACCCAATTTGGATCACTTTCAGGATACAGAATAAATTGGAATAAAAGCGAAATTATGCCAATAAGGGAACATAACAAACAGATAATACAACAATTTCCATTTAAAATAGTAAATGAAAAATTTAAATATCTAGGTATCTATGTAACTAAGATATATACATCATTATTTAAAGCAAACTTCCCCCCGTTACTGAACAAACTACATAAGAATATTCAATACTGGAAAACACTCCCCATCTCAATGGTAGGCAAAATTAATGCCATAAAAATGATTTTTTTACCGCAAATATTATACCTTTTTCAGACAATTCCGATATATTTGACAAAAAACTTTTTTAAAAAATTGGACTCTATTGTTAATGATTTCATCTGGGATTATAAGAATCATAGGATAAATAAAAGACACTTGTGTAAATCAAAAATAAATGGAGGCCTGGCTTTACCCAATTTTTTGTTTTATTTCTGGGCAGTTAATATTAAAAATATGAATTTCTGGTTGGAAGAAATAGATCTTCAACCAGACTGGTTAAAAATGGAAAAGGAAGACTGTTTGCCTTTTGATATTGGTTCGATATTATTTGCCACGTCTAAATTAAACAAAAAAATTTATAGGGAAAACCCTATAATATTTAGTGCTATACGAATTTGGAAACAATTAAAAAAGACATTAAAACTAGATAATTTATCGCTTTTTCTTCCAATTGTGAATAATCCTTTGTTTAAGCCTTCATGGTTAGACCGGGGTTTTACACAGTGGAAGAATTATGGAATTAAAAATATGGGACAACTTTATAAGGAAGGCACCTTTCTGACATTTCAGGAGTTGCAACAGATTTATGGTCTTCGTGGAAATGATTATTTCAGATATCTTCAACTTAGAGATTACGTAAAGTCGAACTCCCAAAATTTTCAAATTAGAAATTCAGAAATTCTTGACGAATGTTGGAACAAACATCCTAATACAGAAAAATTAATATCTTATATATATAATATTTTATTAGACAGTGACATGCCTTCTACGGATTTATATAGACAAAAATGGGAAAAAGAATTAAATCAAGTAATAACGAAAGATACTTGGGAAGAAAGTTTGCAACATATAGATCAGTGTTCACTAAACGCCAGACATTCTCTAATACAATTTAAAGTATTACATAGGTTACATTATTCCAAAACAAAACTACATAAAATTTTCCAACATATTTCACCTAAATGTGATAAATGTCAACATTTAGAAGCTACATTATCTCATATGTTTGCAAACTGTATAAAAATTAAAAAATTTTGGGTAAATATTTTTAGTATAATATCTAAAATAACCAGCACACAATTGGACCCAGATCCAAAATTAATTATACTCGGAATATTAGAATTAGAATTAAATAAAACATTCAGAACAACACAAAAAAACTTTATTGATTATAGTTTAATAACAGGAAAAAAATTAATTCTAAAATTTTGGAAAGGCCCTACGGCCCCCACAATTAAAATGTGGATTATAGAAATGACGGAGACCTTAAACGTGGAAAGAATCAGATTTTCCCTGTTGGACAAACAGGAAGTATTCATTGAAACATGGTCTCCTTTTATTGATTACTTAAAGGGTCAGAATAGTTCAGCACAGGAACCGGACTAGCACTCGGACTAAAGAATGAATGAAATGCTATAATTTGGAATGTACGAATATATCTCGAATGAAGTTTTTGTTATTTTAATAAATTTTTCCATTCTTCTTTAACTAATTTTTTCCTTATTTTTATTTTTTTATTTTTTTTTTTGTTTTTAGTTATTTTTTCTTTTAAATTGGTTTTTGTTTTTAGTTTTCTTCTCTCTCTTTTCTTTCTTCACTTCATCTACTTCGTTAGCTTTATTTAGTTTATATAAAATAAATTTAAAAAAAGGGGTAAAAGGTATATAATAATAATTGACAATATTATCAATTCAAAAATGTATGACTGTAAAGATGTAAACAGGTTATGTACCTATCCCCAATAAAATTTTATTTATAAAAAAAAGAAAGTTAAAATTCCTATCACGAACTACAGCAGGATCTTGGATCAGCAGGGCCAGTGGGATGAGAAATGGCGAATAGAGTTTAATTCAGATAAGTGTGAGGTGTGGTATTTTGGGACGTCAAACTCCGGGCAGAAGCTTCACAGTGTTGTAGAGCAGAAGGATTTAGAAATATGTACATAGTTCCTTGAAAATGGCATCACAGATAGATAAGGTGGTGAATCAGTCAGCCAATTGAGTATATAAGTTGGGATGTTATGTTGCAATTGTACAAGACATTGGTGAGGCTGCATTTGCAGTAGTGTGTTCAGTGTTGGTCATGCTCCAACAGGAAATAAGCCAATAAGCTGGAGAGATATAGAGAAGATTTAGAAGGATGTTGCCAAGACTCGACTGCCAGAGCTCCAGGGAGTGGTTGGGCAAACTAGGCCTTAATTTCTTGGAACACAGGAGATTGAGGGATGATATTCTAGAGGTGTATCAAATCATGAGGGGAATAGATAGGGTGAATACACAGTCTTTTTTTCCCCCTGGGTGGGGAATTCAAGAACTAGGAGGGCATATGTTTAAGGGGAGGGGAAAGATTAATAGGAACCTAAGCGGCAACCTTTTTTTTAATACACACTCAGTGGGTATATTGATCAAGCAGCCAGAGGAAGCTCTATTGAGGCAGATATAATAACATTTAAAAGACATTTGGACAGGTACATGGATAGAATAGGTTTGGAGGGACATGGGCCAAACATAGGCAAATTGGACCAGCTCGGATGAAGCATCTTGGCCAGCATGGACGAGCTGGCCAAAGGGCCTGTTTCAGTGCGGCACAACTCTATGAACTTAAATTACTAAGGCTTAGAGGGCTATGAAGCAAGAGCTACTAATGCAAATAATATATAGGCATACGTGATGGTCGGCACATATTTGGAAGGCCGAAGGTCCTGGTTCTGTGCTGCGTGATTTAATAATTGATAATTACTGTCCACTTACCTGTTCTTGGGCAGCGTTTAACATTGGCTCCTGAATGTCTGTGTACATGCGCCTCAAGGCATTGTAACCACCTGGTATACTTTCTAGGTTGCTTAGTGCACGGTCTTGGTTCCTCATCATTTCCTGCATCATAGCTGGGTTTCGAGCAAGCTCCAGAGTCTAGTTTAAAAATTAAGATACTTTTAAAAATTAACCAAACCAGGTAACAATAGTGCACCAAATGCTAACTAAGTTGGAAAATGAGATTCAAATATAAAAGGAAAAGGCACAAGTGGAGCTTTTAGTGCACAGAATTTAGTTTAGTCTAAAATTAGGTTTTTGGCTGCATGACACCTACTCAATCGAGACCTACGCTACCAAAGATTTTGTAAAGCCCAGTAATAGTTTAAAAAGCATTGAGAGGCAAGTAATCAAAAAGCAATTGTAGCATGAAACAACAGGCTTAAAAACTGAAAAATGAGAAAAAACTGATCAGCAATCAAGCCTACATCCACCCTAACTTTCGCTGCAGGAATTCCACATTTTCATGCTCAAACTCAACATAGTGGCAACTTGAGGGGGGATCTTTAATCAGATCCCAATTGTTCCCATGCTGGAATACATCCCTCCACCCCACTCCTGCAACTCACCTCAGACTCCCACACCCACGAGGATCTGTTTATATAAACGGGAAAAAGATCCAATTTGTTGATTTCCTTCTGAACTTACCTGTCTCATTATGTCCGGGTTGTTGAGCATGTGACTAATCTCTGGGTTTCGCTGGATCAGCTGCTGCATCTGTGGGTTAGTCACAATTAACTGTCTCATCATCTCTGGGTTTGACAGCATGTTCTGCACAAATGGGTTTTCCATGATCTGCGACATCATCTCTGGATTCGACATTAGCTGACGTTGCATCTGATTTTGTAACTCCATAAAATTGGATGAATTTAATCCCAAGCTGCTCAAACCTGCAAGTCCTCCTAATCCACCTGGATCACAAGATATTATGATTACTGATCAGATCATTTCAATACTTCATGCAAGTAATTTAAAACAAAAAAATAAAATAATTTTTTAAACGCAAGTTCCATCCTTTGCCACAAATCAGTAAGAGGAACGGTTAATAATATTTCTTTGCTGGAAGCTCCAGCATGCATCAATAGCAAGTAAGATTTGGTTTCAGTTGAAGTGCAGAGGTAATCATACTCCAGATGCGTATTCAAAAACGTTTAAAACCTCCCACCCCAAAATTGTGGAAAGATATGCAAAACGTCTATCAGAACAGGAGGAATGAAAAGGATAAAGAAAAATAAATATGCACTTGGAGCCATAATGCAGTCAAGCATTTTCTTCCAATTTATACACCATTCCCTCAAATCGCATCAACTGAATTCAGATTACATACACACTATTTATTGGCTAAAGTGCCCAAAGACTACTTGCATGTCCCTGCTACACTATGTCCTCAATTCTTTTTTAAGAAGCCATGGTGGGTTTTCCTCTGTGATAGCAAGGGGTTTTGCATGCATGCGCATACAGTGCATTCAGAAAGTATTGAGACCCCTTCACTTTTTCCACATTTTGCTCTGTTACAGCCTTATTTTAAAATGGATTTAAATCATTTTTTTTAAATCATCAATCTACATACAATACCCCATAATAAAAAAGCGAAAACAGGAGTTGAGAAAATTTTGCAAAGTAATTACAAATTTTAAAATGAAATATCCCATTTACATAAGTATTCAGATCCTTTACTCAGTACTTTGTTGATGCACTTTTGGCAGCGATTACAGCTTCAAGTTTTCTTGGGTATGACACTACAAGCTTGGCACACCTGTATTTGGGTAATTTCTCCCATTCTTCTCTGCAGATCCTCTCAAACTCTGTCAGGTTGGATGGGGAGCGTTGATTCACAGCTATTTTCAGGTCCCTCCAGAGATGTTTGATCGGGTTCAAGTCCGAGCTCTGGCAGAGCCATTCACAGACTTGTCACAAAGCCACTCCGGTGTTTTCTTGGCTGTGTGCTTAGGGTCGTTGTCCTGTTGGAAGGTGAACCCCCACCCCAGTCTGAGGTCTAGATCGCTCTGAGGCAAGTTTTCATCAAGGATCTCTCTTACCTTGCTCCGTTCATCTTTCCCTCGATCCTGACTAGTCTCCCAGTTCCTGCCGCTGAAAAACACCCCCACAGCATGATGCTGCTACCACCATGCTTCACCGTAGGTATGGTATTGGCCAGGTGAAGAGCTGTGCCACTTGAATCTTGTTTCTCATGGTATGAGTCCTTTAGGCGCCTTTTGGCAAACTCCATGCGGGCTGTCATGTGCCTTTTACTGAGGAGTGGCTTCCTTCTGGCCACTCTACCATAAAGGCCTGATTGGTGGAGTGCTGCAAATATAGTTGTCCTTCTGGACGGTTCTCCCATCTTCACAGAGGAACTCTGGAGCTCTATCAGACTGACCATCGGGTTCTTGGTCACCTCCCTGACCAAGGCGCTTCTCCCCCGATTGCTCATTGTCCGGGCAGCCTGCTCTATGAAGGGTCCTGGTGGTCCCAAAGTTCTTCCATTTAAGAATGACAGGGGCCACTGTGCTCTTCGGGACTTGCAATGCTGCAAAAAATGTTTTATACCCTTCCCCAGATCTGTGTCTCGACACAATCCTGTCTCGGAGGCCTACGGACAATTCCTTCATCTTCATGGCTTGGTTTTTGCTCTGACGTGCACTGTCAACTGTAGGACCTTATGTAGACAGGTGTATGCCTTTCCAAATCATGTCCAATCAATTTAATTTACCACTGGTGGACTCAATCAAGTTGTTGAAACATCTCAAGGATAATTAATGGAAGCAGGATGAACATAAGCTCAATTTTGAGTGTCATAGCAAAGGGTCTGAATACTTATGTAAATGTGATATTTCAGTTATTTCTTTTTAATTACTTTGCAAAAATTTCTAAACACCTGTTTTCGCTTTTTTATTATGGGGTATTGTGTGTAGATTGATGATTAAAAAAAAAGAATTTAATCAATTTTTAAATAAGGCTGTAATATAGCAAAATGTGGAAAAAGTGAAGGGGTCTGAATACTTTCTGAATGCACTGTATGCGTGTGATGTTGGAAGAGCAAGCAGGTGGTTTAAACAAACTACTGTGGCTCTGTGACCCTATCCTGGTGCCAATATGATGCACATTATGTTCTTTTCTTGGTAATCAATAAAATAGTAAACAATCTCTTTAGTATTCGAGGGAACATTTGGTAAATATTAGTTCACATTATGAGGTTGTGAGTGATACTGGTTTTAAATAACTAGCATCAGCTTCAGAGTGATTAAAATGGTAACCTTTTAAGGACTAGCAAGAGCTTCTCTGTGCAACACCTTAATGGGTATGACCACAAGGCACCACCTTGAAGTTCTGCGTCCATTTTATTTTGCAACAGGGAGCAATTGCACCGATGGAGACATCTCTAATTTGTCAGCCCTGGTATATGGTTCAATGGTTTATGGGCTCATCTCTTGTATATTGATTGTTGAGGATGGGCTGCGAGAAATTAATCTCAGATATGCCTTTTAGACATACCTGCCACCTGCTCAGACTGTGTAAAGGCTCAATACAAACACTTTGATAAGTTTGTTCCTTCATGTGAAAAGTTATGTATACTCCATGCCAACATTAGTGCATGGAGAGTAAATTTAGAAATGCGTATCAGGACAGGAGTACTAAACGAATTCTCAGTACTCAAATAACAGATAAGTAGCTCAGTTGATTATCAGTTTGAGGGTTCATTAACAAAACAGTTACCGAGGCTGGTGGTTGAGCCGGTGCTGCTGGAAGATGCTGAAGTGGCAGCAGTGTTCCCTTGGCTGTCAGGTTGGCTCTGTTGCTCTGGAGGTCTGTACAACAAAAATAGGAACATTTTAGAGATTTGGCTGCAATTTGTTGAGGCATTAATTAAAGCTCAAATATGTATATCAAAGCTACTTAAATACTCAATCTGAACATCAAGCATACCAGGTCGTAAAATATACAAAAAGTGAAGCTCTCCCCATTTTGTACCTCAGCCCAACATCAGAAATGCAACTTTTTTTTAAAAAATAGCAAACTTTCGGCCAATTTTCCATTCCATAGCATGAAGCCAAGTGTGAGATTACAAACTGATTGCCATAATTATATTGGAAAATAACTGCAGATGCTGGTTCAAATCGAAGGTATCACAAATTATAATTATAAATAACCGTGTACCCAAGTTTATAACTGATTTTTGACAGAGAACATTCTATTTAGTTAAAGGTCAGGGATGAATGTCAGCTGCTTTTTAAGAATGAGGAAATTGATCAGTTATGATGATCTAGAGTGGTGGAACCAGATTCAACAGTACATTTCAGAAATGAAATGGACAAACAGCACATGAAAAGGACTCCAGAGTAACAGGAAAACAGGACCAAGTAGAAAGCTACAATTCAGTCCAGGCACTCTGTTCTGCATTGCATCTCCTATTTTTAAGATGAAAATGCACAGCAACTTTCAATTTTGTAAGTTGCCCACTCATATATTTGAGGTAACTCTTAGGTCCCCAGGTCTTTATTGCATGCAACCTGTGCTGTCTCCATTTTATTTTATTATGCACAGAGTGGTTGAGAAAAACCCATTTACCTCAACGTAAATTTCTAAATTGATTTCAATTTCTAAACTTGCCTAGTTTCAGGGAAGTTTCCAAGAGGTTGGAAAATAACAAATATAATTCCATTATTCAAAGCAAGGATCGAAACAAAAAGCTGGTCATAGAGGCCAGTTAACATAACAGTTGCCAGCAAGAAAATTAAAGATATTAAAGACATTATTATGAACTTTAAATGCCCTGTTAATCAGGCAAAGTCAAAATAGTTTTGAGAAAGGAAAATGATATCAACCAATTTATTGGGGTTCTATGAACAAGAAACGTGTTGTGGCGGATCAGGCCACTCCTTGGGTCAGCCCCTCGTTACGTGACGGACAGGCGTAAGGGGTTAAAAGTGAGACCAAGGGGAGGCGTGGCTCATCCCTGGGAGAACTACGCTGTGGGCAGGAGCTCACAGCATAATAAAAGAATCTTACTAAAAACTGCCTGGCGTCTTGCCTTTTCTCTGGCCTCCGCCAGGCCACTACAGTGTCATGATTAAAAGGAAGCTGATGAATGTACTATATTTAAGTTTCCAGGCATTTGATAAAATGCTGCATTAAAGATTATTATGGAAAATAAAAGCTCATTGTCGAGGAGATAACATATCGGCATGTATAGGAGATAGTCTGGTTAACAGGATTTATAAATTTATAAACATTTATAAATGTCTTCAATAAATGCACCAAAGCTATGATTACTATATTTGCTTATGACACAAAGATAAATATAAATGTAAGTCGTAAAGAGGACATTTAGAGACTACAAGGGAATACAGATAGGCTAAATGAGCAGGCAAATGAGGTGTTATGTGGGAAAATGTGAAACGGTTTATTTTGGCAGGGCAAATACAAAGAGCATTTATCTAAAAAGCCAGAGATTGCAGAGCTATGAGATTCAGAGGGCTCGGGATGTCCTAATGCATTTTTCACGCAGGTAAAGCAAGTAATTAGAAAAGCTATTGGAATATTATCATTTGAGGCTAGGGGAACAATACAAAACTAAGGACTTTATTTGCTTGCGTAGTATCTTTTTCAGCATTCCCTCAGGATCAAGGACAACTTTCTTCCCCTCCAGTTTTGTGGGTCATGAAGGAGTCCATGAAGCCAGCATGGGAATCAGAGATGGGGGAGGAAGTGGCTGACAGGTAGTACAAGATAGTGCACCTTTCACGGCTAATGCAGAGCTTTTGTGCGCTCCCCATCCACAGCTGAAGTTCTCAATGCCAACATGAATCCTCTTTCTCCACTTTGAGGAGTCATGGAACAGTGGTCCTCAAAAGTCAAGGAAAATTGAACACATTAACCTTTTTCATCAAACTTATTATTGCATCCCTTGACAGAGCTGAGACTAGACGATCAGCTTCAGGGGTCTGGTGTCAGGCAAACAAATATGGCCTGCCTGAATTAGCTGACCAATTATAACTAGGGTTACAATGCTGGGGATGTTGGTCTAGGGGATTAATTTGGTTCACTTACTCTTCCAGTGAATTTGGAAAATTTTGCAGAGGCATAATTGGAGGCTTTTTTTAGAATGCCATGAGATGCCAACTGTAAGCTGGTGAGGCTAAATCTGGAATATTGTATACAATAACACTATTTTAAAGTAAAGATGCTTATGCTTTGAAAGCAGTGCAGGTGTTTCTAAAGTAATACCTGGAATGGACAGGGGTTGGCATCAGAGAAAATGTTACACAGGTTAGACGTATTCACTAGAGTTTAGAGGAACAGAAGGTATTTGATGAAAGCATAGATTCTGAGGTTTGACAGGGCCGATGTAGGGATGATATTGCCTCTTGTGGGAAAAACTAAAGATTCGGAATCAATTTTTCTAACAAAAATGGATTACATATAAGATAGATGGGGTACTTTTTTTGGCACTCAAAGGATTGCGAACCTTTGGAATTCTGCTTTCATCGGACGTTGAGTCTTAAAGTATTTATTAAGGCAGAGTTACATAGATTATTGTAATCAAACATGCAAAATCTTACCAGGATTGCAGTTGGAATACTAAAATCAAATCAACCATGATCTTATTGAATAGGAGAATTGGCTCAAGGTGTAATTTGGCCTATTTCTGTTCCTAATTTATATATGCATTATGTCCTGTGAACCAAATCTAATAGGAATTTGATTTTAAAGCGAGCAATCGCAAAATTAACTTATTTTAACTCACACATCGATTATATTACAAAAGCGCAAATGCTTGAAATTTAAAACAAAACAGAAAATGCTGCAAATACTCAGGCAACATCTGTAGAGAGATGAACAGAGTTAACATTTCAGGTCAATCTTTCTCAGTAACTGTCACCAAGATGAAATATTAAATGTTTCTCTCTCAAAAGATGCTGTCTAGCCCTTTGAGTATTTGCAATATTTTCTGTTTTTATTTTTTTTTACTGCAGTCTTTCTTTGCTTTGGCTTGCAAGTATGCATTACCTGCTTTGAGTTTTGATTACCAGATGAACTGTGAGTCCATCCTGTATTCCATGCTGGGCAAGTGTATCTGGGTCTTTAAGGATCTTTCCAGCAAATATTAGTACAAGCAGCTCTGGCTGTGTCTTGAATCGCTTGGCTATATCTTCCTTGAACTGTTTAAAATAAAATAAAAGTTACAAGATTACTCTTGTACTGTCCCTGGATATCTTTACACAGAAACCAAGTATGTAAACTCATTCAGTACATTCAGAGATCACAGCACATTATACCAAATAGTCAATAATTTGCAAATAAAGTCAACAGATGTTACACAGAAAGGATTGTCATAATGGAGAGCCTTTCATTCACAAGTAAAAAAAATTCAGATGCTAAAAATCTGAAATAACTGAATGCAGGGATTCTTAGCAGGTCAGGCAACATCTGTGGAGTGTGGTTAAATGCTAACTGACCTGTACACTACACCTAGGATATTTTGTTTTCATTTCAGCCTGAGCCTCACATCTCCTTGGTGGTCTTCAGTAGATCATAAGATCATAAGTGATAGGAGTAGAATTAGGCCAGTCGGCCCATCAAGTCTATTCCGCCATTCAATCATGGCTGATCTATCTCTCCCTCCCAACCCCATTCTCCTGCTTTTTCCCCCATAACCCCTGACACCCGTACTAATCAAGAATCAAGATTTAGGCCGTTTTGTTTCATGACCATCATGGGGTAGTCATTCTATCAATGCAAAAGGCATCATTAAATGTGTGCCTGCTGCTGTGTAGTCAGATCTGCCAGTCTGGATGCTAATTACAAATGCATTACTATACACTTTCACCTCCAAATCAGGATGAATACCATGTAAATCTAGTAACCTAAACTATATTAGGTGCTACTGGCTCGACTTCAAATCCAACCCAGCAAGTCAATTGCTTAGACGTGGCATTTGGACAAATACTGTTTGCAGTGATAAAGTTTGGAAGGATGGATTATATTTTATTGGGGTTGCATTGTAAGTTATGTATTCCTCTTCTATTCTGTTTGCACCATTATCCTAAAATCACCAGGTGATAATAGCCTCTGCTACATTACTAAATGCAGCTAAAATGCATAAACATTCCAGGCAGGAATTAACTGCAAAGTTTGCAATCAGTTCCTCAATACCGGAATAACCATGGAAATAATGTGAACATTGCTCTTACGTTTACCATTTAAAATTCTGAAAGTGAAATAAAGGAAAAAAATAAAATTGCCTGACAATATTTCCCCTTCAACCAATGTTTGTGCCCCACAAAACAAACCCACTTTATGTAACTAGATAACTCTGCATCTACCACAAAATCGTTTATCCATCCATCAACATTCACAGTAGACAGTCAAAATCACGAAATGCCACCACAATTCCAAAAAAATCTAATTTTGTTAAAAAGGTTACAAAATCCACCATTAAATATTTGGCCCCAATTTTAACTATAGTACTATTTTCTATATTTTATCCACTGCAGTGAACTAAATATAACATACACAAAAGAATCCCATTTCATTGACTTGCATATTTTTCTTAGACATATCCAGCACTTTCAGACTGTCTCCAAAATGAAACAAATCTTCTCTACAGTGAATTCTACTGCATTGTTATTTGCATTTTCGGGAAAACATTTGTTTCTAAAAACACATGCATCCCCAATTCATTCTAACAAAGAAAATGTCAATCAATGGTTGGTTTGCACTGTCCCGGACAAAAGCAGAAAAAAATGTTCCATTGTGCTACATGCTTGCCAAATTCCAGGCTTTACCCCTATCATTCTAAATCAATGAACAGTCTTGCAGTTGGGGTAGTGATCCATAAGTGTGATGTCAGCAGGTAGAAAATGCAATAAAATTAATTACTTTCTAAATGTGAAACACACAAAGATCTGCTTTTATAAATATTTAAAATTGAGATACTGCTACTTTTATTTAATACCTGCAAGTAACTTTGACGTTCACGGAAGAAACAAATAATACTACCTAGAAAGAAAACAAAATCAAAACAACAGATACTAGAGTATTAGAGTAAAAAAGAAAATGCTGAATACTCAGAAGTCCAGGCCACATCTGTGAGAAGAGAGTTAACGTTTCAGGTTAAACGCCCTTTGTGAGAACTTGGAAGTCAAGAAAGCAAACTTATTAAGCAGCAGAGAGATTGAGGGGAAGAGATATCTCTGATCGGTTAAAACTTTGGTGACTTGGGGATAAGCAGCAAACAAGCAGTTCGACAGTGAGACGAGAAGGTAAGTTGCAGTGAGTTGTGACATGCAGAGCATGGAAGACATACCTGGCAGCTCAACATGGGCATGTCCTCCACTTCCAAAAAAGGATAAAAAAGGAAAAACAACCAAACAAGCTGAGCCAAAATCACATGTACAGACAGAAAAAAAGTCAAGATACCGACAAGTTGGATAATTCAATAGAGTCCTAAAAATTGTAATGTACATGCATTGATGATGAGCTGCTGTTGCTCAGGCTGCATTGGGCCTCATTGCAACAACACTTCATATACTCTGATGTCACATTACAGGCTTCTGGGCCATAGTGTTCAAGGTAGCACTCAATATTGAAATCTACAACTTCAGGTAATTTGACGAAAAATCTGCTGGAGGAACTTATTTATCTGTACAAGTCAACCATCTGTGATATTGGCTCAACTTGTGTGTTATTTTTTTCTCTGGAAGTGGAGAAGATGCCATGTCTCATCTGCTGGACTCTGCATTTCACAACTCCTGGATTATTTTGTCAATGTTCTCACTCTCTAACCTCTTCCATTCACTCATTGACATGTTGTGCTGCTGCAAGTAAGAATTTCATTGTTCCATTTTGGTGCATTGGACAATTAAACACTTTTGTCTCGTGAACTTAGTTTACCATCTATTTCCTGGTTTTACCCCTTCCCCAAACCTCCCCACAACTTTACAAGATTTTATCTCCTTGCCAGTTCTGATGCTGACTCCGTCTTTTTTCCCACAGATGCGAGATGACCTGCTGAATATTTCCAGCATTAAAGTACTAATTTAAGACAGCTGATAAGTACAGATATACAGTATTAAAATGATGATCTGAATATAATTTTCCTGTAGTTGCATGAGGGAAAGACGTCAGCTGAGAACTTTCTCCAGACATGATCTAAACTAGTAAATCAGGAAGAAATTAGACGATCATTTAGCCCAAGGATGTTGGTGCATTGCAACACTCACTTAGTGCTGCTGCAAAACGACACCCTGTGAAGTGAGGCTCTAACTCCAAACATTCCAATCCAGAGGCGAGATGGTGACCAACTGACTTGTACTCACAAATAGTGAAACAGAGATTGACATCCGCTGTTACATCATGTACAAGGGTACTCCAGAACAATGTGTTTTTAAAACTGCATAACAATATAAATGGGAAAACCAATAAACTGGTCTACACAATGCATTGGTAGCAATGGGTTTTGTTCTTGGACATCGTAACAGTGGTTATTAAGCGAGAAAAACTGTTAACATTTCCTTCTTACCAAGTTTGGGAAGTCGAATGAAAAATAGAGTTCTAAGAAAATTATAAAATGTGATATTTAGAAACATTAATGCATGTCATTTTAAAACTACGAATAGAGATGCATTAACTTAACTTTTATAAACAGGCATTTATTTCACAAAATGCTGGAGTAACTCAGCAGGTCAGGCAGCATCTCAGGAGAGAAGGAATGGGTGACGTATCAGGTCGAGACCCTTATAAACAGGCAGATTTATTTAAAAAAAGATAATGCTTCACAATTTGTTGGTCAGGCTAAAGTCATGATGATGTGTCTAGATTTTAATATCTGATATGGAGGGTAAAAAAGATAGAATAAATGAACTAACATTCTAAGGACATCGTAAAACACTTCACACTGATATTTTGGCCAGTGGGAAAACTGCTGTGTTCAAACAACAGAATGAATCTTCCATTAATCTGTTTAATTATTTTCCAATTCTAATGAAAACATTCTTCAGCAATGAAGTAGGTCCAATATGCTTCCAATGCCTTTGATTAAAGCTGATCTGATTTCTTGCTATCACAATATGTTGAATGAAAAGTTATCAATTAATTTCAGACCATCATATATGCTTAAGATTAGATAACAATTCCCTCTGCACAATGGAAACCTTGTATTCAATTCAATCACCTGAACAAAAATGCAAATGCATAGGCCAAGTGGTTTAATGCAAATAAAAAACAATGAACTTCATATTTTCTAAACAATGATAATTCTCTATGGATAGGTTACACAATAGAATAGACAATTTGGTCCCATTGTTCCTGAAATGCCACTCAATAAAATTACAGCTGATCTTTTCCATGAATGCCATTTCCCTGCACTAACTCCATGTCCTGATTCCCTTAACATCCAACTGTCCATCGTTCGGTCTTCAATACACTCAGTGACTGAACCTGTACAGCCTTCTTGGATCCAAAGGCTTGCTCTTACAGGGTGAAGTAATAACTTCTCACCTCCATCTTGATCCTTGTTTCAGACTGTGACCCCCAGTTCTAACAACCCAGCCACCCTATTATGCCTTGGAAGAATTCTGTATGTTTCATTGAAATCATCTCTTATTCTCCCAAAATCAAAGTAAAGGTCCAGTTTGCATAATTTCTCCTCAGAATTCACATTTACCATTTCAGGAGTCAATCTGCTGAAGAAAGACAAAATGCTGAAGTAACTCAGTGGGTCAGGTAGCATCCCTGAAGAACATGGATATGTGACGTTTTGAGTCGAAGCCTTCTTCAGCCGTGTTTTCCCTTGGTAAACGAGCATCTGCAGTTCCTTGCTTCTTCATCAATCTGCTGAACCACAACTGCACTTCCATTGTAAATAACCTTCCTTACGTAGAGAAACCAGACCTGTACGCAATATTCCAGACAAATTTTCTCCAGAGAAAGACTTCATTTTCAGACTTTTTTCCCCCCAGTAGAGCCCAACATACAATTTGCCTTCCCAGCTGCTTACCTTGTCGACAAATTAACGTCCAGTGATTTGTGGGCAAGGACACCCAGGTCCCTCAGAACACTGAGGCACCTCAATCACTCAATGTTTAAAAAGCTGCTCGGTGTTTATATTTCACAAAGTAGATGAGGTCACTTTTTTCACGTTATATTTAATTCATCATATTCTTGACCATTCACCTACCCCATTTCTCTCGCCAAAGTCTCTTTGCGTTTTCCTCATAGCCCCACACTAATTCCAAATTCCTCAGCAGACTTGAATCCATTACCTGTGATTTCCTCATGCAAATTGCTAATAAAGATCATGAATAGCTGCAGCCGATCCTCACAGCTCCTCACTTGTGAGTATCCCCAAACCAAAATGATTTGCTTATTTCTAATCCATTTACTGTCTGATAACCAATCAACAGTCCTCGCCAGCACATTAGCCCCAATAATGTGCACTCTAGTTTTATTAAATAACCTTGTATAACATTATGAAAGTACAAATACACCACATCAATCAATCTGCCGCTTATTCATTCTACTTGTTACAAATTCTAAAAGCCTCAAGATTTATAGAAAGCAAATTCCCTTTCATAAATCCGCAGACATTCCACAAACATATTATTATTTTCTGTGTGCCTTCGTTAATAGAGTCCCCTACTATTGGTATCAGGCCCTGTTCTGAAGCTCCGTTTTCCCTCTCTCTTCTTAAATAGAGGAATTACATTTGCTATCTTTCAGTGATAACCTTTGGGAAAGTATGGAGTTATAGAAGACGACAACCATGCTGTCCAAGATGGCTACCCGAGCTAGGTCCATTCCATGTGTTTGGCCCAAATTCCTTTACATCTATATACCTGTCCAAATATCTCCACCACTTCCCTTTGGCAGCACATTCTACATAACCCCACCCCATATGAAGAGGTTCCCTTTAATTCTTCCCCTCTTGCTTTAAATCTCTGCCCTCTAGTTCCAACTCCCCTATCCTGGGAAATGTCTGTGGCCATTCACCTTACCTATGCTATTCATGATTTTATATACCTTCTCACCCCTCAGCCTCCTAGAAAGAAAGTCCCGGCCTATGCAATCTCTCCTTATAACGCAAACCTTTCAACCCCATCAACATCCTTTTGAATCTTTGCTGCACCTTTTCCAGCTTAATGACAGCATTCCTATAGCTCAGCAACCGGAACAGCACACTATACTTCACAAACGCCTTGTACAGTTGAAACATGACGTCCTAACTTTTGTACTCAATGTCCTGACTGTTGCATCAGAGCCTGCTTTGGCAACCTGAACGTCCAGGATTGAAGGAGACTAGTAGGTGGTAGATACTGTCTGTACCGACTTACAGGTACCGACTTTCCCACCATCGAAGAGATCTATAGGAGGCGCTGCCTTGAAAACATGGCCAATATCAAAGTCCCACACCACCCCGGCGAAGCTCTGATTTTGCTCCTGCCATTGGGAAGGTGGTACAATAGCCTGAAAAAAGTAACTGCCTACTTTAAAAACACTTCTTCCCAGCAACCATCAGATTCTTGAACACCACACAACACGAACCTCAACAACTATGATCTTCTGTGGACTTCGGTTTTGTTGGCAGGATTATAGTCTTGACTCTTTGGATCCCTTCCAAACTTCTTACCTCTCAACTTAAACTTATGCCTTCTTGTCTTAGACAAACCCATCAGGAAAAAAAAAAAATTGCCATCTACTTAATCTATCCCTCTCAACTTTTTACATCGCTCGCTCTTTAGCCACCACTCAGCCTCCACTATTTCAGGGAAAAGAAACCCTATCTATTCAGCTTCTCCACATAACTGAGTGAGAGAATGGATGGAGAGAGTGAAGCATCACATACAGTATTGAATACAAGACCGACAAAATTTCAGCATTAGAAAGCATCACTTTTAGAAACACAGAAGTTTTATATGGGATGAAAGTGTTTACACAACCTCAGGATAGTTACTTGAAAATATGTCAAGACTAATTCTGCACACTTCTAGTCAACCATAGTCCTTTTAATAACACTATTCACTTGAATTGATGTTTGGTGAAGAGTTAAGCATGTATCCCAATCAATTTTAAATTTGTTTGATCAGCAAACTTCTTTAAAACAAGTTTCTGTACAATATATAATAGGCATATTTTAAAATGAGCAGTTGAGATCATGAAACATGGAAAATAATTTAATATCAAAACGTTATTACTAGAAGACCACAGCAAACTTTACAATTTGTCCGAAAGTCTAAATATCAATATAATATACAAGTTCTCAAACTTTACAAAGTGCAAGTACCTGCACAATGGGTGTTAGTCTTTCATTGTGCAAATATACTAGTGGCACAGCCAGCAGAGCTGAAGGTGTGTAGGTGTGTGTGTGTAGGTGTGTCTGTGTGCACACGCGCGCAGGTGTGCGTGTGTATGTAGGTGCATGTGTGTGCTCACTAGATGAATGGTACTGCTTCCTTGCCATCTGGCAAGAATTTGCTTATTTCCTTCTTAACTGTGCCCACAAACAGTAATTGAAAATATGCTTGTTTAGTACAAATTAGTTTACATTTTCGAATACATTGGTGCAATAGAGTAAAGTTCTGCTATCTACAAAAGTTCTTGGACGACTCTGCCACAGGCGACGATGACAGGGCGTACAAAGAACTGATCAAGGAGTTTGTGGACTGGTGCCAGCGGAACCGCCTCCGGATTAACGTGGGGAAAACCATGGAGATGCTGCTGGATTTCCACCAGCGCAGCCATGTCCCCCGACACCGGTGAACATCCAGGGAATGGACATCGGGAGGGTGGACTCTTATACGTACCTGGGTGCTTACCTCAACAATAAACTTGACTGGACCGAAAACATCAATGCACTGTACAAAAAGGGCCAGAGCAGACTTCATCTGCTGAGGAAACTCAGGTCCTTTGGAGTGCAGGCAGCACTCCTAAGGACCTTCTACAACAGTGGTTGCATCAACCATTTTTCTATGGAGTGGTCTGCTGGAGCAGCAGCACCTCAGCAGCGGAGGGGAAGAGACTCGACAAGCTGATCAGGGAGGCTAGCTCTGTCCTGGGTTGCCCCCTCGACTCAGTGCAGGCAGTGGGAGAGAGGAGGATGATGGCAAAGATAACATCGCTGCTGGACAACGACTCCCACCCCAAGCAGGACACTGTCACTGCACTGAGTAGCTCCTCCAGTGACAGATTCCTTCAGCCCAAGTGTGTGAAGGAGAGATATCGGAGGTCCTTCCTTCCTGCTGCTGTGAGACTGCACAACCAGCGCTACTCCCAGCAGGCGAGTCAACAGTAACAGTTTAGGAATACACAGTAAATGATGACAATTTATCCTTGTCTTTATTTTTATTTATAATGAATGATCTCTTGCTATCCACTTTGCTGCTGTAACACTGCAAATTTCTCCGGTGTGGGACAAATAAAGGAATATATTATTATTATTATATAGTCTCAGTTAAACACATGACTCAGATCCAACTCATTCAATTTTCAACATTCAAAGCGCACACTAGAAGTCCAGAATAATCCTGCCTGTTCATGTGCCCTTTCAGGTATCATAGGACAAAAGCATTTTGACAGTGATCTGATGAGGATTTAACAAGCTACGTCTTGGAAGACTCTCCCTTTGTGTAGTTGAATAGGATAGATAATCACATAGGCACTGATGCTACGTACAAGCCTCATGGTACCCCACCAAATGTGTCAGGTATCATACATGTTTGGCTCAGGTCAGACCCCATCAAGCCAGGTCATGTCAGCACTGCTCAGCAATTTATCCAGGTCAGGAAGATTTGCTCAGCTCTTCATCAATATTTCCCATCTAATCTTCAGCCAGATGAAATTGTTAAAAATGTCAATAGCTGTTTTCAGTCTACACTAAAAATTGAATGTTGTTTCCAATCTTGCTAAATTTCAGCAGCACAGTAACGGTTCAATTATAAATAGGCAAAAAAAATCCAGCTCCTCCGATACAATATGATGGAATTCACTAGAAATTATATTCCCCAACCTGATTCATTTAGAGAGCACATAGCTACCATTTAACTAATCGAGTCACAGATTTTGATACAGCATGGAAACAGGCCCTTAGGCCCAACTTTCCCATGCCAACAAAGATGCCCCATCTACATGTCCCACCTGCCCACATTTGGCCCATATCCCTTTAAACCATTCCATTCCAATTACCTGTCCAATTGCCTTTTAAATGTTTTTATAGTACTGCCTCAACTACCTCCCCTGGCAGCTCATTCCAGACACCTGCCACCCTCTATGGAGTACAAATAGCTTGCTAGATTCTACCTTCGATTTAAACCAGCATCTGCAGTTCTTTCCTACATAGCTTGCTAGATTATCAATTTAGACATATCTGTTCAAATATTTACATATTGTTGATTGCTTCATTTAAACCAAATTTAAAACTTTCTGAAAAAAATCTTGCAAGAGATTGGGACTTTGTCTTGCATGAAATACACACATTTCATGCAAGAACATTCCAAGCAAATATTGTACCTAATTTTCGGTTTTAATCTCTCATTTTGGGCCACAATCACACATTATCCTATTCTGACAAAGTTGCATTTCCATTGGCCTACGTCTAGGTCTAACACTTTTGCCATTATGTACTATATCTGCACATTTCTACCTCCCTCATTACTTTGATAAATCTCAAAAATGTTTCCAGAAACCTCAGGACACTCAACTTTCCAACATCATTCTCTTCATCAAATGTTGAGATGTTACTGTACCTCAGATGCTCTATGGGATTGAAATCAATATACCAATTAAAATCTTCTACAGTAACTGCTGGCAGACTCCACAAGCACATGTTGCCAAGCTGGAAAGGGTACAGAGGAGATTTACAAGGATGTTGCCAGGACTAGAGGGTCTGAGCAAAAGGGAGCGGTTGAGTAGGCTGGGACTGTTCCTTGGAGCATAGGATGAGGGGTGATCTAAACAAAGTGAATAAAATCATGAGAGGAATAAATCAGTTAGATGCACAGAGTCTCTTGCCCAGAGTTGGTGAATCGGGGACCAGATGACATAGGTTTAAGGTGAAAGGGAAAAGATTTAATAAGAATCCACGGGGTAGTTTTTTCACACAAGGGGTGGTGGGTGTATGGAACAAGCTGCCAGAAGAGGTAGTTGAGGCAGGGACTATCCCAACATTTAAGAAACAGTTAAGACAGGTACATGGACAGGACAGGTTTGGAGGGAAATAGACCAAACGCGGGCAGATGGGACTAGTGTAGCTGGGACATGTTGGCCGGTGTGGGCAAGTTGGGCCGAAGGGCCTGCTTCCACACTGTATCACTAACACAGAACTACGGTCCAGAAAAATAGAATGCAATTTGAATCGAGAAGTTATTAAATGTAGGCGGATCGAACATATTTCCTCGACACCGCTGTACTTCTTGGCACAATTTTGCTTTGATCTACACTGGGAATTGTTAATATCAATCAACACCAGAAACCTGCCTCGGCAAAACACGCTCACAATATCACTAAATCATCCAAGTATGATATACATGTTTAAAATCAGCATTAAGGCGTAAACACTGTTTACGACTCTGATCGTCCCCGACCCTTGAACTGTTGCGAGAGCAGGAGGTTGTCACGATGACGCTGTTTAAAGTCTGGGATGACACAGCGTGACTGCACGATTCGCTCTTCATTTTCCCCATCTCAGCGGGCCATAACGCCTGGAAATTACCACCCGCAAGATTAAACCCGCACAGCCGTGGGTCGCGGCTGCTGACAGAGCAGGGACCGGGGGCCACACTGGCCCGACTGACTCTAAGCCACCGGCCTGGCCCGGCCCCGGCACGCACTCCCGGGAGAGAAGAGGGTGAGGGGATCGACATGACGGCCCGCATGGCAGTCAGTCAGTCAGCCGGTCGGGGCTGGTGACGAGGGGCGGGGGGTGACACGGGCCCACCTCGGGCAAGGTGGGGACCGCGCTGGGAGTGGGGGAGGGAGGCTCCGAGCGGTCCGAGGGCCGGGCATCGAGCCGCCCGCGTGCCCGCCTACCCGCCCGCGTCACTCGCCTCTTTAACGGTGCACTCTGGCGCGAGCTCGAACTCCTCTTTGTCTTTGGGAGTCTTGACGGTGACGCGGATGTCCGCGCGCGCCGCGCTCTCCTCCATCCCGGAGCCGGAGGAGCCTCCTCCTCCTCCTCCTCCTCCTCCTCCGCCGCCGCCGCACCTCAGCCGCCGCCACCCGTCAGCAGCCCCCCTTCAGCCGCCGCCACCGGCCAGCTTCCTCATCGCAGCGCAGCACCACGGGAAGTCCGCGGGGGCAGGCCGACAGGGGGAAGGGGCGGGACCACTCCTCCCAAACACCGACTGGAAAATTAAAACGAAGACGACGGCGAGGCGATAGCGGCCGGGGACACTTTTTAAATGATATTTATTTCTCAAAGGCTGACTCGGCTGGTTTATGACGTTACATCCAAACGGCGATGACGCAATGGAAGGAGGAAAGTACCAGAACCGGAAGCTGGAGCAGAGGCTGCCGGGAGAGAGAGGCAGCGAGGCAGAGACCTGCCAAGAGTCAGGAATGTCCTATTGTCACATGTCCCAGGTACAACTATCACAACAGAATATGTGCATAGTACTCTGTAAATAAAACAATAATCCAGAAAAAAAGTTGTGTGTGTGTGTATATATATATATATATATATATATACACACACACACACGTGTATATTCCCAATCTCGTTGTACCCCTGTACAATGACAATAAAGATATATTGTATTGTATATCAAGAGTTAAGTCAAGCGTGTTTTATTGTCATATGTCCCAGCCAGGTAGAACACTGAAATTCTCACTTGCAGCAGCACAACAGAATATGTAAACATAGTACACTGTAAACAATATCATAATCCAGAAAAAATAGATCAGTGTGTGTGTGTATATATATACCTTTTGCAGTTTTTGCCATTCATGTAGGAGCAATTATGTAGGAGCAATTACATCCCTGAGACGTAAATTTCCCATTTGGGCTCCCATGGAGTTGGTTCAGACAAATGTCCAAATTTAAACCATTGCATTGTATGAAATATTAATTTATCAATTGCAATTGATGCTGGATTGTACAATTAATCTAGTTTACAATTTGATTTAGAATTTTCTACGTTAAATATTTTTAATTATCATCATTAATCTCCAAGTTTGCGGATGACACAATGCTGGGTGGCAGTGTGAGTTGCGAGGAGGATGCTATGAGGCTGCAGGGTGACTTGGATAGGTTGGGTGAATGGGCAGATATATGGCAGCTGCAATATAATGTGGATAAATGTGAGGTTATCCACTTTGGTGACAAGAACAGGAAGGCAGATTATTATCCGAATGGTGTCAGATTAGGAAAAGAGGAGGTGCTACAAGACCTGGGTGTGCTTGTACATCAGCCACTGAAAGTAAGCATGAAGGTACATCAGCCAGTGAGGAAAGCTAATGGCATGTTGGCCTTCATTGCGAGAGGATTTGAGATTAGGAGCAAGGTCCTACTGCAGTTGTTCAGGGCCCTGGTGTATTGTGTGAAATTTTGGTCTCCTAATTTGAGGAAGGACATTATTGTTATTGAGGGAGTGCAACGTGTGTTAACCAGGTTAATTCCCAGGATGGTGGGACTGACGTGATGGAAGAATGGGTCGACTGGGCTTGTATTCACTGGAATTTAGAAAGATGAGAGGGGATCTTATAGAATAGAAACAAATAAAATTCTTAAAGGATTGAACAGGCTAGATGCAGAAAAAAATGTTCCCAATGTTGGGGGAGTCCAGAACCAGGGATCACAGTTTAAGAATAAGGGGTCGGCCATTTAGGACTGAGATGAGGAAACATTTTTTCACCCAGAGAGTTGTGAATCTGTGGAATTCTCTCCCACAGGAGGCAGTGGAGGCTAATTCACTGGATGTTTTCAAGAGATAGATTAGTTTAGGGATTTGTTTAGGGCAAAAGGAATCAAAGGAATCAAAAGAGATTTGCTTAGGGCAAAAAGAATCAAAGAATATGGGGAAAAAGCAGGAATGGGGTACTGATTTTAGATGATCAGCCAATTGCGTTTGAAAGGTGAAAAAGACCACATGTAATAGATAATTCTAATCCCCACATTACTTTTGAACATCACATAATGAAAAGTGCCTCAATTGTAAGTCTTGATGGATTCATACTGTGATTAGAGAGAGTAGACACAAGGAACTGCAGATGCAGGTTTTCAAAGAAGTGCTGGTCAGGCAGCATCTCTGAAAAGCATGGATATAGGTGACACATTTCGGGTCTGAACTTTACTTCAGATTGATTGTAGTAGGGTGGAGAAAGCTGGATGAGAAGTGGTATCAGGACAAAGTTTAGCAAGTGATAAGTGGAGGTGAGGGGAGGGGGGTTGGTTGGCAGATGGTTGAACGAAGACAAGAGATGTAAAGAAAAAAGTGTAAAAAGGAGATAGGAATAGAAGAGGCGTGAATTGTTAAAGCCAGAGGAAGGATAATGGGTGGATGAAGACAGGGGTGGCGGAGGTCTGGGAGAAATAGGTGCACATCCAGTTAGGCCACAGGTAAGTATGGGGTTGCTGTTTATATGTTAGTTACCTCAATGTTCAGTCAAATGGGTTTTATGCCACCCAAGCAGAATATGAGGTGCTGTTTCTCCAGTTTGTGTGCGGCCTCACTCTGGCAATGGAGTCCATAAGTTCGTAAGTGATAGGAGCAGAATTAGGCCATTCGGCCCATCAAGTCTATGCTGCCATTCAATTATGGCTGTTTTATCTTTCCTTCTTAATCCCATTTTTCTGCCTTCTCCCCATAACCCCTGACACTAATCAAGAATATTACCTATCACTGCCTTGAAAATATCCATTGACGGCCTCCACAGCCTTCTGTGGCAATGAATTCTACAGATTCACCACCCTCTGACTAAAGAAAATCCTCTCATCTTCCTAAAGGAACGTCCTTTAATTCTTAAGCTAAGACCTCTGGTCCTAGACTCTCCCACAAGTGGAAACATCCTCTCCACATCCACTTTATCCAGGTCTTTCACTATTCAGTAAGTTTCAATGAGGTCCCCCCTCATCCTTCTAAACACCAGCGAGTACAGGCCCAGTGCCGTGAAACACTCATTATATGTTAACCCACTAATTCCTGGCATCATTCTTATAAATCTCTGGACCCTCTCCACTGGCAGCACATCCTTCCTCAGATATGGTGCCCAAAATTGCTCACAATACTCCAAATGCGGCCAGACCAGCAACTTAAAGAGCCTCAGTTTTCCATCCCTGTTTTTGTATACTAGCCCTCTTGAAATAAATGCTAACATTGCGTTTGCTTTCTTTACTACTGATTCGACTTGCAGATTAACCTTTTGGGAATCCTGCACCAGCACTCCCAAGTCCTTTTGCAACTCCGATTTCTGGATTCTCTCCCTTTTTAGAAAATTGTCTTCGCCTTTATTCCTACCACCAAAATGCATGACTCCACACTTTGCTACACTATATTCCATCTGCCACTTCTCTGCAAACTCTCCCGACCTGTCCAAGTCCTTCGCAGAGTTCCTGCTATCTCTACACTATCCGCCCCTCCACCTATCTTCATATCATCCGCAAACCTGGTCACAAAGCTTTCAATCCCCTCAACCAAACCATTAATATACAACCTGAAGAGCAGTGGCCCCAGTACCGACCCCTGCGGAATTCCACTAGTCACTGGCAGCCAACCAGAAAAAACTCCCTTTATTGCCACTCTTTCCCTTCTGCCTTCCAGCCAACCTGCTATCTATGGTAGTATCTTCCCTTTGATACCACGGGCTCTCGTCTTCATTTAGCAGCCTCATGAGCAGCACCTTATCAAAGGCTTTCTGAAAGTCTACGTAAACAACATCCATTGATCAGCCATGATCACAATGAATGGCAGTGCTAGCTCGAAGGCCTGAATGGCCTCCTCCTGCACCTATTTTATGTTTCTATGATTCTTAGTCTATTCTGCTATTTATTTCTTCAAAGAATTCTAAGATTCGTCAGTCAAGGTCTCCTCTTCGCAAAACCATGCTGACTTTGCCCTATTTTATCATGAAGACTAATTCTAAATACTCCGTAACCTCATCCTTTATAATGGGCAATAAAATCTTACGAACCACTGAAGTCTGGCTAACCGGCCAATAGCTTCCGCTGTTCTGCTTCGCTCCCTTCTTGTACAGCGGGGTAATATTTGCAATTTGCCAATCATCTGGAACCACTCCTGGCACGAGTGATTCTTGAAAGATCACTACTCATGCCTCCACAATCTCTGAAGCCACCTCTTTCAGAACCTTGGGGTGCAGTTCATCCGGTCCAGGTGACTTATCCACCTTCAGACCTTTCAGTTTCCCAAGCACCTTCTCCTTAGTAATAGCCACTCCACTAACTTTCACCCCGACTCTCTTGAATTTCAGGCACGTTGCTGCTTCCACTGTGAAGACATGCAAAAAAGTTATTCAATTCCTCTGCCATTTTATTCCCCATTATCACTTCTCCAGCATCATTTTCCAGCAGACCAACGCCCACTCGTGCCTCTTTCTTACTCTTTATATATCTGAAGAAACACTTGCTATCCTCTTATATTATTGGCTATCTTACGTTCGTATTTCATCTATGTAGTAACATTGATTTCTCTAACTTCAGATGTTCCTCTGTCCGTCTCGTTCCCCTCCCCCTTCCCAGTTCTCCCACTGTCTTCCTGTCTCCAACTACATCCTATCTTTGTCCCGCCCCCTCCCCTGACATCAGTCTGAAGAAGGGTCTCGACCCGAAACGTCACCTATTCCTTCTCTCCTGAGATGCTGCTTGACCCGCTGCGTTGCTCCAGCATTTTGTGATACCTTCATATTTCATCTCTTCTCCCTGTATTGCCTTTTTGGTTACCTCCCGTTGTTCTTTAAAAGCTTCCCAATCCTCTGGCTTCCCACTAATCTTTGCAATGTTATATGTCTTCCTTTTTAGTTTTATGCTGCCCTTGACTTCCCTTGTCATCCGCGGTCACCTCATTCTCCCCCTAGAATCTTTCTTCCTCTTTGGGATGAAAAGATCTTCTGAATTATTCTCAGAAATTCCTACCATTGCTGTTCCACAGTCATTCCTGCTAGGGTCTCTTTCCAGTCAACCTTTGGCCAGCTCCCCCCTCATGCCTCGAAAGTCCCCTTTGCTCAACTATAATACCGACACATCAGATTTCATTTTCTCCTTTTCAAATTGCAGGTTGAATCTTATCATCTTGTGGTTGCTACCTCCTAGTGGTTCCTTTACCACGAGGTCCCTTATCAAATCCGGTTCATTACACAACACTAAATCCAGAATTGCCTTTTTCCTGGTAGGCTCCACAAGCTGTTCGAAGAAACCATCTCGGAGGCACTCTACGAATTCCCTCTCTTGGGTTCCAGTACAACCTGATTTTCCCAGTCTACCTGCTTTTTGAAATCTCCCTTGTTGCACCGTAACATTGTTTTTCTTACTTGCCGATGGAGGGGGCCTGGGACAGAAAGGTTAGTATGGGAACTCAGAGTTAAAATGGTTAGCAACTGGGAGATC
Organism: Rhinoraja longicauda; assembly: GCF_053455715.1. Classification (NCBI taxonomy): domain Eukaryota; kingdom Metazoa; phylum Chordata; class Chondrichthyes; order Rajiformes; family Arhynchobatidae; genus Rhinoraja; species Rhinoraja longicauda. Next base: position 56,590,493 of record NC_135955.1, on the reverse strand, counting down.
CCACAAGCCTGAGTGCAAATGTTTAGTGAAACAGTTGCTTAGTCTACGTTTGTTCTCGCCAATGTAAAGGAGGCCACATCGGATGAACTCAACGCAGATTAAGTTGTAAGAGTGGCACATGAACTGTCTCACCTGGAAGGATTGCAGCTGTCCTGCGAGGGAGGAAGAATAGGGACAGGTATTACATCTCATGCAATTGCAGGGGAAAGTACTTGGGGAGTGGTTTGGGTCAGAAGGGATAAGTGAACCGCAGAGTTGCGTAGGGAGCAGTCTCTACAAAAAGTGGTGGGGACGGGAAGATGTGAATGGTGGTGGGATCACATTGAAGATAGTAGAAATGTCAGAGAATATGTTGGCTGTGGAGTGAAAGGCAAGGACTGGGGAACTCTATCCTTGTTCCATCTGGGGTGGGGAGGGGGGGGGAAGGGGGAACAAGGGCAGATTGCCGAGACACAGCTGAGGGATCCATCCACAACTGCAGGTGGGAAGCCATGTTTACTGAAGAAAGAGGACAGCTTGGATGGAACCAGTGCAATCAGATTTGTCTCCTGCCTTGAAGATGGTCATAATTATGGTAACTCCAGAGCATCTGGTATGAGTTTCCCTTGCCAGATGAGAGATACGAGGTATGACTTGGTCAGTAATTCTTCTCCCGGTTTTAGATGTTCGTCAGGGATACTTCCAGCGGCCAAGGAGTATTTCCACTTTTACCTTTGGAAAAAAGAGAAAACAGAATACCCACCTAAGTGGCATTGATGCTAAGGTCAGAAAGGATGTAAATCTCTGAAAAGGTGAATTGACAGAGGAGCAGTAAGAAAAGTTAACTCTAGAGGAGTCCTCGATCTTATTTCCTTTGGTTGTCTCGAACTTAGGATCAAAGAATCAAAATATCAGTTCAGCCATTCACGAGAAGAAATAATTTCACCAGTGTGCAGTGAATCTTTGAAATTCTTCATCGAGGCGAATGAAAGCCAAGCCATATAGTGTAGTCAAGATAGAAATAGTTTAAAATATTAAAGGAATCAGGGGATATAGAATTACTGCAGGAAAGTGGTACCAAATCAAAAGATCAGCCATGATCTCACTGAGTGGTGGAGCAGGCATATCAGGGTCATACAGCCTAGTCTTGCTTCTGTTTCTTTTGATTGCTAGTACACAACTTTGTCATAACCAATACCTTGTTATGTCCTAGACAAGTAAAACTTTTAATTAAGATCTGTAACCAAGTGAAAGACCACAAAGCTCGCATCACTCTGCCTGGACAAATGTTAAAGATCACTGATTTGTCCACAAAATTGCTGTATTATTTCCATCAATCCAGTCCCAAAATGGCTCGTTACAGAAATGCTAATACAAAGGTCTCAAAAACCTGACATAGTTCTCATTCCATCTCGCATATAATTTGAAAAATCCCAACAGGAGCCAGAGTATCCAGTGACATGGACTCCATAATAATTAGTGCCTAATTTTAGATTCTTGGCTTCTCTACCAGAAAACTGGTTTGATGAGCATAATCAAGCTTATTAACTGCAAACAAGAGATTCTTGGCTCGGATACTGCATTAAGACTCAGAGGGGGGTAAAAAAACAGCTGCACAAACACCCGAAGGTAGAGGTTCAACAAAAGACTCAACACCATGAGCAGAAAGACAAGCGGAAAACCACAACATGCACAAATTCTTCAATGCAGTTATAGACCATCTCTGGCCCGAACACCTAAATCCGATCGTGAGCAAAAAAACAGCTGAGAGCTCTTTGAGGAGACAATCAACACCTACTGGAAGGTGCACCATAGAAAAACTCCTCAAACAAGACTTTGTGTCACGGGTGCCCTTGGCTCTATTCTACTGCAAAGAATCAGTCCAATCTCAGTGTCATTCCTGAAAACTGAAAATGTCAAATATTAACTGACAAAACATAGTAGTCTATGGTTTTCAATCTACCAAGGAACAGATTTTAAAAATGGGCATAAGTTCTGCTCTTAAATTTGTCACAGTGGAAAACCATTTCATTAACTAAGGCAATTTCATTTCATTACCATTATCAAAACCATTTCATTAACTATTTGAGCAATATTAGACCTTATAATATGAAGTCTGTAGTACCCCCAAGTTTGAATAAAACATCAGTAGAAAGTTGTTCCAAACATTTTCAGAATTGTCAAGTAAATTAGTGGAATTTTAAATGGAGAACTGTTTCTAATATTCTGCTCTCATGTTCTGATTTGGTTCCACAGTGTTATACTCCTCCAACATCACTCCTTGCTCTGAATTTTATATGTTTCTATAAGATCCCCTCTCATCCTTCTAAGCTCCAGTGAATACAAGCCTAGAATTTTCAATCTTTCCTCGTATGTCAGTCCCACCATCCCAGGGATCAATCTCATGAACCTACGCTGCGCTGCCTCAATTACAAGGATGTCCTTCCTCAAATTAGACCAGAACTGTACACAATACTCCAGATATGGTCTTACCAGCGCCCTATACAACTGCAGAACCTCTTTACTCCTATACTGAAATCCTCTTGTTATGAAGGCCAACATTCCATTAGCTTTCTTCACTGCCTGCTGTACCTGCACGCCAACTTTCAGTGACTGGTGTAGAAGGACACCCAGGTCTCGCTGCACCTCCCCCTTACCTAACCTAACTCCATTGAGATAATAATCTGCCTCCTTGTTTTTGCCACCAAAGTGGATAACCTCACATTTATCTATATTATACTGCATCTGCCACGCATCTGCCCACTCACTCAACCTGTCCAGGTCACCCTGCAACCTCCTAACATCCTCTTCACAGTTTACACTGCCACCCAGCTTTGTGTCATCCGCAAACTTGCTAGTGTTGCTTCTAATTCCCTCTTCCAAATCATTAATATATATGGTAAAAAGTTGCGGCCCCAACACCGAGCCTTGCGGCACTCCACTCGCCACTGCCTGCCATTCTGAAAAGGACCAGTTTATTCCTACTCTTTGCTTCCTGTCTGCCAACCAATTTTCTATCCATGTCAACACCCTACCCCCAATTCCATGTGCTCTAATTTTAGTCACCAATCTCCCGTGCGGGACCTTATCAAAGGCTTTCTGAAAGTCTAGATACACTACATCCACTGGCTCCCCTTCATCCATTTTACTTGTCACGTCCTCAAAAAATTCCAGATTAGTCAAGCATGATTTTCCTTTCATAAATCTATGCTGACTTGGACTTACCCTTTTACTGCTATCCAAATGCACCGTTATTACCTCTTTAATAAATTACTCCAGCATCTTTCCCACCACCGAAGTCAGGCTAACTGGTCTGTAATTCCCCGTTTTCTCTCTCTCTCTCTCTCCTTTCTTGAAAAGTGGGATAACATTAGCTATCCTCCAATCCACAGGAACTGATCCTGAATCTATTGAACATTGGAAAATGATCACCAATGCGTCCACTATTTCTAGAGCCACCTCCCTGAGGACCCTGGGATGCAGACCATCAGGCCCAGGGGATTTATCATCCTTCAGTCCCATTAGTCTACCCAATACTATTTCTCGCCTAATGAAAATTTCTTTCAGTTCCTCTACCCCCCTAGATCCTGTCCTCCAGTACATTTGAGAGATTGTTTGTGTCTTCCTTAGTGAAGACAGATCCAAAGTACCAACCTCTAACTGTGCCACAAGCTCACCTACTTTACTTCTTATACTTTGCGCATTCATATACTTTTAATTCCTTACTCATCTCACCCTTCACATCGATCCCTATTACACTTGGCCATACTCTCCTATCCCTTTGTGAGCTTTCTTTCCCGTTAATTCTGGGGTCATTAACTATCCCTTTACTCTTTTTCTCTTTAACTCCATCATTGACTATCCCATTTGATACCCCCCCCCCCCCCCCCCCTCCCTATTTAGTTTAAAACCACCCGTGTAGCAGTGGCATATATAACAAAATCTGAAGCATCCTATTAGGCACTCAATCCCAAACCATACATATATTGTGAGATCTTGTCAAGCTTGGTTTGGGGAGCCAGGCAATGTTTGGAAGGGAAAATGCAGGTTTAAAGGAATTAGGGTTGAGGTTTTCTTTGGAGGGAGGAGTAAATACAGCAGTGTGAATTGGAAAGAAAGCCCAACAATTTTCTAAGCAAGTGTCACTTAACCAATGCACATCAATTTCTCTGCAGTGATTTAAGCATTATTCTTGCACTTTTTAAACAAAACAATTCCCAGTGGCCCTGTTATTACACAAAAGGTTATGAACAAAGGCAAAAATGCTTGCAATAACCTCCAGATGTAGTGACTGCTCTTAGAGGTCACAAGATACAGCAGATGCTGCAATCCCGAGCATAAAATAAACCGCTGGAAGAATTCAGTGGGTTGAGCAGCATCTGCAGAGGAAAAGGTATGGTCAACATTTTGTGTTGGAACATCAGGACTGAGAGTAAACAAAGACCTTGTTCTTCGTCTGACATAGAACAGCCATGAAAATATTTTGAAGAACAGGCACATTCAATAATTAACCCTTGAGAAACATTGAAAATAAATTACTTGGTGTTTTCATACTGCTGTCGCAAAAATCTTACCATGAACAAATCAAGTGGCTCATTTTCTACATTACAACCTTGAGTATGAAGCACTTAGGTATTCAAAGGTATCTTTCTGTACATATAGTTTTGTTAATTTGGGCTTTAAAAAAAAAAAACTTAAGCGAGGCATCAGTTGAACAAAAATACAGCGAATACCTCTACATTTCTAGGAGTGGTTTTAAATTTACCATACCTCAGCCCCCAATGATGGTCCCTATCCTTCCATCTGGTCGAACAAATGGTCATACATCTTGTTAACATCTAACACCAGCAATGAATATGAAAGAATATTTAACGATATAACACTCTAAAAAGATACTCTCCTCTTCATTTCCCCCTTTGCTAAAATTAACAATTCAATGATTTAATATACCAGTATAATTTGACCACTTTTTAAATCACCTATTAACAGCAAATATTTCTGACATACAAATCTTATCCAATGCTAATTTTGCACTAATTTATACTTGACTGTGGAATAAATGCACAGGTAAAGCACTTTAAAATGATCCGATCAAGAGTATCAGTATCACATGATTAAAAATGGCAATTGCACAGTGTTCTGGAGTGGGAATTTCAAATCCCAAGTGTACTTTATTAAAAAAAGCTGTGTATACTCAAGAGCACCGAGGCTAATTAGTGTACCACCATAAACTCATCACAGACCATCAAATGAAATATGACAGCCCATCAAATTAAAATACAAATCCAAAAATATATTTGATGAGTACATTGCTGGATGATTTGAGGGTGGCTAATGTTGTGTCTCAATTTGAAAAGGGCTGCAAAGAAAAACTTGGGAACGATAGACTTGAGGTAGGCAAATTTCTGAGGGATAAGATAAATATGCATTTAGATGGACAGGGGCTGATTAGGAATAATCACCATGGTTTTGCATGTGGAAGAGCGTCTTACTAATTTGATTTGAGTTTTTTTTTAGCTAAGGTTAACAAGTGCATAGTTGTCTAAAGAGACTTCAGCAGGGCCTTTAATAAGGTTCAGTATGGTAGGCTGCTCTGGAAGGTTAGATCACATGGGATTCACTGAGAGTGAGCTGACTGGATAGAGAATTGGCTTCATGGAAGAAAGCAGAAGGTAGTGGTGGAAGATTGTTCTTCGGATTGGAGGCCTGTGACTGGTGGGGAATCGGTGCTGCGCCCATTGTTTGTGGATTATATCAATGATTTGGATGAGAATGTACAAGGCATTAGTGAGTTTGCAGATGACACTAAAGTAGGTGGTGGTACCGTAGACAGTGAACATTGTCAGGATCCTGATTACATCAGGATCTTGATCAGCTGGGAAAGTGGGCTGAGAAATGGAAAATGGAGGTTAATGCAGATGAGTGAGATGTTGCATTTGGGGAGTCAAACCAGAGCAGGACGTTCACAATGAATAGCAATGCCCTGGGGAGTGTAGAGCAGAGTGATCTCTAGGAGTACAGGTGCACAGTTCCTTGAAAGTGGTTTCACGAGCAGATAGGGTGGTAAAGGCAGCTTTTGATACGTTGGTCTCCGTCAGTCAGGGTATTCAGTAAAGAAGTTGGGACATTATGTTACAGATGCACAACATGTTGGTGAGGCCGCATTTGGAGTATTGTGTTCAGTTTTGGTCACCCAGCTGTAGGAAGGATGTTGTTAAGCTGGAAAGAGTGGAGAGAACATTAACAACAATGTTGCCAGGACTTGAGGGCCTGAGCTATAGGGAGAGGTTGGACAGGCTATTCCTTGGGATGCAGGAGGCCGAGACACAATCTTATAGAGGTGTATAAAATCATGAAGGCATTAGATAGGGTAATTGCACGGAGTTCGTTTACCCAGAAATGAGGAATCAAGAACCAGAGGACATAGGTTTAAGATGTAAGGGGAAAGATTTAATAGGGCAACATTTTCACTAAGAGGTATGGCTATATGAAAAAGTTTGCCAGTAGAGCTATTGAGGTTGCCACTATAACAGCATTTAAAAGACAGTTGGACAGATACATGGATAGGAAAGGTTTAGAGGGATATGAGCAAATGTGTCTGGTTGAGACATTGGGGACATTGAGCCAAAGGGCCTGTTTCCATGCTGTACGACTCTATATTCTTCCTGACTCAATTGAAAATTGGAACTGCTTGAGACATATGTAACTTTGAGACATATGACCTTTATGTAACTTTGTTACATCAAACTATAAGACACAGAATAAGTTGCTATACAATTTAATACATGTACAATGAAGTCAACAAGGCTGCCACTCTGCATAATGGAAGAGGTGTTATTTCAGTAGCTAAAATGCCACAGAAGATGAAGGAATATGGGTTAGGTAAGTTTTTCTACTTTAACTAGATTTAGAAAAGTGAATTCCAATACAAAATGTCCAGTTTTATTTTCCACGATTTTCAGAATGGTTCCGTCACAATGAACAATCTAAGACACAAACCTAACTTTGAAATGAAGTCAGAATTTAGTGTTCAGGGGCACAAGTAACTGAAATACCTTTATAAACACATAATTGGAACAGAAAGGTTTGTGTACATACATTTAAAAACATGCCAAGTCTGGTTGAATCAAACTTTATTGTAAATCATTGGAAATTAAGAAAAAATTGGCATTTTTTAGATTAAATTCCGATCAAATTGGAAACTACTTCAAAAACAATTCTGGGCTATTTACAAATTTCTTTCTAGTACAGGTCACAAATCTAGACTAGTTGATATACAATATCTTTCCAAAGGCAAATGTACCAGGGACCAATCGAGAATCAGAAACTTATTAGATAATGAAAATATTGCTTTCCTTCACTTGATGAGTCCAATTTTTCTATTTCTTTTACATGAAAGCCCCAGGATCAATTTTATGGCAATTTCTTCTTCTATCTCCGCCTCTACACAATTCAAACTCTATAACCTGCTTCTTTCTGGTCAACACCAGCCTTCATGAGGTTCAGAATGAAAATGTGCTACTTCACACATCTGTATATTTTTAGTTTCAATCTACTGTGCCAACTCAGACACAACAGACGCTTGCAGATGAAACAAGACGGTGCCATTCTTCATCTAACAAGCAAAGTATCATTCTAAAGCAATGTCACTGATTACAAATCAAAATTAACTTCTGAAAAATAAAAAGGACTCTACTTTTAAGCTTCTGAAGCTTAAAGGAAAAGCTTTGAAATGTAATTCATCAATATGTCTCAGTCAACAGTATCTAGACCACTCCATCAAAAGTGCAAATTTAAATTTCCCACACAACTCTTCTTGGGAGGAATTGGGGGGAAAAAGCCTTCACAAAGGTTTTAAAGAACTGCAGAACAAATTGATTGCAAAATCCAACTGTGCAATAACAAGTGTCTCCACTGGCACACTGAGGAAAGATTTCTGGAGGGATTTTTTTGCCTTGGGCTCCACAGTATGTAAATTGTACAATCTTCAGTGATCAGATTCAGATACTTTCTTCCCTTTCTTGCCTCCCTGTAGATACCAAAAGAGAAAGAAAAGTGAATATAATCAACTTGTTCTATAAAATATTAGAACTATAGGTTTACTATTGCAGTTCAAAAAGTCTAACAGGAGAGTTTGTATTTTTTTTAAAGCAGCAGAGCAATTCTAAGGGTGATTGGGTTAAGGTTACTTGAGCAATTAACAGCACTGGGCCTGTACTCGCTGGAGTTTAGAAGGATGAGGGGGTCCTCATCAAAATTTACTGAATAGTGAAAGGCCTGGATCAAGTGGATGCATCGGATGTTTCCACTAGTGGGAGTCTAGGACCGGAGGTCATGGCCTCAGAATAAAAGGACGTACCTTTAGAAAGGAGATGAGTGGGAATTTCTTTAGTCGGAGGGTGATGAATCTGTGGAAGTCATTGTTATAAATAGTTGTGGAGGTCGTCATTGGATATTTTTAAGGTGGAAATAGACAGATTCTTGATTAGTAAGGATGTCAAGGGTTTCGGGGAGAAGGCAGGAGAACGGGGTTGAGACGGGATGATAGATCAGCCATGATTGAATAGCGGAGTAGCATAATTTTGCTCCTATGCCTTATTAACACAAAATCCCTTGCTACATAAGTCAGTGAAGACTGAAGCATAACCCAGTGCTTCAACCTGCAAAGCAAAACCATACTTTGCTTTGCAGTTTAACTTTTGGAGCAACTCCGGAGATAAAATGTTTAAAGATTAGTTTAATATAATTCCCCATCACTATTCACTTTAGATTTGACAGTAACACCTTGCAAAGCACATGTATAGATTTGATTTGAGTATGACTTGAAAGTTTACATGTATTCTTACTTGTTTAATTTTACTTGTTTAGTTGTCACATTTAGAAATGTAGGTGAACTTAAATTTACCAAGATTCCTACTTGTTTTAAAACTTAGTTAACTGTTAACCATTTAAGTTAGATATATCTGAAAGACAGCCCATTTTAGTGAACATTTTACCTGAAATTTTGTTAAATCTGCCTGTAGTAACTTGACTTTTGATTTTTCTTGTTCCAGAGCTGCATGTAAACCAGTAACCTGAGCAAAGATAATTATAATATTTAACTTTGTACAACAGATACAATGATGTCTATATTTAAACAACAACAATTCATCCACTGGAAATTTATAAGTAGAAGAGACTGCTGGAGCAAATCATTATTGATTTACATTATCCTCACAGTGCATTAAAATGTTATTGCTGCATTCTTTAGTCATCTCATTTCCAAATGTTAATTCTCAGTGATCATTTTGTAACAACCAATCATGTGGCACTCTGGTCTGAACCTTAACTAAATAAAGCAAAGTGAGACATCACATAGTGAAAGCAAGCTGATTTTATATATTTCCTTATGTGCAAAATACCTCCGTATATGCCGTCATAATAATCCCGGTGAATATTACAAGGTATTAATCATTCACTTGTACTTGCTGACTCTTACCTGCAATGTTAATTCATTCTTAATACTTAAGAGTTCATCAACTTGCAAAAGGATATCTGCTTTATCCTTCACTGTAATGCAAAACAAACTTATTTGTGAGCAACATCAAAAAAAACCTGGATGCCAAAAAAGTTGCGTGTAGGGAGCATTCGGGGCATTCCAAACCCTCATCCAAATTTTAATTTAGATTTACATAACACAGACACAATTAGTTCCAATTGAATCCAATCTGTCCATTAGATACGAGTGGATAGCCTGGTTGTTTCAAGTGCTGCACAATCTTACTTGCCACAGAAGAAACTAACTCAGCATTCACTCAGACCATGTAAGCTTCTCAATGGGCATGGTTAGGTTAAAATGAATAGAAAATTTGCCTCTGGCATACTTACTGTAAAAAACCCATTACAAAGCTGTTCCACAAATAGTTAAACCACAGGCATAGAAGTCCCTGCCATTAATGTGAAAAATCATCTTGGCATATTCTTTGTCTTTCTGCTGGAAAAGTGTGAATCTGCTATACTAGAGATAAGCTAATCACACCACAGAAAGTTACCTTGCTATTCATTCCAAGACTCAAGTATCTGTTTATTTTAACTAGACTTTAAAATCAATGCTGGAAGTATGAACAGACCTCCCAACATTTGATTTTACAAGTTCATAATTTTGATGTCCAACATTCAGAATTTTACATCAAAATTCATAATATGGCACGAAATGCAACTTTTCAGCAAAAAAAGGTATGCACGCCAAATGCGCATACGCTTGCGCTACATTAATGTGTGAAAAACAACTATTATTTCCAACAGTGTGTAGCTCTTGAACTACATGTACAATGTCAGGCCTATCATGAATATATTCTGCTATTTATAGAAAGGTTATTGAACAGAAATACTTTTTACAGCACAAAGAAAATATTGTTTTGTTTTTTCTATTTTGCTTTTTCCTTACATATCCTAATTCTCTTGGTATTGAATAAAAGAACAATGGTCTTAAAATGTATGACTAAGTTATGAAGAAAGAGTTTCATTTAAAACTGCACATACCTAATTTCATTGAAGACTTACTTGCTTCAGTGGTCTTCAACAGCAAATCACAACGTTCCATGTCCCCCCCACCCCTCCCTACTCCCCCTCCCTACTCCCCCCCCCCCCCCCACCTCCACTCCCCCCTCCCCCTCCCACCTCCCCTCCCACTCCCCCGCACCCTAACCCCATCCCCCCCATCCCCTGTCAACATCAACGGGCCTGACGCTACACAGTGAGGCTAGGCATGGGGCAGGCCAGCGGCGAGGCGAAGTGAGGCCAGCGGCGAGCAACGAGGCCAGTGGCAGGGCGGGGCGAGCGGCGAGGCATGTGTTTTGCCGAAATATGTGAGGCGAAATCGGAATGGCGGAAATGAAATAAAGCAGAAACATCCTGCAAAATTCGGAAGGGTTGGGAGGTCTGTATGAAGCTTCATACATTCAGTCATTGGTAGCTGTCAGAAACTTTTACAATGTTTGATTTGTAATTGTGTTAAACCTCATTTAGCCTAGATATTCTTCCATGACTTGAAATATACATCGTAGGCGATCCACAGTCCACCAATGAATGATCTTTGTGGGATCCACCACTGCAAGTCTAAGGATATCACGTTAAGGAGAAGAGGCATTATATACTTGACACTCTTGCTGTTCTGCCACTTCTGAGGAAATCATGTGGTCACAGGTACCAGGCCAGGTTGTTGGGGTGGAATAAATCCTGAGTGTAAGGCTGGGGAAATGGTGATTAGTTGCATTGTGGAGAGAGAGAAGTAGTGATGGATGGTAGAGGAGTGAAAACTCACTTCAACTCCCCAACCACCCAAAGACCACCTAGGGGGCAAATTCCTTTTACTTGGTGGACTTACTTGATGTTTAGTTCCTGGTACCAGATGCCATCGACTGGGTACAAGGTCCCTTTTAATTTGTATCAAAGCAGTTCTAAAGACATTTTATGAACTCTTGGTTCTGCAGGAGTGGCTACTCATCCAAAGACAGCACAGGTGAGAGAAGTGGAGTCCAGATATATGAAGTATGCAGCTGAACATTACTACCCACATCCATGCACCTTCATGCATTAATGTATTCAAAACACTGAGGACCCAGAAGATTCCGTGTCTGATTGAGCTTGGTAATCAATTTTACTAAGAAGTTCCATTACATGGCACCGTGCTTTTGCATTGTGTAAATCTAGGCCCGTTACTTCAGTTAATCTATCTTTCCCCCACTTTGATATCTGAATTACCCCATTCTAATACAAATTTACCCCCGAGTAGTTCCTCTGGTTATTTCACAATCCTTCAATTTGATTGGTTATCCTTTTCACTCGGGTCCAATATGTCCAGTTTGCCTCCTTCAGTTATCAGCAGCAAATTGCCACGCATAAAAAATATTTAATGCATAAACATGCAAGAGCAAGTCTTATTACAAATAATGTGCTACAATAAAATCTGGCTCATTGTGGCAACAAATTCAGTGATATCAATGTTTTATGAGACATTAAGAATCATTGGCACTGTGTCTGTGTGATTTAATGCCCCCAAATAACTGCAATCCAGAAGCAACTGGAGCACTTAAAACAAAGATCAATAAATGCTTTTAAAATAAACCCATCAAGTAATTATATTTTAAAGCTGGTAAAATGCAAGTGTATCCATTAACAATCACTTAAATGAATGCCAGGGCAGGTACAACTACCAGTCTACCTAAAATTACCACACATTAATATACATACTTACTTTCACCTTCCTGTAGCATCTTCAAAAGCTGAGCATTTCTAGCCTTCACTTCTTTATATTTTGTCTATTTTAAAAGAGAAACTGAAAAGTGTCAGTTAAAAAAAATTCTTATTCAGAAAAGTAAAGGGTAAGATTGAAAGACTTACTTCCCACTCAGCAACTGTTTGTTTCAACTGGAGAATTTTCAGGTCCTTCTTTTCTAGTTTATCTTTTAAGTGTTCAGTTCTTGCATTATTAGAAATAACTTCCTGCAAGAAAAATAAAAATATTTTTCTGATTACAATGAGTCAAAGATATTTAAATTCTCTTTTCACATAAAATGCTCTTAGGTACTGGCACAGACTATATGGGCTGAATGACCTGTTGTGTCATAATAAGTCTCACTCCATTATTTTGCAAAGATCATTTCATTAAATGTCCTATTTTTTTCAAATAGAAATTCTTCCAGGGATGTTTAATGCTTACATTAAACGGGCCATACATGATTGTTAAATCAGTTATATTCTTGCAAGAAATTTGAACTATGCATTGAAGCACACTGAAGCATCATGGGAATTTCAAAGTGGGCAACTGCGAAATTAAAAAAGATCAGACCTCGTGTACTGTACAATCATTTCAATTCACACTAAGGCCACCCTCCATCATTTTGTGTGTCATTCTAATTATATTATAAGGCACAGACTCCAAACAGATCTGACTGTTGAAAATTGGCCCAGTTGACCAATTTTAAAGAGCAAGGCTTCTAAAACCAGTTGACATCCCAGGTAACACTTGACAATCCCTTTTGATCTTTTCTTTGTGGAGATTTGTAAAAAGTGTAATCGTAAAGATATGATAATGATAGTTACGTTGGGTAAAGAAGCTAAGGGTGAAAAATTCATTAACTAATCTGTAAACGTACAGGTATGTAGGTTAATTGGCTGGGTAAATGTAAAAATTGTCCCTAGTGGGTGTAGGATAGTGTTAATGTGCGGGGATCACTGGGCGGCACGGACTTGGTGGGCCGAAAAGGCCTGTTTCCGGCTGTATATATATGATATGATATGATAAACCATACATCTGCTCATGATAGTTTTACTGAAATAAAATTCACTCTAGATGTGCGCTTCTGAACTAGCCATATGTTGAGCCAAGCCACTCATTTTACTGAAATAATCTTTGGGTTGGAATTACACAATGCAGAACTGAGGTAAGCAAATACCCCATGGTTGTAGCAGTTGTTCAAAGCAATAGTTTTTATAATGCAAGTTAGTTTCCTGCTGGTAGACACAAAATGCTGAAGTAACTCAGCGGGACAGGCAGCATCTCTGGAGAGAAGGAATGGGTGAGGTTTCGGGTCAAGACCCTAATCTGAAGAAGGGTCTCGACCCGAAATGTCACCCGTTCCTTCTCTCCAGAGATGTTGCCTGTCCTGCTGAGTTACTCCAGCATTTTGTGTCTGCCTTCGATTTAAACCAGCATCTGCAGTTCTTTCCTACATATTAGTTTCCTGCTGATTGTTTAAGATTGCAAACAAAATGAAGCCAGGCAAAAAATTATATGGTGAAGCCAGTGGGGCAACATTTTATGGGACTGCATGAATCTTTCAATGTGATGAACAAGTGAACAAGTTATCACCACTAAGAAAAAATGAAGTAGTGCCCAAACTACTACGAAGTACTAAGCTGAATGAAATCAAAAGCTCATATGGGATCAGCGCTCGTAGAATTTTTGAATAATGTAGTCAATGGAATCAAATGGATTCCTCAATACTATGTGGAATTTGATTGAGTAGCCCTGTCTCAGAATTGAAGGATAAAGATAAACATATGGAAGGAAGATTCACACAAGCTTACGACTTGTATAGCCAAGTAGGAAAGACGAGAATGGCTGAAGACAAGATTAGCTGTGTCAAAGGGACTCAAGACTGAAGCTGGTGTGAGCTACCATCACCCGCTGTTAAGTATAGAATTATGTACATAATAGACTCTTGATCTTTTACACAAGTATTACTGTTTGTCGTTCCGTCTTCCAATTGTACATCCGAAATAAGAAAGCCAATCTAATTCACTCTTGATGCACACTCGTGAACCAGCCATATGTTGAGCTGTTGTTTCTTAGATTTACACCACAAACATTTACCGAGCATTGTGCAAAAACTACAAAGTTGAATCCTGTTCATAAACAGCAGCACAAATACAATATTTGTGCTAATGTGCCAGGTGAAAAGAGATCTTCTCCAATGAGAGAAATCTCTCCACCTACCCTTGATATTCAATGATATTAACATTGCCAAATCTCACACCATCATCAACTTGGGGATCATGACTGACCAGGAACAAATTAGATCAGCCACACAAAAAAACTGTAGCCACAAAACAAACTGTGGCCTTAATAGCAGATCAGAGGCTGGGTACCCAATCATGAGTGACTCACCTCCTGACAGATTAAAAATATCTTTCCATCATCTGTAAGTCACAAGAGTGTGATGACTAGAGATTAAAGATTGGTACCTTTGCCCACCTCCAGTCTCAGCATTCTTTCCACTATCAGTGAACTATGGCTGCAGTGTGTACCATCTACAAAATGCACTGCTGTTACCTGGGCCACTCAACAGAATCTGCCAAACTCAGCTGCCAGTGTTCATTGTGTGGATGGCAGGGAAGTGTGGTAGGAGGAGCAATGGGGTAAATGACAAATGTTATCTATCTATACAAGTTGTTTATTCTGGTGGCAAGACAAATTTAGAGTTGGACTAAATATAGTGTTGAACACACAGTTTGCACAGATTCAGTGCAGACCAACTGGCTGGAGTAATCAAAAGTATCCTCAATCTTTTGATTCTACAAAAACTGAAGTTCCCGCCTTCGTCACAGGACATTTATCATCCTGGTGCCCAAGAAGAGCATGGTGACCCGTCACAATGATTACCATCTGGTAGCAATTAGGTCCACCGTAACAAAGTGCTTTGAGGGGTAGATTATGTCGTGAATTAGCTCTTGCCTCAGAAATATCCTGGATCTGCTTCAATTTGCTTATAAGTCAACAGAAGACACAAAGTGCTGGAGTAATTCAGCATCACTGGAGAACATGGATAGGTGACATTTCTGGTCAAGACCATTCTTCAGATTAACCAGCATCTGCAGTACCTTGTTTCTACAGGTCAACAGCAGATGCACTGGTTCTCTGCTCTGGGCCATCTGATAACAGGAACACATACATCAGGCTGTTGTTCATTGACTACAGTGTAATTTTCAACACAATCATTGCCAACTTCCAAGACCTAGGACTCTAACTCCCTTTGTAACTCAATCTTCAAATTCCTAATTTGCAGACCGCAATCAGTGAAGATCGGTAACAACAACTCTTACTCACTAACCGCTAACATAAGTCACTTCAAGGCTCCATGCTTAGCCTCCGCTCTACTCTTTACACCCATGACTCCAAAGCCATCCATAACTGCCAACCACACCATTGTTGTTGGCCAAATCACAGGTGGTGATGAATCAGAGCCCAGGAAAGAGAGGCCGCACCAAGATCACATTCAGGTCAACAAAACCAGGACACTAATCACCGACTTCTGAAACGGAAAGTCAGGAATCCACATGCCAATTTTCATTAGCGAGTTGGCGGTGGTGAGAGGGTTAGCAGCCTCAAATTCCTGGGTATCATCTCAGATGACGTCCTGAGCCCAGCACGTAGATGTAATCTAAAGAAGGCCTGCCAGCTTCTAGTTCTACTTTCTTATAAGTGTAAGGAGATTTGGCATGTCATTGAATATCCCAACACACTTCTACAAATGCATTGGATGCATCATAGACTGGTACAGCAATTCCAACACACAAAAATGCAAGAAGCTGCAAAGTGGAGTATGCAGTGCAGTCCGTCATTGGCAGAGCCCCTCATTCTTACAACTTGTTAAAGGTACTTTGGAAGATGAAAGACTTGGAAAGAGTAGAGAGAGAGACCACGTTTCTATATGAACAGTATATTGTGTGAGCTTGTGAAATTCTATATTTTGGCATGGAAACAAACCAAAAACAAACCAGTCTAAATATAAGAGATTGCAAAGCTGAGATCGAAAATAATCTGGGTGTCCAAAAGCACAACTTGTAGGTACAACAAGTAATAAGGAAAATTAACAGAATATAATTTATTGCTTGGGAAATTAATCCAAATGTATGGATACAATACTTAATTTAAACAATGGTTTGTATCCCAGATGTGCACTCACCAGTGTACAGTATTGACCTTGTTATTTAAGAAATAACGTTAAGATTGCCTGCCCACTCCAAACATATTACAAGGAAATGGTGGACAGGTTAAGGACATGCTGGAGTTTGGAAGAATAGGTGGTGACATGATTGAAACAAACAAAATTCTGAGTGATCTTGATAGGCTAAATGCAGGGAACATGTACACTTGTAGGAGAATCGGAACTAGGGCCACACTGAGATGGTAGGGAGTAAGATCAGCAGGATTGCTCTGACAGAGTCTGCACAGACTCGACAAGTCAAATGGCCTCATTCTCTGCTGCACCATTCTGTGATTTGAAAGCAAAAATAACATTTTAAGACACTTCTCCCAAAGTCCTTCCCCATCTGCCACCCACACAGATTGCAATGGCATGATCTTGTGGTTTCTGTTGCTGGCAGTAAAAATCTTCTTAGAACTACCAATGACACGAAACTTATTGTTAAAATACCCATCCTCTCTTGTACTCACTACACTTGTTTCAGTCTGAATGTAGATTGTATTCTGGCCAAAAAGTATAGTACGTAATATTTTGAACTTAGAACCTGTCTATACTTTTTAACTGTTATGAATCTCTAATAAGCAGTCTTTACGTTTTGTCTGCTTATTAGAAAAACAACTGTGGTTGTGGATCAATCCTGAAATGTGTGATACAACATTCTGGTATTCAACACTGCTTCACTGATGTTAAACCAGGGAAATACTCTGAGATAAACACTCATCCCTTTCTACTGTTTCTCAATGACCCCTGCACCACCACCCAAAATACTCAACACATACTCAACTCGAGTTTCATGAGTATCAAATCACCAGTAACAGCCACAGCTGTTGTCTATTCATTTTCCAGTCATTACTTTTAGAAAGCAAATAGGGATCTTACAAATTCAAATTCTATTTACAAAATGTTTAAACAGTTCAGTAACACTGGAAATTTTTTAAACATAATTCTAGGGAGTTAAATCATCCATTGAATCAAAGTAAAAGTATTTATCTTTAGTTAACTCAGTCCTACATACCTAAGAACAGTTTTGTTCTCTAAATGTTTTCCTCCTATTCTATGAGATCATTAGCAGTAGCTGTAAAAATATTGGAAATATATTAAAAATGAATGAAAGGTGCATCGTTAAATTTAATGTGGAATTATGTTTGTAAGAATGTAGGGCAGAACACAATCCTTAAACCACTACTAAGCTTATTATCTACATTATTTGAAACTTCTCATGGAAAACAAGCAGCTTTGAGACAGCACAGAAATAGAGCAGGTAAAGCTACTGCCTTACAGCTCCAGGTTCAATCCTGACTTCTGGTGGTGTCTGTGTGGAGAATGCACATTCTTCCTCTACATGGTTTTCCTTTGGGTGGTCTTATCAGTTGGTTGTTTAGCCACAGTAAAGTGTCCCAGTGCATAGGTAAGTGGTAGAATCTGGGGTGTTGATAGGAATGTGGGAGGAATGGAGTGGAATTAATGTAAACTTCATGCAAATTAGTGCTTGATGGTCATTGTGGCAATGATGAGCCAAAAGGCCTGTTCATTATTGCATTATTCTAAAGCTCGAAGTAGTTAAAAGTGAAATACCAAGTCCTGACATATCAACCAAACCTTAGAAGTATATTCTAGTAAATACATACCTGGCTCTCTTGTGAGATACTGTCCAATCCATTAGAACTTGATAATTGCTTTCTCCTCTCCATTACCAGTATTTTACTTGCAGCTTCATCCAATTTAATAAAGAAGCTATCCTCATCTGTTGTTGCTTGCACAGGTTTTGGTTCCTAGAGACACAATGTAAGATTTCTGCAGTTAATTCAAGGTGTATTGGACAATACATCAAAAGGTGCATCAAAAGGTGTATTGGACAAAGAAAATCAACACGATAAAGCCAGTTCTCATGCTTGCAGATACACTGTAGACCAAACCATTTGATCCACTCCCCTGCTTACCCCAACACTGCAATTTATTTATCAAAAATACATGGCCAATTTCCTTTTAAAAATTATTATAAATATCTCTAACATAATGCAAGTCCAAAACACGATTAATTAAATTTAAAAAAATGTTTTCTACCAGTTATTTTGCTGAATTTCAATATTACTTTATAAAAAGAATATTTTAAAGCTAAATTTCAAATTCCAGGCAATATTGTAAATAAATCTATTATTAAAAAGATTGTAAACATTGAATTACAAAACATATTATGCACCTCAATATAAATCATTTACCAGAATCACTTAAGTAGCATACCTCAGATTTTTTATTTGTCTGATCTAAAGAGAGAGAATGAAAAAGTTAATATGGTTTAAAATGAGCTCGTGCATAAAATGGTACAGTCTTAATGGTACAGTCTATTTCCAAGTTGCTCAATAATTATGCAATGTCTGGAATTCGATGTAATCAGGAATCTCTGTAAATCACTTACTTTCAGCTCCATAATTTCACCATCTCCACTGCTGAAATTCTCAAGAGCACTTTTCTCCAGATTGAACTATCCTACACTCTTCGTGAATAGATACCGATCGCTACAGCCTCTTCCCTCACATAGCGAATGGGAAGCAAGAAGGGATTAGACCCGCTGCCTCAGGATAAGTAGTCAATTTTCTCTTTTTAGTGTTACATGAAAACTAAAAACTAGCAATCGTTTTTGCAAGGGATAAAATTTATGAACACCAAATCTTGTTATACACAATCACACTGTTCAAAACAAAACATATTGACACAACTCCAATACTACCTGTACTTCCATCAGTCTGAAAATCTTTCAATGAAACTGTAGCAGGTTTATCTTTTCCCTGAAGGTGCTTTCGTTTTTCCTTTCTACTCGGTCCTTTCGTTTGAGGAGAAGTATTATCAGCATCAAAACACTGTAAAAAATGTGTTTCAAGATTTAAGATGAAGTTCAATGAAGATCGTTATTAAAATAAGATTGTTACAAATGCCAGGAAAAGCAACAAAACTGGATGAGAGAATATGTATTTTGTTTGTAAATTACAGACATTTCTCTATTCACTGGCACCTCATTAAGCTCTCAAGATGCATTATCAGGAACGAGTGCTAAAAGGGGACATTGTAGCATTATTCCCATAAAGATATGCTACTAATAAATTCAATGCGATCCCCTCAGGTTCCTGCTGCCATGCAATGGATCTTGGTGCTGGGAACCTGGCAGGAATCCAACAATGAATCATCAATAGGTCAGGGAACAGCTGCAGAGGGACGGGGATGGGGAAAGTTCAGCACTAAAGTGTAGGTCTCAGGCCTGCAGCAAGATGGGCATTGCTGGGAATGGCAAAGTACAAAGAACTCACTCACTACTTCCTGATAAATATGACCTGCCAGCTCCTCACTAATGGGCTGCACAGTGTTCCCTGGCCAACAGATACCTCTCAAGAAACAAAGCTCTATGGTGTTGGGCTTTCAAAGACAGAGGGAGACAACAGCTTCCATCATATCCAACATTCAATTTCCTTCAAAATTGACAGAGCAATTGATTGTGAAAAATCAAATCAAAAATCAAATCAAAAATATTAAACTATTTTTGTAATAAAATACACAAGGTGTTAAAATTGTTCAGAGTTTGACCAGATAAACTGATTTTGGAATGATACAGTCAGATTCCGATTCGGATTTACCCTGAAGTGGACAAGATACCATCCAGGGAAATAAAAAGGAAATTAAATAGCTACAGATACCGGAAATCTGAAATAACACAAAATGAGAGAAATACTCTGCTGACAACCTGCTGAGTATTTTTTTCATATTATTTACAAGTTCTTTCAAATTATAGAAGTTATTAACTGTTCAGGAGTACCTCTTTTATTATAGAGGAGGGACACGGAGGATACATTTCATGTAACACCTTCATGGATCACTGCTAGAACTTTCAGATCTTTTGCCATGCAGCTTTTTTTTTTAGAAAAAAAGCACAGCAAATTTAAATTTCATATTCAAATGCATACATACATCCTTATGCTCCTCGTATTCCAACTTGCTATTCAGTAAAGCTTTTTGGAGATCTGCTTCATACAATTCGCTGGTGAGCTATATATAGAATTAAAAATGCATTCAGAGCAGCTCTATCACAAGTTCCAGAAATACTCTGATAACATTATAGCATTTATTGAATGAAACTTTTTAAAAATATTGTTGTGAAAACATAATCAAAATATACTTCCTGCAAAATATTTCCATTGCATATATTTCCGACCTAAAATTTGGGGAACTGAGTGGCATTGTTTGTCAATTCAGAGCATTTGGGTTCATTTTGAAAGGGGGGAATGGAATATTGGTAACAATAAGTGCCACAACTAGGTATTTTGGTCAGTGGTTTATTTTTCACTCTTCCCTCCCTCCCCTATCACTAATTTTCTTTTAAAACAAATAATTTATTATCTGGAATTGTTCCACATCCTCCTAGCTCAGGTTCTCCATCCATGAAAATATCACTGAAGAATGACCATGGATAAATGGGGCTATTTAAATACAATAAATGCATGCTAGTCAAGCCAACTGATCTGAACCCACAAAGCCATGTTCAATATTGACAGCAATTTAAAAGAGGCATTTCAGTGTTAATTTCCACCCATCTCACCTACAGGATCAATTGGATTGTCATTAGCATTGCCGTGACATTTCAGCGCTGTAGCTATGTTCACTGTAACTGCCTCATTCTAAACCTCCATCCAGAGAGAGCGCACTGGCATGTGTAAAACCATGACAAAAGGACATCTGGTCAAAGGATATTCTATCCCAGAAATGGTGAAAGCCATTCAAGTTGAGTAATATACAGGCATTGTGCCAATTTGTAAATTTATTACAGCATGCAGATAAATACCATAAATAAGCCCAGTTTCAAAACCAAATGGGTACAATTATCTAGATGAGATAGAAAACTGTTCCGAGTTTCACTTCACCCAAAATGATATGGAAGAAATGCATTTAGTGATGCAGATATCGGACTAAGTTTTTACACACACAAAAGCTCTGCAAATTGATAAAACTGCCAATTGTCAAATACACAATGGTTAGAAATGTTTTTTTAATGCTATTATGCATTAACAATTTCAGCCAGGATAAATATGAACCAATTAGTTTGTTGGTGAAATAAGTAATGGCCAGTATTTTTGCATGTTCCGCAGATAATCAATTTCACAGTGTTGTAAAAATAATTGTTTCTCACCTGTTCATCCTTTTCTCTCCACTGCTCCCACTTCTCGCCCTCCGCCTCCGGTGGATTCTGGCAGTTCAGGAGTTGCTCCGATTGACAGGGTGCACTGCTCATTCCGGTGATACCAGCAGAACAAGATTTTGAAATACCTTTCCCAAAGGCCAGACTTCTTAGCTTTATATTATGAAGATAGAACAAAAAATCATGAACTTATTATATATTTTTGTGTAAAGTTAAACATTCTCGCAATACTTCAACATTACGGTTCAAAAGCAAATCCTGAACTAATTGAAGAAAAAAATATGCTGTCATTTGTAGTGTAGGAGATTCTGTCCAGTGTAGGCCAAGAACTCGGTAGTTACAAAGTTAAGGGACGACAACCGCAAGACTTTACTTGTAGGTTGACGTTTACTTGGGAACTCTCAACAAACCTTCCACTGCCCATATCAATAATGCAAAGTGCAGAGATAAAAGCAGGATAACAGCAAATACTGTTGTCAGGAACTATGTACAGATACAATATTCATACAAATATCATAGTTTATAAGAGGACGTATTTTCTTCATATAAAGCTCAATTATAGTTTATGAGGACATATAAAGCTTAATTATAGCAAAAACGTGTTGCTGGATTTCAAATTAATCGACTGTAAATCCTATGGGATTCTCTAACCTGACACACAAATCCTGTGTTCCCGCCGTGTGAAACTTGGATCATAAAATTTAAACATGAAGATTTTGAACATGAACATGATGATCAGCCATGATCACATTGAATGGCGGTGCTGGCTTGAAGGGCCGAATGGCCTCCTCCTGCACCTATTGTCTATTGTCTATTTTCCATCTTGTAAGCTTTAAGTGCAAATATTATGCAAGTTCAGCTACAAAGGCTCACTAATATATTGCTACAGGTTTACTCTTTTTGATTAACTGACAAAAAATAGGAAGGTAGCCAGAATCTCACAGTTTACCAAAGTAGCTCTACCCTTGAAACATGATTGAATTAAGATTTTTTTTGTAACAGAGATTTGGAGACTGTCATTGTAGGTCATGTTTTCAATTCCTCTGGAACAAAACGGGGAGAGAGTGGGGGAGTAAAGAAAAACAACAAGTTATTCTACAGGTAATAAATAATAATAAGTTACACTGGAAATGAAGAAAATAATTACACTTTAAAAAAATATACATTGATTGAAAATAATTATTATTTGGCAAAACTAAGAGAGTCAATCAAAAGCCAAGTTAAATGGGTGAATTAGCATTCTCACTTGAATTTACAAATATTACAATATTAGGGATGGAATATGTCTTTTTATTCATTGTCAGTTTGGCACAAGATTCCTTTCAGCCAAGCAAGGCGATGAACAGGAAGAAGATAAAGGGCAGTTTCTGGATCAAATAGGTGGAGGGGAAATTCTCCTAAATTGGAAGATAAATGAAATCTCTTGAACATGTTTACAATAAGCTTGCTGAGAGAATCGCAATCAAATGTACAGGTGCATTGAGTAAGAAACAATTTACTTGCAGACTTTACAAATAAACACAAGCATGGTCATTAATTTGTGCAAGTAACCCAAGCTCTAAAAAGACATTCAAGAGTAAAATAAAACCTTAATATGTGTGCCTTTAAAAATTCAGCTTGAAATTACAAGCCAAATCTGTTATTACAATAAAAATGTAATATACTGTATTCCTAAAATGTTTTCAGATCAGCTTGCTGGAGTGTACAATTCATGGAAAGCAAAAATCCTTATAGCAAGGACCTATTTCCTATCCACACCATCCACCCCCAGAGATTCATAAAAGTAATCGTGCGATTTGCTCAAACACAAAGATGGCCATTTGTGCACACTGGCATGGCTTTGAAATTCATCAGTTTAAAACCTGACACCACAAAAAAATGACAGCTTTGTTCTATTCTCAGCTAGAATCAAAATACCTTTTAGATGACTGACTTAACTTAGCCTGAAGAAACAAGTGCTACGTTTCATGAGCAAACTAAGCTATTTGGTCAAACAAACCACCACGGAGAGTTACAATCTTTGGCTCAGATACTGATATCAAGCAGGATACAGAAAACTAATTTGGTCTCAACCTTAGAGTGCCAGATGTCATCAACCACGAGATAAATAAATTCCACTCATCACTCGCGCAGATAGGATTATCACTTATTGATTATATAATATCATCAGGTTTGCAGCCGCCTTTAACTGGACAGATGTCCGGAGCTCCTCACAAGTGACAATTCACAGCCATCATTCTCACCAAAAGATTGGCACCCAATCTACACTACCAAATGGTGTGATCATTGGTAAGAGTTGCTTGCCTTTCTATAATCCACAATAAAGATATTATTCCTCAAGCAAGTATTAGGACTCCTTGTAATAATGTAGGAAGCCACAGACAGAAAGGTCAAAGCAAGTGTGAGATGATGAATTAAAAGGCAGGCAACTGGAAACTCAGGGTCACGCCTGCGGACTGGAAGCAGGTGTTCCCCAAAAAGGTCACCCAATCAGGCAGTAAACTAGATTAGAAATGCATGTGATTCGCTGCTTCGCCTGGAAGGGCTATTTGGATCCCTGGATCATAGGAAGGGAAGAGGTAAAAAGGACAGAAGTTGCACTGCTTCATTTACACAGGAAAGTGCCGCAATATCCGGAATAGTTAGTGGAGATACAAGAGTGGACCAGGGAGTCACGAAGGGAGCAATCTCCAACAGTCTTCCCAGGTGAAGCAGTGTTTCATCTCTAGGTAACTCAGTTTATTTCTGTTTAGTTCAACCAGTCATCATTTTGGCTCCGTTTATCTTATCCATCCCTTTCCCACCCCCTCTCCGACTGAAAACTACTCTTCTTGAAGAAGAGACGCAGACCTAAAACACTAACCGTTTCTCTCTCCACTGAAAATATATCTTTTCCAATTAGTGATCCCTATCATTATTCAGGGGCCTTGTTGAATGCCAACTTCAACTTATTCAATCATTTGTGATTTATCTAGAGCACTCTTTCCAGAAAATACATAATTGAAAATGATTAATGGGCAATCATATGGTAGAGGAAAACACATACACCTGGGCACATTCTATTTTTTTTTTATGTAAACAGCTAAACTTAAAAAGTTGATATCTATCAAAAATGATAAATTCTTCCGAAAAAAAGGTAAAAATTCTTCCGAAAAAAACTGGAATACAGTTAAGGTAGACACGGAAGTGTTCAGCAAAACGATCGCCCAGCCTGCGCTTGGTCTCGCCGATATACAGGAATACAGTTAAACCTGGCATTATTCTGTTGTGCAATCTGCAAAAGGCAATTTCAGGGAGGAATTCGGAGCACCAGCAATACTAAGCAACTGTACATGGACAGATGTTCATCTGGCCACAATTACAGCTTTATTTCTATGGCTGTGGATGTTGTCTATTGTCAGGCAGATTTGTATGAATCACCAATGTACATCCTTCAACCCTTGTAATGTTATAAAGAATCTTTGAGTGCATGCAAATGTGAAGATTTCCAGCCTATTGCATTGCTGGAAACAACCCCTATCTGTACTGGAAGGGAGGAGGTGGTAGAATTTAATTTGTTTAGCAATCTTTCCATAATGAAACAGAAACACTTATTCATCACGGTTCCCTTATTTGAAGTGCATTCTGCTTGATTGGAATTAAAGTATAAATTGATGGAAAATTCTGAACATTTTCTGCTCATTTCTGAAACCAGGTAAAAAGGAGGATCTCACTTTCTACTGTTCATTTATATGATTTAGTATAGGTGTCAGAGATTATGGGGAGAAGGCAGGAGAATGGGTTAGGAGGGAGAGATAGATCAGCGTAGACGTGGCCGAATGGCCTAATTCTGCTCCTATCACTTATGATCTTACGATTTATGGTGTATGATAGTGAACAAAATAAAAATCACAGTAGTTTTTTCCATCTTCATAAGATTAAGAAAGCAGAGTTTTCCAAGCATTTGGACTGAAAGTAACATTGGAGTGGGTGGCGTATTACAGAAGATGATTTCTGTAACCTGTAAACATTTTAATGCAGAAGTTAGCAACGAGCTTGCCATTCCCACAAGGTCTTAAACTGTCCCCCAGACTGTGTCATCTTTTCAGTTACTTTGATTCTCATATCCTCTTCATTCCTGGTTCCAACCTTCCCCAAAATCCTCCATCTACTCCAGCCTCAAGTGTCCTTCATTCTTATCTCATTCCCTATTCCTACCATATTTGTCTCTTCTACGATATTCATCTCCTGCTCTTATGACCCTCTTGATGAAGAAACCATTTCACTTGATGAGGAGATTCCAAGTAAGTGAATTTTAAAGTCTGAACTTGGGCTCAAAAACAAAATCAGAAAACACATTTCTTAGGAACATTCTCAGTCTGAAGAAGGGTCTCGACCCGAAACGTCACCCATTCCTTCTCTCCTGAGATGCTGCCTGACCTGCTGAGTTACTCCAGCATTTTGTGAATAAATACCTTCTCTTATTTAAAAGTACATGTTTTGAACAGTAGGAGCCAAGGGCTAGTAAATGGAGTGCAATTGAAGATGAAAATTCATCTAACATCAACCCGCTGAATCAGCGGAAATGCCTTCAACTGTTCCTGGTCAAAATCCAAAATGATCACTTTTGCAGGTGCAATTTGTGATTTTTAATTAATTCCCCTCCAACTCCAGAGTCTGAAATGACCAACTGCATCATCCACAACCATTGCATTCTCCATCACAGACAACCCCATGTGATTGTACCTCATATCCTACATGAAGCTAATGCATTTCCACCAACATAATCTCTTCCCACTCCATCGAAGGGATTTATCGGAGTCGCTGCCTCAAAAAGGCAGCCAGCATCATCAGGGACCCACACCATCCTGGCCACACAGTAATTTCACCCCTGCCATCAGGAAGAAGGTTCTGGAGCCCGAAAAATGTAATGTCCAAGTTCAGGAACAACTTCTTCCCAACAGCCATCAGGCTATGAAACACTACAACCTCAATTAAGCTCAGAACTACAATAGACTATTATTTTTATCATTATTGCACTACTATAGTTTGTTTTTTGTGTGTACGATATATATAGTATATATCGACCACAGAACCAGCCAATTTCCATTTACCAATACTCTCCTCCGCCTAGCAGAGCTGGTCCTTACCCTCAAGAACTTCTCCTTCAACTCCTCCCACTTCCCCCGAATCCGAGGCGTAGCTATCGGCACTCGCATGGGCCCGAGCGAGGCCTGCCTCTTTGTAGGGTACGTCGAACACTCCCTGTTCCAGGCGTACACTGGCCCTATCCCCGAACTCTACCTCCGCTACATTGACCATTGCATCGTTGCTGCCTCCTGCACCCATGCAGAACTCACTGATTTCATCAACTTCACCACTAATTTCCATCCTGCACTCAAATTCACTTGGGCCATCTCCGACATCTCCCTACCGTTTCTAGATCTCACTGTCTCCATCACATGAAACAGACTTTTGACCGACATCTACTACAAACCTACTGACTCCCATAGCTATCTTGACTACACTTCTTCCCACCCTACTTCCTGTAAAGACTCTATCTACTACTCCCAATTCCTCCATCTAGTCCGCATCTGCGCCCAGGATGAGATGTTCCATACCAGGGCATCGGAGGTGTCCTCATTCTTTAGGAAACGGGGGTTCCCCTCTTCCATTATAGACGAGGCTCTCACTAGGGTCTCCTTAATAACCCGCAGCTCTGCTCTTGCTCCCCCGTCCCCATTCGTATCAAGGACAGAGTCCCCCTTGTCCTCATATTGTCCTCAGCCATCGCAAAACCGCATATAATCCTCCAACATTTTTGCCATCTCCAACGGGATCCCACCCCTTTCTGCTTTCCGCAGAGACCGTTCCCTCTGCAACTCCCTGGTCAACTCATCCCTTCCCACCCAAACCACTCCCTCCCCAGGTACTTTCCCCTGCAACCGCAGGAGATGCAACACCTGCCCTTTTACCTCCCCCCTCGACTCCATCCAAGGACCCAAACAGTCTTTCCAAGTGAGGCAGAGGTTCACTTGCACCTCCTCCAACCTCATCTACTGTATCCGCTGCTCCAGGTGTCAACTTCTCTACATCAGCGAGACCGAGCACAGGCTCGGCGATCGTTTCGCTGAACACCTCCGCTCAGTACATCTTAAAAACATAGAAAATAGGTGCAGGAAGAGGCCATTTGGCCCTTCGAGCCAACACGGCCATTCATTGTGATCATGGCTGATCAGCCACAATCAGTAACCCGTGCCTGCCTTCTCCCCATTTCCCACTAATTCCGCTGGCCCCTAGAGCTCTATCTAACTCTTTTTAAAATTCATCCAGTGAATTGGCCTCTACTGCCTTCTGTGGCAGAGAATTCCACGAATTCATAACTCTCTGGGTGAAAAAGATTTTTCTCATCTCAATTTTAATTGGCCTGCCCTTTTTTCTTAGACTGTGGCCCCTGGTTCTGGACTCCCCCAACATTAGGAACATGTTTCCTGCATCTAACTTGTCCAGTCCTTTTATAATTTTATATGTTTCTATAAGATCCCCTCTCATCCTTCTAAATTCCAGTGAATACAAGCCCAGCCTCCAATTTTTCCTCATATGACAGTCCCGCCATCCCGGGGATTAACCTCGTGAACCTACGCTGCACAGCCTCAATAGCACGGATGTCCTTCCTCAAATTAACCTACCTGATCTCCCGGTGGCTCAGCACTTCAATTCCCCCTCCCATTCCCAATCTGACCTTTCTGTCCTGGGCCACCTCCATTGTCAGAGTGAGGCCCAGTGCAAATTGGAGGAGCAACTCATATTTCACTTGGGTAGTTTACACCCCAGCAGTATGAACATTGACTTCTCTAACTTAGGATAGCCCTTGCTTTCCCTCTCTATCCTATCCCCCTTTCCAGTTCTCCCACCAGTCTTACTGTCTCCGACTACATTCTATCTTTGTCCCGCCCTCTCCCCCGACATTAGTCTGAAGAAGGGTCTCGACCCGAAACGTCACCCATTCCTTCTCTCCAGAGATGCTGCCTGACCCGCTGAATTATTCCAGCATTTTGCATCTACCTTTGATTTAAACCAGCATCTGCAGTTCTTTCCTATACATATGCACACACACACACATATATGTGTGTGTGTGTGTGTGTGTGTGTGTGTGTGTGCGTGTGTGTGCTTAGAGTATGTTTATAAAAACACACTGAACTGTTTTTCCTCGCGTTTATTATGTTATTTACAGTGTACTATGTTTACATATTCTGTAGTGCTGCTGCAAATGAGAATTTCATTGTTCAGTCTGGGACATCTATATCTATCTAATATAATATAATAAACTCAGATCTTATATATGTATATATGTATTTCTGAGATTTTGTTGTGGACATGTGGACCTACAGCCAAAACGGTAAACGATAGCGCCACAATTTCAGCACCACCTTAATCACCATTGTCCTGCTGATTGCTAATGAATTTTTTTATTTAAATTGGTCTTATATTTTGAAAGTTACAGAAATTTAAAAGTTTAAAAATCACCTTTCAATCCGACTTCTTAAAGGTACTCAGCGTGTGATGCGCAATGGGACACGTACGACTTTAATTGCGCTTCCCTCCCCACTCCCCCAAACAAGATGACCGCTGGCAGGCCACCCACCCGGGGTCAGTGGCTCCCTCTCCCCTTTCCTCTCCCCCCTCGCCCGCGCCGGGCCCCGGAGGAGACCCCGAGCAGGAGGGAGATGGTCATCCACCCCATCCACTGATCCTTCCCTTCCATCTCCTCGAGCGCCCGCTTCAACTGACGGCGTCGTCGAGTCCCCACTGCCGCTAGGGCCCAGCACCTCGCACTACCACCGGAATACAACCCCGAGCGGGCAGCTTCTTCTCCTCCCCCTTCAGCGGCCGCTTCAACCGACGGCGTCGTCGTCGAAGGCCGCTTCCACCAACGGCGTCGTTGATGACGGCCTCTTCAACCGACGGACTCGTTGCCACTGCACAAATATGGCGACCACTCTCCTTCTTCTCCTCCTCCTCCAGCTCCGCCATCTTGTGCATTCCTCCCGCCGCAGAGCTGCCCGCCGGGAGGTGTAGTCCCAGCAGCCGCACGGCCCCAGCAGCCGCTCGCCGGCAGTCAGAGCTGAACGCACGGGGGGGGGGGGGGGGTGTGTGTGTGTGTGTGTGTGTGTGTGTGTGTGTGTGTGTGTGTGTGTGTGTGTGTGTGTGTGTGTGTGTGTGTGTGTGTATATATGCATCTGAGATGTGGTGACTGAACTACAGCCAAAACGGTGAACTATAGCACCACGATTTTAGCAGCCCCTTGATCACCATTGTCCTGGCAATGCCTTACTACAAGTTTCATTTGAGATTTTCATGAGAGATTTTAAAGTTTAAAAATCACCTTTTAAACCAATTTCATTACGATCTTCAGCGTGTGACGTCACAATGGGACCCGCAAGAGTGCTAGCCAATGAGGGAGGGGGGGCAGGGAGTCGCGGCCAATGAGGAGGGAGACTGACTTTAACAAACGCGCTCCTCCCACCCCGGAGGACCAGCGGGAGGACCGCCGCCCGTCCTGGCATGCCTCACGCCTCACCTTCCTCCCGTGGTGCAGCGCGGTGCTTGAGGCGTCGGCAGACGGTCAAACTAGATGGCCGTCGCCCGCCACTGATCAGCGCTGCCTCTCCGCTCTCCGTCGTTCCCCGCAGCTCGCCGAAGAACAGCACTGAACACACGGGCCAGGACCCAGGGGACACTCCCCGCCCGCAAACGGGTGCACGCATCGGTAGGATCTGCCGTCGCCATTCACCGATCGCCGTTGCCGCCGTTCAGCGCTGCACGCACGGGGCACAAGTGGCTTTCGCCGCCAACGGGTCCACAGATCGGTTGGGTTGCTGCCCCCGTCACGGTCCCGGGGGACGCTCCTCGCTCACTTACGGGTGCACGGATCGATAAGGTTGCTGGGCCCGAAGGGAGTGGTAGAGGGGAACGGAGTAGGGGAGGTGGGGTGGGGGGGAGCAGAAGGGGAGGGGGAAGGGAGGGGGGGTGTGGTGGTGGGGGGGAGGGGATGGGGGAGTGGAGGGGAGTGGGTGAGGGGGGGAAGGAGTGGATGAGTGGGGGGAGGGGGTATGGGGTGGGAGAGGGGGATATGGAAGGGATTTGGGGGGGAGAGGGGAAGGAGTGGGGGGGGGAGGGGGGATGGAGTCTGTGAGAGGATGGGGGATGGAGTGTGTGAGTGGGGGCGAGGGAGAGGGATGGCGTGGGTGAGTGGGGGGCGGAGGGGAATGGAGGAGGAGATGGATTGGGTGGGAGGGATGGAGGGGGGAGGGGAAGGAGTGGGTGAGTGGGAGGGAGGGGAATGAGGGGAGTTAGCGAGGGGAAGGTGCTATACCAATGCAGGAGAGCTTTGGGCCCAACGGATGACCACCGGATTAGCGTGTGAGCCGTTGGGTTGCCATGTTGTCTTCAGCTCCGGTGCATGCGCAGTAGGGGGAGGGTTGCCATTATGTGTTCTGCTTCGACCACACACTCTAGGCCCAATGGTTACGGGTCCGACGTGGGGGGATCACCTGCACTCCCCGCTGATTGGTCTCCAGCGCATCCTGATTTGCTCCTGCCGCTCACCCCCACGTGGTGTCCATTGATTGGCTACGACCTCCCGCTCGATGCCCGATTGGCCCAGGACCCCACGTGGGGGGGGGGGTGCGCCGACGCTCCCCGCTCTGATTGGTCTCCGGCGCGTCCTGATTTGCTCCTGCCGCTCACCCCCACGTGGTGTCCATTGATTGGCTACGACCTCCCGCTCGACCTCTTTATTTTACATAGGAACTTTATTTCCTTGAGATTCATTTCATTTTTTTTTTAAATCAATTTATTTTAAAGAAAGGGTGAGTGGGGGGGTGAGGGTGCTAGACCAATACAGGAGAGGCTTTGGGTCCACAGCTCGATCTGATGCTACTGACACTCCTCCTTTGTTGCAGTGTGGCAGCAGAGGGTCAAAGAAGATGGCCGCCGGCAGGACAACCTTGCGGCCACTCTCCTGCTGCTGGCCATCGCGACGGCCGCCTGGGGCCGGGGTGAGTGGCTCCCTCTCCCCTTTCCTCTCCCCCCCTTGCCCGCACCCGGACCCAGGAGAGACTCCCCGGCCGGCAATGGGTCAACGGGTCGGCAGTTGGAGGAGAGCAGGACTCCCCGGCCTCCAACGGGTCCACGGGTCATCAGTTAGGGGAGGCCCGCCGGAGAGGTTTGGACCCAACGGGTTCACGGGTCCTCTAGTATGAAAATAGAAAGACACAATCCCAGACAATGCAAATTGCAGAGGTTATGCCCTGAAGTCGAAGGACAAAAAATGGCCTTTTGTCCAAATTGCATTTAGATATTTTATCAAACCCTCAGTATGTTGATCCATTTAGCAGTTAATTTGCTGTCTTATCAGCTCCTGGTCGACATCAAATAGCACCATGGAGACACAAGGGACTGTCGATGCTGGAGTCCCGAGCAAGAAACAAAATGCTGGAGGACCTCAGTGGGTCAGGCAACAAGTGAAAAGATGACTTTTAACGTTGGGAGGACCATGGTAGGACCATGGGGTTTATTCACACACCCAGCTGGACAGAGTAACCTCTGATATATATTACATCCAAAAAGATAGAACACAAGAAACAAAATTACAAACAAAAACGAATTTTGACAATAGTTTCGGTGTAATTTAAAAAAAGACATCACCACATTCGCAGTTTAAAAAGTAAAAACATTGCCATACTGTGTAATTCAAAAAACTGCAGATGGTGGATCCTTCTTCAGACTGATGGAGTCGAGAGGGGGGTGGGCAAAACTGAGCAAGTGATCATCAATACAGATGAGGCAGGTGATTAGCAAAAATGGAGTAGATAACATGCTAGGCTTGAAAAGGAGAGAAAAAGGGTGTCAGGTAATGAAAAAAAAGCAGGAGTGAAATGTAAAACTGGAAGGGGATGGGTTATGGGTGGAAGGGAAGAGGTAAAAAAGAGGGAGACTCACTCATGCATGCGTGTAGAGAGGAGGGGAAGACAGCAGTATGACCAGGTGATGGAAAAATTGTGCTGTGTACAGCTGCAAATTCAATGTTCATACCTTGGGATGGCTATCCAAGCAAATATGAGGTGTTGTTCTTCCAGCTTGCCAGTGTACGCACATTTCTCTCACCATGTCTCGCCATCCTAGTCACCCTGATCCTTTCCCCTCCTCTATGTGCTCATCTCCCTTCCCCACGTCCAATATTTCTTTTTTTCTCCTAATGTCTCTTCTCCTGTCCCCTTCCACTCATATTCCTGGAACTTTATCTCTTATCTGACACCCTTTTTGTCACTTTTCACCGCTAGCCTTTGTCACTTTCTCCATCCATCTGCCAAATACCCCCTCACCTGTATCCACCTGCCACGCCAGACTTTGTCCTACTCTTACCTCTTTTTCAGCTTTCTCCCCCCCCTCCCCCCTCCCCCCTCATACCAGTCTGAAGAAGGGCCTCGACCCGAAACGTCCTGTCCATTAGCTCCACATAATTCAAGGATGTTCAGTCTGAATCATTAGATTTAAATCGTAATGTATTTCTGCCATAGAAAAAAAAATCACAAAACTAATACAGAACTTCAAACCCTTCCATTGAGTGGGTGTGAGTGTGTGCAAACACCAAGCACAGGTCTGTATTTATCTTCTGCATTAAAAGCCTCCACAGCTCCGGCCTCCGGCGGACTCTTACCTCATTCGCTTCGCTTTGCTGCTGCCCTTTCTTCTTCTTCCTTTTCTGTTTCTTTTTCTCATTGCTGCTGCCACCGCCTGCGGCCCCAGACTGCGAGCTGTTGTTTTTCTTCGCAGCTCCGACGCGGGCACCTTTCCCGACCCGGTTGTTGCTGTTAATCCGCCCAGAGTCCGAATCCGAATCGGATGAATCACCCTCTACCCTCAGCAGCGCAAAGCGAGAGGCTGTGGTGCGAAGCGAGGCCGAGCCGACTGCTGCCGCCATGCCGAAGGTCTTGAATTGTGCAGAAAGGGAGGATCGGGACGAGGGAAATGTAAACGAGCAGTGGTGGGAGTGGGGAATGCAGGAAGGGGCAGAAGGTCGGGACAGAACTTGCAAGACACTGCAGCCGCTCCGTCCCCGGAGCGCGAGGCACCACCAGCCGAGTTCCAATAGAACGAACGCGGGACATTCGAAGGCTCGCGTGCGCGCACGAGCGGCGATACTGGAAGAAGCGCGCGCACATCACAACACAGAGTCAGCGCTGCAACCTCGCCATTAATGTGCAAGAAGGAACTGCGGGTGCTGGTTTTCACCGAAGATAGACACAAAACGCTGGATAGACACAACTCGGTGGGACAGGCAGCATCTGTGACGTTTCGGGTCGAGACCATTCTTCAGACTGAGAGTCAGGGGAGAGGGAATCTAGAGATATAGAAGGGGAAGATGTGAAAACACAGATCAAAGCAGACGCTGGCAAGGAAATGTGGTAGTGTGTAAGGAGGAACTGCAGATGCTGGTTTAAACCTCCCGCTGAGTTACTCCAGGTTTTTGTGTCTATAAGGAAATGTTTCTGTTTTCTACTCCACAACCGCCAACGGCTGGGCTATCTCGTGTAGAATGGTTCATTGTTAGCTGAGGAGAAGGTGACAATGAGGCACACAATCAGTACAATTAATCAGGACAGTGAAACTAGTTGGAGAACTAGGGTAGGGGATGAACGGAGAGAGAGGGAAAGCAATGGTTATTTGAAGTTAGAGCTGTCCAAGCAAAATATGAAATGCTGTTCCTCCAATTTAAGTTGGACTTCACACTAACAGGATAGAAAGGTTAATATGGGAGGGGAATTAAAGTGTTCATCGCTTTGGAGATTCACGATTAAAGGTAGACATCCCGTTTCCAGGGGATTAGATGCTACCGTTTCCCAAGGGCAGTGACAAGGCTGAAACTCCAGGTCAGCCTTGTAAATGCAAGATACAACCATTGGAAACGATTTAAAGGGCGTGCTAGGTTGGGTCATCTCAGCGTGTTCAAATCTCTGATCACGATTGAAATCTGGCCCCTTTCTCCTTAAAATGGATGCAAGTTAATTTGAGGGCTGATACTAAAATGTATAATCTTCTGTTCAGTTAATGACAAATAGGGATAATAAGAAGTCATTGACGAGAATTGTGCGTAGATGTAAGATTTTTTTCCCGTTCATTTGCTGATCCCTCAGAAGATTGTCAACAAATCCCTCAGAAGATTGTCAATAACATATAACATATAACAACTACAGCATGGAAACAGGCCTGTCCGGCCCTACCAGTCCACGCCGACCATTCTCCCTGACCTAGTCTCATCTACCTGCACTCAGACCATAACCCTCTAATCCCCTCCTATCCATATACCTATCCAATTTACTCTTAAATAATAAAATCGAGCCAGCCTCCACCACTTCCACCGGAAGCCCATTCCATACAGCCACCACCCTCTGAGTAAAGAAGTTCCCCCTCATGTTACCCCTAAACCTTTGTCCCTCAATTCTGAAGCTATGTCCCCTTGTTGGAATCTTCCCCACTCTCAAAGGGAAAAGCCTACCCACGTCAACTCTGTCCGTCCCTCTCAAAATTTTAAAAACCTCTATCAAGTCCCCCCTCAACCTTCTACGCTCCAAAGAATAAAGACCCAACCTCTTCAACCTCTCTCTGTAGCTTAAGTGCTGAA
The DNA here is from genome assembly GCF_053455715.1 of Rhinoraja longicauda. Taxonomy (NCBI): domain Eukaryota; kingdom Metazoa; phylum Chordata; class Chondrichthyes; order Rajiformes; family Arhynchobatidae; genus Rhinoraja; species Rhinoraja longicauda. Next base: position 56,555,197 of record NC_135955.1, on the reverse strand, counting down.
ACCCAGGCAACATTCTAGTAAATCTCCTCTGTACCCTCTCCATTTTGTCGACATCCTTCCTATAATTTGGCGACCAGAACTGCACACCATACTCCAGATTCGGCCTCACCAATGCCCTGTACAATTTTAACATTACATCCCAACTTCTATACTCGATGCTCTGATTTATAAAGGCAAGCATACCAAACGCCTTCTTCACCACCCTAGCCACATGAAATTCCACCTTCAGGGAACAATGCAGTTATTCCCAGATCCCTCTGTTCCACTGCATTCCTCAATTCCCTACCATTTACCCTGTACGTCCTATTTTGATTTGTCCTACCAAAATGCAGCACCTCACACTTATCAGCATTAAACTCCATCTGCCATCTTTCAGCCCGCCCTTCCAAAAGGCCCAAGTCTCTCTGTAGACTTTGAAAATCTACCTCACTATCAACTACTCCACCTATCTTAGTATCATCTGCATATTTACTAATCCAATTTGCCACACCATCATCCAGATCATTAATGTAAATGACAAACAACAGTGGACCCAACACAGATCCTTGGGGTACTCCACTAGACACTGGCCTCCAACCTGACATACAATTGTCAACCGTTACCCTCTGGTATCTCCCATTCAGCCATTGTTGAATCCATCTTGCAACCTCACTATTAATACCCAACGATTTAACCTTCTTAATCAACCTTCCATGTGGAACCTTGTCAAATGCCTTACTGAAGTCCATATAGACAACATCCACAGCCTTGCCCTTATCAATTTCCCTGGTAACCTCTTCAAAAAATTCAAGAAGATTAGTCAAACATGACCTTCCAGGCACAAATCCATGTTGACTGTTTCTAATCAGGCCTTGATTATCCAAATAATTATATATATTGTCCCTAAGTATCTTTTCCATTAATTTTCCCACCACAGACGTCAAACTAATAGGTCTATAATTGCTAGGTTTACTTTTAGAACCTTTTTTAAACAAGGGCACAACATGCGCAATGCGCCAATCTTCCGGCACCATCCCCGTTTCTAATGACGTTTGAAATATTTCCGTCATAGCCCCTGCTATTTCTGCACTAACTTCCCTCAATGTCCTAGGGAATATCCTATCAGGACCTGGAGACTTATCCACTTTTATATTTTTCAAAAGTGTCCGTACCTCCTCTTCTTTAATCCTCCTAATTTCCATCACTACTCTACTTGTTTCGCTTACCTCACATAATTCAATATCCTTCCCCTCGGTAAATACCGAAGAAAAGAAATTGTTTAATATCTCCCCCATTTCTTCCGGCTCAGCACATAGCTGACCACTCTGACTCTCTAATGGACCAATTTTTTCCCTCACTATCCTTTTGCTATTGACATATCTGTAGAACCCCTTGGGGTTTACTTTTACATTACTTGCCAAAGCAGCCTCATATCTTTTTTTCGCTTTTCTAATTTCCTTCTTAAGATTCCTTTTACATTCTTTATATTCCTCAAGAACCTCATTTACTCCCTGCCGCTTATATTTATTGTATATCTCCCTCTTTTTCCGAACCAAGTGTCCAATTTCCCTGGAAAACCACGGCTCTTTCAAATTATTATTCTTTCCTTTCCACCGAACAGGGACATAAAGACTCTGTACTCTCAAAATTTCACCTTTAAATATCCTCCATTTCTCTATTATATCCTTTTCATAAAACAAAAATTTCCATTTCACTCCTTTTAAATCCTTTCTCATCTCCTCAAAATTAGCCTTTCTCCAATCCAAAATCTCAACCCTTGGTCCAGATTTGACCTTCTCCATAATGATATTAAAACTAATGGCATTGTGATCACTAGACCCAAAGTGCTCCTCAACACATACCTCCGTCACCTGACCCATCTCATTTCCTAACAGGAGGTCCAACACTGCCCCTTCTCTAGTAGGCACCTCTACGTATTGCTGCAAAAAACTATCCTGCACACATTTTACAAACTCCAAACCATCCAGCCCTTTAACAGAATGCGATTCCCAGTCTATATACGGAAAATTGAAATCACCCACAATCACCACTCTGTGCTTACTACTAATATCTGCTATCTCCTTACATATTTGCTCTTCCAATTCTCATTCCCTATTTGGCGGTCTATAATACACCCCTATAAGTGTTGCTAAACCTTTCTCATTTCTGAGTTCCACCCAAACAGCCTCCCTAATCGAGCCTTCTAGTCTGTCCTGCCAAAGCACTGCTGTGATATCCTCCCTGACAAGCAATGCAACACCCCCACCTCTTGCCCCTCCGATTCTATCACATCTGAAACAATGAAATCCTGGAATATTTAATTGCCAATCGCAAACCCTCCTGCAACCATGTTTCACTGATCGCCACAACATCATACTTCCAGATGTCAATCCAGGCTCTAAGCTCATCCACCTTTCTTACAATGCTCCTAGCATTAAAATATACACATTTAAGGGACCCATCATTTCTTATTCTCAGTTTATTTCTTTTCCCTTCTTTCTCTCCTACATATTGGGTCTGAGTGTTTCCCTTTTCTGCCTCCTGCCTCACACACTGCCTGTTAGCTATCTGTGTTTGAGTCCCTCCCCCCAACCATACTAAAGACTTCAAAGGCCATCGGCATGTTTTGGAAACAGGTTTCACCTAAGATAAAGTGTAAATACAGTCTAACCATGGCACTGTACCTTATGAAAGACCATGTATGGGTCACTAGGATTAAATAAGTTTGAATATTAGGATTTTGGTTGGAGATTGGAGGAAGTGAGGCAGTACAGGACTAGCCACTAAAATGACACGGGAGTGATGGGCCTGAAGAATGATAGCCAAAGGTGCAGGAGTAGGCCATTCGGCCCTTCGAGCCAGCACCACCATTCAATGTGATCATGGCTGATCATTCTCAATCAGTACCCCGTTCCTGCCTTCTCCCCATACCCCCTGACTCCTCTATCCTCAAGAGTATCTATCTCTCTCTTGAAAACATTCAGAGAATTGGCCTCCACAGCCTTCTGAGGCAGAGAATTCCACAGATTTACAACGCTCTGACTGAAAAGGTTTTTCCTCATCTCTGTTCTAAATGGCCTACCCCTTATTCTTAAACTGTGGCCCCTGGTTCTGGACTGCCCCAACACTGGGAACATGTTTCCTGCCTCTAATGTGTCCAACCCCTTAATGATCTTATATGTTTCAATAAGATCCCCTCTCATCCTTGTATACAAGCCCAGTCGCTCCAGTCTTTCAACATACAACAGTCCCGCCATTCCGGGAATTAACCTAGTGAACCTACGTTGCATGCCCTCAATAGCAAGAATATCCTTCCTCAAATTTGGAGACCAAAGCTGCACACAGTACTCCAGGTGCGGTCTCACTAGGGCCCTGTACAACTGCAGAAGGACCTCTTTGCTCCTTTACTCAACTCCTCTTGTTATGAAGGCCAACATTCCATTGGCTTTCTTCACTGCCTGCTGTACCTGCATGCTTCCTTTCAGTGACTGATGCACCAGGACACCCAGATCTCGTTGTACATCCCCTTTTCCTAACTTGACACCATTCAGATAATAATCTGCCTTCCTATTCTTACCACCAAAGTGAATAACCTCACACTTATCCACATTAAACTGCATCTGCCATGCATTCGCCCACTCACACAACCTGTCCAAGTCACCCTGCAACCTCATAGCATCTTCCTCACAGTTCACACTGCCACCCAGCTTTGTGTCATCTGCAAATTTGCTAATGTTACTTTTAATCCCTTAATCCAAGTCATTAATGTAAATTGTAAATAGCTGCGGTCCCAGCACCGAGCCTTGCGGTACCCCACTAGTCACTTGCCTGCCATTCTGAAAGGGACCCATTTATCCCAACTCTTTGCTTTCTGTCTGCCAACCAATTTTCTATCCATGTCAGTACTCTACCCCCAATGCCATGTGCTCTAATTTTGCCCACTAATCTCCTATGTAGGACCTTGTTGGAGGCTTTCTGAAAGTCAAGGTACACTACATCCACCGGCTCTCCCCTGTCTATTTTCCTAGTTAAATCCTCAAAAAATTCCAGAAGATTAGTCAAGCATGATTTCCCCTTCGTAAATCCATGCTGACTCGGAACGATCCTGTTACTGCTATCCAAATGCTCTGCAATTTCGTCTTTTATAATTGACTCCAGCATCTTCCCCACCACTGATGTCAGACTAACTGGTCTATAATTTCCTGTTTTCCCTCTCCCTCCTTTCTTAAAAAGTGGGATAACATTACCTACCCTCCAATCCACAGGAACTGATCCTGAATCTACAGAACATTGGAAAATGATCACCAATGCGTCCATGATTTCTAGATCCACCTCCTTAAGTACCCTGGGATGCAGACCATCAGGCCCTGGGGATTTATCAGCCTTCAGTCCCATCAGTCTACCCAACACCATTTCCTGACTAATGTGAATTTCCTTCAGTTCCTCCGTCACCCTAGATCCTTTGCCCCCTAGTACTTCTAGGAGATTGGTTCTGTCTTCACTAAGAAAGACACAAAGTTCCTGTGCAACTCTTCTGCCATTTCCTCATTCCCCATAATAAATTCACCTGTTTCTGTCTTCAAGGGACCCACATTTGTCTTAACAAATCTTTTCCTCTTCACATACCTAAAGAAGCTTTTACTATCCTCCTTTATATTCTTGGTTAGCTTATCTTCGTACTTCATCTTTTCTCCCCGTATTGCCTTTTCAGTTACCTTCTGTTGTTCTTTAAAAGTTATGCAATCCTCTGGCTTCCCGCTCATCTTTGCTGTTATACATCTTCTCTTTTAGATAGTCACATTATTACCCCTGCAGCCTTCCAAACTATCACAAAGATGTGTCCTACATCATATAACATAGTGCCCACTCTGCTTAAGATAAGTCACAGAGGGATGTAGCATGGAAGCAAGGTCTTCTGCCCACCTTCCATGCTGACTATCAAGCATCTAATTTTACCTTCATCTTACTCTAACTCATTATCTCCTCCCTGCATTCCTCACCACCATCCCTCTTAGGTTTTATTGTTGTCCACATTCTAGGGGTAATAAACAGTGTTCAATTAACTCACCATCTTTCACATTTTTGAGATGTGGGATCAAACTGGAGCACCCAGAGGAAACCTATACAGTTGCAGGAAGAATGCGCAGACTTGCATAGACAGCTCCAGAGGACACCACCTCATATTCTGTTTACGTAGCCTACAACTCAATAGTATGAACACAAAACTTTCCAATTTCAGGAAACCCACACCCCTGTGTTCTTTTTCCACTCCCATCAGTCCACTTATGTCCTATCTCCCTTTATTCAACTTATTCCTCTCCCTCCCCCCCCACCTCGCCATTACCTAAGCTCATTACCTCCCCATCTGGTTCCATTAGCCCATCATCCACCTAACCACAGATCACCCCTCCTATCTTTGCCTCCCCATCTGCCCATCCACCCCCCCCTTCTAGTTCCACCTATCACTTACTAGTCTATCTCATCTCTTCATCTCACTTCTATCTTCTGGCTAACTTCCCTCTATACCTTCATCAATTTACACAGATCTCCACCATCTGGGCTATGCCCTCTTCTCACTGTTGCCATCGAACAGGAGAAACAGAAGCCTGAAGTCGCACTCCAACAGGCTCAGGAACAGCTACTTTCCTACAACCATCCATTTTTTTTAATGACCTGCACAACCCTAATCTTACCTCAGTAACAAAAAAGTCATCGACGAACTACGATTGCTACCAGTTAGTAGGCTGGTGTACATATTACTAACTCTGTTACCAACCTACCAACACTAAATTCTCCACACACATCATATTCAAATGTGAACTATTTCTCATAATTGTTATTGCAAGTGCAACAATATTTCCTAACAATTAATCTGCTGCTAAAAGCTACAGCTGTACCTTAGTTATCTCTACATCCCCTTCCACCTATATCCCTTCCTCAGGCTTTACATTCCATTCCAATTCTCTCCTATCTGACACTTTTGTCTTCTTTTCATCTCTACTCTTTGTCCACCCATCTGCCAACCAAACCTCCCTCACCTGTATTAACCTATCATTTGCCAGGCTTTGTCCCACCCCCACCTCTCTTCCAGTTTCCTCCCTCCTACCAAATCTGAAGAAAGATCCCTACCCTAAACGCCACCAATCCATTTGCCTCCAGACTTGCTGAGTTACTTCAGCAATTTGTGTTCTGAAATTATTTTAAATATGATCTATATAGTCAATATCACTATTTTCAAATCACTGCCTGATCTTTCCCTTCCCTATTTCTGTAATCACCTCCATAAGTACAACTATGATACATGAATTCCTCTAGTACTGAACATGAGCATCTAGAAATCTAATCACTCCAAACAAGATCAGATGTACCCTAAGCTGCCAAGTGTATAAATTCTGGAATTTCTATGCCTGTCACCTGCTTATGGCAAAGCATACGACGAAAATCTTTACCCAAGTTTTCAGTCACCCAATTGAATAACCTCTTACCAGTTAGAATGAATATATAGTTTTTTAATGCTCCTTTGAAGCACATTGTCAGAATAAAGTAGCTATTCACGGAGGACTTCTGACTGCTATTCTCTTCTCATGCCAGCATGCCCCTTTCCAGTTCTTGGCCCTGTCAAGATTGGGTTTGTACCAAGGCTGCAGAGAGGCCAGGCAAATTCAGAGTATTTAAACCCAAGTTGATGTAGCATCCTACTTTGTCAGAACTAAGGCTAACAATTCCGCAGTTATTAATAAGCAAAGCTATGGCAGATTAATTAGTTTTTAAATTTGGGTTCAGCCTCAGTGAAAAGTAATACAATATTGCCCAATAATAATATCCACCTATCAATTTCCAGACTTTTCCCGCACCAACCTTCTCCAGTTTTCTCTCTCCCCACCCCCACCTCCTCCACAACCACTTCATCAGCCTGAGGAAGGGTCCTGACCTGAAATGTCATCAGTCCATTGCCTTCACAGATGCTGCCTGATCTGCTGTGTTCCACCAGCCTTTTGTTTTTTTTTTGCTTGGGGAGATTTTAAAATGGGATGCAAGTTATGGATATGGAGATGTAACAAAGACCTTAGGAAAGGAAATGGGGGAAAAAATGGGTGAATTGGAGGTAGGTTTCTTCAAAAGTAGAAATGGTGAAACGACTGTACCTGAGGAATGAATTATCAATATTGATGGCAAGGGTGAAACCAAAAAGGGGAGTTAAGCAGAGGAGATAAAGCAAGGAGGAAATGTGTTTTATGTTAAATTGGAGTGGAAAATATGATGTGGTTGCAAAACAAAGAGATTGTGACGTGAGACATCGGAAATGGAGGGATGTTTGTGATAACTGCTCAGATTAAATTGAATTTAGGAACACGGAATTTGGTGATGAAGGGAATAATTGCTGGAAGGTTATCAACAGAAGAATGACATTGGAGAAAATGAGTTTCTTCAGGGTTGGTTTCCCTTAAAATGTTAAGATGTAACTTAATATTCAGTTCACTTTTATATAATTATACAATGTTTCTTTTGGCCAATGTGCTGAGTTTGCAATTGTTAATTTTTTAATTTATGGGAATTATTTAGGACAAACATAAATAACAAGGTGAGCATAGAATAAAGAACAGTACAGCACAGGAACAGCCCCTGTGGCCCACAAAGTCTGTGCCAAACACCAACTCTTATCTACCTTCACATAATCCATATCTTTCTATACACTTCATATCCATGTGCCTATTCAAAAGCAACTTAAATGTCTCTATTGTGTCTGCCTCCACCACCACCAGGTAGCACATTCCAGGCACTCACCATCCTCTGTGTAAAAAAACTTGCCCTGCACATCTTCTATATACTAAAACTCTTGTCTGTTTGTTTGTTTGTTTGTTCCTGAACTACAGACAAAACGTTACATGATCGCGCGACAATTTTAGGCCCACCTTACTCACCGTCGTCCCATTGATGCTAATGGAAGAAGTTTAATTGAAATCGGTGTTATATTTTTTAAGTTATTCACATTTTAAAGTTTAAATCTCCTAGGGAGGGAGGGAGGGGGTGGAAGGATAAGGGGGGTTGAGGGGGATGGAGTGGGGGAGTGGAAGGGGGAGGAGGAGGGGAAGGGAGAGAGGGGGAGGGGGAGGATGGAGGGGGGGAGGATGGAGGGAGGGAGGGGGGGGGAGAGGGTGCTGCAACACATGCAGGAGAGGTTTGGGCCCAACAGGTCCACTTGGTCTAGTTTCCTTTAAATTTTGCCCCTGTCACATTAAAGCGATACCCTTTAGTATTTGATAGTTCCATTCCCGGGAAAAAGATGAAGAGCCAAATTTTGCAATAGAGTGTTTTATAATTGCACTATGATTACACTCACTGAAAATAAATCTCAATGAAGAATTCATCGTATTCACCTATTTTCTATCTTTTTATTTAAGAGAGATTATCTTAGACATCTAACCATAAACAATCATTAATATTTTGAGCTTCCAGCAACTAATCTTTCCTTCAGATTAAATTCTGAAAAAAATAATGCTATATTACAATATTTTCTATACAAGTACAAAAGCTTTTATTGAAATAAAATTAACAAGTCAATCACAAAATATTTTAACAAACCATTGAACTGGAATGATAAGACACTCATTAAAGTACAAAAGTGAACAAAATATTTGGAACATTGAATTACATACCACAGCACTGTAAAGAACAGATGTGTGCTACATTTGAAACATAATGGTACATTCACTGTACACGTGGAAAATATCAAACAGCATTCGTAATTGGTTGTGGATACTTGCGAACCCAAGACCCTATTTCCTGCTAGTATGATTTTGTTTTCTGATATTGCAATTATTGCTTGAGCCATGTTGAGAAATTTCATGTTGTTAACAAAATGCGTGTTCAAAAACTTCAATATTATCACTATTATATTATTACAATGTAATTCAAGCACATCCAGAGGTCAGGTAGCGTACGACCAATGGAAAAAAAAGCTGCTTCTGGTTTGTCTCAACAATGTGCCCCAACCATAACCGCATAACAGAATTTTCTGCTGCAACAGTGTTACTGTTTTTGAAACTACTGCTGTGTTCAATGCAATGTATGATCAAAATAAGGATAGTTTAATGTTGGTGGTTTCTGATAACTGGAGCTGAGCTGCTTTGTGGGGGGAGAGAAGATAGATGGGCAACATAACATGAGAATACTCATAATCTTTAACAAATCGTGGCCTGGGTAATTTCATATCCACCTGAAACACCCGATGTGGCTCTATTTCAATGTCTTATTGGATCACCAATAATATGTAGTATTGCACTAGCAACAAGTTTATAGACAAATGCTGGAGTGAGACTTGAACCACAAGCATTAAAGTTGAAAATTATCCTGTCACCTGCAGGTATACTACAAATTCAGTACACTTTTTAATAAGTGGTTTTGATGGAAATTATAGGCTGTTGTTTCTGCCTGTGGTACTAATTTAAATCCTCATATTCTTCAAGCAAGAAATTTTTAAAATGTTTACTATCTATTAATTAGTTCACCAATTATGGGCAGCTGATTAAATTTAGCCTAAATTAGTTGTGTAAAAAAACATCCCTAATTTTTTTAATTAATAGAATAGCTATATCAAATTCTACACCCTTGCAACGATAATAGAAAGATAGTTATTTTGTGATTAAGTGCATATCAGTTCTGAATAGGATTTTTTTCAGTTAGCCCTTCAAACAATGCATTGATCATTGTTTTATTCCCACTGTTTTGAATGGTCCTGCTCCCCCACATAACACCAGTCTTCTGACAATGCTGTCTTGAATTTACAGATAGCTATCATATAGTAGTCATCAGAAGCTATTTGCAGAAATCTAGTGAGGCAACATCGCTTTGTAGTATTTTTGATTCTGCTGGTGATCCTATTTCAGCAAATGTTCTAACTCCCATCATGTGAAATTTGGAATAAGTAACAGGTTCATTATGAATCATCCCCTTACATCAGCACACATTTTAAGAGTATATTCTGCTCGACAAACTAATAATTAGTTTGTGTTGTACCAGTAGAACAGTGCAAGATTCATAACTAGAAAATGCTGTACTATGTATTTAAGTCCAGAGATTTTCTACTTATCTCAATAGAATCTGTAGGGACAGAGCTCACACTGCTACTGAAACTTGAACGCTTCATGGACACTTGTGTTGTAGTAATCTGCCGTAAATCTTTGCGGGATAATCTTACAGGAGTAATGATATGTGATGGTTTTTCAAATATCTGAGTAGATTTGGATGACGAGCCTTTTGATTGTTGTGCACCATCTATTATTTCTGAACTGAGTGAATCTCCTCGTTCTGAAATCATTCTTGTGGAAACTTGACCTGTTTCAGAAATTTCTTCCAAAACATTTTGGTTCCTGTTTGCTCCAGATGTTGCCAGAAGACTATTATATTCTTCAATACTTTTGTATGGTCTTGAAGCCCACTTTTGATCATTTGTATAAATATCTGCTCCTTTTGGACTAGATGCTCCATCACCAGTACCATCGCCTACATTCAAATTAATTTTTATATATTACTTTCCATTATAACATTTTTAAGTATTATCAATCATCAGAACAATGAAGAAACAAGGAACTGCAGATACTGGTTTATAAAAAGAAGACACCAAGTTCTGGAGTAACTCAGTGGGTCAGGCAGCATCTCTGAAGAGGGGCCCCCCAAAAGTCACCTATTTCTGTTCTCCAGAAATGCTGCCTGGCCTGCTGAATTACTCCAGCGCTTTGTTCTTTTTTTAAATTAGAACAATGAGGATAGTTTTCCACTTCATATGTGAGTCATGGCTAATAGTGGGGTTAAATCTGCCTGAATAATTTTAATAGCAATATTAATCACTAAAATTAATTATTAATTAATTACTATTTTAAGTAATGGCTAATGTTAATTACTTTGGCAGTTCATTTGCATTCTTCACTTACAAATCCAAATGCAAATCTAAGGGCAAATGTTTTTATATGCCACCATTATAACTGCTAGGTTTTCACAATTTAACATGTGTGGTAAATTTTTTGTATTAACTTTAATGCAAGAGGATTTTGCACTTCAGTGTATGCATATTTTGCAAATTATTGGCCCTTATTTGGCTGTCTATTAATTTGACCTATTTCATTAGGACAGGAAGTGGCAATGTTGGACGGGCAGTTGAGGCAATTCAACAGATCTTCAATCAATTTTAGCTCTCATCCCATAGTTATAATTCCCTCCACCACAGCGAAGAGTTGATTTAATGGAAGTGCTTAACATTATGATTGAACACCAGGCTAGAATTAGGCTGTATTCAATCTCCATTGATTGAATGGAGATAAATATAATAAAGGGACATAAATGTATGATCAAATGTAAGAGAATTTAAGACAGATAGCAAGAGAATCTTTGTTTTAAAAAATCTCTACACAGTGGACGAGAAACAGTGGAGTCCTTCGTACACCAACTAATTATGACCAACTATACCAATGTTTATGAATTAGTTAGCTAAGTGGCTGATAAATAAATTAAATGATGTGAGTGAGAACTGAGCATCCAAATGAGGTCAGGATCGTTAATCACAGAGAGGATAAACATTAACATGGGCCAACTTAACAAATGTTATCATCTTAAGATCAACGTTTTATTTTAAATCCACACCCTTTGCATTATCTAGTTCTAAAATGCTCAGAAACCTCTGATTTTGTTATCATGCAGAATCATCAAGCAGAATCTAAATACCATAATAAAGAGGTAAAAGTTTTTAAAAAGAGATTTGAGGTAATATTTATTCATCTCCAGCTACAACAATCTAGAGGAAGCCCGTAAGCCAGTAACTCACTCAATTGGTTGTATGTGAAGAGAAGGTATTTATTTAGGTGAAGAAAAATAAAAAGTGCTTATAAAAACCAATTTGAATAAGAATAAAAACATTTCAGCTACTTACTTCTTGAAGCTGTCACTTGCTGATTCTGTTCTTGTGATTCAGCCAGTTCACGCAATTTCTTTTTCAGTTCTCTGCTTGTTTTTTTATAAAAGTACAAGTCTTTTTCCAGCTCTTGAATTTTTGACTCGTATGCCTTAATGCCATCTGCAAAGCCTTCACCAGTATTCTCTGAAAAAAAGGAAAGAAAATTCTTTCTAATTTAACATTAATTTCAAAAATTGTGCAAGTACTTCAAAATGATTCACAGAAACAAACATCCTGTGCTGTGCTGTACTGTTCTATGTTTTAGGGAATGGAAAATGTATCTATGTGCATTCATTCCATGTGTGGTAGCAGTTGCGCATCAGTCCAATGACAAAGATGGCCAGAATGAATGAAGTCCAGGTCCTGCTGTACAAAAATAGCACATAGCTATAAGGGGATTTAGACACATACACTTCAAGCACATACACACATTTTTTTTGCCCACACGCTGTTCCTTGGTCCCCACTCTCTCATATCCCCCACACCTCCTCCTTCATTCTCCATCGACCTGCTCCGCCTGCTGCCTCCCTCATCTGCATCTGTACCAGCCGCCAACCCCCCTCCCACCCCAGGTCTCCCTTGATCCCTTTCATTTTACTCCCAGTTCATTGCAGTAGTGATTATAATCCTCCAAAGTATTCCTGACGGTGAATTACTTTGTGATGACTTGAGGCCATGAACGGCCATAATTAAAATACAAATATTTTATTTTGGGGTTGAGCATTTTATTCATGCAATCATTTGACACAGAGATATTAATAATTCTCTAGCTTTAGTATTAGATCCTGTCTTACTTTACTTTCAGTGCAATTGGGTCTAGTGTGGATCAGTAGGGCATAAAATGCCAGTTGAGATATTCTTTGTCACGTTTAACATTAGTATGTAAATTTGATTTGGAGTTTCTGCTTGTTTTTAATCTCTGAGATGATCAAATGCTGTCATTGTGCTTGCAATGTTCCCTGCAGAACGTTGTGCGATAAACTGAATCATTGTTTTGTGAGCGACAATTAACTGACACCCCTGAAACTTTCATAACGTATTAATGATGCTGGAATGGGATTCCACATAAGATACTTCTCAACTATACATGGAACTAAATTTCCTACTCTGATTCCTCACACTCCACCATTCCACTCTCCTCAGTCAGGCTCCTGACCAGACACCTACAAACTACCACTGATGTCTCTAACTCCAAACTCACTGTCTGATCCACACCCTATCTCCTGAGATTTGGTTTAGAGACACAGCATGGAAACAGGCCCTTCAGCCCACCGAGTCCACACTGACAACTCATCACCCATTCATACTAGTTCTATGTTATTCCAGTTTCTTAACCACTCTCTATAGACTAGGGCAATTAACCTACAAACCCACACATATTTAGGATGTGGGAGAGAGAGCAAACTCCACATAGATAACACCCGAGGTCAGGATCGAACCCCAGTTTCTGTGAGGCAGCAGCTCTCCGAGCTGCCACTGAGATGTTGATTCTGCTCCTGACTCTTAATTGCCCATTCCAGTTTCTCCACAATTCCCAGCCTCTGCAGCCCCAAGCTCTCAACCTAACAGCACCTAGCGATCCATAGGCACTTTGGAATCCCAGCCCATTTATCAGTGAGGCACCAATGAACTTTCCTCCGCACTCAACAGTCACCCCTCCAGTAAAACCTCTCTGAACACACATCCACTGCTGATGCTCCTAGGTCTAAATTGGTTTCCGGAACACCAGGACTCCCCAACTATGGTAGCAGGCATTTCATTTATAACTCTGAAAATGCACATTCGCTGAGGGCTTCAACACTGGCCAATATTATAATGATGATTCACGCCTTCCAAAAAACATCCTCCAACATCTAGGTCCATAGTTTTTAATTAACATTAACTTCTTGTCATCCATATGTTATCCTAGTATACCTGGTATCAGGAAAGCAACAGGAGTATAAATTCTAACAAATTCCTTCCGGAACTATTGCAGTTCTTCTCGAGAAGAACTCCCCGTGTTGTTAGGTACAGAATTCTAGGGGTTGGTTCATAAAGGAATAATGATAGCAATATATTTCTAAAAAAGGAGGATGTGTTGTTTGGTGGGGAGTTTATAATTGTTGATATTCGGATTTACCCACTCCTGTCATTCTTCTGGGTGCTAGAGGACAGATTGAAATATGTGTTGATATAGACTATTTTGTACACAATGCACACTATGAAAACTGGATAGTCTATGAACGAAGCCTGACGTATGTGGATTCTGAACAGGCTGCCAAATTGGCGGCTTTGTTCCGAATTGTGTCCGAAGTGTTGCAGGAAATTGGTGAGTATTCCATCATACTCTTTACCTGTATCTTATAAATAGTTGGTGTTAAGAGTTAAACAGACAATTTCAGCTAAAATGGAGTTATCAGCTAAATTAGCAGCACTGCATTCCATACCCTTCGAAAACAAGATTCAAATGCACCGTCTCCCAGAGATGATCTTGCACCTGTGCACAATGCCTGGGAAGTCTGACTCTTATCACACAAGTCTGACTCTTCTCATGGGAAAGTGTAACTTTGTCGAGCAAAACACAACAGCAATAGTTGGGTAGACCACCTGCGCCCCCTGCCGCTAGCAGTGCAGAAACGTTGCAGACAAGGGGACTTATGATTGGCTCGGGGAGGGGGCAGTGGCACATTCTGCTCAGATAAGAAATGCCTTAAAGGATGGTGTCAGGCGACCTTTCGGAGGAGGGAGCCAGCCTTGGACTGTGTCGCGGACAGTGACAGGTGATCAAGAACAGGAACATCTTGCAGTGTGCTTTGCGTTTTACTTGGGGTTTGCGAGTGCATAAGGGGATACATGAATATATGTGCCTTATTTGGAAGTGTAATAAAATACCTGGTGAATCTAACTCTGTTGTCTGAATCCGGTGATTTATCGAACACAACAATAGTGAAAAATACTTCATCGGGAAGTGAGTCTGTGTTGGACTTTCTCTTATACCAGTTTTATGACTGGTCAATTATAACCTCTCCCCTGGATGCAAGATAAAGGGGAAGTGAGCAATGATAATGCCATTGAATGTGAGGGGTTGGTGGTCAGATTCCATCAATCTTGAAGTGGTTATTTAGTAGCATAAATATTACTTACAATTTATCATTATGTGGAGAAAGAGGGTAAAGGAAAATGCATAATATAGGGAAATGTAGAGAGAAATTACTTTCACTATTCTAGTTATTGTTCTGTTAAACAAAATATGGACACTTGAAAACAAACAAAACCTCCATGCAAGAATCAGAGAGGGCATGGAGTCGAATGTTTGGATGAAAAGGATTCTTCAATGATTTTCCTTTAGTGAAGTGAAGAAATTAGAAAAATAAAGGAGTTAAATGTTAGAAAGCTCATACCAGATTCTGAGAGGGCAAGATGCTAGCAATAAGAGCAAAGCCCACTCTTGCAAAATCACAAGAAAGGTACAAGTTCATTGGGGAAAAGACAAAGATTCACAAAGGAGCTAAGAATTAGCAGAAACAAAAGTTACTGTTGGAGTACAAGACATGGGTGTAGCACCACATTTACCCAACTCCTGACTTGAATGCAGTGAAAAGCATAAAAAGCAAAGATAGACAGAGGCAAACTAGAGTTACAAGGAAAAAAACAGAAGAAAGAAAGACAAAATCTGAAAGGCAGAGCAAGAAGTTTCCTCATGGTTAGTGGAAAAAAAGGTAAAAGACCATGATCTCTGATTAAATGAGTAGTAGCAAATAAAATCAATTAATTCTAACAAAACATGTACAAACATGTCTGGAAATATGAGAACTGTAATTATGCACTGCTTGCTTACAAGTCCACATAGATGCTATGAGTACAATGTTAACGTTTAACAGCAAGGATCGACTACCTTTAAAATACTGCAACACCAGCTGCATTTTCTGTTCATGTTCCTTCTGTTGCATTGTCAGTCGTCGATCTATTTCCATTGACAAACGCTCCACTGCAGATTCTAATTCATGGACCATGTTCTCGTGTTCAGTTACTTTCTCAGACATTTCTGCACATTGAACCTGCAAGTTGCGTTCAATTTCACGCAAGCTAATCACCTGTCAAAATTAAAACATTATAAGCTTTAGCTAAACATCAATGTTAATTGTTCAGTTAATATTGACAACATAGTTTGTATCTTATTTTGGCATTGATTATTTTAGCACTGAGAAAAAAGGAAGCCAATTTGCTCAGAACAAATCTCAGAATGAACACAATTAAGGACCAATTTTTCAGTGTGTTATTGGATGAGATAAAATTTGGTTGTTCCTACTTTTCTTATACACATGCTATCTTTAACAAATCACATGAACAGTTTAGCATTCTAATTCAAGGTCCCACTTTTGGTAATGTAGCATTTGGCCAATATTGCATTATAAATCCAGCTTAGAAGCTGGGCAGCACAGTCGCAGAGTTGGTAGAGCTGTTGTCTCAAAGCACCAGAAACCTGGGTTTGATCCTGACCTTGATTGCTGTCTGTGCGGAGTTTGCGCATTCTTCCTGTGACTGTGGGTTTCGTCCAGGTTCTGCAGTTTCCTCCCATATTCCAAAGACGTGTTGGTCTATAGGTTAATTGGCCTCTGTAAATTACTCCTAATGTGTAGGATAGAACTAGTGTACGGGTGATCGCTGGTCAGCGCAGACTCGGTGGGCTGAAGGGCCTGTTTCCACACTGTATCTCTAAACTAAACCAAATTCAATGCATTGTTATGCTTCACTAATTACGGTACTGGCTCTTTCTTGAACATGGTACAATAACAAAATAACAATGTGGATGATTGGCATGGACTCGGTGGGCTGAAGGGCCTGTTTCCATGCTGTATCTTTCAATCAATCAAGCCCTGCAGTGCAACATGTATAACACTGTGACCATAAACCACCACAATGTAATGACAATAGACAATAGACGCAGGAGTAGGCCATTCGGCCCTTCGAGCCAGCACCGCCATTCAATTTGATCATGGCTGATCATTCTCAATCAGAACCCCGTTCCTGCCCTCTCCCCATACCCCCTGACTCTGCTATCTTTAAGAGCTCTAACTAGCTCTATCTTGAAAGCATCCAGAGAATTGGCCTCCACTGCCTTCTGAGGATATACAATATCTGTGACGTGAACATCTCGTTTAAAAAATTGCCAAGATTCAGACAGAATAATTTTACACTGATGAATTACCTTCTTTTAAAGAAAATATTTTTTGTCAGAGTTAGAATTATGCTACACTAAATTTACTTGATTCTGCTTTTCATGACCTTTTTTACATTCTAACTTTTCATCACATGAAACAAAATGACAAAATAAATGAAATTATTTTCATAATCAGTGAATCACGTTCTTTATAAACTATATTTTAAGTCTAGGAAGGAACTGCAGCTGCTAGTTTACACTGAACATAGACACAAAATGCTGGAGTAAATGCTGGAGAAAATGCTGGCGGGACAGGCAGCATCTCTGAATAGAAGGAATGGGTGACATTTCGGATCGAGACCCTTCTTCAACCTCAACCCATTTCTTCAATCCAGAGATGCTGCCTGTCGCACTGAGTTACTCCAGCATTTTGTGTCTAACTATGTTTTAAGATTATGTATTGTGAAAAGTAGGACCATACCTTATTAAAATATCTGCAGAGAAGAACTCTTGTCTCAGCAGCCGATAAAGCACCTAGTTTAAACATCACATTCTCCTCATTTTGGGAAAGGTTACTGTCTGAGGCTTTCATTGAATGCTGGCGATTGTGAATTATTTCGTTTTTGTATTCTATAGCAGCATCCACTGCTTCAATACCTTCGTCTAATTGGAGTAGTACTCGCTCCTCCTGAGAAACAAAATAGATGTGATTAAATCATCTACGTATGTTGGCCTAACTTCTGGCATTACCATAGTTCTCAAATTCTGAACATCTCCTGGAAATAGTTTGATTGCAAATTTCAAAGGGAATTATATGTTGCTGAAAGGGTAAAAAAATTCCAGTATTAGGAAGAAATAGGGAAGTGACATTAATTGGATAGATGATTCAAAGAGTCAATACTGACAATGTCTAATGGCCTGATTCTGCACAGTAGCATTTCAAAATTTCATCCTCAATTCCTCATTATAGATGATTAGGTTACTAAAATATGTGTTAATCTACAATTTTTGAGCTATTTAAAATTCTTTGCACTAAAGTGTAAAGAGTTTGTATGTTCTCCCCGTGGCCGTGTGGGTTTTCTCCAGGAGCTACGGTTTCCTCCCACACTCCAAAGATGTACAGGTTTGTAGGCTAATTGGCTTCAGCAAAAATGTAAATTGTTCCTAGTGTGTAGGATAGCGATAGTTTGCGGGCATCACTGGTCGGCATGGACTCGGTTGGCCGAAGGACCTGTTTCCTCGCTGTATTTCTAAACTAAACGCTGCACAAGAGTAGAGTTGCTGCCTTACAGCGCCGAAGGCCAGGGTTCAGTCCAGACTATGGGTGCTGTCTGCAAGGTGTTTGTATCTCCTCACTGTGACTGCATGGGTTTCTTCCAGGTGATCCGGTTTCCTCCTACACTGCAAAGACTTACAGGTTTGCCAGTTATTTGACTTCTGTAAATTGTTCCTAGTGTGCAGGATAGAACTAGTGTATGGGTGATCACTGGTCAGTGCGGACTCAGTGGGTCAAAGGGCCTGTTTCCACTTTATTAAGTATCTCTAAACTAAATTAAATCCAATGCATTGGTTTGCTTCTCAAATTACGGCACTCGCTCTTTCTTGCACATGGCACAATAACAAAAGAACCATAAATAATCAAGTGGAAGAGGGTTTTAATGATTTTTTTTACATTGCAAGAGAAATAGTTCTTTCTCATACGTTATTTCAAATTGAGTTTAAAAAGTTCACAATTTATAATAGAAACAGCGGCTAACTAATAATATACCTACACTAAATTAAACATTTTACAGCTCCAAATATTTTGTCTTTTTTGTCAATTATATATTTCTATGTTCACATTTGTAGCCCATATCGACACCATTCTTCCAGACAATCTAGACATTCTTCCAGAGATCCTTGCAATTTGTGTTCAGAAAAAGCAGATCTATAGTGAACACCATCTCCCTTGCATTATATTTAGCTCTGGGTCATCTTGACAATAAGAACACCATGTCAGGATGCTTTTCGTTGAAAACAGCTCAGCCTTCCACATCATAATACCAAATTATCTCATCTCTCAACGTTTGGACCGTGGGTTTGGCGCCTCTATCTGCATCTGGCTTTGGACATCCTGACCAGC
The DNA here is from genome assembly GCF_053455715.1 of Rhinoraja longicauda. Classification (NCBI taxonomy): domain Eukaryota; kingdom Metazoa; phylum Chordata; class Chondrichthyes; order Rajiformes; family Arhynchobatidae; genus Rhinoraja; species Rhinoraja longicauda. The sequence continues at coordinate 56,536,009 of NC_135955.1, read as the reverse complement.
AGACTTCTCAGTCTGTTAGAATTGGTTATAACATTGCCTCAATCTTAATCCTCAACACTGGTGCAACTCAAGATTATGTGCTCAGTCCCCTTATCTCCAATAAACTAATTTAAATCAGAACAGAAAGCTTCCAATGAGTCAGTGGTGGTAATTATGGTGTGGTAAGTTTATATTGAAAGTTCTCATTGGAAATGAAAACAGAGAAATTAAAGAAGAGTATGGGGCAGATGGATGACCATAAATTGAGGACAGATTTAAAATTTTCCCTGCTATTTACCTTCATTTCACTTGAAAATTATACAGGATCTTGACTCCCTGAATGTAATGTCATCGGGACATGAATTAATAAGAAAGAAAAATAAACAAATTCAAGGCCGTTGCCCATGAAGGCATTGTTCATGGTGACACAAGTTGAATCTTCAAATCTGGTACTGACTTCAATGTAGTCCCAAAATCTCTATTATTTAAGATCTCAGTAATAACTCTGTAAATCATCACAAAAAAAAATACCTCAGGTGACAGAACATTTCCTAGTTCTAGTTTCTCATCCAAACAATGCCTTCTTTTCAGAAGCTGAATTCGTTCCTGTTGAAGTATTTGTATCTCTTCAGAGATGGTTTTACTTTCTTCGAAGGAACTATTTTGAAGTTGAATGCTCTTGTCTGATATTTCTTTTTCTATTGTCTTTAAACGAGTAGATAAATTTAAAATATCTTTGTTCAAAGCCTGAAAAGAAATGATCAATTGTTAATTTCTTAAAGTGTTATAATAACCAAGATATGCAAAACTACAATCACAAAATGATTCATTTTATGCAATGGGACCCATCCAAGAGACGGCCAATGGGGAGGGGGGCTCACCAGAGTGACGTCCGTCGTGGGGGGAGCGCCGCCCATTTAAAAAAAATCTTTACAATTTTCCTTCCATCCAACTCGACGCCCGATTGGTTCAGGTCCAATGTGGGGAGAGCGGCGCCCATTTAAACAAAAAGGGATTTGATCAAGAGCAACGCCCGATTGTTCCGCGCCCCACGTGGGGCACGGCAACCACTCTTCCCACGCTTCGTCCACGGCCTGCCCGCCACCAGCTCCCGCCCACGGATCCGCTCTCTGCCAACGGGTCTATGGAACGGTAGGCTTGCTTCGCCCACGGCCCGCCCATCACCAGTTCCTGCCCACGGACCCACTCTTCGCCAACGGCTCCACAGATCAGTAGGCTTGATTCGCCCTTGGACCAGCTCTCCGCACTCCGTCGTTTCCCGCAGTTCGATGACGAACAGCGCTGAACGCACGGGCCACAGGTAAGTGGCTTTCGCCGCCAACAGGACCACAGATCAGTAGGGCTGCTGTGCGCGTGGTTGTTACTCCACGCCTCCGCAGTTGGGGCCCGTTTATGTTGAGAGGGGATGGGGTGGGTGAGTGGGGTGGGGGGGGGTTGGAGTGCGGCGGGAGGGGAGGGGGAGTGGAGAGGGGGGAGTTGGGATGGGGGGGAAGGGGAGTGAATGTGGAGGGGAATGGGGGTTGGCGAGGAGAGGAGGGAGTAGGTGTAGGGGGGGAATGGGGAGGGGAGGGGGAGTGGAGGGGAGGGGGGAGTGGGGAGTTTTTTTTAAATGCAATAATTTTATTTTATTTCTGCAAGTTAAAAATACTAAAGATTGTGTGTTACATTATTTAACAGTTTCATTGCACGTGTCATTAGAAGAAACCTGTGGTTAAAGTGGCAGCTGTGTTCTTCAGAGACATTGGCGTCTGATTACTATGGGAAGATTAAATCCCCTCAACTGTTTTTTTTTCTTTACAGCTTTGTTTCTGCTTGTCAATTTCCAAATTAATCTTTAGGATCTAGTTCCTGATCAAAATCGTGTGATAACCACTTCGCCAGCATAGTATAAATAGTGATCCTTGATTCATCCCAACAATCTCCCAGAAATACTAGGGGACCGAGGATCTAGTGCGAGGGAGGAACTAAAGGGAATCCACATTCGTCAGGAAATGTTGTTAGGTAAACTGTTGGGACTGAAGGCAGATAAATCCCAAGGGCCTGATGGTCTGCATCCCAGAGTGCTCAAGGAGGTGGCCTTCGAAATCGTGGATGCATTGGTGATCATTTTCCAATGTTCTATAGACTCTGGATCAGTTCCTGTAGACTGGAGGGTAGCTAATGTAACTCCACTTTTTAAGAAAGGAGGGAGAGAAAAAAATGGGGAATTTTATAGACCAGTTAGCCTTACATCGGTAATGGGAAAGATCCTTGAGTCGATTATTAAAGATGTAATAGCTGCACATTTGGAAAGCAGTGACAGGATCAGTCAAAGTCAGCATGGATTTATGAAGGGGAAATCATGTTTGACTAATCTTCTGGAATTTTTTGAGGATGTAACAAGTAGAATGGATAAGGGAGAGCCAGTGGATGTAGTGCATCTGGACTTTCAAAAAGCCTTTGACAAGGTCCCACACAAGTGATTAGTGTACAAAATTAGAGCACATTGTATTGGGGGTAGGGTATCGACATGGATAGAGAACTGGTTGGCAGACAGGAAGCAAAGAGTATGAATTAACAGGCCCTTTTCAGAATGACAGGCAGTGACTAGTGGAGTGCCGCAAGGCTCAATGCTGGGACCCGTTTTTTGCAATATATAATAACGATTTAGACAAAGGAATTAAATTATAACATCTCCAAGTTTGCGGATGACACAAAACTGGGTGGCAGTGTGAGCTGCGAGGAAAATGCTATGAGGCTGCAGGGTGAGTTGGATAGGTTGGGTGAGTGGGCAGATGCATGGCAGATGCAGTATAATGTGGATAAATGTGAGGTTATCCACTTTGGTGACAAGAACAAAAAGGCAGATTATTATCCGAAAGGTGTCAGATTAGGAAAAGGGGAGGTGCAACAAGACCTGGGTGGCCTTGTACATCAGTCACTGAAAGTAAGCATGCAGGTACAGCAGTCAGTGAAGAAAGCAAATGGTATGTTGGCCTTCACAGCGAGAGGATTTGAGTATAGGAGCAAGGAGGTCCTACTGCAGTTGTACAGGGCCCCGGTGAGACCACCCCTGGAATATTGTGTGCAATTTTGGTCTCCTAATTCGAGGAAGGATATTCTTGATATTGAGGGAGTGCAACGTAGGTTCATCAAGCTAATTTCCGGGATGGCGGGACTGACATATGGTGAAAGAATGGATCAACTGGGCTTGTATTCACTGGAATTTTGAAGGATGTGAGGGGATCTTATAGAAACATATAAAATTCTTAAGGGATTGGAAAGGCTAGATGCAGAAAAATGTTTCCGAGATTGGGGGAGTCCAGAACCAGGGGTCACAGTTTAAGAATAAGGGGTGGGCCATTTAGGACAGAGATGAGGAAAAACCTTTTCACCCAGAGAGTTGTGAACCTGTGGAATTCTCTGCCGCAGAAGGCAGTGGAGGCCAATTCACTGGATGTTTTCAAGAGAGAGCTAGATTTAGCTCTTAGGGCTAATGGAAGCAAGGTATGTGGGGAAAAAGCAGGAACGGAGTACTGATATTAGATGATCAGCCATGATCATATTGAATGGCAGTGCCGGCTCGAAGGGCCGAATGGCCCAATCCTGCACCTATTTTTCTATGTTTCTATCACTTGTGTTAAACCCAATTCGCATTATGTAACCATTATAGAACAGAACTACTTGCATTTCAAAATAGTAAGTACATAATTAATCATACACAACTATTCAAAAGAGTCTTAAATTTCTTGGTCCATTTGCTTTATCAGATATATTAGGTAGTAACATAATGTCTTTGCTGAGGCTTTATAGATTTTATTTCAATACACCAAAAAGAACAAGATGTCTTCTGATCAACAGTAGTTATACTTCAGACCAAATACAGGTAGATAATATATTCCTTGGTCATTGCTATAGTTCTCCTGATCTGCAAAAACAAGCTGAAATAACCCATCTCCTGATTTACCACTCTTTCTGGGCAAAACCTTTGCTCTTGGCCTTACAAATTGCACAATTAAGAATGATTGTGCAAAAACAGTAACATGGCATAGTGGCACAAGACAGAAATGTTCCACCTCATGGTATTAATGTAGCACGAGCCAATCCTCCATAAATGTACGTATGATATCAAACAGAAAATACTGTAGTAAAAAAAAGATAAGAGCAAAGGTAAAAAAAAGGGCTCTGAAGTTTTTGTATCCCTTTTGCAGCTGAGTTAAATTTTTACCTGCATCTACAGATCTGAAATGTTTCGTTTGGGATGGAAATGTGGTTTTCTCCATAATGAGAATATTATTTGGTTGCAAAATTTTGCATGCATTTCTCGCCAGTTCATATAGGGAGATCCAAAATATAATAAGTTAGCAGGAACATACATTCTTACCTGGCTGGAACGTAACTTTTTGATTTCTAATTGGCTTTTCTCCTGCAATAGTGCCTCCTTTTTGTCTACAATAACTTCCCTTTTTCGCAAATCCTCTTCCAACTCAGCTAAAGCTTGTCTTTGGTGCAGAACCTTTTCCACTTCCTCATCCAACCATTTACGTTGCTCATCAATCCTCTAAAAATAAAAACAAATATATAATCCTCACTGAGGAAGATACACACAATCTCCCAAATGTTCTAGGGGCCGGAGAACCTAGGGTGATGGAGGAACTGAAGGAAATCCACATTAGGCAGGAAATGGTTTTGGGTAGACTGATGGGACTGAAGGCTGATAAATCCCCAGGGCCTGATGGTCTGCATCCCAGAGTACTTAAGGAGGTGGCTCTAGAAATAGTGGAAGCATTGGAGATCATTTTTCAATGTTCTATAGATTCAGGATCAGTTCCTGTGGATTGGAGGATAGCAAATGTTATCCCACTTTTTAAGAAAGGAGGGAGAGAGAAAACGGGTAATTATAGACCAGTTAGTCTGACATCAGTGGTGGGGAAGATGCTGGAGTCAATTATAAAAGACGAAATTGCTGAGCATTTGGATAGCAGTAACGGGATCATTCCGAGTCAGCATGGATTTACGAAGGGGAAATCATGCTTGACAAATCTACTGGAATTTTTTGAGGATGTAACTAGGAAAATTGACAAGGGAGAGTCAGTGGATGTGGTGTACCTCGACTTTCAGAAAGCCTTCGACAAGGTCCCACATAGGAGATTAGTGGGCAAAATTAGGGCACATGGTATTGGGGGTAGGGTACTGACATGGATAGAAAATTGGTTGACAGACAGAAAGCAAAGAGTGGGGATAAATGGGTCCCTTTCGGAATGGCAGGCAGTGACCAGTGGGGTACCGCAAGGTTCGGTGCTGGGACCCCAGCTATTTACGATATACATTAATGACTTAGACGAAGGGATTAAAAGTACCATTAGCAAATTTGCAGATGATACTAAGTTGGGGGGTAGTGTGAATTGTGAGGAAGATGCAATAAGGCTGCAGGGTGACTTGGACAGGTTGCGTGAGTGGGCGGATACATGGCAGATGCAGTTTAACGTAGATAAGTGTGAGGTTATTCACTTTGGAAGTAAGAATAGAAAGGCAGATTATTATCTGAATGGTGTCAAGTTAGGAGGAGGGGGAGTTCAACGAGATCTGGGTGTCCTAGTGCATCAGTCAATGAAAGGAAGCATGCAGGTACAGCAGGCAATGAAGAAAGCCAATGGAATGTTGGCCTTCGTAACAAGAGGAGTTGAGTATAGGAGCAAAGAGGTCCTTCTACAGTTGTACCGGGCCCTGGTGAGACCGCACCTGGAGTACTGTGTGCAGTTTTGGTCTCCAAATTTGAGGAAGGATATTCTTGCTATGGAGGGCGTGCAGCGTAGGTTCACTAGGTTAATTCCCGGAATGGCGGGACTGTCGTATGTTGAAAGGCTGGAGCGATTGGGCTTGTATACACTGGAATTTAGAAGGATGAGGGGGGGATCTTATTGAAACATATAAGATAATTAGGGGATTGGACACATTAGAGGCAGATAACATGTTCCCAATGTTGGGGGAGTCCAGAACAAGGGGCCACAGTTTAAGAATAAGGGGTAGGCCATTTAGAACGGAGATGAGGAAGAACTTTTTCAGTCAGAGGGTGGTGAAGGTGTGGAATTCTCTGCCTCAGAAGGCAGTGGAGGCCAGTTCGTTGGATGCTTTCAAGAGAGAGCTGGATAGAGCTCTTAAGGATAGCGGAGTGAGGGGGTATGGGGAGAAGGCAGGAACGGGGTACTGATTGAGAGTGATCAGCCATGATCGCATTGAATGGCGGTGCTGGCTCGAAGGGCTGAATGGTCTACTCCTGCACCTATTGTCTATTGTCTATTGTCTATTGTCTATAATAAAAAATACATCAAGGTACAAAAGAAAAATGGCAGTGTTAGAAAATTTGCTGCCTGTATTAACTTGCAACATTGTGTGTGTGTCAGAATAGTAATGTAATTCAAACAACTCCAAATCAGGAGTTAATTTTGATCCACAGGAGAGGTAAAAAAAATTGTTGAGAAGAAATGGGAGGCACAGAGATGCAGCGGTAGTGTTGCTGCCTTACAGCGCAAGAAACCTGGGTTCAATGCTGATTATGGGTGCTGTCTATGGAGTTTGTACGTTCTCCCTGTGACCGCGTGGATTTTCTCTGGGTGCTCAAATTTCCTCCCACACTCCAAAGTTGTACAGGCTTGTAAGTTAATTGGCTTCTGTAAATTGTACCGAGTGCTCATGTATGGGGTGATCGCTGGTCGATGTGGACTCGGTGTGCCAAATGTCCTCTTTCAGGCTGTATCTCTAAAGTCAAAAGTCTAAACATAATATAGGAAAGCATACCTGCTGGTCCTGTGTACTAATATGTAAGTAATTCATTTTCTTCAGATGGGTAATCTCTTCAGTTTTTCTTTTCAGGATTTTCTGCTGTTGCTCATGCTTTAATTCCAGCTCCTATCATATTTAAACATGGAAATCTTTAAATTCTTATTATTTCAGAAGGTATTTCATGCCTACATTAGATTTTTTTTAAATTTTTTTAAATTTGGATCAGAAAATCAATATCCTAATATTGGTACCAAATATTCTGACACATTTCTTTTCATAATATGAATCATTGCAAAGTACAGATTTTGTTAGCTGAAATTCCAATGATATTTGTTGCTAAGCATCATATACAAACATTAAAGATAATAATCATAAACCTTCTAGTTTATTATGAAGGAATTTATTATGAAGGAATGGACTTTTGAACACAAAAACTGGGCCTGGGTAGGTGGAGAAAGAAGAGGAGAATGAATTGAGGTATGGTCTACATCCAATTGTCAAGACATGCAACCTGTATCCAGAAATTACTGAACATATTTAATTTTGGAAAAAGTTAAGTACATTTAGGGGCTTCAATTCTGAAGGCAGGCCATGATAGCCAGCACTAAGCATCCAATTATAAAAGAAATAAAAACAGAAATTGTTGGAAATATTCAGCAGATCGGACAGTACCTGTGGAAAAAGAAACAGGTAATGTTTCAGATCCATTCACCAAAACTGATGAAAGGTCAATTTGGAAAACTTTCCCTATTTGTTCTCTCTGTCACAATCCACCTCCCACCTTTTCTCCACAACATTCACAACAGTTCACATTTTCACCATAGTTCCTTGCTTGACATGTTCAATATTAAAGAGGGCATGTTTGGCGAATTATCAGCTAGCCAAGCTTGCACCAGCCAAATGGAGGGTTGTTCCTGCACATGTCTATATGTTTAAAATGGTCCACTATTTTCTCATCAACCAGATTTGTCAATTAATTCGAATATTTTTATTAGACGATTAGTGTATTCTTAACTGTTCAAAAAATCAGAATGTGCTTACATATGAAGACAGTAATTTACCCATTATACAGACCTCCCAACATTTGATTTTACAAATTCATAATTTTGATGTCGGAAATTCAGAATTATACATCAAAATTCAGAATTATACATCAAAATTCATAATATGGCGTGTAATGCAACTATTCAGCAAAAAAAAAGTATGCACGCCAAATGCGCATAAGCGTTGTGCTACATTCATGTGTGAAAACAACCTTTGTTTCCAAGTCTGTAGTTCTTAGGCCTGACATTGTACATATAAGTCCATCATGAGTATATTCACAAATCAATGGTCCATGTCCCCCCAGCCCCCTCCTACTCCCCTCCCCCCACCCCCACTCCCCCCTAACCCCCCATTCCTGCTCCCCTCCCCCCAACTCCCTCCCTCCCCTTTCCCCCTACCTCTCCCCCACCCCCCTCTCCCCCCACCCCCACCCCCCCGACCCTCACTCCCCCCTCCCCTCCCACTGCCCCCATCCCCAATCCCCCATTTCACCCACCCCATCACCTCTCGACATCAACGGGTCTCACGCTACCGATTTGCGGACTCTTTGGCGGCGAAAGCAACTTACCTGTGCCCAGTGCGTGCAGCGCTGATCGGCAGCGAGGGGTGAGGCAAGGCAAGGCCAGCAAGAGGCCGGCAAGAGGCAAGGCAGGGCGAGGCCAGCGAGAGGCGGGGAGAGGATCGAGGCATGTGTTTTGCGGAAAAATGTGAGGCGAAATCGGAATGGCGGAAATGAAATAAGAAAGCTGAAACTTTCCGCCAAATTCGGAAGGGTTGGGAGGTCTGCATTATACCCAAAGTACTTTATTGTAAATGCTTGTTCAGCATATGTGCACTTGATCAATGGAATAAAAACTGCATTGTTCTTTAAAGAAAGCGTATACCAGTGATGCTCCAAATACCAGCAAGCTATAACTTCACACGTATGTCTTACTTTGATTCGTTGTTGATCGCTTTGAATCTCAGTTTCCAGTTTTCTTTTCTTTTCACTTTCTTTTTGCAGTTTTTTCTGGAGTAGCTGTTGTTGTTGTTTCATGTTTTCTACATTCTGGCTCAATTGGGCCAATCGTTTCTCACTCTGTGTTGACATAGAATACAGCTTCTTCGTTTCTCGCTCTTTCTTTTGCAAGGTCTAAGGGAAGATGACAATATGCTTCATTGTGCTTTTGTTGGCCATTGCAGCAGTACCTGTCACCACCAAATTTCCTTTTTGAACTGGCAATTCTATTCAGCCCAAGTAAACCAGAATACTGAGAGCAGTTCATGACATGCTAGGCTCTGGCTTCATTGGGAAGGGGATGTTCACGAGTCTCAAGCTCTCAATCTTCAGTACACTAACAAGTTGTCAACCAATGACTGTAAACTTACTTCCTCCTTTAGCTTTCTTAATTATCATGATTTCAGCAGAACTATTCCATTCTTCCAGTTTCTCCTCCTTTGTTGCATCTATTCTAATAACGCAACCTTCCACACTCCTGCTTCTGATATTTCATAAAAACATAGAAAATAGGTGCAGGAGTAGGTCATTCGGCCCTTCGAGCCTGCACCGCCATTCAATATGATCATGGCTGATCATCCAACTCAGTATCCCATACCTGCCCTCTCCATACCCCCTGATCCCTTTAGCCACAAGGGCCACATCTAACTCCCTCTTAAATATAGCCAATGAACTGGCCTCAACTACCTTCTGTGGCAGAGAATTCCACAGATTCACCACTCTCTGTGTGAAAAAAAACGTTCTTATCTCGGTCCTAAAAGACTTCCCCCTTATCCTTAAACTGTGACCCCTTGTTCTGGACTTCCCCAACATCGGGAACAATCTTCCTGCATCTAGCCTGTCCAACCCCTTAAGAATTTTGTAAGTTTCTATAAGATCCCCCCTCAATCTTCTAAATTCCAGCGAGTACAAGCCGAGTCTATCCAGTCTTTCTTCATATGAAAGTCCTGCCATCCCAGGAATTTCCTATTTCTTCAACCGAGATGTACCTCCATCAGAATTTGCAGCCGTTGAATAATTATAGAAAATGCTAGAAATACTCAGCGGCCTATAATCTTTGAGGTTGATACCCTCAATTAAATCTGCCGAAAGATCATTGAACTTTTACTTGGTCTCTCTGTTGATGCTGCCTGATCAGATAACATTAATGGAGAGATCAAGTAAACGTGCATCAGGCCAGATTTCATTTCAAATCTCAAGCACCTGTAGTTTTTTGCTTTTTGCTTCTTTTTCCATCCCTGATCATTTGTCTCCTCCTTCTCTTCACTCTTAGGAAGTTCTTATTTTGAAAAATATTGATCAAATTATAAAGTTATTTTTACATTTAGTTAATGTATTTTGAGTGGTTTAATACTTTAGCAGTCTATATACCTGTACTTTAACTTTGGCACATTCCATTTTCTTGCGAAATTCCTTCTGCAACTTTACTTTCTCTGCAGCGTCCCTGAGCTCTTTGTTCTCGAGTTCCTGTAGTTGTTTCTGAGCTTCAGTGAGCTCAGTCTTCGCCTGGTCAGCTTCTTGTTCCAACTGAGTAATCTTTTGATAATACTGTCGGTTCACAGCTTGAGCATCTTTACCTGTTTGAACAAAATAAATAGATAGATAAATAAGGTGATTATAAAAATCATTAGTGGTAAAATCAGTCTATGGAAAAAGCAACAAAAGAGAATTTTAGTAAGATCAATATTTTCTCCATTGTCATCTCAAAAATGAAAGCGCATTTCATTTTACATTTCTGTGCCTCTGTAATTAAGTAGGAAAACCTAATGCACTGAAAAAAAAATCAACACTTCTTTAGTCACGTTCCACTGTTATGTATAATGTTATTTGTGTTCACATTAAAATTATGCCCATAATCCAATAATCGATTTCCTGACAAGATGGCAGACTGCACCCTCTATGCCTACATTTCCCTCATTCCGATCCTGTATAAAAGCTTTCATTATTGGTTATTTTTAAACATCTGTGTGTGTATGTAAAATGTATAATGATTTAAGTAGAATTAACAACTGTGCTTCAATTATTTAATTCAACTGGATTACAAAAAGAACTCAACAATAAATTGTTAATATAACTTGAAAGGAATATATATTTGTGGTGCTTTGAATTAATTCATCTTATTTTCTAAGAAAAAGGTATAAGGTGAATGAAGATTACCCATTACTTATGTTGACAAAAAGGCACAAAAAACTATTATGGATACTTTGATATTAAGATACGTATTGTTATTCAGGCAATCTATTATCTTTATATTTTGATAATTTCAAACCTGTTTTAACCAATTCTTTGATGAGCTCTTCCTTCATGCGGATGTTGATGGCAAGTTCTCTTATTTTATGCTTAGAATGAGCCACATCCATATCTACGGTCTTCAATTTCTTCATGTTTAATACTTGGCTTTCACGCAAACGGTCAGTCTCAGAGGAGGAATTCTTTTGTAAGACTACGTATTCATATAAAAAGAGAAATAGAAAATAACAATACTTTATGCCAAACATAACTAGCAGAGTTAGTTCAATGGACAGTTAGAGTCATCAAAGTTCTTTTGAACTTTTCCTTCTGGTACTTGTTAACTATTTATTGTTGCAACAATGCTGAGACAGTTATTTCCTATAATGTTCCAAACTCAACTGAGCTGGCTGGAGGATAGTACTTCACTACTTCTCTTGAAATGAAGAAAGAGTTCTAATCTGCTTCCAATGCTGAGAAAGTTATTTCCTATAATGTTCCAAACTCAACTAAGCTGGCTGGAGCATAGTACTTCACTACTTCTCTTGAAATGAAGAAAGAATTCTAATCTGCTTCCTTTGCATATCTCAGTGGATAACCAAAGTGTTACATGGCATGAATTTGGAAACTTGCTGCTTGGAACATAACATCAAAAACCCTTTAAAAAATAAGGCGATTCAGCTCTCAAGTCTGTTTTACCAATCCATTAGTTCATGATGATTGTATTTAACTCCATTTATTAATCTATGTGTTATGTATCCCTGGAAGGAAAATCTGTTAACTTCAATGCTAAAAATCCGCTGAATATAACACCGTAACCACCTCAGAATTCACAAAACTAGCGTGGAAGTAAATTATTCTCATTGCCAAGGGATTAAACAAGAAACTAAAAGAATATCTTCCTACAGTGTAATATAAAATGATGGAGGATATAAAGTGGATGAAAAACAAAACTATTATTTTACAGAGAGCTGAAGAAGGGTCTCGACCCGAAACGTCACCCATTCCTTCTCTCCTGAGATGCTGCCTGACCTCCAGCAGTTACTCCAGCATTTTGTGAATAAATACCTTCGATTTGTACCAGTATCTGCAGCTATTTTCTTATTTCAAAAACTCCATGTCTACAAGTGTGATGAAACATAGTCAATCAGTTGTTTTAAAAGGTAGATACATCAAGGAAAATAAGTTGCAGGGCTGCAGGGAAAGAATGAGGGAATGGGACTGACTAGGCTACAAAAAATGAATACAGTGAGTTGAATGGCCTCCTATGTTGTAATGATTCTTTCATTTTGCTCTTTTATATATGAAATGGCTATTCATGGTTTTATATTTGAACATTACATTCTCATGCTCTTCCATAGTTCCTAGTCACTTGCCATTAAGAAATACTTAGAAGTGCCTTTCTTGGATTTAAAATGGATTGCTTCATAATTCTCAAAGAAGGTGCTTTTTACATATTTCACACACTAATATTCTATGCATAAACTTTAAAATAAATTGCCAAACTATATGCCATCTTACCCATTAAAATAACAATGTTTATCACTACAATTCTATATAAGGAATATTCTAAGCAAGGAATATCAATATAAAATACTGCAAAAGTAATGACTGACTGTTCTTGCTGCCACATGAAGAGGTTACCAGGGAAATTGATAAGGGCAAGGCTGTGGATGTTGTCTATATGGACTTCAGTAAGGCATTTGACAAGGTTCCACATGGAAGGTTGATTAAGAAGGTTAAATCGTTGGGTATTAATAGTGAGGTTGCAAGATGGATTCAACAATGGCTGAATGGGAGATACCAGAGGGTAATGGTTGACAATTGTATGTCAGGTTGGAGGCCAGTGTCTAGTGGAGTACCCCAAGGATCTGTGTTGGGTCCACTGTTGTTTGTCATTTACATTAATGATCTGGATGATGGTGTGGTAAATTGGATTAGTAAATATTCAGATGATACGAAGATAGGTGGTGTAGTTAATAATGAAGTAGATTTTCAAAGTCTACAGAGAGACTTGGGCCTTTTGGAAGGGTGGGCTGAAAGATGGCAGATGGAGTTTAATGCTGATAAGTGTGAGGTGCTGCATTTTGGTAGGACAAATCAAAATAGGACGTACAGGGTAAATGGTAGGGAATTGAGGAATGCAGTGGAACAGAGGGATCTGGGAATAACTGTGCATTGTTCCCTGAAGGTGGAATCTCATGTGGATAGGGTGGTGAAGAAGGCGTTTGGTATGCTTGCCTTTATAAATCAGAGCATCGAGTATAGAAGTTGGGATGTAATGTTAAAATTGTACAGGGCATTGGTGAGGCCGAATCTGGAGTATGGTGTGCAGTTCTGGTCGCCAAATTATAGGAAGGATGTCGACAAAATGGAGAGGGTACAGAGGAGATTTACTAGAATGTTGCCTGGGTTTCAGCACTTAAGCTACAGAGAGAGGTTGAACAGGTTGGGTCTTTATTCTTTGGAGCGTAGAAGGTTGAGGGGGGACTTGATAGAGGTTTTTAAAATTTTGAGAGGGACGGACAGAGTTGACGTGGGTAGGCTTTTCCCTTTGAGAGTGGGGAAGATTCCAACAAGGGGACATAGCTTCAGAATTGAGGGACAAAAGTTTAGGGGTAACATGAGGGGTAACTTCTTTACTCAGAGGGTGGTGGCTGTATGGAATGGGCTTCCGGTGGAAGTGGTGGAGGCAGGCTCGATTTTATTATTTAAGAGTAAATTGGATAGGTATATGGATAAGAGGGGATTAGAGGGTTATGGTCTGAGTGCAGGTAGATGAGACGTGGAGAGTGGTCGGCGTGGACTGGTAGGGCCGAACGGGCCTGTTTCCGTGCTGTAGTTGTTATATGGTTATATGGTTATGAAGTGTCAAATCTTTAAAGAGGCTGGTGCTGCTAACTATAAATGCCCATTTACACTTATTTTGCAAAACACATGAAATAAAATTCACTGTAACCTTAAAGATAATTTTTTGCCAGTTGCATGGTAATTCTGGATGCATGGATACCAGATAAACTAAAGAACACTGCATATTTCCTTTATTGCTACCCTTTGTTTGACTGAAATAGCACAATCAGCAAATTAAAAAATGAACAAAATTGCTGATGCAGCAAAAAAGCATGAATTTATTCTGTTTCTCAACCTTAATAATGGTTGAATTATATTCCATCCCTCATTCTAGTCATCGCCTATAGCTTTTAGACAGTTTAAATTCATTAGTGCATTCTTTTTTTGTCAAACTCTCCATGTACCTTTCTGTGACTCAAAGTATGTTTCATTGTCATCTTGTTCTTGATAGTCCACAAAGTCTTTTTTTAAAAACTTTGTGCTACTCATCACACAGGCTTGCTTCTGAGTCCACGTCCGATTTTTTAAAAGCCTACTAGAGAATAAAATTATTTTAGATATAACCACAATTTAGTTTTATTTCCCATTCATTTTGTAATAATATGCTACAAGGAAACAAATTATATTGATTCATTCTATATCAGAAAAAGTCTAAAGTCCCTGTCCCACTTAGGCCATTTTTTAGGCGACTACAGGCGATTAGGCTGTTGAGACCCATCTTCAGGCAATGTCTACAAGACTTCAAAGTGAAAACACAGGAATTAGCATTGAAATTTTGTACCATACAGTATTGAAACTCTAATGCACATGGTATTCAAACCATTTTGTGTTAGAATTAGAAATTCTTGGCATTGCTGACTGCTTTAAGTCCTTAGATTTTAGATACATTTATTATCAATTTTTCTGTAAAGATTTGCTCATTGGTGAATGTGTTTAAGGTGGTTAACTGTATTATTGAACATTACCTTTGAGGACTAATTTCATCATAAAAATTAACTATTTTAAAAAATCACCGTCAATTCTTTACTGTAGTGACTCAATATTAAATGTTTGAAAACATCTTTCAGAAAACATATAGAATTATTTTCTACTTACATTGGGGTAGGGTGGTCAGTTCCTCCGTAACTATCTAATACAGCATAAAAAGGTTGACATCTATCCTTTTTCTGTTTGTGCTTGTGCCTAAAAGAACCAGCTTAGTTCCGAAGAAGGGACCTGACCCAAAATGTCACCTATCCATTCCCTACAAAGATACTGCCTGACCCACTGAGTTACTCCAGTACTTTGTGATTTGCTCAAGATTCCAATATTTGTAGTTCCTCGTGTCTCCAGCCTAATTCTAGAAGTCTCTTCAAACTCCTATTATTGAGCTGAATTTGGAGACATCTCCAATGTTCTTTTGAACAGAACCCGCTTCAAGTCATGCTTTAAATCTAGTGCAGTAAATTCATTGCAATTTGTATTTATAACCACATGCTATTTTTGGCAGTGATCATGTAATTTTCCGACAAATTATGTCAAAAAAGAGTAAGAGAGTGGCAGCCTTCTATTTGACACCTTTAGACACTAAAAATGTGTTCTCTGCCTAATATCTTAAGTATGGGTTCATATTCTTACCTTCCTTTAGTTTTACTGGTGCTCCAAAATGACCTTTAAAATTATACCTATTTGAAAATGACATATTTAATATTTAAATTGAAACAAAGGGCCTTGAAAAAGTAGATTAATAGAGGACTCTTGGGGAAAAGTCCAGAACATGGGATTACTGTTTAAAACTATAGGTTAACCCATTTAAGACAGAGATGGGGCAGATTTTTTTCTATCAGAGGATTTTGAATCTTTGGAACTTTTTTCCTCAGAGTACCAGTAACAAAATCTTTGAGGCAGAATGGATAAATTAAATGATAAGCAAAGGGATGAATGATTGTCATGAGTATGCAGAGATGTGGCATTGAGGTTGCAATGAGATTGAACCATGATTTTTTTGAATGACAGAGGCATGAAGCAGTCTTAAATGAAAATCGTATACAATAAGAAATTTAACTAAATTGCAAAATTAAGACTTTTCATACCTGGAAGGCTGAGCATTAATATTTTCTTTCCCTTCTATTTCCACATCATTGCTACCATCAGCTAATTTATGAAGAGCCTCGTCATGCTCATGGTGCTCCAGTAACATCTGAGTGCGTGTTCGAAACTCTGCCATCACCCTGTTCAGGGCATTTGAAGGTGGGCTTGTGTGCACCTGTCCAACAATACAACATTTTTAGTTACATCCGTTTACAGATTCTATTTATTTTGCAGGTGTTAGAGACTAAAATAAACCAAAAATAAATAACTACCTTCTCTCCTACCTTCCCATTGACTGGGAATCTAAACATCCCATTCCTGTGAAGTAGCAATTATAACATTTTTGGGGGAACATTTGGGGAAATCCAATGTCTAGAAATCCATTGGGGGGAAATCGCTTGGCAGATCCCCTCCATTCAAATGGTGGAGATGACCCTGAACTTCCATCAGTGGTGGGGAAGATGCTGGAGTCAATAATAAAAGACGAAATTGCGGAGCATTTGGATAGCAGTAACAGGATCGTTCCGAGTCAGCATGGATTTACGAAGGGGAAATCATGCTTGACTAATCTTCTGGAATTTTTTGAGGATGTAACTAGGAAAATGGACAGGGAAGTGCCGGTGGATGTAGTGTACCTTGACTTTCAGAAAGCCTTCAACAAGGTCCCACATAGGAGATTAGGGTGCAAAATTAGAGCACATGGTATTGGGGGTAGGGTACTGACATGGATAGAAAATTGGTTGGCAGACAGAAAGCAAAGAGTGGGGATAAATGGGTCCCTTTCAGAATGGCAGGCAGTTTCTAGTGGGGTACCGTAAGGCTCGGTGCTGGGACCGCAGCTATTTACAATATACATTAATGACTTGGATGAAGGGATTAAAAGTAACATTAGCAAATTTTCAGATGACACAAAGCTGGGTGGCAGTGTGAACTGTGAGGAAGATGTTATGAAGTTGCAGGGTGACTTGGACAGGCTGTGTGAGTGGGAGGATGCATGGCAGATGCAGTTTAATGTGGATAAGTGTGAGGTTATCCACTTTGGTGGTAAGAATAGGAAGGCAGATTATTATCTGAATTGTGTCAAGTTAGGAAAAGGGGACGTACAACGAGATCTGGGTGCCCTGGTGCTGTTTGCAGTTTTGAGTACTGTGTGCAGTTTTGGTCTCCCAATTTGAGGAAGGATATTCTTGCTATTGAGGGCGTGCAGCATAGGTTTACTAGGTTAATTCCCGGAATGGCGGGACTGTCATATGTTGAAAGACTGGAGCAACTAGGCTTGTATACACTGGAATTTAGATGAGAGGGGATCTTATTGAATCATATAAGATTATTAAGGGGTTGGACACGTTAGAGGCAGGAAACATGTTCCCAATGTTGGGGGAGTCCAGAACCGGGGGCCACAGTTTAAGAATAAGGGGTAGGCCATTTAGAACAGAGGAAAAAACTTTTTCAGTCAGAGAGTTGTAAATCTGTGGAATTCTCTGCCTCAGAAGGCAGTGGAGGCCAGTTCTCTGCATGCTTTCAAGCGAGAGCTAGATAGAGCTCTTAAGGATAGCGGAGTCAGGGGGTATGGGGAGAAGGCAGGAATGGGGTACTGATTGAGAATGATCAGCCATGATCACATTGAATGGTGGTGCTGGCTCGAAGGGCCGAATGGCCTGCACCTATTGTCTATTGTCCAGTTGCCTGTCACTTTAATTCTCAATCATTCTTTAATTCTAATCTCTTTGGCCTCTGATCCTGTTCCAACAAAGGTTAATGCAAATTAAAGCAATAATAAAGTATCTTCCAATTAGATACCTTGCATGTTTCAGGTCTCGAAACACTGAATTTCAAGTTTTAAATGCTGGATAGGTGAACCACAGAACCCCCCTCTCCTCATCCGGTATTTCAGATCTCATTTATTTGCTGATATTTAGATCTTTTCGAGCTTATACGGAAAGATCCTTCCAACCTGACACGTCAAGTCTGTTTTCCTTCTGCTGGTCCACTCTGACCTGCCGAGTATTTTCAGTATTTTTTGCTTTTGTGAAACTTTTTGAGATTACCATACTCTTTCAATTGGCACAACAATCTCGGTATTTCAATCTATCCTTGCCTCCATCATATTGGAGACCTTCTCAAGATGCAAGCATCTGTAGTTCCTTGTGTCTCCTCCAGTTAATTTGTTTTTTTATTACAGATGTTTTCTGTTGTTTTACCCCTTCTCCTTTGTTAGCAACTTTAAACTTTTCAATGCTAGTTGGCTAAATGCAGATAATGATGAACAATAATGCTTTCTCACCAAAACCTAATTAAGTATCTATCCATTGATACAACATTTTTCTCTATTGACATCAATCTATTAGATTCTAGGATCAACAGATTCAAATTTGTTGTAAATTTGTTAAATTTAACAGCAGCATGACTGGAGCATATTAAATTCCTTTTTTATTAAAATGCTAACATGAAGCTGTTTTGCCTATTTCAAGAGGTTTACAAAATTAATTTAGTATTAATTGCAACTTAACTTGTGAAGCTCCAAACAGTTTTTCCAGTTCCACAGTAACCTAACAGACAGTCCCCCAAAAATAGCCCAGACTTTTGAAAACATATTGCTAAGTAGAGAAACAGAATTTGGCCACAGGATTCCAAGTTATTTTGGGAATGGGTGCCAACCTGCAATCACAATACTCAACTTTCTCTTCCATTGCAGTTCTGCCATTTCTGTCATCTCCCCCCACCATCACTCTTGCACCATCATTCATATGTGAACAGCAATTTGGTTAAATATTCATTAAGACATGGTAATAGAGGTTCAACAATGTCTCTAAGCTGAGCCAATTGTCAAGCTGATCAGAAATTATGACTATTTCTGAATGCCCTTTTCACTGAGAAAAACTCAGGAGTTTCAAAAGTACCAACAAACTGTTGTATGTTGTATATAATGAAAAAAATTAACAGAAGCATATCTGAACGATGTTAGGTTCCTTTTTTATCAACAAAGTCACATGAAGCTGTTTTGCCCATTTCAAGAGCTTTACAAAATTAATTTTGTTTTAATTGCAACTGATGCTATGAAGTCGGCTATGGGAACAAATCTGCTGCTTTGGCTGGGCCGGAGTTTCAGAACCCTGGCCGCATGGTCAAATTCGACCCGCCAATCGGCGTGGAAGGCCCAATGAGGTTGAGATCAGTCTCATGGGAAAAATAACAGTTACCAGATGTAGAATCGTCATCGAGTACCACCACAAATTAATGAAAGTGATCCACAAATCCTTGTAGACACAAAATGCTGGAGTAACTCAGCGGGTCAGGCAGCATCTCGGGAGAGAAGGAATGGGTGACGTTTCGGGTCGAGACCCTTCTTCAGACTGATCATTCTGAAGAAGGGTCTTGACCCGAAACGTCACCTATTCCTTCTCTCCCGAGATGCTGCCCGACCCACTGAGTTACTCCAGCATTTTGTGTCTACATTCGATTTAAACCAGCATCTGCAGTTTTTTTCCCCCACAAATCTTTGTATTATATTATATTATATTTGTATTATATTCAGCTGAATATAACCAACATATACAACACACACAGAATCACATGAAAATACTGAATATTACTTTGATATTCATAAATAATTACCTTTCTGGAGTCTGTGCTGGATTCAGCTTGATGGGCCTGTATTATGTTGAAAAATTTCAGATGAAGTTTTGATAAAGGCACACTCTGAGGTCTTTTTGCTAAGGTCACAGCTAAAGATGCTTCATTTGAATGTCTATAAGTTGAAACCTTGTCAGATTTAATGACCTGTAGTTCTTTTTGGAGTTGATCAATAATAAGCTGTTGGTCAATAATTTTATCATTCTGCAAAGTAAAATTTAAAGTGAAGAAAAATTAATTAAAACATTCCTGTTTTTCTATTTTATTGTACCCGGATTGTAAAATTAATATTTTTGCCAAGTTGATAAAGTCTGAAGAAGGATCTTAACCTGAAATGTCACCTATCCATATTCTCCAGGGATGCTGCCTGACCCACTGAGTTACCCCAGCACCTTGTGTCCTTTTGTGTATTAACTAGCATCTGCAGTTCTTTGTTTCTACTTTAGGTGTTCCACATCTCATGTCATTTCTTGAATGAAAGAAATCAGATGTTCTAGTGTATTGCACCTGCTGCTTTGAACTCATTTATCGGTGATGGGAAATTACCTGTCCTCCAGTCTCTTCATTGCCTCTAAACTTACACCTGCTTAAAATAACAGCATGTCCTAAATGAAGCACTACAGGTACAATTCATAGCCTACTTGTTTCCGTTAGGCTACAGATAAAACATGGACATCAAATTGTAAACATATGTAGAGTATTGAAACTTGTCACTGGCCAGAAGATTAGAAAGCAACAGGCCAGAAATGGCTGCCAACACTCTAACTTAGGTGACAAATACATATGTTCCTATTGTAGATCAATCTATATTGACTTTCTGGTAATTATTATGCTGATACTAAATACTGAGGATTTACACTTCTCACATTCTGTCACACGATGAATTTCACAAAATCTACATTAGCTTGCTTTGTCATTTGCAGGCATTCCTCCAAAACTAACAGAGATTCATTTGGCAGAATTGCACTGAACTTCCATGAGGTGTTCAATTTGGAGTTCAATCAGAAAATAATTAGTGAAGTGTTCTAGCAAGTTTGGGGCTTCTATACTTGCTTCGGAGTCCAAAAGAAAATTGTAAACAATTCTGCACACAGCTGCTGACATTTCTCAACTAATAATCTCCTGAATTCCACCTTTCCTTTTTTCTTAATGTATTTCCTTCATTGTACATTTCATTGACTCTAATTAATTGACTGAAAATCACATTACAATAATAAATTATTAATATAATTAATTAGCAAAGTCCTATGGAATGTACTGTTTGTGAGAAAGATACTGTACAAATCATAAATATGGATTGGAATGTTTCAGTAACTAAATTTTGATATTAGCACAAAAATATATGCTTGCAGTGCATACGGAGTAACATTGATCCTTACCCATCACTTTTAGAACTTTGCTAAGAGAACCATTTTAGACAAATTGTTGGTCATTTAAAATAGAAATAAATTTTCACAACACTCCATTCCTTTGAACACACGATTTAAGGGACAAAAACGAATTTGCAGAATTTCTGCTATGTGCTGGAGAACTCGCATGTTTCTGAAGCCCACCTACTGAGTGCGATGATTTTGAGTAAGATTCGAAGCCATTTCTATACACTTATAACCTCCTTACCAAAATATTTCTCCCTGCTGTTCCTGCTGGATGGGCTACGTAAACTGCAGCTGTAGGAATGTTCACAGCAGGGCCGGCATTCCACCAAACCCTGAAGGATAAGAACAAGATGGACTGCTAATCATAAACTTTGTTCCCAATATAGTGTAGTGAATCATGTTTCTATATTGATATTTCTAAAGAGGTAAGCTTCAGCAGGCTAACATTTTTCAAGTTGGTGGTGACAATCATATGTGACGTTCTGCAGGCTCTGCTTCAGTATACACTCATGCTTGGACAGCTCTGATCAAAGATGGATTAAGATCACCATCATCTTGAAATCCTATGCTGCGATTATTCCAGCTGGTTAACAGAAGCATTCATTGTCACCTTTTCCTGTGCCATCTTGAGTGATTGTGTGTAAATTTGCAACCATTATGGGCTTTTGAAGAAGGGTCCTGACCCAAAACGACATCTATGCATTTTGTCCAGAGATTTTCCAGACCCGCTGAGTTATTCCAGCACTTTGGATCTTTTTTTTAAACCAGGATCTGCAGATCCTTCTTTCTACATTTACGATTGAAACTTTAGAACTTTAGCAGGGATACCATCTGCTCCTCAGGCCTTGTTGTTTTTCAATTGGCACATGGCCTTGTTGGTCAGAGGTGAAAGCAAGGCTGGAGCAGATAGTCTGTTGTAGAATGCAATGAAGGGTATTCATGTTAAGGACAAAGTTGAGGAGTGCTTGTATGTGTTCCTTCCAGCAGACAAGTTCACTCCATTCTTGGGTGTTTAAGCCATGGATGGCTTCGACAGTGCTGAAGAATCTGTGCATATCATGGTTATCAGCAAGTTGTTGGATTTTCCGTGCTCTTTTCATCCCATATCTGCTTTTTGCAGTCACAATATTTATGTTGCACTTCAGGCTTCAGGTCCAAGTCGGTTTGTTTTTTTCTCTTTTGAGGTGTAGTAGGTTCATTACATTTATGATTAATTAGCTCTTGGATTTCCAGGTCATTCTCATCGAACGAATCCTTCAGTGTTCTGATAGACAAGTCAAGTTTCTTCACACATACTAATTATGATGGCAATCCAGAGATTATGGACTCTGCAGCTCCTATGAGTTGGGGGCATCAGGTAGCATTGAGTGTTTGCCTTGCAGGCAGTATAATAAGACTTGTCCGATAAGTAAATAAAAATCGCCATTTTGATAACTTACTAAAAATCACAAATTTCACCGCAGGTGTGTTTCAGCAAAATACATGCAGTGAAAATTGTGGTTTATACAAATAGCAAATTGCATTATTGTGGACATCATTTGGGAGAGTTTTACTCAGGATAAAAGTAATAAGGAGAAAAAACTCCCCCAAAAAAATGTGTAGTAACATTTCCTTACGACTGCTAAGACACATAGCAATAAGCTCATGTCCCTCTACTTTGGGTTATTTCAATAGCACTGCACCTTTTATTTTGGAGTCGTATGAATCAACCTCTAGTTCGTTATCTCAAAAAGGAATAAAATAGATGGTAGTTGTTAGCTTCCAAGCTGAAATGATGATCTCTAAATAGATAAATTAAAGTTGAAAGTCCACTTTCAAGTAATGGTTAGACTTTGAGTGAAGAGTTTTAACTTTCAGGATCATAATGTCCTTGAGAAAGGAAGAACAATAAGCAAGAAGGAATCATATGGTACATTAGCTCAACTGGCAATACTTCAACATCGAGGTTATAATAAGCGGTTAAAGTTCTTCATCTTTAGCCAGGCTATCCTGAGGAAGATAAACAGCAAAACCTCGGCATAAATCATGATGATATCTACGAAAATTCATTTTAAATGTTGAGGTTGCCGCACATAGAGACATCTTCTTCCCTGTTCAGTGCCATGTGGGTAAATTTCCCCAGCTTCTATTTAAAAATTGCAGAACAAGTCCTGGAACTACCCGAATGCCCAAAACACAGGTTCAAACTTCCTTATAATAGGAATTAATGAAATATGGTGAAAACAACTGATTAAATAAATTAATAATTTAATTAAAGCAGAATAGCAATGAACTTACTTGAATGTGGCATATTTTTTGCAATTCTCTTAAAGTTTCTAATAATTCCACTTTTTCGTGTTCTAATGCCTGTACTTGCTCCTGTGTTTCCTTCAACTCCACTGCTTTTTGACTGAATAATTCTTCATCTGTAGCCAGGCTATCCTGAGGAAGATAAACAGTAAAACCTAGGCACGAAACATGATGAGAGCTACCAAGATTCACTTTAAATGTTGCTTCCTAAATAAATCAAGGGTGTTTAGATAATCCCCATGCTGAATCTATTTTCATTGTTTTTTACTAAGTATTTATACTAACAATTATTTTACTTCAGATTATTTCATTAATTATTCATTTTACAACACGTCTCAAAGTAAATTAATGGGACTACGATTGCTTGTTCTGTTTAGTCATTTTCTAATTACAGCACAGTGATTTTATTGCAATCCATCGTCAACAAACTCACCCAAATTAACATTCAATGCCTCCTTTCTCAATCTTATTTTGGAACATTTTGAATTAATGCCATCAATTTTATACTCTAATTATTTTTGACTTAATTCTTAATTACAGGTGGGTATTGATCATAACGCTCATTTTACTGTACCTGGCATTTCTTCAATTCTCTTTTCAACTGAAATATTGTAATGTGATGAGAATCTTGTCCTCCATTTCCAACTACACTCTCGGCATCATTTGTGTCAGCCAATTCATTTTGCAGCTCCTCTACTAGATTGAACCACTCCATTATTTTTTGCTGTTGGCTTTCTTTCAAACTATTTGTATCTCTAACTTCGAAAAGGAAGTGTAAAGCTTCATCTATGCAATGTTTATAATGATAACTTTCCACTTGTAGATGGGCCACCTGCACTTCCAGATAATGGATCCGTTTTTTGTCCTGACTTAACAAGTCTTGTGAAGTTTGGTTGGTATGAGTAAGTAGACTTGTCCGTTGATTCTGCAGCGCCTCCCGAAGTGTTTTAATTTGTAGTTCCATTTCATCTATCCGATCCCAGTCCGGGTCATAATTTACAATAGGTTTATTTTTTATGTCTCTGGCTCTATTGGCATACTTCAGAGCGTTAAGGGATTCATCAAAGTTTGACGATGAAGGGCTAATACAGGCAATCATTGTAGTTTTGGCATTCCCTCCAAGAGAGTCCTTAAGCAAACGAGTTATCTTAGTATCTCTATATGGAATGTGTATACTTTTTCTCTTTGGGTCTCCAAGAGCACTGATCACGTTCCCAAGTGCCAAGAGACCACTGTTTATTTGAATTGATTCCTTAAATCGTTCACCAGTGTTCCCTGTTTTCGTAACCCTTTCTGAACCAGCAAGGTCAACAAAGCAAAATTTGGATGAGATCAACTGAAATGACATCCGTGATTCTTCTATAATATTTTCACTATTATTATTTGATTGCGGCTCAGTTTTAGGCCGTTTTTGATTAAGGTACATCGTGAAAATGGCATGTGATCGGCTGGAGTGCTCATTCATCTGGGTAGTGCCTGTGTGACGGGCTGCATTGCCAGACTCCAAAAGACTTATCATTTCATCTGGTGTCTCAATCACACACTCCTTGGCCCCAATGATCACTAGAATAAACAAGGAATATGGAAATAAATTTTTGCTATATGTTAATCAGTCTATTGTAGGAATAACAAAACAATTGGTTTGATATTACTTTACATTGATCGTTCCTTGTGCGAAAATTCTGGTGGACTGCTAGTCTTTTAACATTTTCAAGGAAAACTACACTGATAAAGGTAATCAACAACCGTTATTTTGGATTAAACCTATTTTCAAGACAACAGCACAATTTTTCCAGTATTGTAAAAATAATTTCTAGGTCAAAGTATACAAAGGGATTTAATGGATCCCTAACCGTGTGCCATTCTTCTTTCAAAGTCAAAAAGCTGCAGATGCTCAGAATTATGTTAATTCTGAAATATAACATAAAATGCTGGATCTATGGAGTTACGGCCCAGAAAGCACACCAACGTCTCTACTTCCTTGGAAAGCTTAGGAAATTTGGAATGTCCCCTACAACTCTAACCAACTTCTTTAGATGCGCCATTTTTCAGGATGCATCACAGCTTGGTTTGGGAACAGCTCCATCCAAGACCGCAAGAAATTGCAGCGAATTGTGAATGCAGCCCAAACCATCACACAAACCAACCTCCCTTCCATGGACTCCATTTATACCTTGCGCTGCCTTGGCAAGGCCAGCAGCATAATTAAGGACGAGTCCTATTCTGGCCAGTTTCTTCCCATCTGTTATCAGGCAACTAAATAATCCTACCACAACTAGAGAGTAGTCCTGAACTACTATCTATCTCATTGATAATGAGGTACAATACACTGTAAATGGCTCGATTATAATCATGTACTGTCTTTCCGCTAACTGGATAGCACGCAACAAAACCTTTTCACTGCATCTGACACATGACAATAAACTACACTAAATTTCAATTTCAAATGTTTCAAGTTGTCCTGACAAATAGCCTTCAACCCGAAAAATTAACTCTATTTGCCTTTCCTCAGATCAACCTGACCTGATGAGTGTTTCCAGTATTTTGTATTTTAATATAGATATGTCAGTTGAATGTAGAAAATGCAAGGGTATACATTTTGTTTGCAGAAAAATAGAAAAAATATTATTTTTAAATGTCGAGATGATATTGGTGCAGAGGAAGATTTTAGTGTGCTGGTGCAAGAAGCACAGAAAAGTACAGATAGAGCAGGCATTTAGGAAGGCAAATTAAATATCAGCTTTCATTGTAAGGAGGTTGTCGTACAAGTAGAAGATGTTACTCAGATTTTGCAGAACTCTGGCAAGGCTGCACTTGAAATATAGTTTTAAGTTATGGACTGTACTGAAAGAAACTTGGATATTTCATCTATATACTAAAACTCTCATTTGTTTGTTTGTTTGTTCCTGAACTACAGCCAAAACGGTACACGATAGCGCGACAATTTTAGGACCACCTTACTCACCGTCGTCCCTCTGGTGCTCATGGAAGAAGTTTTATTGAAATCGGTGTTATATTTTTTAAGTTATTCACATTTTAAAGTTTAAATCTATCTCCTAGGGAGGGAGGGGGGATGGAGGGAGGGGGAGGATATGGGAGGTTGAGGGGGATGGAGTGGGGGGGGAGGGGAATGGGGGGGGAGGGGAATGGGGAGGGGAGTGGGGGGAGGAGGGAGGGAGTGCAGGAGGGGAAGGGGGTAAGAGAGGGTGCTGCATCAATGCAGGAGAGGTTTGGGCCCAACAGGTCCACTTGGTCTAGTAATATAATAAAAGGAACTGCAGATGCTGGTTTATACCAAAGATGGACACATGTTGAAATAACTCAGCGAGTCAGGCAGCATCCCTGGAGAACATGGAAAGGTGACATTTCAGGTCAGGACACCTCTTCAGACAGATTGTTAGGAGGGGGGGGGGGTAAGTAAACGAACAGAGAAAGGAGACAGAGGGTGGGGTGACCTTCAGTGGTTGAAGGCAGTACTGAATAGGTGAGACTTCAGTGATGTTTTGAACCCGTCCGCATTTATTACGGACCCGCCTGAGCACCACCCGGGCCCAACAGATGAATGCACAGAACTTAACAATCTGATGACCACTGCTGACCACACTTGGTTTGTGGACGGATCTTCCCTTGTCCTTGAGGATGGCCATCGCACCTCGGGCTACGCAATAGTCGCCGCCGACCGCACCATTATAGCGGTAGCCCCTTTTCAGAGACCCCTATCAGCCCAACAGGCAGAGTTATTTGCAGTTACCCGGGCATGCATTCGGGGCAAGGACAAATCTTTGAACATATACACTGACTCCGTAATGCTTTTGAAGTCGCCCACGATTTTGGCGCCCTCGAGGATTCCTTACCTCTTCTGGAACACCAGTCAAGAACACAACTTATGTGACGAACCTACTGCAAGCCTTAGCCCTCCTGGCCCAGCTGGCCATTATTAAGTGCAATGCCCATGTGGGCAGCCACAACGAAGTCTTCCAAGGGAATGCCCTTGCTGACATCACTGCCCGCACAGCAGCTTGCGAATCCTGCACCATGGTCCCCACAGAATCAAAGATTCTAGTAGGCAGAATGGCCTTGCCAGATATAGGTGATGTAAAGTTAATGCAGGGGGACGCCTCTGCCGCGCAGCGCGATCTTTGGAAACGAGAGGGCTGTGCCATTGACTCCTTGACGGGCCTCTGGCTCACCCCTCTCGGACAAGTTTGTGTACCTGATGTTTTTCTGCCCGTTCTTTTAAACTACTACTCATGCTGGTAAGGAGGGAATGGTAAAGATGGCAAAAGAAACATGGTAGCATCCCAAAATTCGCCAGGAGGCATTAAAACAAGCCTCGGAATGTGAAATTTGCAGGCAAAACAATCCTGGAAAAACAGTAAAATGTCCAAAAGCAGTGACACCAATGCCAGGCCAACCCTTTGAGTGTATACAAATAGATTTTAAAGAGTTACCACGGGCACATTGTTATGTATTGCTTAGTAATTGTAGATTTGTTTTGCCGATGGATTAAAGCTTTGCCAACTGTAAATGCGACAGCTGAGACTGTGGTAACACTTATTTTTAAATAAATCAGACCTCGCTTTGGGCTGCCTACCATTATTAGTTCTGATATCGGTCCCCACTTTATCGCAACGATTAATGAAGAATTGTGTCAGCATTTTAACATTAAACAGCAATTCCACTGTGTTCACCACCCACAGGCCAAGAAAGGACAATGGGGCTATTGACCCTCCTTTTTGCCCTAGGGCTGGCCCGGATGGGCTGGACCCAGGGAAATAATGTGTTTTTGTCCATGAGTTATGAATTCGCTCTCCGCGGTAATGTTAGTGCTTGTTGGGTATGTGCCCATATTCCTCATAACAGTGGGGGGGGTTACCAGTTGGTAATCCCTTTCAACAACACTGAAAGTGATGCCGTCTGGTGCTTTTTGAATAAAACCCAGACTGATGGGAGTACCGGGCGGGATTCGATCCTTAAGGGATGGTATGTTCCCCCATTTGCACCAGGGTGGATGGAAAATGAGTCTAGAATTTGGAAGATACCCCGACTAAAATTGGCCAACCCCCTCCCCTCTAAGAAAGTTGATGCGACTTGCTATTGCAATGAAAGGGGAAACATAGAAACATAGAAAATAGGTGCAGGAGGAGGCCATTCGGCCCTTCCAGCCAGCACCGCCATTCACTGTGATCATGTCTGATCGTCCACAATCAGTAACCCGAGCCTGCCCTCTCCCCATATCCTTTGATTCCACTAGCCCCTAGAGCTCTATCTAACTCTCTCTTAAATCCATCCAGTAATTTGACTTCTGTGGAAGAGAATTCCACAAATTCACAACTCTCTGGGTGAAAAAGTTCCTTCTGACAGTTTTAAATGTGGGCTGTTTTGGGGAAACAGCTCCTGCATTAACAAAACAAGGACATTGCCCCCTAGACCCCTTAATGGAACCTATATTGTGTGTGGTTCATGGGTCTATGCTTGGCTACCGGGAATGCCATCTGGTAAGTCATGGGGCTACTCTTGGCTATGGAGGAAAGCCTCAAACCATGGCGTGGCTGTTGTTATCTGGCCTTCGTGGTCACCCAAATGCTTATGGTGCCACGACTGACCGAGTTATCCTTCCCCTTACGGTCTAAATGAGGTATATCCAAATCAGAGAGAGTTAGATAGAGCTCTCAAAAATAGCGGAGTCAAGGGATATGGGGAGAAGGCAGGAACAGGTACTGATTGTGGATGATCAGCCATGATCAGTGAATGGCAGTGCTGGCGCGAAAGGCCGAATGGCTTACTCCTGCACCTATTAGACAATAGACAATAGGTGCAGGAGTAGGCCATTCGGCCCTTCGAGCCAGCACCACCATTCAATGTGATTATGGCTGATCATTCTCAATCAGTGCCCCGTTCCTGCCTTCTCCCCATACCCCCTGACTCCGCTATCCTTAAGAGCTCTATCTAGCTCTCTTGAATGCATTCAGAGAACTAGCCTCCACTGCCTTCGGAGGCGGAGAATTCTACAGATTTACAATTCTCTGACTGAAAAAGTTTTTCCTCATCTCCGTTCTAAATGGCCTACCCCTTATTCTTAAACTGTGGCCCCTGGTTCTGGACTCCCCCAACATTGGGAACATGTTTCCTGCCTCTAACGTGTCCAACCCCTTAATAATCTTATATGTTTCGATAAGATTCCCTCTCATCCTTCTAAATTCCAGTGTATACAAGCCTAGTCGCGCCAGTCTTTCAACAT
This sequence comes from Rhinoraja longicauda, assembly GCF_053455715.1. Lineage (NCBI taxonomy): Eukaryota > Metazoa > Chordata > Chondrichthyes > Rajiformes > Arhynchobatidae > Rhinoraja > Rhinoraja longicauda. Next base: position 56,506,518 of record NC_135955.1, on the reverse strand, counting down.
ACGACAGTCCCGCCATTCCGGGAACTAACCTAGTAAACCTACGCTGCACGCCCTCAATAGCAAGAATATCCTTCCTCAAATTTGGAGACCAAAACTGCACACAGTACTCCAGGTGTGGTCTCACTAGGGCCCTGTACAACTGCAGAAGGACCTCTTTGCTCCTATACTCAACTCCTCTTGTTATGAAGGCCAACATTCCATTGGCTTTCTTCACTGCCTGCTGTACCTGCATACTACCTTTCAGTGACTGATGCACTAGGACACCCAGATCTTGTTGTACGTCCCCTTTTCCTAACTTGACACTATTCAGATAATAATCTGCCTTCCTATTCTTACCACCAAAGTGGATAACCTCACACTTATCCACATTAAACTGCATCTGCCATGCATCTGCCCACTCACACAACCTGTCCAAGTCACCCTGCAACCTCATAGCATCTTCCTCACAGCTCACACTGCCACCCAGCTTTGTATCATCTGCAAATTTGCTAATGTTACTTTTGTATTGTCATTATTATTGTCATGTTACTATTGTCTATTGTCATTATTATAAGTTGTGCATCTGGGGTTCAACACTGATCAATGTTGCATTCCACTGGCAGTACTTTTGACACTGTGAAAATTATCTTTGTTTTCTGTCCTTGAACCAATGCACTATCTGTGCAGAACAGACTCAATAGAGTTGGAGGATGACGGATGGAGTACAATTGGCCAATACTAACAGGAATTTGAGACAATAGATTATCTCATGAAGCTGTTGATGTTTTTGAGATGAATTGTCAGGGTAGATGTCATTACGATGCCTTCTCTAGCTGAAGAATACAGGTGGATAGTTTCAGGATAAGGGTCAACCATACAGGACCAGATTGAAAAATCTCTTTTATAAAGATGTTTATAAATCTCTGACTCTCTCTACCACAACCAGAGAGCAGTGCTGAACTAATACCTACCTCTTTGGTGACCCTCGGACTATCCTTGATCGGACATTGCTGACTTTACCTTGCACTAATCGTTGTTCCCTTAGCATGTATCTATACAGTGTAAATTGGTCGATTGTATTCATGTATTGTCTTGCTGCTGACTGGTTAGCAAGCAAAAAGTTTTTTACTGTACCTTGGTACACGTGACAATAAAATAAACTGAACTGAAAGGTCATGGTTACAGTCATTGGAACTGCAATGACATACTGGTTAAGTTTCTGGATTAGTATTCAGATGAACAGGCAATTGGCCATATGACTGCAAATCCCGCCAGGATAACTATGAAATTTAAATCAAGCAATGAATGAATAAAAATTGGAAATGGAAAAGTTACATCAATGATGGTGGCTGTGGAAAGCCCATCTCAGTTATTGACATACCACATGAAAGAGCATCTGGCAGTTGGTCGGTCTTAAATTTGATCCAAACCTCACAATAATGTGATTGAATCCTAACAGACCCAAGAAGACACTTAGTTAGGACAATGATTAGAGTTTAAAAAGCCAGCCTTAGCAATAATGCCTATTCACTATGAAATAATAATTTTAAAAGATGCCAATGCTGTGATTGATGGATATTAAAAAAACATTGCAGGATTCGTTGTCATAAAGGCATTGAAAGTGATGTTACATCCTTTTAATCCTGGCCAGCTAAGAGATTGGTCAGACATGGCCAGACATGTTAACAGCTAAGAGATTGATATTGAAAATATCTAGTCAGTCACTCGGATACTAACTATTTCACACATTTAACTTTAAGCACGGAAGTGCAGGAGGTGAACTACTGGGCATGAGTTATCTGCAGGGGGAGATGGTACCCTCGGGCCAGTTTTATGAATTAAAATGTACTGCAGTTGATATGGAAGAATATTATTAGAGATAAACTATAATTTTACTGTGTATTATTAATGTTCCCTAACCTGTGTCCAACAAGGGTTCAATAACAGATTATTTTGTTACTTTTAATTAATCTATTCTGGCATTTAGAACTAACAATGTAATCTGATACTTCTTCTTCTGGTTTCTATAATCTAAGTGATCGAGAAAAAAACTTGTGACAAATCCAGCAAACAAAATATGGTTAAAAGGGATGTTATTTGTACACTTAATACTTTGTTAGAAATCTTTTAGAATTTTGAGCACATTTATCACAAATATATCACAATGCAATCAATAAACTATATGACTTAATTCAATACTATTGCATTTCAATAGAGAAAGAGGCTCATCTATGACTCCCTGTAGAAGGGAAACAAATCTGGGCACAGTCTAAACATTCATCACCTTAAGATAAAAATTATAATGATAAATACCAGCAGGAAAAGATAATCTCTTAAGAAATACGATAAAGGAAATAAACAGCTCAATAATTAAACCAGAACATCAAAAAAGTAAGGTAAGCTACTGGGAACCAATCAGACAGACACCTGAGCAGTATTGTATTAAAAGTGTAACTCCACATTTTCCTGTTAGATCATAAATGATGAAGTGCTAGATTGTGTTGCATTTAGGGATGAGAGAAAGCAGACATCAACTTTGATAAAATAATTTCACTGCTTGAGTTAACTTAAGGAAACAATTGAATTACCTGTGTTTCCTTTTTCATCTTCTCGAATATGAATGTCTTTGCTGGTGCTCTGTAACTCCAAAAGGTCCCGTAGTTCTTCTTTATACACTTCAATGTAGGATACTTTCACATTAAAATCTAGATTATCATTTTCCATAATGTTTTGGAAGATCTCATTAATGGCACGTGGAATAATCCCTTTCAACTCATCAGAAAAAGAGGCTTTAAGACATTAAAATAAAAATAAATCTGTTTAAATTTCTAACATGTTTATCACATATATATCACAAAATAAAACTTAATAATCACAAAATATATAACTTCATCCAATCCTGTTTTCCTGAACTATAAATAACCTTTCTGGTGCAGATTTGGTGAGGGTTGACAAGGTGACACGGTAAGTACACAAAACAGCTCAACACCATTTACCTTGTAGTACATGCAACAAAAGTATGCTCCATGATCTGATGCATGCTGGTGGGTACATGGATAAATTGTGTGCATGCAGTCAGTGATTTACTCAAATGGGAAAATCACAGGTTGTGAACCTGTTGGTTTGAAATTGCAACCCCTAAAAATACAAATTAAAAGAATCAGAAAAGATAGAATCAGGGAAGGCTGTTTGGCCCATTGTGTCCCTGTTCATCATCAGCCTTACTCTACTGAATGTGATCAGATTTTCTGCCTCTATACACCCTTTCAGTTCCAGACCCCCCACCAGTCTCCGGGTTAAAAAACTTTCCTCGGCATCAGTCTTATCAATCAATTGCTTTAAATCACCTTTTATCATCAGTAACTTTACACTACAATTTGCATAAAAGTTTATGGCAATATCTTTATAAGTGTCTATAGTTGTAACTTTTTTAAAATGTGATCAATGTACCCCAAATTTTAAAATGAAAATGAATGTTATGGAGGATCTATTGCAGTTGTCCCTTCAATACAGGATGAGATTCCAAATAAAACTCCCAGAGAAAAATAGGGAACAGTAGATGCTGGTTTACAAAAAAAAGACACAAAGTGCTGGAGTAACTCAGTGAGTCACGTAGCATCTCTGGGGAACATGGATAGGTGACGCTTCACTCTCCAGTCTGAAGAAAGATTCAGACCCATAACGTCACCTAAAATGAACTTCTAGTCTAATTAACCCATCCTTACTGAAAATGAAAACACTATTATGGCAATAAGATTGCAATGTATTGTAATTAATTTTAAAATAATGCAATCATGAGTACTTATTTGGCAAATGTTAACAATTTTATTATTAATTCTAAAATTTCCATTGACTATGGTGATGTAATTTATCAGTAAAATTACACATATAGTGAATTCTAAGCAACAACTACATATGTTTCTGTTTCTGAGAAGTTCTTTATTTCCCTTTGACCTTTGCATCTCTATAGCCTGGATGAAAGTCTAGTGTCCTCCAAACTACTCACCAATGTCTCTCCAGCATTGTAGTTGTGTAAAGGACTGTCCACGTTAATACTCCCACTTTATGGAGAAGCTTACCTACATGCAAGAACTTACCTACATGTCCACCTCCAATTGTGTATGTTTTTCCAGATCCTGTCTGTCCATAAGCAAAAACAGTGGCATTGTAACCTTCAACTGCTGATGTCACCAAAGGCTTTACACAGGCTGAGTATACATCTTCTTGTGATGATTTTTGTCCAAATACAAGATCAAATGTGAAAGTACGATCTCTCCCAATCACAACCTGTTGTGTGTTTGGAACAACTCGAACACAAACGTGATGGCTGTGAAGGATCTCTTTTGGTAGGAGTGGCCGAATCCTCACAGCAACTTTGACTGCAATTTCTTCCATATTGGAAGGCTGAAAAGTTTGATATTTAAAAAAATTCTACTTCTGTGCATCCATTTGAAGGTTATTTTTCTTCACGTCCAGTTTTGTGTGCACTTAAAAGAGAAAACATTACACTTTAAAACTTTATGACAGTGACGGATAAGTTAACTGTACTACAAAGGAAAATAACTTTTTTTTTAATGGACACTTTAAAGAGATAATAAATATGATGGATGGAGTAGCAGAACGGATGTGTGAAGTGAATCCTGCAAATACTGAATTTCAAAAAGGCATTTGAAAAAGAGAAAAAAAGGTTAGGAAGGAGGTACAGAAAGACTTTTGAAAGCAGTTAGGATGGGAGTATATATGAATTAGGCACAAGAGTACATATAAACATATTAATGAGCTGCAGGAGTCTATCATCCAAATCCTCAAGGCTCTTATTTTATTCTTTTAAAATGGATTTCTAAAATGCTTAATGTATTTGGCACTCCGGACAACGCTTTTTGTTCACATAAAGAGTCATATCTTTGACCTATCAGAGTCGTACAGCACGGAAAAAAGCCCTTCATCCCAACTTGTCCATCTCACCAAGATAACCTATCTAGTTAGTCCCATTTGCCCGTGTTTGGCCTACATCCCTCTAAACCTTTCCTATCCATGTACTTTTCCAAATGTTTTTACTGAAACTGGTGGACCCCAAACATCATTTGTCCATTCCCCTCGACTGGTTCTCCCTTATCCACTCTACTAGTTACATCCTCGAAAAATTCTATAAGATTCGTCAGACATGATTTGCCTTTCATAAATCCATGCTGACTTTGTCCGATGATTTCACCACTTTCCAAATGTGATGCTATCACATCTGTAATAACTGACTCTAGCATTTTCCCCACTACCGATGTTAGGCTAACTGGTCTATAATTCCCCGTTTTCTCTCTCCCTCCCTTTTTAAAAAGTGGGGTTACATTAGCTACCCTCCAATCCCCAGGAACTACTCCAGAATCTAAAGAGTTTTGAAAAATTATCACTAATACATCCACTATTTCTGGGGCTACTTCCTTAAGCACTCTGGGATGCAGCCTATCTGGCCCTGGGGATTTATCGGCCTTTAATCTATTTAATTTACCTAACACCACTTCCCGACTAACCTGGATTACCCTCAGTTCCTCCATCTCATTAGACCCCCGGTCCCCTGCTATTTCCGGCAGATTGTTTATGTGCATGTCCACCGTCAACCCTTTAAGTATCAATTGCCAGTCATCTTGGACAATTCACGTCTCATACCCTCAAAGTTACTCAGAAACAGCTACCATTCACTAAATGTAGTGTGCCTGAGCCCACAGGTGATTAGTAGTCTGTTTGGTGCTTCCTGGGAAGCAGGAGGGGACTTTTACTAAGTTCAGGGAGCAAGGTAAAAATGAATATTTGTTAGTGGAGCTACGAATTAAGGATGGACTGCTCATTATTGATCTGTTCACTATTATGTCATAGAAAGCTCTGCCGTGGGCTTGCAAACCAGAAGCAACTTGAGACAGGTGTACAGCACCATATGAATAATGTAACTGAGGCTGGTTCAGTGAAATATCCCCAAAGGGCAGAACAGTTGCTGCCTCACAAATCCACTGCGGTTCAACCCCGACCTCCGGCCCTGTGTGCCGTTTGCACTTTCTCCCTGTGAACGTGTAACTTTCCCCAGGTGCACCAGTGGGGGTTGTCAGGTTACTTCACCACTATGAGTTGGCATATGGAAGAATCTGGGGTGTGAGGGAATAAATGGGATTGGTGTAAATGCGTGGCCATCTTCTGTTCTACGACTCTAAAGCCACAACAATCTATAGAATTCCAATGTAGAAACAAAGAACTGCAGATGCTGGTGACCCTGAAGAACATATGAAGGGTCTCAACCCGAAACATCACCTATCTGTGTTCTCCAGAGATCCTGCCTGATCTGCTGAGTTACTCCAGCACTTTGTGTCCTTTTGTGCGCAAGACTCTAATGCTCCACTTCAGCCTCAATCACTGTCCCACAGCGTCGAGGGAGGAGGTATAGGGACCTCGCTTGACTCCATCCAAGGACACTGACAGTCTTTTCAGGTGAGGCAGGTTCACTTGCACCTCCTCCAACCTCCTCTAATGTATCCGCTGTTCGAGATGTGGACTCCAATATCAGCAAGACCAAGCGCAGGCTCAGCGATCATTTCGCTGAACTCCTCTACTCAATCTGTCTAAACCTACCTAATCTCCCGGTTGCTAAACACTTTAACTCCCCCTCCCATACTGACCTTTCTGTCCTGGACCTCCTCCAATGTCAGAGTGAGGCCCAGTGTAGGGTACTGACATGGATAGAAAATTGGTTGACAGACAGAAAGCAAAGAGTGGGGATAAATGGGTCCCTTTCGGAATGGCAGGCAGTGACCAGTGGGGTACCGCAAGGTTCGGTGCTGGGGCCGCAGCTATTTACGATATACATTAATGACTTAGATGAAGGGATTAAAAGTACCATTAGCAAATTTGCAGATGATACTAAGCTGGGGGGTAGTGTGAATTGTGAGGAAGATGCAATAAGGCTGCAGGGTGACTTGGACAGGTTGTGTGAGTGGGCGGATACATGGCAGATGCAGTTTAATGTAGATAAGTGTGAGGTTATTCACTTTGGAAGTAAGAATAGAAAGGCAGATTATTATCTGAATGGTGTCAAGTTAGGAAGAGGGGATGTTCAACGAGATCTGGGTGTCCTAGTGCATCAGTCACTGAAAGGAAGCATGCAGGTACAGCAGGCAGTGAAGAAAGCCAATGGAATGTTGGCCTTCATAACAAGAGGAGTTGAGTATAGGAGCAAAGAGGTCCTTCTACAGTTGTACCGGGCCCTGGTGAGACCGCACCTGGAGTACTGTGTGCAGTTTTGGTCTCCAAATTTGAGGAAGGATATTCTTGCTATTGAGAGCGTGCAGCGTAGGTTCACTAGGTTAATTCCCGGAATGGCGGGACTGTCGTATGTTGAAAGGCTGGAGCAATTAGGCTTGTATACACTGGAATTTAGAAGGATGAGGGGGGATCTTATTGAAACATATAAGATAATTAGGGGATTAGACACATTAGAGGCAGGAAACATGTTCCCAATGTTGGGGGAGTCCAGAACAAGGGGCCACAGTTTAAGAATAAGGGGTAGGCCATTTAGAACGGAGATGAGGAAGAACTTTTTCAGTCAGAGAGTGGTGAAGGTGTGGAATTCTCTGCCTCAGAAGGCAGTGGAGGCCAGTTCGTTGGATGCTTTCAAGAGAGAGCTGGATAGAGCTCTTAAGGATAGCGGAGTGAGGGGGTATGGGGAGAAGGCAGGAACGGGGTACTGATTGAGAGTGATCAGCCATGATCGCATTGAATGGCGGTGCTGGCTCGAAGGGCTGAATGGCCTACTCCTGCACCTATTGTCTATTGTCTATTGTCTAAATTGGAGGAACTGCACATCATATTTCACTTGGGCAGCTTACACCCCAGCGGTATGAACATTGACCTCTAACTTCAAGTAACGCTTGCTTTCCCTCTCTCTCCATCCCTCCCCCTTCCTAGTTCCCCGACAAGTCTGACTGTCTCCCTGATTAAATGCTATCTCAGTATGCTTCGTTGTCACCTTCTTCTAGCTAACAATGATCTATTTTGCATTTTCCTTTTAACTACATCCCCTTTGATGTCTCGTTTTCACACCTTACACTTCCTTATCTCTGTGTCTCCCTCTCCCCTGACTCTCGGTTTGAAGAAGGGTCTCGACCCGAAATGTCACCCATTCCTTCTCTCCAGAGATGCTGCCTGACCCGCTGAGTTACTCCAGCATTTTGTGTCTATCTTCGGTGCAAACCAGCATCTGCAGTTCGTTCCTACACCTCTCATCCACTCCCTATACTTTAGGGGAAATTTACAGAGTTCAGTAAATCCACAAACCAGCTCTTCAGGATGTAGAAGGAACCCGGTGCACCCGGAGGAAACCTTCCTGGTCACAAGGAAAACGTGCAAACTCCACACAGTCATCAGCACCCAAGGTCAGGATCGAACCCGGGTCTCTGCTGCTGCGAGGCAGCTGCTCCGCCCTTCACACTCGCCTTTTCACTGATCTGCAGCGTTTAACTTACTGATTTGCTGCGGCTGCGCTTATCTGCCGCCCGACCGCTTGTACCGGTGTCCAGGCGGCGCCTCGACCCGGGCCTCGGCCGCCAGCTCTGTTTATGGTTGTCGCCTAGCAACATGGCGGGGCCTCGCCTTGGCCTCCCGCCGCCACGGCAAGATGGCGGCCGGCGCATGCGCTCCGCACTGCGGTCATCAGTGCTCCGGGCCGGCCCTGAGCGCGAGTTGTTCCTGGGGAGTTCCAGCGACGGTGAGCATGTTTGTGAATGTAACGTCATTGAGAGTGTAGTGCACAGGTAGTGGGAGAAGTTGGAGCTCGTCGAGTCCCCAAGCCTCCACGCTCGATATCAGCCGTTCTTTCTTTATTAGTTCAGAGTTTGTTTTTAGATTCGAGCAAAGAAAATACTCTCCCTGGAAATCACACATTGATGTCTGGGCAGCTAACAATGTGGCTTTACTAGTACTGATTGCAGCTGAATTTTGAGATTAGTATTTCTGATACAAGTTTTAAATTAGTATCTGATTTCTCCAAGGACCTTCATAAACAAATTCTTCCGAATGTGTATCGTGACCAGATTTTCTCAAATAAAGTGAATTTAAGCTGCATATCCCGTTCAGTGATCTGAAATAAAGCTGAAAATGCTGGAAACGTTCATCAAGAGAGGCACAAATGTTATTTCACTTGTAGTATAAGAAAATAACTGCAGATGCTGGTACAAATCGAAGGTATTTATTCACAAAGTGCTGGAGTAACTCAGCAGGACGGGCAGCATCTCGGGAGAGAAGGAATGGGTGACGTTTCGGGTCGTGACCCTTCTTCAGACCCTTCTTCAGTCTCGACCCGAAACGTCACCCATTCCTTCTCCCCCCCCGAGATGCTGCCCGTCCTGCTGAGTTACTCCAGCACTTTGTGAATAACTACCCTGTTATTTCACTTGCCATGGTCACAATCAAGTCCTCCTGGTGCCTATTGGACTCTCCGGCAGAAATCTTTCAAATTCTCCTTTGTTAATAATTCGGTAGGTACCAGGAGGACTTGATTGTGGCCATGGCAAGTGAAATAACATTTGTGCATCTTTTATTTCCTTAAATGTTAAGAGTTTTATTTTGAAACGAGTACTCCCATATTCCCCTTAAAAAAAAAATAGAACAGTCAAGTACTCGATTTTGAACTATTCCAAAACCAAAAATAGAATTGCGGTTCAGTTTAGTTTCAAGATACAACGTGGAAACAGGCCCTTCGGCCCACAAAATATGTGTCGACCAGTGATCACCCGTACACTAGTTCTATCCAACACAATATGGACAATTTACAGAAGCCAATTAACCTACGGACCTGCACGTCTTTGGGGTTTTGAAGGAAACCCGAGCAGCTGGAGAAATTGCACGCGGTCACAGAGAGAAACTTGGCACAGATAGCACCCGTGGTCAGGATTGAACCCAGGTCTCTGACGCTGTAAGGCAGCAACTCCATCGCTGCGCCACTGTGCTGTTGAATTGGTACAGACCTTTCGAGATGAGTTGGGTGGGATTATGTGGAAGGTGGAGCTATAGTCAGTAAATAAGAATCTGATGTAAATATCCTTGTTATCCAGATGTTTCAAGGATAAGTGTAGGGCCAAAGGGAAGTTGTCTGCTGTGGGCCTGTTGTGACAGGAAGCAAACTGCAGTGGATCAATGTTATCAGGGAGGCTGGAATTAATATGCACCATGAACTGGTATTTTGAATGATGGTGGATGTAGGAGCCATTTTGTGTTTATTAGTTATTTTTGCATATTATTATTATTACCTTGTATCCTGCTGTAGTTTGGACCTATAGAGTTAATGCGATGCTTACGTATGGGCTGGGCGGGGTTAGAGTTACGGCAGTTTTGTACGTGTTGGCAGTGGGAGCCGAGAAGGTGCTGACAAGAGGTTCAGCCAAAGGTTCTGCCAAAAGATTCATTTGCCAAGATGTAATTGGTTGTGGATCTTATTGACAAGAAGATTAATACAGATTTCCGCCGAAGATAAATCTGGCAGTTCGTATCGATCGATTAGAGACTGTGGTAAGATGGAATTTAACCTAGCAAATCAAAAACCAGTCGATGACAAAAGATATGCCAATATGTTATATTGCGACTTCAAATTAAAAAACGTCTAACTAACTCAAACGTCGAGAAGGTCTCTGTTATTGTTATTGCCTGAGTCAAAAGCTTATCGTTTCACCCAATCTATGCAAGTGGCAGCTTGGGAGCTAATTGATAGACGAGAAGCTGGCCATTACAGTGGATGTCAGAGCCACTGGACCATAGTAAATAGAGCGGTCACGGTGGCGCAGCGGTAGAGCGAATGCATCACTGGAGACCCAGGTTCGATCCTGACTACTGGTGCTGTCTGTACGGGTTTGTACGTTCTCCCCGTGATCTGTGTGGGTTTTTTTCCGAAATCTTCAGTTTCCTCCCACACTCCAAAGACGTACAGGTTTGTAAGTTAATTGGCTTGGTAAATGTAAAAATTGTCCCTAGTGGGTGTAGGATAGTGTTAAAAATTGTCCCTAGTGGATATAGGATACTTCCAGTATAGTCCCTGGTGGACTCTTCGGAAGTGATGCCCACAAGATTAAGACACACTATCTTGCTTTGGATGATAATGGTCTTCTTAAAGCAGGTGGGAACTTCAGAATGGAGAAGAGAAAGATTAAAGATATAAAGGTCGTAAGTGACAGGAGCAGATTCGGTCATTCAGCCCATCAAGTCTACTCCACCATTCAATCATGGCTGATCTATCTCTCTGTCCTAACCCCATTCTCCTGCCTTTTCTCCCATAATCTCTGACCCATAATATCTGAATACTGACAACTTGTCCATGCAAGTTCTGACGACACTACTGGGGATTCCATCCAGGCCAGTTGCTTTCTGCGGGTTCTCTCTCAGGAAGGCCAATCTGACATCTGCAACAGTATCCATAGGTACAGGCACACCCGGGGCTTTTGGGGCAGGGTGATCTCATCCCACTGACCTTCTTATCAAAGAATGCATTGAGATTTTCAAAGAATGCATTGAGGTTATCGTATGCATTGTTGCCTGCAATGCTGTACTGCTGAGTTCACTTTGTAGCCCGTTATAACATGCATGATTTGCCACAAATGATGGCTATCGATGTGGTTATCCTGAGATTCTAGCTTGGTCCAGAATTCCCTCTTGGCATCTTTGAATGTTTTTTTAATGTTGCAAATGGAGTTCTTGTACCGTTTGGGATTGTTTGACCTGAACACTGCAGATGTGGACATCCCAAACGATGAACAGGGAGTCAATTGACTGGGTATTTGTTACAGATACCCTCAAATTTTCCTTTTGGTCTGAAAATGATGATAACGAGTGTTTGATTAAGTACAAAGGCAAACTGCATAGTGGTTTTTGGTCGCTCTGTGCTGCTATTAACAGCACATTAGATTTAGGTTAGTTCCATGTTGAATTGTTTTTATTTTATCTTTATTGTGCTGATTGAAAAAGATGAGTATTGCAGTGTTTGCAATGTGTTAGGTTCAAAGTCCACCATTACCTCTAGGTGTTCAAATAATACCATTTTGAGCATTTATATTCTTGATATTAATGATATTAATAATAATAATAATACATTTATTTTATATAGCGCTTTTCAAGATACTCAAAGACGCTTTACAAAGCGAACAAGACATAAAAACAAACAAACAAACAAAAGATTTGTCCTGACGGTGAAGCGGCGAACAAACAGCGCCAGCGTCCTCTTACGTCAGGGTCCGGCAGTAAACAATAAGGAACACAAGACACAATTACAATTTAACACAAACAACCATCACAGTGATTGCTCCAGGCACACCCTCATTGTGATGGAAGGCAAAGAAAAGTCTTATCTCCTCCTCATTGGACTTAAAGTTCAGACGGAGATAGTAACTACAATTCATTTTAATTTTAATGTCATTCATTATAAGAAGTAATTAAAGAACAAAAGAATTCCCATTATGCAATGTCTTCTCATTCTTGGCATGTAAAGGCACTTCTTGGCTATTTCAATATTTTTTTGGTATGGAATTTGTAAGCTGCCACAGCAACTTTTTACAGAAAGATATACCTGGAACTTGGTGACAATTGAGGGATATATTTCACTGGAAGAAAACTCACTGTTATATGGATTTCTTGTACCACTTGGATTTTTTTGACCTGAACACTGCAGATGTGGACGTCACTCCCGCTTTGTTGATGCATTCTTGTTGGAGAACACTCCTATTGTCTTCTTTGGAATTCTCTACACATTTACTGATGAAGTCTGTATACTCATTTAGGTTGGCAACCAACCAGTCTCAAAGGATTGATAGTGCTTCAATCTTTTTGTTCTATTAGATTCATGGAGTCACGGAAACAGGCCCTTCAGCCCAACGTGCCTATTCCGACCAAGATGCCCCATCTATACTCGTCCAATCTTCCCGCATTTGGCCCACATCCCTCTAAACTCTTTCTATCTATGTACATATTCAATGTCTTAAATGTTGTTATGCTACCACCTCAAATGTCGCCTATGGCAGTTTGTTCCATATACCCAAAAAAGTTGAAATGAAAAAGTTGTTCCTCGGGTTCCTACTAAATCTTTCCTCTCTCACTGTAAACCTATGTCCTCTGGTTCTTGATTCCCCATGTCTGGGTAAAAGACTGTGCATTCCTCCTATCTATTCCCCTCATGATCTTACATAGCTTTACAAGATCACCCCTCAGTCTGCTGTGCTCCAAGGAATAAAGTCTGAGCCTGCCCAGCCTCTCCCTATAGTTCAGGCCCGCAAGTTCAGGCAACATCCTCGTGAATCTTCTCTCCACTATTTCTAGCTTAAGAACATCTTTCCCGTAGTAGGGTGACCAAACTGAACACACTACTCCAAATGCAGCCTCGCCAACATCTTGTATTAATTTATTATTTGTTATCCTCCTATACCCCTACTTCCAAGGCTTTGTGGCATAGTGTCTGAAGTGCAAAATCTTTGTGCTGTCCATACCTTAGAATTGCAGTGTAGGCAACGGCTAAGCCTCAGGTGGGAGGTTTCCTTTCAAGAAGACGCAACTGTGGTCCAGATTAATTTCCCATTTGGTCACGATGACCGGACAGCAGTGCAGTTTGCATAGTGGTCTGTTCCGCTGAGCACGGTAACTTACAATACTTTAAAATATGTCAAAGTGATGACTATTAATCAATGGTTATGCCAACTTGCATCTCGCAAATTAATATCAAACTCGTAGATCTGATTATACTGTACCATGTTTTGTTAGATATCAAAGCTTTATTTAGTTAATTAATTTTTCCACTTTCTCCTCAAGATTTAACAAAGAAATGGAGTCATCGCTGCCGCCTAAAGAAGCTGGAAAATTTATAGCTGAAAATAGTAAAGATGTCTTTATTGTAGATGAAGGAGTCAAAAAGGTTGCAGAAATGCTATTTGAAAAGAAAAATACAAAGGAACTTGACCCAACAGGTTGGAAGTTGCTCCATGAGCTGAATCCCCAAACGATGAACGAGGAGTCAATCAACTGGGTGTTTGTTACAGACACCCTCAATTTTTCCTTTTGGTCTGAAAATGATGATAACAAGTGTTTGATTAAGTACAAAGGCAAACTGCATAGTGGTTTTTGGTCACTTTGTGCTGCTATTAACAGAGCATTAGATGAAGGTTAGTTCCATGTTGGATTTTTTTTCTTTTATCTTTATTGTGCTGATTGCATACACTGCAATACTCATCTTTTCAAATGTGTTGAGGTTCAGAGTACCATTTCCTCTGGGAGTTCAAATCATAACATTTTGGGCATTTATATTCTTGATATTAATATTAATAACGACTTAAAGTTCAGATGGAGATAGTAAATACAATTCATTTTAATTTTCCTGTCATTCATTATAAGAAGTAATTAAGAATGAAAGAATTCCCATTATATAATGTCTTCTCATTCTTGGATGTAAAAGCACTTCATAGCCATTTCAATATTTTTATGGTATGTAATTTGTAAGCTACAGCAGCAACTTTTTACAGATGATACATCTGGAACTTGGTGACAATTAAGGGATATATTTAACTGGAAGAAAACTCACTGTTATTATAAAGCTAATCTTTCACACAAAAAGACAAAGTATAATGTAAGTGTCATTTTTTTTTGTGTGGAAATATGAAGTGAGGGTTTACTGAGGAAATATCATTCAATTGAACCAAATTTACATTATGATGACATTGAGTTCCATTCCAAATTTATGGCTGGACTAGGAACCCTGGCTAGTTTCCTTTCTCGCCCACTCCAGTGTTATCTTTTGTTGGTTTCATCTTACAAATCATCATAAATAAGGTGCAACTTTGGAGAATCAATGAAGTGCTTTTAATGAAATGCTATACAGTGAATAAAAATCAAAAACTGCAGATGTGGGTAACCTGAAATAAAATAGGAAATGCTGGAAACATTTAGCAGACCTTTCCCTTTCCATGGATTCTGTCTGACCTAATGAGTTTTTCAGTTTTTATCTTGTGCTATACAAGATATCTTGATCAAATATTGAGGTTTTCTTGGTATTTTTTGTTTTTTGTTTATTCTATAATAAGGCATTCCGATCACCAGTGCATCATATTTTGCCAATATGACACTTGAGGAACTGAGAAATGTGCTGTCTTCAGACTCTGATATTCCAATGCCACTGATTGAAGAACGTCTCAGAGTCCTTAAGGAAGCTGGAAATATTTTGCTGGAAAAGTTTGATGGTTCCTTCCTTAACTGCATTAAGAAGAGTGAAAATAATGCCCAAAAGCTGCTAATGCTTGTGGTGGAAAATTTTCCTTCATATAGAGATGAAACTGTCTTTCAGGTGAGTCTTTTGTGTTTGTTATTTTGTCAATGGCAACACTATAGCCAAGATACTGAATAACACCATTGCAAAGTAATACAACATGTTGGCATTGTAGCCGTTTAAGACAAGCACCCAGCATCATAAAATGGAGCACTAAAATCCTTGGGACTTTGTGCATCAGTTTCCAGTATCAGAAATGTGTTGCTTGTTGTGATTGGAGTGTGGCATTCCCAGGACAGATTAGTGCCAGACAGTAATGGCATCAAGATTCATAGTCACTGCTACAGGGAGATAGAGCGGTTTTTATTGAGGGGCATGTGGGTGGTGGGAAGAGAAGAGAGAGTAGGGTGATGATCCAAAGGCCAGCTGCACATCAGGCATAGGTAGAAAGGTGGTTGGTTCTGAGATGATTGTGACCTAGAGGGTGGTGCTGGGGATCAGATTGGGGCATTAGGCCAGGGAGTTTAGAGCAGGGGCCTCCAAACTTTTCAGCATGAGGGCCACATTATATATTTGGCACATTTTTGTGGCCCGTAGGAAAAATACAGAAGTGTGAGTTTTATAAATTTAATGAACTCAAAAGAGTTTAGATTAGGTTACTTTAGATTAGGAAAAGTTAAACTAGGTTCGGTTAGATTAGGTTAGTTTACATTAGGTTTATATGGCAACAAATAAATAGTGTGCATTTTTTTAAAAAAGAGCTTGAAATATTGGAATATATATATACCGTAGATATATAATTATTTATAAAACAAAAAAAATGCAGTGACCACCACTAGGGGGGAGAGAGAGAGAGTGGGGAGGGGAGAGAGAGTCGGGAGGGGAGAGAGAGTCGGGGTAGAGGGAGCAGCGGGTGAGAGGGGAGGGTGTCAGAGGGTCCGGTGAAGGAGCGCCGCCGCTTGTGGGTGCTGCTCTCTCTCCCTCTCTTCCAGAGCCAGCAAAATCTGTGCCGCTGCTCCATTCTCTTACTCGGTCCCGTCTCCCTCTAACGCAGCGAAATAAGAAACAAACACAACTGTAGTTGTTGTTCAGAAGCCCCGCATCCTCGGGGTGAGCACCAGACCCTCTGACACCCTCCCCGCGCTCCCGCTCTCACCCGCTGCTCCCACTACCTCTCTTCCCCCGCCCCCCATCTTTCCCCGGGGTGAGCGGCGACGGCAGCGAAGAGGGAAGTTTCCTTGGGTTTGTTGTTTGCGAGGGGGCGCTGCAATCTCTCGACTTGTCCCGGCTCTGGGTCGGTGGCGATCCGCTCTCCGGCGAACCTTCGCCGGCAGCTTCTGCCTCCAGTCCCCGCTATAGTTTGGAGATCCCTGGTTGAGAGGATGTTAGGCTGAGTCATTGCCGCTTCAGAACCCAAGAAATGGCATGGGAAGGAGAAAATAGTGACGGGTGGGATTCCTATCACCAATGCATCTTATGAAGGTTTGTTTATTGTGGTTCTGGAGGGGAGTCAGCTGCTTGGAAGATGGGATGATTTTGGACATTGGAGAATGGGGGTGGGTGGAAACTGGGCATTTGTTATTGGGGCTGGAGCGGAATTGTGGTTTGAAGTGGAGGGAGGGAGTATTAGTTCAGCACGTTGTACCTGAATACAAAGATTGTTATACAGGTGTCTCTTCCAGCAAAACATTAATAAAATATTGTTCCTGGAGTGATTGGCGATTGTTGATGAAAGGTTACTCCCAGAACAGCATGATTCCATTTCCCATTCAATGTTGCAAATGGAATTTTGCACACAAGTATATAATTGAAATGTGGGGCTGAAACGTGACCGGGAGTAATTTCTGCCCCAACAATTAACTAATTTAAAAAATGTTACGGCTACTATTTTGTGACCTACCATATTGAGTCCTTTGTGCTAAAAATCAGCCTGATATGTTCTAGTGATTGGGTTTAGAAACATAGAAAATAGGTGCAGGAGGAGGCCATTCGGCCCTTCGAGCCAGCACCGCCATTCATTGTGATCATGGCTGATCATCCACAATCTGTAACCAGTGTGCAACTTCTCCCCATATCCCTTGATTCCACTAGCCCCCAGAGCTCTATCTAACTCTCTCTTAAATTCGTCCAGTGATTTGGCCTTCACTGCCCTCTGTGGCAGAGAATTCCACAAATTCACAACTCTCTGGGTGAAAAAGTTCCTTCTCACCTCATTTTTAAATGGCCTCCCCTTTATTCTAAGACTGTGGCCCCTGGTTCTGGACTCCCCCAACATTGGGAACATTTTTCCTGCATCTAGCTTGTCCAGTCCTTTTATAATTTTATATCTCTCTATAAAATCCCCTCTCATCCTTCTAAACTCCAGTGAATACAAGCCTAGTCTTTTCAATCTTTCTTCATATGACAGTCCTGTCATCCCAGGGATCAATCTTGTGAACCTACGCTGCACTGCCTCAATTACAAGGATGTCCTTCCTCGATTTAGGAGACCAAAACTGTACACAATATACCAGATGTGGTCTTACCAGGGCCCTACACAACTATATAACTGCTGAAGAACCCTGCAGAAGGCCCTATACAACTGCAGAAGAACCTCTTTACTCCTATACTGAAATCCTCTCATTATGAAGGCCAACATGCCATTGGCTTTCTTCAATGTTTGTGTAGCAGTGAAATTGAATGGAAACATTTACTCTGGAATCGTCAGAATCTTGAGAAGATAAACCTTTAATCTATGATTATAATCATAACTCCTGAAATTCTTTCTGACAAATTTATTCTTTGTTGTTGAGTAAAAGCAATCTATTAAAATGTTCAGTTCCATTGGGAAAAGAAGCCATTAATTAAATTCAGCTTGTGTGGAAATGTAATGAAACTTCAAAATGAGATCCAACATTGATCTTGGTTTTCCTTTCTGAGCCTTTTTGCAGATATATTCAGGTATTAGTCATGCTTCGTTTCATCTTATTATTCCTGACACAAAGTTTTCATGCTTCAACAAAATATTTATCTGGATTTCACAATAGGAATTTCTGCTTTTATCCGGCATCTGAACTAATTTCAGCAGATGGCCACCTCATTTTTGGGCATGCTTGGTGCTACTTCTGGCATACTCTTCTATTGTCTTTGTTTAGCCTGGCTTGGTTTGCTAGTTTATGGGAATGGAAGATTTGGATCTATGATGAGGACTGAGGAGGAACTGCAAGAACAGGTTTTCACTCCTGGGACTATGCCAGGGGCCTAATGCTGAGAATGTAGAGCCTCCATAGCTCCTATCTGATTTCTGGTGACTGCCTCCCATCTCTCGAGACGTGGAGACTGAATTGTGAAGTGGAATTAGCCAGAAGGCTTGCCTACAAGCAAATGTATGCACCAGCAGCAGGAAGAAATATGTTTTGTTATTCTAGATAATTCACATAGTAGACTGCCTCTCTACATAAACTGAGCTTGAGTCTGCATGTTCTATCCTCATCATTAACGTGCTGCAGCCTGTGGCTCTAGTTCACAAACTGTGCTGTGATCATACAAGCCTCAATTACACCACGGCTACGGTGCAGAATTATGATTTTATAATATACCTAGGTACATTTTTGTTTTATTTTCACAGGAAGAGGTGCACGGGTATATACGCACCAGTGGTACCAAGTGTAATGTATCAAATTCTCAAACTTCACTGGAATTGAGAGATAATTTATTAAGATTGATGACACGAAATGCAATAAATATTTTGTATCTTTATGATTATTTTCCTTTGTCATTTAGGGAAAGAAAGTTGCTTTCTATAAAAGAGCACAGATCCTTGTAGCAGACATCTGGGGTCTCCTGGAAGGAAAAGGGTATGGTTTATTTCATGACATTGCTAGTCTGTCTATGTTTGCAGACTACAGAATCCCTCAGGCACTTGTCTACCTTGGAGCCATGAAGTATTCACAAGAACTCATGGATAAACTCAAACAAGGTTTGTAATCAATTTTATATCATTGGAGAGCAATTGTGTGGAAGGAGCTACACCATTTTCTGTTAACACAGGAATCTCTTTCTCAGCTATATTTTTTGGTGAACACACCATGAAGTCCATGGACAAAATTAATCAGCTAATGCCAAGTGATCAATGTTGACTCTTTCAAATATTGGCAAACTCTAAGATATATCAAGACAAATTAGGTACATTTTATGCAAACACAGAGGAAACTGTAAATGTCAGAATTTTGCAAGCATAGTAAAGATTCTGCAGAATTCTGTTTTGGGACATTAGTTAAAAAAATAGCACAACATAATTTCAATATTATTGTGCAATTTGGTAAACATTTCCAAAATTAACGTTCATTTTTGACATTATTTTGAAAGTGCACAAGGTCCCTATAACAAAATGTCCTGTGTGATGCTGAATTCGTTTGTTTATTTTTTTTAAGTGTAGGAAGTATTAGTTATTTTCTTTTACTCAGGATCTCCATCGGCCTGAGTCAGATTATTGTTTAGGCATCTCTTTGAAACCTATTCAGCAGTTCAGAAGAAGTTAAGTTTTGAAGAGTGTATGAGTTCTAATCATCATTACTTTGTTTCCCACTGCAGTGAGCTGGAGGTAGGGCTGGCAGTCTTTATACATTCCTCTTGTTTCATTCTAAATGGTGAGAAAGCTACATGTATCAAATCTGCTTTTGACAAAGGAGATTTAAGATGCAAAACGATAATACAAGCTAGAGGTTTTGAACAGTGGAAGAATGTGTCTCCCAATGCTGGGGAAGTGTAAAATTAGCATAACACTAGACCAAGTGGACCTGTTGGGCCCATACCACTCCTGCATTGGTGCAGCACCCTCTCCTCCCCCACTTCCCTTTCTCCCCCACCCTGCCTCTCCCTCCCTCACACTCCCGCTATACCCCTCCCTCCCTACCTTGCTCTCTTCCCCCCCCCCCAGGGTTGCCTCTCCTACATTGATGCGGCACCCTCTCCTTCCCCTCCCTCCCCATCTTACATAAGTATAGGCGCGGATCCGGCGGCCATCTTACGTAAGTAACGGGTTAACTGGCCCCAACTGCACATGTGCGGTTTTTAAAAAACCTTAATGTGAATAACTTTAAAAACATAACAATGAAACTTCTTCCATTAGCATCAAAGGGACAATGGTGAGTAAAGTGGGCCTAAAATTGTTGCGCTATTTTGTACTGTTTTGGCTGTAGTTCAGGAACAAACAAACAAGCAAGAGTTTTAGTATATAGATATTAATTGAGATACAAAAGAAAACTGATCAGGGAATTCACACCCTATTTGAATTAAATGAGTGCCCTCTAGTAACTGAGGCATCCTTGACACCCATTCTTCTATTTCTCTCTTTCTCCTCTCTTTTCAGGTCTCCTGTGGGGAATTCTGTTATATTATAAAAGGGTTGATTCCAGATCTAACAATTTGCTCCTGATTCACTAAACTGTTAAATTATGTAGCTGCATAGCTATGTGTAGGAAACAAACAAGTTACAGGAATTTGATATGTAAATAATAATGAACTGCAGTACCAATGAGTTCAGAGAGGGGAGGGTGAATATAAATTGTGATAGGGCAAAAATAAGAGTCAAATATTTCTATCGACCTGACTGCAAAAATGTTACCAAATTAATCAAAAAGTCAATCCTGACATTTCACACCTATTATATACATTCCACCATTAAGCATAACAACAATTTTGTTACCCAAGCGTTTTTCTCATTTTTCACCCAGTTCTTCATTGAGAAAAAAAAGGCATCTTATTAAATGCATTATTATGGAAGCTACAAGTTGTTAGCTGCTCTGAAAGCATTTTTATGTCGGCAGAGGAAAGGGACACATTTTAGTTCTAGTTGGATGCATTAATAAAATAAGACATTGGTGACACCATATGGCAGCAAAGTAGTGTTCTATCTGGATAGTCCTTATATAATGGATAATTAATAAAGTGAGTAGTTTAAAATGGAAGTTAATTTTGTCAAAGGTTGACCTGACATTTGATTGCAAAAATAAATAAATCATGGCATTGATTGTTTGATTTCTTAAATACCGCAGATTTAAGATTGTAAATTGTTTCATTGTCTGATATTTTATTCAAATGTGTTATTTTGCTCTGGTTGTTTTGTAACCAATTTGTAACCAAATTTATTGAAATTAGAATTGCCTTTTCCACTCGCCTCTTAGGTGTGCTCTTCCAGTCAGGAGATTGTCAAGAGGTGGAAATACGAGGTTGCTCCATTTGGTGCATTGAGTTAATAATGCATCGCATCCGAGAACTTGAAGCACAGAAAAATTGTGTGAATAAAGAGATCAATTCTATTCTTGTCGATTACTATCTGTGGGATTATGCAAGGAATCACCGAAAGGATATGGCAAATATTCCTATCCATCGTGTACGATGCATCTACTACTAGTTGTATTCTATGTCATTTCTGAGAGGCAAAGAAAGAGCTTTATTTGTGAGACTTGTCTGATTGGATTGCTCATTTATACTAATTTGCTGGCATTTAACTCTTCACCAAAATCATGATTCAAAATTATGATGTTTTACTAATTATTGTTGGAAAAGGTTAAAAATAAATAAAAAATCCCCCCTTCTGGCTCCATCTGCCCATCATCCAGCACCATGCCAGATTCTTTAGTGTCTTCCATCGATTCCTACTCCTGCTGCTATTGTGATATATTTGGGAACTTATTTTTGAGAATACATAAATGCATTATATTTTGTATTAATTGTCACCGTGTGATCACTTTTTAATAAATATTACAATACCCCATGTTTCCTCTCATTGAAACCCTCATTTACATAGTTCATAGGTACAACTACAATGATGTGGGTCATATAATATGTAACCAAAGAAATGACTCCCTTTCGAACTAGGTGTTTCATTTCTTGGGAATACAGCGACTGCTAAGTCAATTGTTTCGATTAGCAGATTTATCAGAATCCTATTTCTGTGACTTTCTGAGAATACCTGACAATAAAGTTTTGGAAACGACAGCCAAGACAAGTCTCTCAGGAAAGAGTTTCAATTCAGAAAACATAGTAAGCCCATTGGAAAAATAATGTGCAAATTATCCATGCGTTTCGCAGTAAACCTTTCAGTGTCCTGTTGTGGAGTAAACAAATTGGTTTGCAATAATTTATGCTAAAATGTGAAGTTGTGGGGGGAACATCATGAGGATTAATGGAACACACCTCAAGAATTATAAGAACTCTGCACCACTCCTCCCCCACCCCCCCCCCCCCCCCCGTGTAAATATGCACATATGGAATCCACACAAGTCTCCTTTGCTCCTCTATTCCTATGGGAGAGGAGGGGAGTGAGGGGGAAGGGGGGGGGGGGGTTGGGGAGGCAGAGGGGGGAGGGGGGGGTGCTGCAAACTTCTGAATTTTGGACATCAAAATTATGAATTTGTAAAATTAGTGTACAGATACATGATAAAGAAAATAACTTTTAGTGCAAGAGTAACACTACAAATGTCAAAGACTGTTCTGAAGGCTGCGGGGAGGTTACATAGGGATAGGGCTTTTTTATTGGTCAGTGCCAACACGCCATTGAATGTCAATAACCTTGGAGTTGCAAGTACCAAGTAAAACTGACAGTTTCACCACCTGACAAAGCTGCACAGGGTGAAATAGTCCTTTGGGTAGTTGACCGTGACAGTATTTATACTCAACAAGGTTTAGAGATACAGCATGGAAACAGTCCCTTTCGGCCCACCTGGTCCGCGCTGACCAGTGATCCCCGCACATTAACACTACCCTATATCCTATACCCTCTAGGAACAATTTTTACATTTACCAAGCCAATTAACCTATATACCTGTACATCTTTGGAGTGTGGGAGGAAACTGAAGATCTTGGAGAAAACCCACGCAGGTCATATCATATCATATACATACAGCCGGAAACAGGCCTTTTCGGCCCACCAAGTCCGTGCCGCCCAGCGATCCCCGTACACTAACACTATCCTACACACACTAGGGACAATTTTTACATTTACCCAGCCAATTAACCTACATACCTGGGGAGAACGTACAAACTCCTTACAGACAGCACCTGTAGTCGGGATCGAGCCCGGGTCTCTGGCGCTGAATTCACTGTAAGGCAGCAACTCTACCACTGTGCCACGTCACACACACCAAAAGGCCATCAGCTCTGAGAGCTACAGATACCACATTATACTGTATTCACTCCTAAAACATCAAATAATGCTCACACACCTGATCTGTTGAATTTCAACTTTTAAAAAAAGGGTTTAACTAATTGAAGCTCAGTCATAGAAAATACTATGAAAAATCATAGCAAAAATCGAAAATCAACTTGTAACAGAAAGTTTGTGAAATAGAATTCGGATGCCCCGAAAACCCTCGTTATAATGGAAGGGAATTGGGTCCATTTTTGCAGATTGCCCACTGTAACTGAGTATGGGATTATTGTACAAGTAGTAGAAAGAAATAATTGCAGAAGCGCTGGAGTAGCTCAACAGGTCTGAAATAATTTATGAAGAGTACAGAAAACACTAGTTTTAACAAACCTCTTTATAACAGATTTGGTTATATCACACAGACCTACCAAACGGACCACCCGTCCGTTATAATGAGGTTTTATTGTATTGTCCTTATACCACAACCATTTGTCTTCTATCAATAAGCCAGTTCAGAATCCATATGACCAAGTTACTATTAATCCCATGCATCTCAATCTTCTGGATCAATTTATCATGGGACACTTTATCAAAAGGCTTATTAAAATCCATGTAGACAACATCCACCGCCAAACCCTCGCCGATCACCTCAAAAAACTCAAACAAGACAGTATGACGTGACTTGCCATGTACAAAGCCACGCTGACTGCCCCTAATCAACCTATTCGCGGTTGTGAGTAAATCCTATCCTGTAGAATCCTTTCCAATAGCTTCCCTACCACTCTGTGAGGTGTTGCATTTTGGTAAGTCTAATATGGCAGGGCTACACAGGGCTCTGGGGAGTGTTGTAGAGCAGAGGGACTATCCCAACATTTAAGAAACAGACAGGTACATGGATAGGACAGGTATGGGACTAGTGTAACTGGGACAAGTTGGGCCTAAGGGCCTGTTTCCACGCTGTATCACTCTATGACACTGACGAGAGGCTCGCTTGCCTATAATTTCCTAGATTCTCTACTTCCCTTCTTAAATAAAGGAAGAACTTTAGCTACTAACCAGCCTTCCAGGACCTCACCTGTGGTTAGAAAAGAAGTTCACAGAGAACTTTGTCAAGGCCTCCTCAAAGGCCCTGTCTGATTCCATCCTCTTAAACCTTGAATATGAAGAAGGGTCCTGACCCTAAATGTCACCTATCCATGTTCTCCAGAGATGCATCATGACCCATTGAATTACTCCAGGTCTAATCTTAAAATTTTACACTGTCACCTGGCATTGGGACTAATCCGGTGATTTCAACCCTCAGGGTCCTGCTTTTATTTTCTGCCTAACAATTTCTGACAATTTTTTCCTATGCATTTTAGCCTGCTCAATTTTTTTCATTTCCATTTTTTGACGTTTTTTGAAATGTGATGCATGTTGAAACCACATGGTGTCACCACAACCGCATTACTGTATGTTGATGCATGAATAATAGCAGCCTAATTGCTTAAACAATATTATCTAAAATGTAGGTAACGTTTGGAATAAGGAAGAACAAGCTGATACAGAAAGTATAGAGAAAATATTCATCTAAGTATAGAGAAAATACATATTTTCTCTATACTTAGATGAATATTGTTAGGCAGAAAATAAAAGCAGGACCCTGAGGGTTGAAATCACCGGATTAGTCCCAATGCCAGGTGACAGTGGAAAATTTTAAGATTAGACCTGGAGTAATTTCTCTACACTATAAATATTTTCTCTACGTGGAAAAAGGACGTCTAAGATGAAACAAAAGGAATAGGCTGGAATACAAGCAGACTAGGCAGCGTCTATGGAGAGAGAAAAATAATTAATGCATCAGGGTAATAAACGTTTGTAAGAACTCTAATGAAAGGTCATCACAAAATGCTGGAGTAACTCAGCAGGTCAGGCAGCATCTAGGAGAGGGAATGGGTGACGTTTTGGGTTGACACCCTTCTTCAGACTGAGAAGGGTCTCGACCCGAAACGCCACCCATTCCCTCTCTCCTAGATGCTGCCTGACCTGCTGAGTTACTCCAACATTTTGTGATACCTTCGATTTGTACCAGCATCCACAGTTATTTTCCTACACTAATGAAAGGTCATAGTTATCTGAGTATTTCCATCATTTTTTTATTCAAACATATTATCTGCACTTGGTGCCCACGTGCCTTGGCTCTACGCTCAGCCTGATGCAGCCACACACGGTGTCCATCAGGATGAAGGCGTCGTTGGGCACACTTTTAGCCCCGTTGTCTGCCAACTTGTGCAACGTGGCCTGTCGCACCCGGTCCATCCTCGACCCCCAGATGAAGTGGAAGACGGCCCGGGTGATCCCTGTGGCATATGTGGGAGGGACAGGCCACACTTGCGCCAAGAACAGCAGCCCCGAGAGCACCTCACACCTAATGACCAGAATTCTCCCAGTGATGGAGAGCTCCAGTTCCAGCTCCACAGCTCCAGTTTCTTCCCCTCCATGACTATCTGCTGCAGCTAATTCTTGTCACACGCCTCAGCTCCCCCCAAACCAGATCCCAAAGAACATGGTCTTGCTCTTCCGGCAGTTCACCCTGGTCAAACGCTAATTAATCTGCAGACTGACCCTGGATCCGAGCAGAAGACGGTGACATTGTCCATGTACAGAAAGGTTTTGAACTGAGTGCCTCCACTGCCTGGCAATGTCACTCCTCTTGTGCTTGCGTCCTTCCTGATGGACTCGGCAAAGGGTTCAATACAACAGACGAACAGGAGAAAGAGGGCAACCCTGCCCAATTCCAGACCCGATGGGGAAAGCTGTCTGATTCCCACCCATTGATTTGGACTGCACTACAGATATCGGTGTAGAGCAGTTGGATCCAATTCCTGATTTCTTCCCCAAAGCCCATTTTGGAGAGCACGTCCCTCATGTACTTATGCGATATTCTGTCGAAGGCCTTCTCCTGGTCCAAGCTGACCAGCCAGGCATCCACCTGTCTGCCCTGCATGTAAGCAATGGTATTAAGCGTCCACTTGCCAAATGGTTAGACCTCATTCTACCTGTTGGTTGGCATGCAATCTCAGGTTAGGCTCCACTTGCATTGACCAAGCTTCTCTTGGGTGAACGTGAGCATGATTCTTCCTACTGCTGAGACTTTTGAGACCTTGCTTGGATCTTGTAACCATAATTAAGCTTTCTCTGAGATTGTAGGCCATTGATGAGTTTGGCAGAGCCTGACTTGCTACAATGTTGAAATATATATTTCACACTTCCAAGCCAATAAGATCTTTGTAATCATAGTCTGAATAGATTGTAACTTGATTTTCTCATTATTGAACTACAGAATGCGAGACATATCCAATCCTATTAATTACCATCAGCCCACTTTCAATCAGCAAGATTTATTTGCTGACAACCTTTTCGCCAAATTTGGATCCGTTTGTTAATATATATATATATACGTGTGTATACAGATTTTTAAAAAAAATCATTTATCATGTTGTTTAGTGTACTATGTTTACATATTCTGTTGTGCTGCAGCAAGGATTTCATTGTTCTAGCTGGGACATACAGTACGACCATAAAACACTCTTGATTCTGATTTTTTTCACACACCCTGTTTGGGTTTTGCAAAAGACATTTGGCTCCAGATCCTGGTTTGGTAAGCTGAAGAACTGAGTTAAGCCCAAACATATCCAGCTGTTCATGTAATGTTATAGATGTCTTGCTGAGCAAGTCATACGGGCCTACATTTGGCCCAATTTGGGAAAAAAAGTCCATCCACCTGATCTAAGCCCCATCACAATTTTATAAACCCCTGTAAGATTACCTCTTAGCATCCTTTGCTCCATAAAAAACAGCCTCGGCCTCTCCTTATAAATCAAGCGCTCCGGTCCACAAATCTTATCACACCATATATATTCGAGCTTAGTATGGTGATCATAACTGCACACAATATCCCAGGTTTTGTCTCACCAACATAAGTTAACTCTTGCACTCAATGCCCTCTGATAAAGGCAAGCATGCCATGTCTAACTATGTTGCCACTTTCAGGAAACTAAGTACCCGACCCCTCGTGCTCTATTCTACAACACTCCCTGCCACTTACTTGCTTTCCACCTCTCCATCTCCTCCCTCTTCAGTTCTCCCACCAGTCTTACTGTCTCCGACTACATTCAATCTGTCCCCCACCCTCCCGACATCAGTCTGAAGGGTGGCGACCTGAAACGTCACCCATTCCTTCTATCCAGAAATGCTGTGTCCCGCTGAGTTACTCGTACATTGTGTCTACCCAGGGAAAACTATAGACCAGTTAGGCTGATTGCAGTGGTTTGTACGATTTTATTACTCTGGAGGTTTGAGTACTTAGGCCAAAGTCAGCATGGTTTTTTGAAGGGGTGATCTCACCCGACAAATCTGTTGGAATTCTTCTGAGGAATAGCAAGATAAAGGATGTTGTTTACTTGGACACCCACCACCAAAGACGGAGGGAGTTGATGTTAACATGATATTCATGTTTAACTTAAATTAAAAGCACATTTTGAAGCTGTGTACACAAGACATGATCACTGCCGATGCTACCTCCAATACAAATGAGAAACATTTAAGTGACATCACTAATTGTACAGATAAGGATCTGCCTGGATTTTTAATACACATCCCCCCCCAGCATGGTGCAAATCCACATGCTTGTTACACATGCTAGATCAAGTATGTCAATGGCCCTGCTCTTGACCCCTTGAAACAGTGTGAAGGCAGCTCAATCCTGTCCATTCCCATTCTCGCTGTATATCCAATGATTTCTCCATGCTAGAGAGCAATGTGTTGTAACCAAAGCTGCACAAAATCCTGTATCCAAACAAGGTATGACAACTGCCCTGCTCTGACCACCTGAACCCACAAAGAGTGAACAGATCAGTGCATCACACTCGTCATTTCCTTCATCCAATTCATCTTCACGCGGGGCTTCAAGACGACATATCCTGGACATTCCTCTCTTCTGAAAGAAACAGAAGCTTGAAAGCAGACTAAACTTCCATCAGCTTCTTCCTCACTATCAGACTTCTAAACCAATCACCTCTTTCACAGCTCCTTCCAAGAATTGCCACACTTAACTTGCAAAACATGCAATATTAATGTTCTTTTGCACTTCAATACTTGCATTAGAATCTTTCACCATTATGGAGTTTTATTGTTTGATTGAATGAATGCATAATCCATTCTGAGCTTCATGTGAACAAGTGTGTATGACAAAACCTGAATTTCTTACCAGACTTTCCATCCATATGTGACCAGTCCTGGACTTGGTTTAAGTTCTCCAACAAATCATTACATTACCCAGATGTTCCCCAATCAGCTTAATAGAACAGCATCTCTGAACTATAGTCAATGGTAACTACTGCCAGGAACAAGTTAAACTGGTAACTGCCCATGTTCCTAATGCCAGGGGGACATTGTTGGCACCCAGTCCAAGCACCCCTAAATAAAGCTGTAAATCTCTTACTCACAATGAGATCTTACCTTCAAAGTGTTTAATTTACTGCAAGTTCATCTCAGCACTTAATTATAAAACTGATCATTCCAAGTTAATACCCATATCTAATACTTGTCATTTTACACAGCATTGGTTATAGTAGTGATTAAAAGGACCTCAAGGGTAACACCGGGATCTTGAGCAAATCAGGATAACATTTAATAATGAGTTATTAGTGGAAGACAAATTTTGTGAGCAGAAGCAATTGAAATTATTCCAATTAAAAACAGTTAAACAGAGGCAGGAGTTCATCCAGTTTAATTACTAACCAGTAAATTGCTGTGTTTCTCAGCTGGCAAAAGTATGATGAATAATCTATCCTCAAGCAAAATATACACGAGTTTAGTTTACCTAGTTTATTTTAAAAACCATAAAATGTTCCTTACAAAACAAGATTGCATTCTGCACATGTACTGAATGGATCTGGCACATTTAAACTACCAGCACTATTGTCCATAAACAGTGTACATCTTATGTTACCATAGTTACAGGAAATACAATAAACCACTGAAACATTTAGAACAAAACAAAGCCCAGAATCCACTCCACTTTTGGAAAATTCAAACTGTCTAAGCTGCGCTAAGGTTCACTAATTAAAACATTACAAATGATCAAAAGCAGAATATAATCAATGCTTCCAGTGTGATCTAAATAAGCAGAGGAATGTTGGCTCTTCAAACAAAAGCAGTGACAAAAAAAAAAAAAAAGCAGCGATCCTTCAATCTTCTCCGCTTTGTTTTATAAGAACTGCCCAGAGTACTGCCTCACACTGTGGAGAAAAAAAGGACACAATTAGCGTTGTGAAGCATTTATAAAGGTCCCTCACCTTACTTTGACCCACATTACTAGCTTATTCAAATGCACAAAATAGTAAGCCATAAACCCTTGGTTTAAAATTTACATCAATTTATAAACTAAGGCATTTCACTGCAACAGGCCCATAAAATGCTTGTGAATGTTACCTAATCCTGACCAAAACAAACTATCCAATATTAAACATGAAACTGTGCTCACAACATGCAATTAAAACAATTCACTAGTGCTGGGTCGAAATTTTGATATACTGAACTTCTAAAGGAAATATTTGCCTTCAGAGGTCAACAGCAAGGTCGCACACCAAATTGTTCACAAATCCAATTCCCCAAATCTGACCCTTTCCACCACCAAAATAGAAACGTTCCCACTAACAAACTGACCTTTTCTCGTGTGGAGCTGCGGTATCTGAACGCACGGTCAGCGCAAAGCGGCTGCTGTAGCTGCACTGGGGAGAAACCAAGTAAAAAAAAAATAAACCAATTTGACCAAACATTTGTTTTCAATGAATGTTCGGATGCGAGTGCAGATCAATTCGACCCAGCACTAAAATTTCAGTTAATCAAAGCTTGCGTGTGTATATATATATATATGAAAGGACAGCACAGCAAGATGAACAGAAAATGGTAGTTTGCTGTTGCAGAACTTGTGGAAGAATTTAAACTTATTGGAATAAAAGAATTAAGAACTTTCTGGAGAGTTATGACCTGCGCTATATGGCAGACTGTGATTTGTTGTCAATCCAACTGTCCAAAACAACAAAATCACTAGTCTTCCACACAGAACCAGACCACATTACAAGTTGACTGAACTACACTTAACAATGAAATCTCATTAAATATTAACTAGTGATGGCAAAAACAAATCAGATTCACAAAAGGCATGTTTACAGTTAAAACAGAAGATGCCATTTACAGAATTTGTTGCAATAAAGCAGGTCACCAATTTAACATTAAAAGCAGATCTAGGAAGGTTCAGAAATTTGAAAGATGCACAAGTGTCAGTGTAGCACGTTAAAGGTACCCATTATGGTACACAAACAGTTCATTAAGTTGTTACTTACCTGTTTTGCAGCAGATACTGTGCATTCTGGATCTGGTCCTGTGTGCCTGTGATGGTGATTATGCGATCCTCAGAGCCTTCAAGTGGTTCATCAATCTTGATAGATGCTCCTGATTCATGACGAATCTGTTTTATTCTCTGACCTCCTTTACCAATTATAGAACCAGCCAACTGTAGAAGTGTAAAGGAATTACTTATTGTACAAATTCAGACTGCTGTACAAAACATCCTGAAACTATTTTGTTGTTATAATCACAGGCTGTACATCAATGCAAGGACAGCTCTGATCAACTATAGATTCCGCAACAGACCTACAAATTCCCAACATTAGACCCTGGACTCACAGCCATGGGGGTAAAGGGTCACCACTTTTCTCTCATCTGCCCCTCACATCACCATAACATTCCCTCCAGTCAGGTTTAAATGATGCAAATACAGCTATTCCATTCAAATGAATGGGAGAAACTGCAGGAGGAAATACAAGTGGCCTATTTAATTTTCTCTCTTTTGGTATATTTAGTCTTTCAAAAATAATTATTAACTTGACACTCATGACAGCTTTTGCAGCTGGTGAACCTCGATCTAAAGGGAAAATCACATGCAGCTAGTTCTGTGGCACCGAAAACAATTATAAATCTGCAACTTGGGAAATCCTTCTAGATAATACTAAATGTTGGTGATATGCTTCATATGGAATTCTGTTCAAAGTATTACGACATCAACTGTATATTTTCACAAATACTACAATTCTTGGGAGCTTTTATTCAGTTGTATATATTTGTTAAAGATTAAGAATTAGATGTGGGGTAAATTAAAAAAAGGCAATTGATAACCCATTAGTTCTTATGGTTCGTTCAAATGCTCCAATTTTAACCAAACAGAAAAGATGCATATAGATAAAAGATCAATGGGAAAGTAATAATAAAATGACAAATCTTACATCTTTGGGGATTGTGACTTGTGTAGTAATAATTGGCCCTCCCAAGTCTCCATATCCACCACGGCCACCTGAAAAGGGGGAAAAGGTTACCCAAAAAGGAACTTGTTGACCTCGTGCCTAAATAATGAAGGATTTAAATCAATCTTACCATATCCAGAACCACCCTGTACAAGCCACGTGAAGAGGAAGGAAGGAAATGGACAATATTAATACACTTGTTTTCACAAACAGGGCACTCTTTCCACAACCCATAAGCTACAATGTTAGAAGTTTAAGTTATAAAAATCCCACTACTTATCTAGTGTGTTCACCATCGTTTTGTAATTCTGCATGTTAGTTTGTTAAAAAAGGTTAAGAAAATCTATTCAAATATCAATTAATTCTGCACAAATATCTACGTGCATTGATTGTACAATTATAAATTGACACACATTTAATTATTGTTCTAAGAATAGTTTCTTGCAAAAGATCTGACTTACCATGCCATCGTATCGCTCAGACATTCTGTTCCTGCCATAGAGAGTACGGTCACTACAATGAAATAGGAGCTATTTGTAAACACAACAACTGCCCCAAATCCAGACTACTTTGGCAAGTCAGGATGGTTCAGTTTGGTGTCAAGAAATATAGCAAATGGTTCTATTAATTTTACTTCAACCTCAGCCCATTAAAACTGTCCCCCGCAAGTTCACTGTTAAACAACCTATCTTGATTGAACTAGTTATGGTATATCCTGTCCATAGTACTCAAAAATATTTAGACTGCCCAATGGCACACTGGTAGATATTTTATCATTACGTCTCAGCCATACATTTGAATGGGTACAAGAAGCAAACAGTGATTTTAACTAATGCCAAGTATTCAATATGAAAATACAAATTTAACACAATTTTGTTACCTTCAAATAAAAAACCCACAACAACCATTTGAAGTACACAAGCACTTATTACAATTCACACTAGCATTGCTTAATAGAAAGCTCAATCCTTCAGCTTACCAACATTTATTCAAAAACTCACCCTCTGGGTGGCGGTGGGGGGGGAAGAACACGACCACCACCTCTGCCACCTCTTCCAGTGCGTGGCATAGGCGGAGGACCCCTACGCGTTGGTGGACTCATGTCATCATACGCATCTCTTCTCTGTAGTGGCATGGGCCGTCCCACCCGTGGCATTCCCATATGACCCCTACGTTCATATCCAGGTGAAGGAGGATGGG
This sequence comes from Rhinoraja longicauda, assembly GCF_053455715.1. NCBI lineage: Eukaryota > Metazoa > Chordata > Chondrichthyes > Rajiformes > Arhynchobatidae > Rhinoraja > Rhinoraja longicauda. The sequence continues at coordinate 56,473,599 of NC_135955.1, read as the reverse complement.
GTCCGCCCCTTCCTCGCATTTGGAAAGGAACTGGACGCCTTCCTCTGTCATCAAACATCATTGTAAACCCACCATAATCGTAGGTTTCGTCATAGAAATTCGGATCATATGGCTGAGCACGTCCTTTGACGGGAGACTTAAAATTTTAAAAAAAATTGTAAATCATAGTTGTGAGTTTTAAACTTCCATCATTTTAAAGCAATTGTTACATGCCACCCCCAGTTTATGGACACCCCACTTGTATACAGTCATATACCCTTTGAGATCAGTGGCATGGATTTGCTGGCTGCTGTAATTTTGTCATATCCAACCCAAAAATATATTTCAGTTAGCACTCGTGTTTATTTTTGAGAAATGTGACCCAACAGACAAGCAGCAATATGTTTAAAACATTCAAGAATTATTAAGAATGGCAAAGATTTAAAATACTTTTTCAGACCAGCTATTCCTATGAGACAATATATCTCTGCAGGCATTCTGACTTGCAGATACAGAAATGTTCACAGGAACAAAACTGCCATAGCCCAGAAGATCTGTACTTCAATAACTGCCCCACGGCATTTTAAATGCAACTAATTGCCCAAGAATAATTAAGATAAATTCTGCTCTTAAACAGTAACTCAACCTTCCTCTGCAATGTCCAACAAACGGCCAATCAAAGCAAGAGAATTAAGTGTTTTGTCGCACGTGAAATAGTACCCACCTCTGCCAATAAGCCGAGGATAATCTTGATGCATTCAACCACTCTATCAGGCTTTCCACCAAGGAGAACTACTCTATCGGTTGAATGAGGACAACATTCCTGGAACAGTTTGATAGTTGTCTGTGTGGTCTGAAAAGAAGGAGAATTTTAGTACAAGCACTTATTTTATAAAGGGACTAGATATCAAATGGTCATTAGTTTGGATAGTTAGAATGGCCATTGGAGAACCTAGCCATACCTCATAAGTCAATAATGATTTTCAGGACGGAGGACTCACTGCCAGGTCCAGCTCACCCGCCAAGAATGAAAGGAGTGAGACGGAGGGTGTTAGATTAATGCTTATCTAAGTTATATTTAAGTGCTAATGAATAGCAATACTTGTGCTGAACTGTATACAAAAAGACCACTGTACCTGTGACAAATAAAGTACCATTAAAATACCATTAACGTTTAAAATTACTCCAAATGAGTTAAACACAACTTACTTCTCTTAGTTCCTTTATCTTTACTCCTTTGACACCAATAATACTTCCAGCTTGGCTCTGATGAACTAACATACGTAGTTCACAGTCAAAGTCTTTTCCTTTATAGTGTTGGTACTGTAGGGTCAAAAGTTTGACAACAAGGTATAAAATTCTTGAACTATAGTAAATGAACCTACTTAAAATTAAAATTCCAGGCTTAGATAAGCTTAAGGAGCAAAAGCCCAGTATTCATTTAACCTAAACCATCTCCTGAACTCAACTCACCTCTTCCAAAGTTGGGATGATCTTCGATAATATGTCACCAATTGTCTCAATATCTGCATTTATACTCAATATGCTGCCAATCATTTTTTTGAAACCATTAACGATTTAAGGAGGAAGGAAAATAAACAAGTGAGTAAGCCATTCATAGCATGCTGAAACAATGTCAATATCAATATCATTACTTTAAAATTAATTTTACAATATTTAGTAAACCCCATTATAACTATTTACAAGTAAACATGCAAATTTAACTAACTAACATTTCAAATTAAATCAGTTTTGTAAAAAAAAAAATGGATAACTGGAAGGGCTCAGATTAAGTGGGCAAGAAAACGACGAATAGCTGAGAGCAGAAAAGTGGAAAATTCATTTTTCCCCACCACCAGTAATTTGAGAAACCCCTGGAAATTAGCAATTTTGGCACACCTTCTCATAGGCAAAAGCAGAAGAGGTATGTGAGTATCATGGAGAACAGTATTAAAAAAAGTGTTTGACAGAAATTTGGAGAAAAGTTAAGAAACTAGTTGTGGAAACAGCACTACTATGCCCCTGTAAGAAATCAATACAAAACAAAAGACAAAACAATGAGACAGAACAAATGAAAGTTGGTAGTGGGTGACAATAGTTAGCTTGGAAAAACTATGATAGGCAATGGGTGTGTCTGGGTGGGGGTGGGGCACGGGTGGGGTGGTAGGAGGGGGGAGGGAGGGGGGGAGGGAGGGAGCAAGGTGGGCCACAAGGACAGTGCAAGAAAGGCAGATTTAACAAATGATTAACAATGCAGCAAAAATGCAACACTTGAAGCTGTGCTCCTTCCATTAAAATGAATTAGTGGATTGCTCTGGGTGGGCAACTCACGTAATAAAGACCAGCCACAAAAGACTTAAATGGGGAAAATAGACAGAAAATAACTTGAACAGTACACTTTCTATAAGGGGCTACTAATTAATAACAACAAATTCAGGTTATAAGATACAATTCCTTGTTCTAATCAGGCAGTGAGTCATAAACTGTTGGGACATACCGCTCGGGGCCACTGCTGTCTGGGACTGATACACTGGCATTGTACTGCATTGGTCACAAAGGCGTTCGTGGTTGTTGGCATTGGGCAAGGGCATTCAGTGACGTTCAGGTATTGGTGCCCATTTGGCATTTGAGCACATTATGGGCATAGCCAACCAGGGTATTCAGATGGGTGTTCAAGGGACAGATGGGTCAACGTCATGATGGGCAACGCAGGGAACAAGTCGATCCAGTACAAGGGCAACGGAGATAAATGGCCAAAAAAACAAGGAGAGGGAAGAGGGGGGAAAAGGAGTAAATTTTAATTGAATTATATTATAAAATCTATTCTCATCACTCTATAAATATATATATAACCTTTGTACAGATTTCTGAAGACACTACACAACAATGGAAGTACTTCATAACTGCACTTTTAAGAAAAACAGTTAAACAATATTCCTCACAAATACAGGAAAAACTATGTTGAGTAATTCAACAAATCTTTTAACATTAAACCTAGCTGCTAATGGGTATCTATTTATACTAGTTACTCAAATTCTGTTTAGCTTCATTTTCACGAAACATTGCCTCCCATTATCTTTGGAAACAGTTAACACTGTTCTATACCCAATTTCATATCAAGCATTCTTCTTTACATAAAGCAGTCTTTGTCCTTCACGTACATCTGAATAGCTGTTGAAGCAAGAACAGATGGACATCTTTAAAAAAAAATTTAAGTTCTGATTCTGGGACACTCCGGATTACACCAGGCACCTGCAATGTTTCTCCATTTAATATTTTAGTTCACATAATCCGGATATGCTACAATTAAGGAAAACTAAACAATTATGGACACCTTACATGAAACTCATCCATGATAAAATTTTAAACTGCACTCCTCAGAACCAGCCCAGACATTTGTAAAGAAAGCTTAATGGTTCACACACATTGTTATAAATGACTTCCATAGACTTCCCAGAACAGCATTATTAACTCATTTAAAAATATGTCCAAATTTCATTGACTGTCTAACAATGCATTTACAAATTATATTTTTGAAGATTTCAACATTACAACTATTGTTTGGCCAAAATGCATAATCTAAATGAATTTAACCTGCACTGTAGATATACTCACGTCTGTGCGCAATGACTTGATATTTTTGCCACCTTTTCCAATCACTGCACCAGCATTCTTTAAAAACAAAATCATAATAGTATCCTTAACAAATGTGTTAACAACACATTACTACGGTATGAACACATTGATTGCTGTGACAATCATTAGAAAGGCAGGATAAGTATGCTGGAAACTGGAAAAGGCCACCTTACCTTACTTTGCAAGAGAAGCCGTAGTTCCACACACTGGTCATTATTCCGAGACCGCTTAAAGGCTTGTTCTCCATCATGGTCCTCAGCAGGACGTTTGCCTGAAAGTTTTGCGTGTTTTTAAAAAAAGATATCAAGTTTCGTTCGGTGTTTTTGGCTTACTAACTTTAGTTTCAGATTATGCTACTTCCACTTACCTCACATTCAATGGAAAAAATATTGCAACATATCTCTTACTTGACTTGCCAAGACAAATTTGGCCATATGTAACTAAACAGTCTCAGAATTACAGTTTCTCAAATTTTAATCGCATTTAATTCTAGTTAACGAGACCAGCAATAAAAGCTAGGGTACAAAATGACAGAAGCTGTCTTGGGTACAAAATGACAGAGGCTGGTTAGTCAGCATTTGGGTAGAGAACAGAAAGATTAAGAAATTTAGACTCTTTCACAGAAAGTATTAAACGCCTCATTTTCTTTAGATTCTGACATTTGTACCTGGAGCTTCAATTTTGCAGCCAATTTTCAATCTAATCTTTACAGCAAACAATTAACATTGGATGGGTATTTGACTTCAGACATGAAACGGTGGTAACCAAAGCTTCTGACATAAACTAAAGCAGACCCAATCAATAATTTACTACTTCTTAATGAGTTCTGGAAATAAAAAGTGGGACTGGGCTAATATATGGAAATAAATCAAATCAGGGGGAAATCAATGGTTATTAAACCACAAGGGAATAGGTAAACCATTGGACAATTCAAGTCGAGTAGATGAGGAAGTGGAGTCCATGCAAGCAGAGCTTGGATAAACTGAAAGCTGAGTTGTTGGCACGGGCATACAAGGGCACAAAACAAAGGATTTGATGGCAAATGAGCTGAGATACAAGCCTAACATGGAAGCAAGTCTGACCACACTTGTGGATAACAGAAGCAAAAGTCTAATGAGAACCCCAGGCTACGTAGAATAAACAAAAGCACCCATCGATAAGGGGATGGAAGAATGGGTAAGGATGAACAATGTAGCGGGCCACTCGTGTGCTTTAAAATGGGTCTTGTATGAAACTGTTGAGAATTCACCCCGAACACAGGATGAAGTTATTACCAATGGGGCAGGGGAGTCAATTGTCCAAAATCAGAATAGGATGCAAGGAAAGATTTGTGATCAGATAGGGAAAACAACTTGTTACCAATATTGTGGCTTCTACTGTATCCATTATAAGCTTTGCACTGCCCAATTTCCTTACACTCTTGCATGGAGATGCCATTCCTAGCCTCTGCTTTCACTTAGGTGTTCATTTTATGATTGGTCTGTAAAACACTGATTAAACTGCACATTTCATCAATCCATTAAAACATCCAATAGCAGTAACAATATCAACCCATTAAAATATCCAAATACAGAGGACTGATAGAAAAAAACAAGCAATGTTCATATGCGAGTTTTTAAATCAGCCCTTAAATCGAAATCTATATAATAAATGGGGGGAAAAAAAGGAAAACATACAAGAACCAGGGCTAAGACTACTACCGTTGGTCTCTGGGCTGTTATACTTGATGTCTTGCTGATCAGTCTCCATTGTAAGTGAAGAATTTGCCAGAATGCAGCTGACCTGTAAGACAAGATATTTTCCGAGTTATTCTGTAGAACCATCCAGTCCCCTCATACACCAAGTAAACCCTTCACCATAAAAACTCTGACATTTTAAAGCCCCAAATGTAAGGCTCATCATTAAATTTAACCATTAAAATCGCCCAAACTGACTTATGCTGTTCAATGGGTTACATTTGTATGTTTATATTTGCTTAATTATTAGAAGACTAAACAAATGGAAATAGTCACACAAATTGCTGACAAAGGCAGGCATCCACGTGATTATTTCCGTAATAAAATGGGCCCTGAACTCTGTCATCCTACTTAATTGCAAGTGTTGAAAACATGAGATCCAAAGTTAGCCATGGGATCTAAACTTCAGAGGGTCGAAATCCTTCTTCAGATCGGAGAAAGGACTAGACCCGAAACGTTCACCATTCCTTCTCTCCAGAGATCCTGCCTGCCCCGACGAGCTACTCCAGCATTCTGTCTATCTTCGGTGTAAACCAGCATCTGTAGTTCTTCCCGACACGCCAATATATTATTTGAAGCCAGTCACTGATGTCACATTCCAAAATGCTCCAGTATTTTTTTCAACGCTTTTTAACCCTTCCTAACTGCTCCAGTAATTTTTCAAAGCTTTTAAACCTTCACTGCCTAATTCTTCCCAATGGGTCTATTTTTTTAAAAATAGATCTACTACACGGAACAGCCACTGGCAGACTGAAACGAATTCCCAGCTATTTTCAGAACAACGCGATTCTGAACAGATGGTAAATTTCTAATTGTTCACATCGGAAATTAAACACGTGGCGCAAAACAAAACGAGAAAGCGCTTGATTAAATCCGGCAGCCCAAGCGTCGTTATGATAATGGGTGCACCTCAAAACATGAAATACACAAGGGTCATAATTAGGGAGTAAGCATATTACGACCTTAACCAGAACAGCCACTTACACTCTAAAAGTGGCTAGACCAAACCGGCGGAAAACGGTCTCTGTCGCTACAACTTCTCCGCGATGACGGGGCAACGCAGGCAGATGGCTGCACACTACACTCGCGCCATCTCTGCTCCGCTCAACGGCTGCAACGTCTCACCTTAAAATGGCGTCGACTATGAGACAGCGAAATGTGCGGAGCGAAGGGGTTACTTCCGGCGCGGCGGCTGGAGCTGCCCCCGGCCGATTCCCCTCCTCCACCCCCCCCCCCCACATGGCACACCAGGCACCCCTCTTCCCTACCATCATCTTCTAGGCACGACACCCCTCCCGCTCCCCATTTCGTCAGGCACGACACCCCCTACCTCCCCCCATCTCCTCAAACACGACACCCCTCCTGCTCCCCCCCATCACCTCTGGCACGACACCCCTCCCGCTCCCCCCCATCTCCTCAGGCACGACACCCCTTCCCTCTGCCGAACTCCCCCTCCTCCGGCAAGACCCCTCACGCCGAAACCAAAGAGCTTTCCAGAACCGAGACGTTCCAAAATCAACCGCCACCCCTCAAAATGGCGGCGCGTCAGCCCAGCCAAGAGGCTCGCATCGATTGCCTCTGCCTTCGCCGAGAGGATGGGTGGGCCAACTAAACCCGCCGCCATTTATCTCGTGACTTGACAAAGAGGAAGAGTCCGTGAATTACGACGGCACATGTTCTAACTAAGGCCACACAACAATTCAGGCCCGCATTCCAGGCGAATTGGTTGTGTTGGAAGACGAGATGAGGCGGGCGGAGGTCAATTTTAATTATTTTGAAAACAATCCGCATTTCCACCATCTTACGATGCGCCAAGTATTGGCTTGAATAAGAGCTGACTAAACCTAAAATGTCTGCCGCGCCGCCCTGCACCGCCCCCAACTTCCCACATCACGGTAGAAATGCGTGCCTTTCAATTATACTTCGCACAAAATCACAATACCGATATTTGTTCCTTTTTAATGAATTTCAAAGCCTTTGCTTTTAAAAAATCGTCGAATAAATTCGAGCTGAATGCCTTTAATCTCCCTACTTACCTAAGATATCGGCTGCGAAAGGATCGGAGCTGAGCTTTAGACCGAAGCGAAGCAAAATGGATCGCTGTGGTGCGGTGGCGAGCGTTTTACCCAGGAGCCCCAGCGGCGGCACGGCCCGCCCCTTGGGCCCGCGCTGATTGGCCCGGACACAAAGCATTCTCCTACACACATGACGTAACTCGGGACACAGCGTGCTGCCATTCGCTGAGACGCGCATCAATCGTAGGCGTCACACAATCTGCACTCTTGTCTCTTTTTTTAATCAAATTATTACATAAAATACATAAAACATGATTCCTGCAGAGGTTTTTAAAGCTTTATTCACTTTTAATAACTGCTTATAACCAAGGTCACGTCAAGTCAAGAAACGTCGACCAACATGAATGTTTCTTCAGAGATTTTTTTTTGTTGGAGGGCGCTTTGGTAAAAGCCAACGGACGGCGAAGAAGCGTCGCGATATTCGGCGGCGCCGCCGCGTGTTTGGTGCGCATTTTGGGCGCTGCGGTTTAATGGCGGACAGCGCGCTGGAGTAGGGAGCGGCGGTCGTGTGGTGGACCTTGGTTGGTGACAACCTTTGTATCTGCTCAGTGGTGGTCGTTATGGGAAATATCGCGCGAATGTGACATTGCTTTAACTGATAAGTTTTCCATATTAGTCCGCATAGATTAATAAATAGATATGTTTCAAATAGATTCCATCACTACATTGGTTTAAATACTTTCCTCTGACTATTACAATGGCGACGTAGTTCAACTGGTGCTGTGTGATTGTGGTGTGTTTTGCGTCCGCCCGCTACTCCGTTCTCTTTGTCCTGAAACAGGTTCTCGACGCGCTGAGCTCCTCCACCAGGACGTGTTTTTAACACGCGGTAGTTAGGGCAATCTTAATGGAGAGAGACGTTAAGACATAGATAATACCTTTCACCAATGCGCCCAATTTGAAACATTCTCTGCACAGGACAGTCTAATTAACCGGATGGGTCCCAATATCATCTGTCGTCACTGATACTGGAAAGTTGAGAAAATCCATTTCAATTTCCCTCCTGCGATAGATAAAGTTCTATCGTATCGTATAATTAGAAATGTGGATCATATGAAACAATCACCCTTCACGAAAGGTAGTACGCTGGAAACAACTTTTGACGGTATTGGCGTGAAATATTGTCATGTATATCTCGAGTAAGGCAGGGTATGGTTTTTGATAAGTAAATGGCAGCGTTCGTTATGGGGCAATCTTTTGTGTGGCCTAGTAGTAGGTAGATACAATGATTCGGCATTGAATCCAAGGGAGAAATCGGGAATTGTATAAGGTTGAATTTCACCTTTACTTATTCCCATGCACGCAAAGTAATAAAGAAAATCTTACCAAAAGTATGGGAGTTGGAGATTGAACTGTGTTTTTGTGCTGGAAGGGGGAAATCCTGAATTCCCTTGCGCCCTTGAAACAGTAACATTGAATCTTACAGTTTACTACATTGAATGTCAGGTTCTGAAAGGAAAGTTGATCTTACTGCCACAATCATTAATGCAGACAGAAAAAAACATACACATGTGATGAGTGAGTGGGACTTATTTCTCATGAGTAAAATTTGATTCTTCCCATAATTCCAGTTCTAAAATGGGCTTTGAATGGTAAGGGAGAAGATGTCAGATTATGGCAATAAATTAACTGGGATGCCATAAAAAGCTAAATAACCTTTTCATCACGATGTTAGCTATGTAAAAAATTGTTTCCATATGCAACTGGAAAACGTTAATCATAATTAGTGCACTAGCAATGACATAACCTGCAGAAAAAGCCACATCTGTTAGGAGGAATGGAAAAAACCCACTAAAAACAGAACAAAGGAAACTGCCATGGAGGATGGTACAGCATAAAAATAATTTACTAAAAATGTTCATAACTTGGAACGAGTACAACAATTGTGATGCTAAATTAGAGTGATTTGATGCACTCCAATTTATTTAAATTCCTTTTTCTTTAACTGTCTAGTCAGTGATGGACACCAAGTATAGCGCTGGTTGGTATATTGATTGGCTACTATAAATAATCCATTCTGTAGATGGGTGGAAGAAGAATTTGATGTAGATTTATGGGAGAATAGACAGCAGAGGAGTGGGGAAATTGGACTGTGTTACTATCTGCCATGGACTAAAATGGCAGCCTTTTACATTATAAGGGAATGTGCAGAATGTTTAGTTTAGAGATACAGCATGGAAACAGGCCCACCGAGTCCACAGCGACCATTGACCACCTATTCTTCATATCCCACTTTCGCATCCACTCCCTATACATTAAAGGCAACTTACAGAGGGCAATTGACCTACAAATCTGCACACCTCTGGGGTGTGGGAGGAAACCAGAGCACCCGGAGAAAACCACTGTGGTTGCAGGGAGAATATGCAAACTTCACACAGACAGCACTTGAGGTCAGGATGAAACCAGGATCACTGGTGTTCTGAGGCAGCAGCTCACCAGCTGCGCCACTCTGCCATCCTTTTAAAAGGAAAAAAACTTGTTTATTTGCATTTATTCAGCACTTTTTTTAATCGCAGAATTCTCCAAAACATTTAATGAAACATTTCTGAAATGCAGCCTATTTCATTTCGAAAATGTTTCCACTTCATGCTGTCAAAGAAATGTTATTTTAAGTTATGTGGCTGCGTGGGAACCACTGGAGCATGTTACTTTAATAAACTATGTTTTATTGAAGACCTAATCGACCATTAAAATCCAGCTACTATTAGTAAAATCAATGCAGTTTTTTTTGTGATTCTTTAGGTTTCATTATGGATTTTAAGACCGCTAAGTTCAATTTGGAAAATTAAAATGCTTTCTGCAAGAGTCGAAAAGTGGCTGGAAGCAACGTGGCACCTCAAAGTTCCTTCACACTGGCTTCATGCATGTTTAGAGTGGATTGAACAAGAGAACCAACATATTACCTTAACACAGGCCTTTATCAACAAACAAGTTTTTGAGCAATGGCTTCTTACTGATCTCAGGGATCTGGAGCACCAAATTTTGCCAGATGGAATCTCACAAATGCATAAAACTGAGCTCAGTGGATTTTACTGTGTGCAAATTGATTCATTGGTTGATGTCAGTCAAGCTGCTTACAGCCAGCTGCAGAATGTCAGGGGAAAGGACATCACTAATGAACAAGTAACGTCAACACAAATATCCCAGAGATCTTGGGAAGCCAAACCAACTCGAATGTTAATGTTGCAATTAACTGATGGAGTCCAGGACCTCCAAGCAATGGAATATCAACCTATTCATGTCCTTCATTGCAACCTAGCACCGGGTACAAAAATCATGTTACTAGGTAACATTGCCTGCCGATTAGGAGTCCTGCTGCTTAAAGGTGAAAATGTGAGGGTGCTTGGGGGTGAAGTGGAGAACCTTGTAAATGAAAACTGTCAAGAGAGAATACTTGCAAGGTTAATTGGGGAATCAGATGAAGCTACTGTAGTACAAGTGAATACTAATGATCAACATACTGCTGAAAGGACCGATGGGATGTCCCAGCTTCTGGGTCCTTCAGATGATGAGCTATTGGCTGGCTTTGACGATGATGACTTGTTTATGGACCCCAATTTAGATTCTGAAAGTGGGTATGGCAGTAAAATTGGTACTTCAAGCAGTATCTCAGATAGTGTACAGCAGCCAACCAGTACTCTGAATAACCAATGGCAACAAAGCTCAAGAGAATTTCAGTGTGAAAACAAAGAGTTACTAGACAATAATGATGGAGACTTTGATGAGTTTCCGTTGGATGAACTTGATGATGATTTGTTCTTGCAGGATGAATTTAATGCAGAAATTGAGGCCATTGGAGAAAGAAATGAGCTCCCTAACTCTTGTGTGTTGTTCGCAGAGGATCTGCAGGGAAATAATACAAGATGTGTTGTAACAATGAGAGCTAACAGCAAATCTAACCCATTTCAAGAGCAAAGTGTAAAAGCAGATGATGATACTTGTGATCAGAGGTTACAAAGCCATCTAAAACATTTTACAAGTGATAAACATACTGAAAATGCTGAGGAATGTTCTTTGCCATCTAATTTCAATGCTCAAAAATCAAGCAATTTATTCAGAAAATCAAGCATTAACTCCATGGAAAGAAATACCAGTATTCTCACTCTGGAACAGCAATACAAAGAGCATATAGCATGTGAGCTCTCTGACAGTAGACCAATTCATGTTGCTAATTCTGAAAATGGGTGTGTTAATTCTGAAATAATTACAAATTCTTCCAGCAATGGCGGTAGCTTTAAACAAGCTTGCAACTCAAAAGGGAGAAAATATCACAAAGATTCTATCAAATTAAAATCTCCACCGTTTACATATCTAAAAATTCTTTTGGATAACAAACCCGATGTAATAACTGTGGTACAAGTCAAAGGCTTCATTGTTACGTTACTAGACAAGCTTGCAAGTAATAGTGGTGTTTGGAGCATCAGAGCTAGAATATCAGATGGTACTGCCTACATGGATATAGAAATTAGTGATGATTTTTTGAGAAGTCTAATTGGTTTCTCAGTAGATGAAATGAGAATCTCAATAAAATGTCCCACCAAACAGAAAAAAGTAGCTGCAGGGTTGCAGAAATGCCAGCAGGAGTTAGTGGACCTTTGTTGCCTGATGACGATTGAATTCAATCCAGCACTTGCTGCTGCTCGGGTTGTGACTCTCCATGAAATAAGTGTTGAAGATGTGCAAGCATTGAAACGTCGTGTAAATGAAGAAAGGATTGTGTTAGATTAAATGGATGTTATTGCCATGTACTCTTACATGACAGATTTGGAAGATCAGTTTAATCAAATTAAATTTACATGTTTATATTATTTGCAAAATTTGTTTCTGAAAAATAAAGTTTAAAAAAAAATACTTTACATTTATTCAGTTTTAAACCAAGTAGAGTGGAATTCATCCTTTAGTTTATTTGGAGTCCAATTTTTCACCAGATATAAAAGATTATATTAATAGAAAATGCTATCCCATACAAAGGCAGATCTACATGTTGTGCCTATTTTGCTTCTAAGCACTTGATCTATCAGTTTTGATCTAGCACCCTTCCTTTTCAGTATCTGTAGGTTTTTGTTGTTTATCATTACTTTTTTAAAGCTGTTATCTATTAACCTTTTATGATATTCTTTTACTTTGGTAGGACAATTTTCAAGTTAGCAATTTACCGACCAGTGGAATTAGATTTTCCTAAGTTAATTTATCAAAACATCATCATTTTGAATGCCTTAATCATATCTGCCCCAATTATTCCCAATGTAAAGTGCCCCATCTTTAACTTGTCCCTTTGTGTCTCTTTTTGTAACTAGCATATTTGGAGTATTGAGTTTAGTTTTAGTCACCCTGCCATGGGAAGGATGTCATTAGGCTGGAAAGAGTGCCGAGAAGATTTACGAGAATGTTGCTAAGACTCGAGAGCTTGAGCATTATGGAGAAATTGGGTAAGCTTGGACTTTATTCCTTGGAGCGCAGGAGGCTGTGTGATCTCTAGAAGATCACACAGTCTCCTGCGCTCCAAGGAATAAAGTCCAAGCTTACCCAATTTCTCCATAATGCTCAAGCTCTCGAGTCTATATACCTCTAACTATATAACATGATGAGGGGTCTTTTACTCAGGGTAGGGAATCAAGAAACACAGGATATAAGGTGAGAGGGAAAAGTTTTAGTAGAAACCTGAGGGGGTATATGAAATGAGCTGCTGCAGGAGGTAGTTGGAGCAGGTACAATAACAACATTTTAAAAATACTTCGGATGGGTACATCGACGGGCATGGGCTAAATGTGGCTTAGATGGGGCATCCTGGTCAGCAAGGACGTGTTAGGTTGAAGGGCCTGTCTGTGCCGTATGACTGCTTGTTAATTGTCAGATCAATCATGCATTTTAAATTCCCTTCTTTCTCACTGTACATGTAGAAACTAAGAACTGCAGATGCTGATTTATACGAAAGATAAACACAAATTACTGGAGTAACTCGGGAGGTCAGGCAGCATCTCTGGAGAAGCTTTTCTGGAGAAAAAGGCCATCCTTTTTCTCCAGGGATGCTGCCTAACCCGCTGAGTTATTCCAGCACTTTGTGTCATACTGTAGATGCATTTCCCTCCTAAAAGGACTGCCCTTGTAAATTAACGAGTCACAGAGGGCATTGGAGGCCAAATCACTGGATGGATTTAAGAGAGAGAGAGAGCTCTAGGGGCTAGTAGAATCAAGGGATATGGGGAGAAGGCAGGCACGGGTTATTGATTGTGGATGATCAGCTATGATCACAATGAATGGCGGTGCTGGCTCGAAGGGCCGAATGGCCTCCTGCACCTATTTTCTATGTTTCTAAGAGTTGGAGTTCGAATGTAAAAGAGATAGTGAAGAACTATCAGATGTAGATCAACAATGTTTCTTTTAAAGTTCATTGGTGGGAATACCAATTTCTATTAAATCAAATTGCTGCCAGAGTTACCGCAAGTTCCATCTGTTCCCTTGAGGCAAATGAAACTTCACAAAGCGATGGCTTACTGACTACGTTGTATTTGGCTCTGCGCAAGTGGATGTGTCCAGATATTCTGGAAGTGTATAGTGCTATCAGCAAAAGCATCATCACTCATCTCTCATCACTCATCTCATCACTCACCTCAACACTCATCTCAACACTCACCTGCAAGTAGAAGGGTGAAAGGGCGGACATGAAAAATGTGGACCTATCTTGCTGTTGAACTAGATCACATGATTCTATTCACGGTTGTCAATTAAATCAAGACAAGTTACCAGAGTTGCATTGCACCCAGCAGGCAGATCTCTCAGGCTTGTGTGCCCAGGAATACTGTTGCTGAAATGTGGATAGAAACATAGAAAACAGATGCAGGAGTAGGCCATTCGGCCCTTTGAGCCAGCACCACCATTCAATAAGATCACGGCTGATCATCCTAAATCAGTACCCCGTTCCTGCTTTCTCCCCTTATCCCTTGATTCCATTAGCCCTAAGTGCTAAAGCTCACTCTCTTGAAAACATCAGTGAATTGACCTCCAGTGCCTTCTGTGGCAGAGAATTCCACAGATTCCACCATATGTCAGTCCTGCCATCCCGGGAATTATCTTGATGAACCAATGCTGCACTCCCTCAACAGCAAGAATGTCCTTCCTCAAATTAGGAGACCAAAACTGCACACAGTACTCCAGGTGTGGTCTCACCAGGGCCATGTACAGCTGCAGTTGGACTACCTTGCACCTATACTCAAATCCTCTCGCTATGAAGGCCAATATACCATTTGCTTTCTTCACTGCCTGCTGTACCTTCATGCTTACTTTCAGTGACTGATGAACAAGGGCACCCAGGTCTCGTTGCACCTCACCGTTTCCTAATCTGACACCTTTCAGGTAATAATCTGCCCTCTTGTTCTTGCCACCAAAGTGGATAACCTCACATTCATCCACATTATACTGCATCTGCCATGTATCTTCCCAATAGTAGTCAATTTATTTGTCACATACACATAAATGTGCGGTGAAATGAAAGATTACCCACAGTCCAACAATAAGATCAATAAAAATAAGCAATAAAAATATGCAATAACACCCACAATCATAAACCAACACCAAACAAAAAGAAACATCCATCACAGTGAGTCTCCTCCAGTCACCTCCTCACTGTGATGGAAGGCCAGAATGTCTTTTCTCTTCCCCTGCTGTTTTCTCCAGCGGTCAGGCTGTTGTAGTTGCCACGTCGGGGCGGTCGTGGCTCCCAACATTGAAGCCCCCGCCGGGCAGAGAAAGGTGAAAGGTCCGCAGCGGGCCGACCCAAGCCCCGCGATTCGGGGCGGGTGAAGACGCTACCGCTGCT
The DNA here is from genome assembly GCF_053455715.1 of Rhinoraja longicauda. Lineage (NCBI taxonomy): Eukaryota > Metazoa > Chordata > Chondrichthyes > Rajiformes > Arhynchobatidae > Rhinoraja > Rhinoraja longicauda. Next base: position 56,458,357 of record NC_135955.1, on the reverse strand, counting down.
GGATCTCCCGATGTCGGCCCCCACCCAGGGGCCTGCGAGCTTCCGACGTCCATGCGGCCCGCGGCCCACAGCCCGTGGCCGAAGTAGCCTCCGGAGACGAGTCGCAGCCGCACTCGCAGCCTCCGAAGGCAGCCAGCTCCACAGATGGTGAGTCCGGTCCGCGGGCTCTGCGAACTAAAGCCCAGGTGGTCCCAGCTGGAGGCCGCCAGCTCCAGGTGTTTGGCCGATGGTAGGCCGCAGCGGGAACGGAGACACGACCCAGAAAACAAAGGTCGGGTCTCCGTTTGGAAGAGACAATTTTACAGTTCCCCCCCACCCCCACCCCACCCCCCCCCCCCCCCCCCCCCCACATAACACACAACCACAAAAAACACTACATCATATCTAAACACTACAATTAAGACAAAAAACACAAAAGACAAACGGACTGCAGGCAAGCCGCAGCTGCTAGGGCAGCGCAGGCGCAGATGAACTCACCCAACCTATCCAGATCCCCCTGCAGCCTCATAGCATCCTCCTCGCAGCTCACACTGCCACCCAGTTTTGTGTCATCCGCAAACGTGGAGATGTTATATTTAATGCCTTTGTCTAAATCGTTAATATATGTTGTAAATAACTCGGGTCCCAGCACTGAGTCTTGCGGCACCCTGAAAAGGACCTGATAATTCTTACTCTTTCCTTCCTGTCTGCCAACCAGTTCTCTATCCATGTCGATACCCTACCCCCAATTCCATGTGCTCTAATTTTGCACACTAATCACTTGTGTGGGATCTTGTCAAAGGCATTTTAAAAGTCCAGATACACCAGATCCACTGGCTCTCCTCAGGATCAATTGGGGGAAATGTTCTGGACTCTTGGTGGGTCCCTGGCAGGTGGACTCCCTCCCAGAGGAGATGCGGCGGCACGCGCTGGCAATGCACTTTTTCCAACGGGGCCGCTGCCTTCAAGGAGGTACGTGGATCCCGATGGTGGGCGTCAGCCGTGCCGTCCTGCTGGGGATGCCCAGCTTCTACCAGGACTTGTTGAGAGTCTGGAACCTGGTTGCTGTCGACTGCGCCCCCCCTCCGCCAGCGAAGGGCGGTGGCCCAGGCGTGAGAGCAGCCGGCCCTTGTCCCACCCCACAGGCTGTCAGGGGGGTGCTCAAACGTGTGGAGTACTTGCGGCTGAGCAAACCCCCACTCAGGAAGTACTCGTTGGACCCAGGCGCCGTAATTCTTCCTGGGAGCCGGTCCCACACATCTTGAACCACCTTTCCTCGACACCCTTCATCTCCCTCCGCGACGCAGGGAAGCGTCTCCTGTACGGGCTCCTCCTCCACATTCTGCATTTCATCGCCCTGATCCACCATCCGGACACGAAGTGGTGGCCAGTGTTGCCTTCTGGCAGACCAATTTCCCTCCTAGGATAAATAAAGTGCTGTGCAGTGCTGAACTACTATCTACCTCAGATGCCCCTAGGACTATCCTTGACTGGACTTTGCTGGCTTTACCTTGCACTAAACATTATTCCCTTATCACTGTAAATGGATTGATTGTAATCATGTATTGTCTTTCTGCTGACTGGTTAGCAACAAAAAGCTTTCCACTGTATACGTGACAATAAACTAAACTGAAAATTCTATTGTATCGTATCGTATTCTCTGCAGTTTACGATGTGTGTTGGAATAACCATAATTCTTTAATCTTTTAACAAAGTAGAGGCGCTGGTGCACTTGCAGGATGGGCAGAATGCTACCAGGATGTGACATGGAGCTAGACAAGAACGGACGCGGCGGGCCACCATGAACAAAGACAATGGACCGAGCGGCTGCTGTGAACAAAGACCAGGCGAGCCACCATGAACAAAAACCAGGCGAGCCACCATGAACAAAGACCAGGCGATCCACCATGAACAAAGACACTGCAGCTGCCGGGAAAAAGGACATGGCGGCAGGGCCGTTTTTACAGCATTATGGGCCCCCGGGCAAAGCAGTGTACTGGGGCCCCTACCGTTACTCTCCCCCACCCCCCTTTCCCTACCAACCCCCCTGTCGTGCGGCGAAAAGCACTTACCGAAAAGCACTTAGCGATGGACTTAGGGTGCTACATTGTTGCGAAAAGCACTTACAGATCGAAGTGAGAAGCACTTAGTGACCGAAAATGTTGCGAAAAAAGCACTTATTGAACCTACATTTTTAAAGTCGTATTTATTTATTGCAAGTCACTTAACATACACAGATCAGCATGGAGCCCCTATGCTCGTGGTCCCCCGGGCAAGTGCCCATCAGGCCCATGCGTTAAGACGGCCCTGCATGGCGGGCCACTGCCTGCAGGGGAAGCTCGGGAGCCGCTGAGCTCGGCCCCGAAGTCCGAAGATTAGAGGAGGAAGGAGCCACTGGCGACGATGGACACAAGGAATGGGGCAGTAGGTGAGGGACTGGGGAATTGCTTCCAGTGCCTGCAAGGTCATCTGCAGGAAGTGCCTCCCCAGGACACAGGCGGTCGGGTGAGGGTTGGCAAGCCGAGCCGGCTAAGGAGGACGGAGGAGGCCCTAGAGTATCCTGGAGCTTACCTGGGCTTACCTGGATCGGGGACGCTCCAGTATATCCAGCCTGTGGACCGGACCTTGGACTTTGGACTTTGGACTTTTTATTTTGTAAATGGTACCCTATATGGTGATGGGTGCAAGAATTTTACTGTCCAGTGCATATGTGACAATAAAAACACATTGAACCTTGTGCTGGGCCCAGGACCGGTCATCCAATATATTAATGTCCAGCAATTTAAAGCTGCTTATTAATCTAGATTTCGCTTAGCATGACAATGTAAACATAGAACATAGAAAATAGGTGCAGGAGGCCATTCGGCCCTTCGAGCCAGCACCGCCATTCATTGTGATCATGGCTGATCATCCACAATCAGTAATCCATGCCTGCCTTCTCCCCAAATCCCTTGATTCCGCTAGCCCCTAGAGCTCTATCTAACATTTGCTGTTTACCTGTTTTTTTTTTTAAAAAACCACTTTTCCCAGGGTAATTAGAAATGGATATAACCTTGCCAGCGATGCCTGGATCCTGAAAAATGATTTAATAATAAAAGCATGTCAGATATCTTGCCAGTGTGAAAGCAATGGGCCAGATTTGTCTTGCTGCCCCACCTCTTGATGATGAGACAGAGAAAAGAAGGGTGATGCAGTTACCTCACACAGATAATCATTAAAATTCCAAAATTCGTCTGAAGAAGGTCTCGACCCGAAACGTCACCCATTCCTTCTCTCCTGATATGCTGCCTGACCTGTTGAGTTACTCCAGCATTTTGTGAATACCTTCGATTTGTACCAGCATCTGCAGATATTTTCCTACTTTAAAATTCCAGTGATTGACCTTCATTGTTAAAAGAGCAGATCGTGCTATTTCTTTGAATGACAGACCTCTACTCTGCACCAGAGATAAAGAAACATTTATCCATTCAATTACCACCTACTCAAGATTTTTAATCCTGTTCAACAAACAATTCACAGTCAGTAACAAGACAATAATAAACCTGCTCCGATACTTATTTACATATGTTTTGCCGCGGCAGCTTTACCAAATTAAACAATGATAAAACAGTAATAGTATAGATATTAACCCATCTTGCAGAAGCTGGAATCTTGAGCAAAAAACAAGATTGATTACCCAGCTGACTTTAAGTGTGGGCAGTGTAAATTCACCAGGTCAGTATTGCACGGTTATGCCTTTTACGATTCACTTTTCAGATCTTCAATAGCTCCTGTGAACCCCCAAAACCTTACTTCAAAAGCTATCTGGTTCCACTGTAAAGATGCAAAACAGTTTGTGATGTGAAAATCAGAATTAAAACACTGATGCTGGAAATCTGAAATAAAAACAGAAAATGCAGTAAACATTCATACTTGGGCATTTTTAATGGAAGAAGGAACAGAGTCAATATTTCAGTTCATCCGACAAAGAATCTTGAACCTGAAATATTAACTCTGTTTCTCTTTACTTAAAGCTGCCTGACTATGAAAGTTTACAGCATTTTCTGTTTTCATTTAAGATTTCTATCCTTGAATCACATTTATTGTTGATTTGAGGTCCGTTCGCTATCTTCAATTGTACCCACTAAATCTGACCTCTTGCTGGACAAGGGCAGCTGGTATGTGGGAACATCACCGGATGCAAGTTTCTTGTAAAGTTACACACAATAGAGATATATCCCTCTGCCTTTGTCGTGATTGGGCCGTGCTCCAAAAAGTCTTTATTCCCCTTCATTTCCAAAGACTTGGATCTATAGGATTTTAATGCATATAAAATATACTATCAACTAAGCCATACTGCAGATACGTCAAGTGAAATTGAGCTAAACACAAAGTGCAGGAGGAGTTCAGCAGGTAAGGCAGCATCTGTGGAGGGAATGAAGACCCATTCTGTCTTCGGGTGGATACCTTTGTAATATCTTCAAGATTCCAGCATCTACAATTTTTTATGTCTCCAAGTCAAGTTGAGTTTATTGTCTTAAAATCAGACAGCACAGAAACAGGCCCTTCGGTCCAACATACCTATGTATTCCAAGATGCCCCATTTATGCTGGTTCTATCTGCCTGCGTTTGGCTCATAGCCCTCTTTCCTATCCATGTGCCTGTCTAAATGTCTTCTAACTGTTGTTATTATACCTGCCTCAACTACCTCCTCTGGCATCTGAGACTGTGAAAAGGTTGTCCCTCAGGTTCCTATCACCTAGATTCCTATCACAATCTTTCCCCTCTCACTTCAAACCTGTGTTCTCTGGTTTGATTCCCCTATGCTGTGTAAGACTGTGCATTCATCTTATCTCTCCCACTCTTGTACACCTTTATAATGTCACCACCTCAGCCTTCTGCACTCCAAGGACTAAAGCCCTAGCCTGCCCAACCTCTCCCCATAGTTCAGGCCCTCAAGTCTAGGCAAAATCCTTGTAAATCTTCTGTGCACTCTTTCCAGTTTAACAACATCCTTCCTATAGCAGGGTAAACATAACTGAACACCATACTCCAAATTCAGCCTCAGCAATGTCTTCTCCAACTGTAACATAACATCCCAACTTCTATACTCAATACCATGACTAATGAAGGCCAATGCTACAAAAGCCGTCTTGACTCCCCTACAGGGATATGATGCCACCTTCAGGGAACTATATATCTGCCCTCCTAGATGCCTCTCCTCTTCCACACTCTAGGACCTTGCCATTCACTGTGCAGGTCCTGATCCTGTTTTACTTCCGAAATGCAACTCCTCACACTTATCTGCATTAAACGCCATTAACCATTCCTCTGCCCACTTGCCCATCTAATTAAAATCTTGCTTTAATTTATGATGACCATATGCACAAGTACATTGAGGTGTAGGTACAATTAAAAACTTTGCTTACAACAGCGTCATGGGCACATAGATTCAGACAAACACACAAAAAGAACTTATACATAAATTATACATAACATTTCTAAAAGAAAGAAGACTGCTAAAAACAATACATGAGTACAAAAATATATATATTTTTAAAAAGCAAGTCCATGGTGGACCATATTTTGTTGTTGAACGAGGATTCAAACCTTGCAACATTCAAAAACATTTGTGTTCACAGAATATCATTGGGGCAGACCTAACCATTAACACAGCTACCGAAATTTGGCACCTGCGAAGATAGTCATTTATACGCCAAACTATAATTTAAAAAAATGTTTGTATGGAAGACTTATATTGATAAAAATAGCTTACAGATATGGTTTATATGATGATCAATATCACAATTCCTATTGCCGCTCATAAAGAATGACATGCAATCATTTTGTGGAGGTAGGAACTGCAGATGCTGGTTTAAACTGAAGATAGACACAAAATGCTGGAGTAACTCAACGGGAAAGGCAGCATCTCTGGAGAGAAGCAATGGGTGATGTTTCAGGTCAAGACACGTCTTTAGACTCGATTTTGTTTGGAATAGTGACTATACTTCAATATAAGTATTTTTTATAAATAAATACATTAATTGTATATATAAACAGTATTGCAGTTGTTTTTGTATTGTACAAATAATGCTTCTCACAATTCTGTGGTGTTGAGGTTATTGTCATTGCCAGTATCAAGTAAACTGAGGGAGTTGAAAGAGATGTGAGGCTTTTTGAATCAAGTGTTGCTTTTTGAAAATTGACATTTCCTATTTGTGTTATAATATTAGCACTTCTGGAAGAAAAAAAATACATGTAGCTATTTGATATGTAAACATGTCAAAGATATATGTGTATCACAAATATCTCCATTGCCAGCAGATTCTGACCAAAATCCAAAAAAATATGCAAATGCTGGAATTTTGAAATAAAAACAGGAATTGTGGGAAATACTGAGCAGATCAGCCAGGAAACATTTCAGGTTGATAATTCTTCTTCAGACAAGGGAAAAGGTGGATATCAAATATTTTAACTTTCAGAGATGGATTAGGTTTGTTCTCTTACAAATTTTCTCCCTGTTCTTTTATTATAATGCTGACTAGAACATGACTCCATAGGCACTAGCTCTCTATCATTTCAATCAATTTGCTTTTCATTCTATGGGAGTTGAAAAGTTGAGTGTTCATAGCCTTAGGTAATGACAGAAGAGGTTTTGACTGAGTCACAGCCTGTCCTCAATCATCATCAATACATGCAACCATTCCAAACAGAATAGTTAGATCGCAGTCAGGTACAGCAAAAACAAAAACTATTGGATAAACTCAGCGGGTCAGTCAGTGTCTGGGGGGAAGAGGGAATATGGCCTGTGTGGTAGAATTTCTTGGCAATATTTCCTGCCTTCCAAATGAAACACACCATGAAGATAGACTGGATGGAAGCAAATGAAAAGCCCGTGAAGGACTGGGCAGTTTCATCACCCTCTGCAGGTTCAGGCATTGAGAGCAGAGCTGTTACCATACCAGGCTGAGATTCACCGTGTCAAAATGCTTTCTTTAGCCCATTTGTAAAAGTTCAAAAGTATCCTTGTGGACATGCTGAATATTCTCAGAGATTAAATACACTGACGTGCTTTCTTGATTGCTGCATCAATGTGAAGGGACCAGGTTGGGTTGGTGGTGATATGGATGCCTAAGAACTGAAGCTGTTAATCATCACTACAGCAGCTCCATTGATGAGGACGGGGTTATGTGCACCTCCTCACTTTCTTAGGTTAACAATTTTAACCTCTAACTAGTGTCCAGTTGCTCTGACATCCACAATCATGAAGTGCTTCAAGAGGCTGGTCATGGCACACATGAAATCTAGCTTCCCAGAAAGCCTTGATCTACTGCAATTTGCCTGTTATTGCAACAGATCCATGGCAGATGCCATCTCTGTGGCCCTATGGTCATCCTTGGAGCATCTGGATAAGGATACCTATGTCAGACTCCAGTTTATTGACTCTAGCTTCGCTTTCAACATGATACTGTAATTCCAACCAAACTCATCTCTAAATTCCTGAAACCTAGGCCTGAGCAGCTCACCTTGCAAAGGGATCCTTGACTTCCTGACCCTGAGACAAACAAACAGACCCTGAGACTGTTGTACTTCGTGGTCCGGTATCTGTTGTACCTTTGTTATGACCCTGGACGGACCACAAGTACACGTGTGTAAAAGGTTATAATGCTGGAGCTTAAATCCAGGCTGTTTATTCCATGGCCACCTGGAACCAGAGTGACCACCTAATCACCCCAATCTCTTATATACACATTACTACACAGGCAAACAAAGTAGTCCCAGCAATATCACAACATCCCCCTTGTCTTATAAAAGAAATATATTGAACAACAAACTCTAAACACAAAAGTTTTTTTATAAACACCATAAAACATGAACAAATATCAACGGTAACGTGCAGGTTTCTTACTAGCACGTCCTGAACGTGTCATATAATCTCCATCATCATTACGTGCCGGTTGTTCCTCTGCTTCACATTTGCTCTCAGTCCTGTTACTGTCTGGAGGGACGCAGTGGGGACCGAAACCTGGCGTCTCCAGTGGAGGAAGATCTCTCAACTGCACTCGATTCCTCCTGAACCGATGTCCATTCGGCGTCTCAATGATGTAAGACCTTGACTGGGGTTCGTCGCAGACCGATCTCACTTCTGCTGGAATCCAGACATGATTCGCTTGATCCAGAACCCGGACCTTCTGTCCAATGTGTAATGGCGACAAGTCATGTCTCTTGACCGAACTGTCAAACTGTGCCTTCATACTCTGCGTACGCTCCTCAAGTTACTCAAAGTTCCTCTGCCCTTCGTATGCCTTGTTCATGTCCAGGTTCGTGGGGAGAGGCGTCCGAATCTGTCTTCCAAACATCATCTCTGCCGGTGACGGTAACTTGGAATCAATCGGTGTAGTACGCAAGTTGAGTAAAGCTGCAGCTACACCCTGTCCCGTTGCCAAGGACTTCTTGATAACAAATTTCACCGTTCGTAACATTCTCTCAACCAGCCCATTCGACTGAGGGTACCTAGGCGAGGACGTTGTATGGGTAATTCCCCATTGCTTGCACATGGACTGGAAAGGGTTACCAACAAATTGTGGACCATTGTCGGAGATGATTTCCGTTGGTGCACCTAGGAGACCAAACGTTGCAGTCACCATATTAGCAACCATGGCACTCGTGGTGCTAGTCAGTCTATGCACCACCGGAAACTTGGAATGGTAATCTACCATGACAAGATATTGTATGTTGTCAAGTTCAAACATATCCATTGCTATTTTGATCCAAGGTGTGACTGGTATCTCATGTGGTATGAGTATTTCCCTCATTTGCTCTGGCATGTGCATCTGGCACTGACTACACCTTCAGACAAGGTCATCAATGTGTTGGTTCATGTTGGGCCAATAGACCATTTGTCTCGCTAGAAGTCTCGTCTTCTCAATGCCCTGGTGGCCAACATGAAGTTGCTGCAAGACATCCTGTCTCATTGACCCAGGAATGACTACTTGCCGTCCTTTGAATATGGCCCCATTTGACATGCCCAACTCATCTCGAAAAGGCCAGTAGGGCCGCAGGTCAGCAGGTATCTCCTGCATGGTCGCTGGCCATCCGGAATGAATATACTGCATAACCGTATGCAGTAGAGGGTCACAAGTTTCTGTCTACAGCTCCACCCGTTTGAGTTTGCCGAAGTGTATCAAGTCGACATCTAGTGTGTCTTCGATGTTGTCGAAGAAGATGCTCTCTACATGTACATCTAGATCTATGCTCTCTGTCTTCTCCGGATTGGGCAGTCTGCTGAGAGTGTCAGCAACCATCACCTCTGCCCCAGGTCTGTGCTCTATGGTGAAGTTGTATCCTTGCACCTTGATGAGCAACCGCTGCAGTCAGGGTGGGGCACTTGTGAGTGGTTTGCCGCAGATAGTGACAAGAGGCTTGTGATCAGTCAGCACCTTAAAATCCCGCCCAAATAGGTATGTATGAAACCTTGTGATTCCAAAAACCAAGGCAAGGGTCTCGCGTTCAATATTGAAGTAGTTGGACTGGCATGAAGACAGGACCTTCGAAGCGTACGCAACAGGCCGTCCTTCCTGCGAAAGGCATGCTCCCACTCCTTTCATTGACGCATCCACCTCAAGGGTGACAGGAGCATCAGGGCGATAGTACTGGAGTACAGATTCCTCCTGTATGTTGCTCTTCAGGTTACAGAACGCCATCTGGTGGTCTTCTTGCCACAAGAACGGGACATCTTTCTTCAGTAAATCCCTCAAGATGGTGACCAGGACAGCATATTTTGGGATGTAGGGCGATAAAAAATTCATCATCCCAGGAACCGTTGTAAATCTTCTTTATCTTGTGGTGTTGGCATCATATGAATGTCCTTCACCGTACCAAGATCTGGTCTGATGCCTGTGTCTGAATACATTGTCCCGAAGAAGTTGATGGACTTAGCCTTCACTACGCACTTAGCACTGTTGAAAGCTAGTCCTTCCCGGGACGCTGTCTCCAACAGCTTCTTCAGATTACAATCATATTCTTTTGCCGTGGATCCCACCGCTGCCACCATGTTGTACTTTGTGGTCTGGTATCTGTTGTACCTTTGTTATGACCCTGGACGGACCACAAGTATACGTGTGTAAAAGGTTATAATGCTGGAGCTTAAATCCAGGCTGTTTATTCCATGGCCACCTGGAACCAGAGTGACCACCTAATCACCCCAATCTCTTATATACACATTACTACACAGGCAAACAAAGTGGTCCTTGTGATACAACAAAGTAGTCCCAGCAATATCACAACAGAGACCACAAGCTATCAGTTCTGTTGCTGATCCCCGTAAAGCGATGTCAGCCTGGCCCATGCTACACTGCTTCTAACTGTATGTGTTCAACTGTGGCCATTTGCAAGGAGCTGGACTCCCATCATTTCAGCAGAGCCCAGCACAGGCAACTGGCTGACTCAGAGAACCACTGAAAGTCAGTGAGACATCATGTCAGAACCATGACCAGTCAGATGTAATGGTAGTCCTGCAATTTTCTTGAAATTTGTTGGGGAGTTATTGAATTATGTGTATAGGTGATATTTATTAAAATAAGTAACAAACTTCAAAATTGCAAAACAACTTGTTCATGTTAACTTGCAAGGACATTTTAAGACTGTTGAAATCAGTCATCAGGTCTGGATATTCAGATCATCACTACTGAGGACAACATGAATGTTCATGTTAATTGGCCGTCAATTAAACCTCCATGATGGGATTAGGGATGACATAGTAGCCATCTCATGTATTAACAGATGGTTAAAGGCATATCCTTGGCATTCAGTGCAAAGTCTTCTCACTTAATATTTAACTGTTTATATATCCAGGGGGCTACCCCTCAACACTAACAAAAGAGGTATATTTTGGGTGACCAGGTTCTGTCCTTAGAACTTTCTTGGAGTATCCATATAAATTACTTTGTCCCAGCAAATGTGCTTGGAGATTTAGAGGTGTCTTGTGGTGTTACTGATGTCAGAGGTATAGGTGACATTTAAAAGATTTTTGGATAGGAATAAGGAAATAAGGAAATTAGAGGGATACGAGTTATGTGCCGGTGGGTAGGTGATGGTCTTGGTATCATGTTCGGCACATACATTGTGGGCCTAAGGGCCTGTTCCTGTGCTGTACTGTTCTATGTTCGATGTCTTGGCAGTTATCGTGTGCTCCCATTGTAAATATGTCATTCAATGGAACCTTTTATCAGACTTAAAATATTGAAATAAACATTGAGAATATAACAACTTGACTTACTTTGAGTTTGGACTGGTCTTAAACTGGTATTTCCACTGGAGTTCCTGAGAAATGTAGAAGAAAAAACAAACTACTTTAGGAACTCAGTAGTGGAGCAGTATCTGTGTGGGAAAAGGGATTTTTGATGGTTTGAGTTGCATCAAAACTGAGAATAATGAGGAAAGATAGCTGATATATAGAGAAGACAGGTTATGGCGAGTCTGGAGGCTTGTACTTTGTTAAAGAAGTTTATTGCGGCAGCAATATTCAATTACAAATGATAACAAACGAGATTACAGACAACCATTAACTCAAACTGTTCACATCGAAGTTCTCTTCCCACTGCCTGGTTTTTGGGCGCAAAAACACCACCTGACCTTGCTGGCCAATCAGCGGGTTCGACTCTCAGGACCAATCCCTATGGTCGCATCACCATGTGACCTTGCTGGCCAATCCGAGGGTTCGACTCTCAGGACCAATCCCTATGGTCGCTACAAGGTCAACCAAAGAGGGCTGAGGGATGGTGGGCAGGTGGAATCAGGTCAGGGGAGTGGAGGGTGAATGTAAATTGTTATAACTGATAAAATGAATGATCAGCAGGACACCAAGGTTACCAGTGGTAGAATCTGATAAGTACGGAAGGTGATAATAAAAACCACTAAACTTGCTTTCTTTACTTTCTGCATTTGCCTCAATCTTCTCATCTGCCTCACTATTGAGGGATTATTTTCAACCTTCAAAAGCCAAGGATACAGTGGGCAGGCAGCTTTGAGAGGAGATAAATCAATTTAGAAAAATCTGCGGGATAGTAGCGAAATAAAGTTATTTTGTTTTTGAGAAGGTGGGATATTTAAAGAATCAGGCGTCTGATTGGTTGATGAAGAGACAGCAGCCAATAAAAGGAATGGAAAGATTAGCAGAATGGCCATGTTGGGAGAAAGGCCGTGTCGAAGCAAAGTTCTGTGTTAAGGCTAAGTGCAGAACTGAAGCTTTGGCTCAAAAGGCATTGGCAAAAAGTTGAGAAACGGGCAGAGCAGTCTGTTTATCTGCGTAATTCTTCAAACGTATTTGGTGTCAGAGATGGCAGGAGGGATAGTGGAATGCTCCTCCTGCAGTGCCCCTGAGGACTATACCTGCAATAAGTAAGTTCAGCTGCAGCTACTTAAGGACTAAGAAATATTTATTGTTTAAGAACATTTAAGAAACATTTAGATAGGTACATGGATAGGATAGTTTAGATGGTTATGAGCCAAATGCAGGCAGGTGGGACTAGTGTAGATGGGGTATGTTGATCAATGTGGGTAGGTTGGGCCGAAGGACCTGTTTCCACACTATATGATTCTGTGACTCTGACTGCGTTAAGGAACTGGATCTGCAGCAGGATGATCTAATAATTATTTGGGGGTGTGAGAGTGTCATAGATAGGAGTTACAGTGAGGTAGTCATGCCTAAGACACAAGCAGGAAGTAGATGGGGGACCACCAGGAAAGGGAGTAGGCAGAGAGGGCAGGAATCCTGTGGGGCCATTCCCTTCTGCAGTCGGTTTGCGCTTTTAAATGCCGGTACATGGTTTCTTAAATAAATGAGAAGTTTCACTTGCTGCATCTTTAAGATGCACTGTAACAATTTGCTAAGTTTCTTTTAAGGCATTTGTGAAACGTAGAATCCCTACCATTGAGAAAGACAACTGCAGCAGCTGCATGGAAAGATCATCACTTGCATGTTTCCTTCCAGTTCACCATCGCAAAATAAAAATATATCATAGGCCCTTCAATGCAGGATCGAATTTACAACTGGCAGCAACATGAATTCCATTGCCACATGGACTGCTCTAGTTCAAAGGAGTTGTTTACCTCTTCAAGGGCAGTAATAGATTGGCTGCAAGTGTTATCTCTGCTTGCAATGCCAACATCTCATAATTGATTATTAAAAAATCCCTGCAACCGCATTTATTTTGCTGTTAGTTTTTTTTGCTGCCTTATCTTTATGTCTGTACAGTTGTTAGAATGTCTGAAAAAGGCTTATAAAATATGTACAACTTTAATAATTTTCATTCAGTTTTAAGATCATCTAAATACTAAAACTCTTGTTTGTTTGTTTGTTTGTTCCTGAACTACAACCAAAACGGTACACGATTGCGCGACAATCTTAGGCCCACCTTACTCACCGTCGTCCCTTTGGTGCTAATGGAAGAAGTTTCATTGAAATCGGTGTTATATTTTAAAAGTTATTCACATTTTAAAGTTTAAATCTATTTCCCAGGGAAGGCGGGAGGTGGAAGGGGGGGGTGGGGGGAGAAGGGAGGATAAGGGGGGTTGAGGGGATTGGAGTGGGGGGGAGAGGAAGGGGATAGGGGGTGGGGGGGGGGGAGGAGGGAGGATAAGGGGGGTTGAGGGGATTGGAGTGGGGGGGAGAGGAAGGGGATAGGGGTAAGGGGGGGAGGGAAGGGAGGGAGGAGAGGGTGCTGCACCAATGCAGGAGAGGTTTGGGCCCAACGGTCCACTTGGTCTAGTTTATTGCAAAACTAGACACATCATGCAGAATTTCAACTGCAGAACCTGAATGCCTAATTTAATTAATAATTTTTATTTTTAATCTTTAATAATCTTTTTGTAATGTTAAAAATTCTAAACATTTATAAATCTAATTTTTAACTTGCACATTATCACAAAAGAGCAGGATTCCAGGAATGAGTAGGTTAACCTATGATGAGCATTTGTCGGCACTGGGCCTGTACTCGCTGGAGTTTAGAAGAATGAGGAGGGACCTCTTTGAAACCTACAGAATAGTGAAAGACGGATAGAATGGATGTGGAGAGGATGTTTCCACTAGTGGGAGAGTCTAGGACTAGAAGTCATAGCCTCAGAATTTAAGGACGTTCTTTTAGGAAGATGAGGAGAAATGTATTTAATCAGAGGGTGGTGAATCTGTGGAATTCTTTGCCACAGAAGGCTGTGGAGGCTGTCAGTGGATATTTTTAAGGCAGAGATAGATAGATTCTCGATTAGTACAGGTTTCAGAGGTTATGGGGAGAAGGCAGGCGAATGGGGTTAGGAGGGAGAGATAGATCAGCCATGATTGAATGGCGGAGTAGATTTGATGGGCTGAATGGACTAATTCTACTCCTACCCCTTATGATCTTATGACTTATGAGCACTGGGTAAATGAATAATAGTGTGTCCACTTACAATGTGTGGAAACTAATAATTGTTTGTTTATTGCTGGTGATACCTGAAACTTCCCTAGTCCTTAATATTACTCTGTTATAGGTTGCTGAGAAGATTGTGCAGTTGTTGATCATTTAAGGGAGAAAAGGAGTGGCATGGCTCAGCTGGAATAAAGAGAGGGGCCATCTTAGGAATGCTGAGAGGGAAATTTGGACAACAACAAAACAATAACTTAAAAGTTAAATTAACTGACATTAATAGGGAATGATACGTTTTTAAGAATGAACCAGATATAGCAGAAGCCAAATTAATAAATGTGAGTAAAAATCTTGTGCATTTTCAAAATGTTTGTTATTTTAATCATGTGAAATAGAACATACAATGATAAAAACACAGCAATTCTATCAGAAAACAAGAAACGATCGTATAATGTAACCACAAGTGGAATAAATAAAATTGCAGACAGAACTAGCCCAAGCTCACAAAGTGATCAGTAGGTGACACAAAATGCTGGAGTAACTCAGCGGGTCAGGCAGCATCTCTGAAGAGAAGGAATAGATGATGTTTCGGGTTGAGACTCTTTTTCAGACTTGGTTTAAACCGATAATTTCTTTCAATGAGAGATTCGGTGCTGAGTTTATCCCCCCACCAGGAGACAACAAAAATTGGAAGGTAAATCATCATGGAAATATAAAATTGAACTCCATGCTGAGCAAGAAATATATCTTTGAAACATGACTATCAATTGTTACAGCATGTGTGAATAATGAAAACAATGTGTTTTTTATGCTTAAAAGACCTGGTGTTATTATTGGCTACAAAACATTGAGCATCACAAGGGAAATAACTAATTTTTAAGTAACATTTTACTGATTTAAAATTGGACCACTGAGCACAAAAGAAACAATTCAGACGGTTAAAAAAAAGCTGATATTCAGTTGAACACCTTCATCAGAGACGAAGAATAGATAAAAAGGTTTGAGCAATTCCAATTATTTCTTTGTATCTTCACCCACTCATTGCTACCCAATAAATTAAATTCAGGTAGCATCTGTGGAGGGAAATGGACAGACAGCATTTCAGGTGGGGACCCTTCTTTAAGATTGGAATATTGGGGTTGATAAGTGGAAAAAAAGGGCTGCAGATGGTGGAATCTAATAAGAGTCAAGAGTGTTAAATTATCATATATACCAAAACGGAACAATGAAATTCTTACTTGCAGCAGCACAACAGGTTTGTAATCACAATACTCAATAGATAACATAATAAACAAACAAAAAAAGCTCAATAAATTTTTTTAAAAATACACTGCAAAAAAAAGCAAAAGTCTGAAGACCCTAATGCAACCAAGACAGTTCATAGTTTGAAGTTTAGCTGGTGTTTGAAGTGTTCAATAGCATGATGGTTGTTGGGAAGAAGCTGTTCCTGAACCAGGAGATCACGGTACACCTTCTTCCCGATGGCAGGACAGAAATGAGAGCATGGCCAGGGTGGTGTGGGTCCTTGATGATGCTGGCTGCGTTTTTAAGGCAACATCTCCTTTATCTATATAGTTGCTGACCTTCCTACCCTTTGATGGTGGAGAGTTCAGCACCCTTTATGGATCGGGCAGCATCCACCACTTCATTCCTGTGTGTTCAATTTGCCGAACCAGGCTGTCAAGCAATCAATTTATATGCCATACACCTGTACCCAAATACACTCAAGGGAGTATTTGTAGACATACCGAATCTCCTCGGTCTTCTAAGGAAGTAGAGGCATTGATGGACTTTCTTTATGATTGCATCGGTATGTTAGGGCCAGGACAGATCTTCAGAGATATGCCCAGCCAGGACCTTGAAGTTGTTGACTCTCTCCACCACTGACCTGTTGATGAAGCCAGGTTTGTGGATCCTTGGCCTTCCTTTTCTAAAGTCAACAACCAGCTCCTTGGTTTTACCGATGTTGAGAGCAAGGTTGTTGTTTGGGTTGTTGTTCCCTGGTTTTACTGACATTGAGAGCAAGGTTGTGGCGCCATTCAAATAGACGATTAATCTTCCTCCTATTTTCTGACTTATCATTACCCATAATTCATCCAACCATAGTGGTGTTGTCAGCGAATTTAAGGATGGAGTTGATACTTTGTCCAGATACGCAGTCATGGATAGAGAATGAATAGAGCAGGGGATTGAGCACATAGCCTTGAGGTGCCCCTGTGCTGATGATTATCAAGGAGGAAGTGTTGTTGCCAATTTCTACCAATTATACTCTGTTCTTAAGGAAATCAGCAAATTTTAAGATGGCATTAGAGCTGTATCTGGCTGCACTGTTGTGGGTGCAGAGCGAGTAGAGCAAATGAATAAGCAGGCAGCCCTGAAGTGCCACTTCTGAGGGAGCTTCTGCATTCTTTTGTGTCAACACTTTCTTTTTAACTCTTCGTTGTATAGGAGATACATTGGAATATAAACAGAAAATGCTGGAAATGCTCAGTTGATCAGTGAGCCTTTGTGGAGTAAGATAAACAGAGTTAACATTTCAGGATGCTAACTTTTTGTCAGAATGGAAAAAAATAGAGATAAGGTGGTTTAGGATTCATCAAAAGGAGAATGAGGAGCAGAGAACAAAAGGGAAAGTCTTTAATAAAATGGATGGGAGGAGAGATTAAATGACAAAAGCGATAATGGTGTTAGGTGATAGAGGATAGTAATTGCACAAATTAGGAAGTGGAAAAGGTAAAAACAAGGAACTGTGGATGCACGTTTACTAAAAAAAACAAAACTGCTGGAGTAACCAGGTCATGCAGCATCTCTGGTGAACAAGGATATATGGATGGGTACCATTTTGGGTCAGAACCCTTCTTCAGACAGACACATCAGTTTGAAGAAGGATCCAAATCCATGTTCTCCAGAGATGCTGCATGACCTGCAGAGTTATTCTAGCACTTTGAGTAAAAAGCTAGTATAAATAAGGGAGGAGAATATTTATCTGAAATTTCCCCAAATCTTGAAGATTTTGTCTTTAACTATTTCCATGTTTGATGGGCATAGATCTTTCGAGTGTCTTTAATATGTTGAAACAAACTTACCACCAACAAGATCCAAATATTAAATTAATATTAAATATTAAATTTCATAGTGAATTAAGCATCTCCCCCTTTGGTTTATGTACTTTTCACATGCACTGTGAAAACCCGATTCTACAATAATTGCCATTTGCAGAAGAATTTGTAGTGGTATTTAGAAGCATGTTGAATGTCATTTGTTGTCATCGTGCATTGTTTGGGTATCTTCATTCACCAGTATTTAAACACGCAATGGACCAGAAAGCAAATTGGTGTCTTTCGTGCATTAAGTATGAGAAGTAGAAAAATAGTTCAGGTTTATAAGAAAAACAACTGAAGATGCTGAAACCTTGAACGAAAAACAATGCATTGCATTTTTTGTGCCGAGGATTGATATCTGGATTTACCAAAGGCATTTTGTTTATCTATCCATTTATATCTTATATATCTTATTACTAAAACTCATATATATATAAACATAGCACAAAAAGTAAGGAAATTTGTGTTTGGTAGATTATTTCTTTGTTGTAACAATGCTTCTTGGCAATAAATCTTATACCGTTGGAAAGCCTGTTTATTTCCCTTTTAAATGGTGCCACATTTGTAAGGAACATGCATTTGTGGGATGAGCAGCAGAGCTGAGTATATGGGTTGCGACCATGAAAAATCTGCCAAATCTTCTCTGCCAATGCCAAACAGCTTATTCTGCTGTTGCTATTGGCTCTTGTTTTGAGCTTCTGGTACCCCCAGGTGCTGACAATCAGGTGCCTGATTGGCACCTGATTGGCAGCATCTGTGAGCATGGGCCCTGCTACAGTGGTCAGTAGGTGTCTGCTCCAAGAATCGGCATGCCACGTTTGACTGATCTGGATAGGGCCCGTGCGATAGGGCAACTTCAAGCTGGTGTCCTGCAAAACCAAGTTGCGGCATTATTTGGAGTGAGCCCTAGTACCATCTCCAAAGTGAAGGCCAAGTTCCATATAACGGGGGATGTCAGAGACAGGCCGCGAAGTGGGCGTCCCAAGAAGACGACACCGGAAGAAGACCGTTTCCTCACCCTGTCAGCACTTAGGAACCGTAGGCTGTCTTCTACAGATTTGCAGTCAAGGTTTGCAGGACGATATGGCCGACGGCTCTCTGCCCAGACAATTCGGAACAGACTGCACGCAGCCGATCTCCGGTCTCATAGGGTTGCCAGGAGGCCTGCCATGACTGCCCTTCACCGTCAGGCCCGTTTGCGCTGGTGTCGGCAACACGTGCACTGGAACCTGAACATGTGGAGGAACGTTATGTTCAGCGATGAGTCCAGATTCTGCCTACGGCAGTTGGATCATAGGGTCAAAGTGTGGAGAAGGCGCGGAGAACGCTATGCTGATTGCTGCACCGATAGAGTAACATCTTTTGGTGGAGGCAGTGTGATGGTGTGGGGTGGCATCTCCCTCACTGGAAAAACGAGGCTTGTCATCATTGGAGGCAATCTCAATGCAGAGAGATATCGAGATGAGATTCTGCAACCAGTGGCAATCCCATATCTCCACAGTCTGGGACCGAACTCTATCCTCCAAGATGACAATGCTCGCCCCCACAGAGCAGGGTTTCTCAGAGACTACCTCCAGAATTTGGGAGTGGAGAGGATGGAATGGCCTGCCAGCAGTCCTGACCTCAACCCCATTGAACACTTGTGGGATCAGCTTGGGCTTGCTGTTCGTGCCAGAGTGACCAACACAACCACGTTGGCTGACTTGCGACAAATGCTGGTTGAAGAATGGGATGCCATTCCACAACAGTGTGTGACCAGGCTGGTGACCAGCATGAGGAGGAGGTGCCAGGCTGTTGTGGCTGTGTATGGTTCTTCCACACGCTACTGAGGCTCCTGTTTATTTAATGAATAAATTGTTAAATTGCCAATATGTCTTGTTTCTTCAGACTTCAATCATCCAATCCCCCAAACAACACCGAACAAGAGTCAATGGCAGAATAAGCTGTTTGGCATTGGCAGAGAAGATTTGGCAAATTTTTCATGGGCGCAACCCACATACTCAGCTCTGCTGCTCATCCCACAAATGCATGTTCCTTACAAATGTGGCACCATTTAAAAGGGAAATAAACAGGCTTTCCAATGGTATAAGATTTATTGCCAAGAAGCATTGTTACAACAAAGAAATAATCTACCAAACACAAATTTCCTTACTTTTTGTGCTATGTTTATATCTGCATTCGCCGCAAATAGGTCCCCTTTACTCTCCCCCTTCATAAAAGGAAATGTTGCTATAGTAACACTATGATGAAGAAAAAGTATATTGCATGTGTAGTACAGGTTCAATCAGATTTTGTGACTCACAGGATTTTGATAAGAATTGCAATTCATGAGAACTTTCCTTCCTTGTTATTTTGCAAAAAATTGAGAAGCATTAATATACTGTATATGGTGATAATTTATAAACCCACTGAATTTTTATGGAGAATGTCCTTCTCTGGTTTTCAACGGTATCACTTTTTGATTCACCAAAGCAGTTGCTTTTTCAAACATTGAAAAAATACATCAACTGTGAAGCCATATGGAACACACCAGGTATTGCCCAGTTAATATTGCCCAATGCACTGGTTGAACAAGGGGTTTTGCTATGCATTGATCCAGTGTGTCTATTTACCAAAGGAACTATAAGAAGAATTAACAATGACTTACTTTAGTTCAAGCATTCTTGGAAAAGATTGGATGGAAAATATAATCCCACTGACCCTTCTACACATTGATAATTGCCAGAGCAATACTGTACAGATGTTTATTTTTCAAAATATAGAGGTATATTTGCCAAATTCAAAACTAGAGGGATATTGAACAGGTAGTGTGAATAAGGACCCAAGTTCTGAATTTATATTGCGACTGGTGAAAAAAGTGTTTTAAATAAATTTGTCTGCGTAAGTGGCATTGCCACCCAAGTCCAGTATACCTCAGATTCTTGCACGAGTGTGTTGAAATGCGGTCCAAAACATCTTGAACATCTGCTTTTTTTGGTCCACTGCTGTTGTAAGCAGCACTGAGACTGGCAGGCTTTCCTCCAAGTTAATGGGGCAGAGGTAAGTGGACCCGAACATTTGAGTCAGAAAGTCATGCAGCATAGAAACAGGCCCTTCTACCCAACTCATCCATCCAACCAAGATGCCCCATCTAAGCTAGTCCCATTTGTCTGCATTTGGCACAGATCCCTCCAAACCTTTCTTATCCCTGTACCTGTTCATGTCTTTTAAATGCTGTTATGGTACCAGCCCCAACAACCTCCTCTGGCAGCTGATTCCTTATGTCCATCACTCTCTGTGTGAAAGTGTTGTCCCGGGTTCCTATTAAATCTTTCCCCTCTCACCTTGAACCTATGTCCTTTGGTTCTTGATTCCCCTACCCGAAGAAAAAGACTGCATTCCAAGGAATAAAGTCACAGCCTGCCCAACCTCTTCCTTTTGCTAAGGTTCCTGAGTACAGGTAAATCTTCTCTGCATTCTTTCCAGTTTAATGACATCCTTTCTATGGCAGGGTGACCAAAACTGAACACAATACTCCAAATAAAGTCATATTTTACTTCATATGACTTTTTTTGATACTTTTAGTATTGTTAGTATTGTAATGTGTTTTTAATTAAACTTATAATTTATTTATAAATAGTTTACTTAATTTTATTTTTGAAATTCTAATCAATTTGAATAGATTTAAATGTTCCAAAGTAAAATAATGCAGATGTTGGAAGTCTAAAATAATATAGAGGGCTAGTAATATAGAGGAAAGGAAATATTCTTGATCTTCCAATCTACTTCTTCGCGATCCTTATACCTTTTAAAAAAATCTGTGCTTTCTCTGTCGCTGTGACACTCTATTCTGCATTCTGGAGACACAAGGAACTGTAGATACTGAAATCATATGACGAACACAAAGTGCTGGAATAACTCAACAGGTCAGGAATATCTGGGAGGACATTTTGAGGCAACATTTCGAGTCAGGACTCTTCCTCAGACTGGGAGGAGAAAGCTATAAAAGAGGTGGGGTCGGGACAGAGCCTGGCAAGTGATATATGCATACAGGTGAGGGGGGTTTTGATTGGTAGATGTGGAAAAAGGTGAAAAGGAGCCAAAAGGAAACAAAGGGAGACAAAAAGTGCTGGATTAACTCAGCAGGTCAGGCAGCATCTCAGCAGGCCAGGCAGCATCTCAGCAGGTCAGGCAGCATCTCAGCAGGCCAGGCAGCATCTCAGCAGGCCAGGCAGCATCTCAGCAGGCCAGGCAGCATCTCAGCAGGCCAGGCAGCATCTCAGCAGGCCAGGCAGCATCTCTGGAGAACATGCAACATCTCTGGAATTGACAAGGAGACAATGTGTCAGATAAAGAGGGAAGAGAAGTGAAATGTAAAGGCACTGGGTGGGATATGGGTGGTGGGGGGAGAAATGCATGTCCACCGGGATGGGAGGGGATCACAGAAAAAGAGGCTGGGGAGAAGGGGGAAGGGTAAGGGGGTGGGGGTTCAAAGGTGCAGCCATGGGCCCCAGCTATGCCTGCCTTATTGTTGGTTACATTGAATAGTCTTTGTTCCAAATGTATATTGGTACCATACCCCAACTCTTTCTCTTCTACATCACTGGATGTAGTGATTGGAGCTGCTCCTGCACCTGTGCAGGGCTCATTTCGAAACATAGAAACTAGGTGCAGAAAATAGGTGCAGGAGTAGGCCATTCAGTCCTTTGTGCCAGCACTGCCATTCAATATGATCATGGCTGATCATCCAGAATCAGTACCCTGTTCCTGCCTTCTTCCCATATTCCTTGATTCCATTAGCCTTGAGCTATATCTCTGCCTTCTATGGCAGAGAATTCCACAGATTCACAACTCTCTGGCTGAAAAAGGTTTTCCTCATCTCAGTCCTAAAGGCCTACCCCTTATTCTTAAACTGTGACCCCTGCTTCTGGACTCCACCAACATGGGGAACATTTTTTCTTGCATATAGTCTGTCCAATCCCGTAAGAATTTTATATGTTTCTATAAGATCCCCTCTCATCCTTCTAAATTCCAGTGACTATAAGCCCAGTCGATCCATTCTTTCATCATATGTCAGTCCCGCCATCCCGAGAATTAACCTGGTGAACCTACGCTGTACCCCCTCAATAGCAAGATTGTCCTTCCTCATATTAGGAGACCAAAACTGCACACAATCCAGGTGCGGTCTCACCGGGGCCCTGTACAACTGCAGTAGGACCTCGTTGCTCCTATACTCAAATCCTCTCACTATGAAGGCTAACATGCCATTACCTTTCTTCACTGCCTGCTGTACCTGCATGCTTACTTTTCAGTGACTGATGACAAGGATATCAACATTACCATTAATTTCCATCCTGGTCTCAAATTCACTTGGACTATCTCTGACAGCTCTCTCCCTTTTTCCGATCTCGCAACCTCCATCATAGGGGATAGATGATCGACTGATCTCTACCATAAACTCACTGACTCCCACAGTTATCTTGACTCCTCCCATCCTGCCTCTTGCAAGGATGTCATCCCCTGCTCTCAATTAATTGTCTCTGACGCATTCAATGATGAGGCTTTCCATTCTAAGACATCTGAGAAGTCCTCTTTCTTTGACAAATCTGGTTTCCCTCTTGTTGTTGTGGATGGATCCTCCACTCACAGCACTTCTGTACCATGTAGTTCTGCTCTCACTTCCATTTCCCCAGACAGAACGAGGATAGATTTTTCCCTGGTCCTTACCTTTCACTCCACCAGTCTCTACATCCAACATATAATTCCCTGACATTTCTGCCACCTGCAACTAGTCACATCTTCATGTTCCCACCCCTTTCCACTTTCTGTAGAGACCATTCCCCCGGCAACTCTATGTTTACTCTACCTTACCAACCAAACCATCCCCTTCCCAGGTACATTCCCCTGCAACCGCAGGAGATGTAATACCTGTCGCTACAACTTCTCCCTCACTTCATTCCAGGGATTCCAGCAGCCCTTCCAGATAAGACAAAGTTTCACGTTCATCTTTTCAAACCTCAGTTACTGCATTCAGCACTCACGATGTGCCCTCCTTTACATTGGCAAGACCAAACATAGACTAGGTGACCATTTTGTCAAACACTCACTCAGTTTACCAAGGCCTGCTGAATCTCCTGGTTGCTAACCAGTTTAACTCCCCTTCCCATTCCCATTCCGACCTTCCTAGCCTGGGCTTTGTCCATTGTCAGAGTGAGGCCGCACACAAACTGAAGGATCAGCACCTCATATTCTGCTTGGATAGCTTGCAAGCTAATGGCATGAACATTGAATTCTCCAATTTTAAGTAACAGAACCCTATACCCCACCCTGGTGGGCACCCATTTCTCTCACTATCCTGCCTCCCTCCCCCTCCCTTTTCCACCTAATTTTCTCCCTCTAACTTTACATTTCACTCCTCTCCTTATCTGACATCCTTTTGTCTCCATATCTCCTTTTGTCTCTTTTTCATCTTTCGCCTTTGTTTACTCATCTTCCAGTCAAAACCCCCTCACCTCGATCCACCTATCCATTTGCTAGACTTTGTCCCACCTCTTTTGCAGGTCCCCCCCCCCCCCCCCCCCCCCCCCCATACCTTTATATTCTTTATATTCTGCACAATTTATTTTCTCATTTGCACTACCTGTTGTACTCATATAATGGTGTGATATGCCTGGATAGTACGCAAAACAAAACATTTTGCTGTGTCTTGGTATACATGACAATAATAAACCAATACTGATAATACCAGTAAAGGTAGCTGAAATTTGGGCTGCAGATCATACTAACCCTTTTTGGTTGTACTGCTGATGACTCAAGCATGATAATTATTACAAAGTTGGGATTATGCTTTGTTGGCAATGTCCTGAAGTAATGGATGTGGGTCTCAGAGTGTTTGGTAGTTGGAATTGTTGTTCGTCCTTCGGGTTCGAAGATGACCATGACTTCACTTTCAGTTGGAGGATTGGTGACTGTGGGTCCGGAAGTGACTGGTGAGGCCAATCCGAGCCCGGAAGGCATTCCCACATGTAGGACACAAGTGGATGGGTGCTGCAGTGGAAGTGGAGGTAGCCCAGGCCTTGCGCGCAATGCGTTTCCTCTGGGCCTCTGCAGTGCGTCTGTTCTCTGCTGCACGGACTCCTGTAGTGAACTTGCTACACCAGGTTGGACGATCCAGAGCAAGAGACTACCGTGCTGAGGGACACTTTGAGGCAGTCCTTAAACCATTTCTTCTGTCCTCCTACTGAGCGCTTTCCCTGACACAGTTCTCCATACAGAAGCTGTTTTGGCAGTTGACTCTCGGGCATTCTGACAACATGGCCTGCTTTCCATAGGAGGGTGTGGACGCTGGGGATTCCAGCCCGTTCCGAGACCGCTGTGTCGGGAATTTTGTCCTGCCACCTGATGTGAAGGAGTCTGCGTAGGCAGCTCAAGTGAAAGTGGTTGAGTTGTTTGGCATGTCTGCTGTAGACAGTCCAGGTCTCACTGGCATAGAGAAGAGTGGTGAGTACCGCTGCACGGTAGACCTTCAGCTTGGTGGTAAGGCTGAGTCCTCTCCACTCCCAAACATTCCTACGGAGTCGCCCAAAGGCAGCGCTGGCCTTGGCAATCCTGTTGTTGACCTCAGCATCAATGTTCACCACTCACGAGAGTGTACTACCCAGATAGGTAAAGCTGTCGACTGCCTGCAGATTCTGCCCCTTCACCGTGATGTGTGGTTCTTGGTAGGGCTTTCCAGGCGCGGGCTGGTACATAACTTCAGATGTTTTGGTGCTAATGGAGAGACCAAAGTTGTCACAGGCCTGTGAGAAGCAGTCCATTTCATGCTGCATCTTCTGCTCTGTGCTGGCGTTGAGGGCGCAGTCATCAGCAAACAAAAAATCTCTGATAATGGTCTCCTTCACCTTTGTAACAGCTTGCAGGCGCCTGAGGTTGAACAGCCTGCTGTCAGTCCTGTACCTGATGTGTATTCCATCCTGGCAGTCACTGAAGGCATCAGTCAGCATGGCAGAGAAGACCAAGCTGAAGAGTGTAGGGGCAAGAACACAACCTTGCTTCACGCCGTTTGTCACTGGAAAGGTTTCCAACTCGTCTCCATCATCCATAGTTGGAATAGTGTGAAATTAATGAGCATTCTTGCTCATTCTGTCCACTGGAAAATTTAAAAGATCACTTTTCCAATCCCATTTGTAACCTTCTATCAAAGAACTAATTCTATTGCCTGCCTGTCAACAATCTGTTCTATCTTCATTGCGGTAATGAACATGGAATTGTTTTCTACGTCCTGGGTTTTAATTTGCCTGCAGTAACTAACTGTGCAGCACAATCACATTTACCCACCCACACATGCTAACCTGTACAGAGATTCAAAGCATCAGAGAGCAGTCGTACTGAGAATAGCTGTGAAACTAGGGAAATAAGAGCTGTGACTTGAGAATTCACGTGAAGCCAACAGTGAGCTTTTCTTGCAGCACCTGCACTCTCCAAATAAATACAGCAAAAATGGAGTAGAAGCGATTAAAGATTTACATTTTTGGTGATGTTTTCTATGATCAGGATCAAAATTCTTCACACTGGAAAGTCCAGCTTTTGCAACCAAAATCATATACAAGGCAAGTGTCATATACAATAAATAATTCACCAAAATTATGTTTTAACAATTTGTGTATGCAAATTTATTGCATTCCGATATTAGTCATTATATGACCTTTCTCCTTTGGGTTTGCAAGTGGTAATGATCGTGAAAATGAAATCCAGTAGCAATGGGTAATTTGTGGATGGCAGTCTGCCATCTGTTTGCTTTCTGTTACAGTAACTAGAAAGGAAGTTCAGGCAGGGTGCATTAAGAATATGTCATCCGGTATAATAAATACATAAAATGCTGGAAATACTCAGCAGGTCACGCTATCTGTGGGAAGAGAAACTCAATCAACGTCAAGGATTCAATGTTACCTCTGTTTCTCCTCCTACACAGCTCAGTATTTCTGTCTTTTTTTGTCTTTATTGTGGTTTTAAAGATCTACAGCTTTTTTTGTAATAGACATAGACCCGTGGAGCATGTTAAATGGTCATGCTCCAAGGGCCTATGTCTATTACAACCAATGTGCATTAGCTCTGTAACATATCCCTTTCAGTCAGCAGGAACATAATTCCTTAACCATTGAAATGCATTCAGCTCCTGTTCCCTCAACTGATAGGACAAAGTCACTTATCCCTTGGGAGCCAGGAATAATTCACACTGCATTTTCTGCAAAGTATTTTTGTAAATGAATTAGTAGGGACGTGTCCTGAGCTAATTCTGCTACCACCATCGTCTACTGTACAAGTGAGGCTCCCACTGATTGTCGCCGGAAGCTTGCGCCCTTTTCAGGACGGACGATGACAGTGATGTAACATTTGAATGATGAACACGAAAGAAGAAGTGGGGAAATTATGTCAGGGAATTGAAGGGATTAAAGGTCAATAAATCCCCAGGGCCCGAAGGTCTACATGCTTAAAGAGGCATTCCCAGAAATAGTGGATTAATTGGTGGTCATTTTGCAACATTTGTTAGACTGAAACAGCTCCAATTGTTTTGAGGCAAGATAATAAAACCATATTATTTACAAGAGAGTATAGAAGTTAAAACAGGCCATTATCGTCCAGTTAGCCTGACAATGCTAGGGTCAATTATAAAAGATATAATAGCAGAGCACTTGAGAAGAATGAAAGGAGCAGATCAAGTCAAAATAGATTTATGTAGGAAAATAATGGTTTACAATACTGGAATGTTTTGAGGATCTAACAATTATATTAGATGATGGAGAACTATTGGATGCTAAGTACATGAATTTTCAAAAGGCTTATGATAAGACATGAGGGATTTGCAAGCATGTTTCAATAACATGAATTGGATGTAACACGAGAGATGAATTATTGATTGATTGAATTGATGGAAAGATACAGCATGGAAACAGGCCTGTTGGTCCTTTAGCTGACCATTGATCACATGTTTATACTAATTCTATGCTATCTCACTTTCGCTTCCACTCCCCACACACCAGGAGCTATTTACAGAGGCAAATTAATTACCAACCCATACAAATTTGGGATGTGGGAGGAAATTGGAGCACTCAGAGGAAACCCACGCAATCACAGAGAGATCCTACAAATTCCACACAAACAGCACCCAAGGTCAGGATCGAACTGGGGTTTCTGGTGCTGTAAGGTTTCCATTCTACCAGTTGTGCCACCGTGCTGCTGAATTATGGAACATTATTTGTAATATGGGGGCTGATTGATAATTTGGGAATTACAGCTGGAAAAATGGTGTCAGAAAAAAATATTTCCATGTAATCTCCATAGTCATCAGACACCAATGTCACTTCAGAACACAGCTGCTACTTTTACTGTGGGTGGCCATTGAAACTGACAAGTGATCCCTTCTATTGCCATGTGCAGTATAATCCCATTAAACAATGTAACATATATAGGCTTCAGTATTTTTAACTTTTAACAAAAATAATGCTATAGTTATTATAAAGATCTTTAAATTTGAAAATTCTGCATGGATAAATAACTTTGTTAATACAAATTTGACGCTCTCTAGTTCATAACCTCCTTTTCCCACTGACACAATTGTTTTTATAGTGCAATTTGCTATAACACAAGGTTCTTTAGGAACACAACTATTGCTTTTGAATAGATATGAATGATTTAGATGGAGAAATTAAATGTGATATCTGTAACTTTTGCAGATGACACAAACTTGGGTGGGTGTATGAGCTATGTATGTATGTATGTATGTATGGGTGTATGAACACAGAGAAGTTACAATATGATTTGGATAGGATGCAGGGAGAGGTAAAATTCAGGGCAAATACAGTATAATGAGGATAAAGGTGACAGACCGGATGTCTTCTGCATTATGATATATGAAAGGTGGAGTGTCAGACTCTTAGCAACAAAGTTATTTATCCTTGCAGGATTTTCAAAATTAAATTAAAGGCATTTTTAATAACTATATGTTTCTTTTTGTTACAAGCTAAAACACCGATGCCTGTATGTTACATTGTTTAATGGTATTATACTGCACATGCCAATAGAAGGGATCACATCAGTTTCATTGACCACCTGCAGGGAAAGTAGCAGCCATGTTCTAAAGAGACAATAGTGTCTGATGACTATGGAGACTACATGGCAATAAGACCTGGATATCATGTTACACCAGTAAATAAAAGTAAGCATGCAGTTACAGCCGCCGATTAAGAAGGCAAATGATATGTTGGCTTTCATATATCAAGAGAATTTGAATACATTTATGGGAATATTTTGCTGAAATCATATGGGCCTTGCTGAGATCTCATTTTGACTATTGTGTGCTGTTTTGTTCTCCATATCTGAGGAAGGATGTTTTTGCTCTGGGAAGAGTGCAGCGATCTGGCATAGCAGACTGATGTACGAAAAGAGATTGGGTCATTCAGTGCTATATTCACTGGAGTTCAGGTGATTGAGAGTGTGTGAGAGGGTGTCAGCAAAATGCAAGCAGGTTTGGACATAGAAGAAGCAGAAAGGATTTCCCCATGGCAGGGATGCTCAGGAATCCCTGCCCCCCCCCCCCCCCCCCCAGTAAATGAAATAATTCAATAAATCCAAGAAGGAGTTGGATATTGTTTTTAGGGCTAAAGGAATCAAGAGATAATGGAGAAAGCGGGTGTTTGATTAATTATCCATGATTAAATTGAATGGCAGAACAGGCCAAATGGGGTGAACATACTACTACTTTTTTAGTTTAGGTTAGTTTAGAGATACAGCATGGAAACAGGCCCGTCGGCCTACCGAGTCCACGCCAACCAACAATCACCCCATACACTAGTTCTATCCTCACTTTAGGGACAATTTACAGAAGCCAATTAACCTATAAATCTGCACGTCTTTAGAATGTAGGACGAAACTGGAGCATCCGGAGAAAACCCACGAGTTGCAGGGAGAATAGGCAAACTCCGTGCAGACAGCACCTATAGTCTGGATTAAAGCATGGTCTCTGGTGCTGTAAGGCAGCAACTCTACCGCTGCACCACTGTGTCCTGTGCTTTCTGTTTTTTGTTCAATGTTTGTATACAGTGGATGTTTTTTTAAAAGAAAAGCAGGAAGCTCTTTTTGTGTTTGAGCCAACATTGATCTTTCAAACAACATTATAACAATTGTTTAACTGTACAATCATCTCCATTATTTTTCAGATCTTGGGTGCAAATTTACAAGTTTGCTTGCAAAACAGCAATGGAACTACTTGGGGGATCCTAATGAAAGATCGCTGCTCTGAAACATTAACTCTTTTTCTCTCTTCACAGATATTACCTACCTCTCAGTACCTCTAGCATTTTCTGTTTTATTTCAGATTTTGCACATTTGGATTGCTTTGGTATTTTAGATATTTTGATGTATAAAATCTGCTATAAACTGCAACAACTTTTTTTTCAAACAGTTGCCTTTCAACAGAAAAGTTGTTAAGATGTCTGTACTAGTTTTCAATACAAAATTTTAAAGAAAAATAGGATTTTGTGAAGCAGCATTGAGGAAGATAAATGTTTTTTCTCTTGTATGGTAACTTCACAAAACAAAAGGTGAAGAGGAGTCAAATTGGTAGTTCCATTGTTACCTCTTGTTGGATCAGGGGCTGGAAGGAGAGAAAAGCATATTGCTTGGCACAGTTCTTCTACAATATTAAGTTAATTGGGACGATGGTTGATGCCTCATTCAGTCTGATTTTAGGTAGTCCAGCACTTCAGGTAATGCTGAATTTTCCAACATTTGGCTTATAAGTTGATATGATGGTAGTTATGTTTCATTTAACAATCACATAACCTCCCCAAGGCTCGTAACTACTACTTACTCCCAAAGCTTTTTTTGCCCTCATGTTTTAAACATGCACCTAATTCCTCAAACTGAATAAGGTTCATTTTATCCTATTTTATCCCATTGACAATTGAAAGGAATGGTGTCAAACCAAATTGTCACTCCTTATATATATATATATAAGAAAATAACTGCAGATGCTGGTACAAATCGATTTATTCACAAAACGCTGGAGTAACTCAGCAGGTCAGGCAGCATCTCGGGAGAGAAGGAATGGGTGACGTTTCGGGTCGAGACCCTTCTTCAGACTGAAGAAGTTCACTCCTTACATCCACCAGAGAAAATTCAATTCCTTCAGAGCTATAAAATTAGTTTGGGCACTATTTAATGGTTGGTATTCCATTGCTATAGAAGGAGCAGGAAAAGAACACAACATTATTAAAAATGACATGGGTGTTTAGTGAATGTTTATTTTAGCTCTTTATTATAGTTTCTCCAGTCTGTGATGTTTTGGATGAACATTCAAACTGCTTTTCAGTTAAAATAAACATATCATTATTAATAAGCAAATGGTTAAACAATATCGAATGCATTAGCAGAACACTGAAAGTGCACAATTGAACTCCATGACAAGAATGTAAGTTACTATAGCAACTAGTGCCTACACTAGTAATTACAGTATAGCAAGTATGCTGCGTGGTGGAGTAACACAGTCTAATACTCTCTTGCTTGTTTTGGAACTTGATTACAAATAAAGCTTGATATTTCCTGACGTCAAATGGTGCCCTTCAACTAACCGAATACAGTGCCCTCCGTAATATTTGGGACAAAGACCCTTTATTTAATTATTTGCCTCTGTACTGAACAATTTGAGATTTGAATAGAAAAAAATCACATGTAGTTAAAGTGCACATTGTCAGATTTTAATAAAGGCCATTTTTATACATTTTGGTTTCATCATGTAGAAATAACAGCAGTGTTTACACATAGTCACCCCATTTCAGGGCACCATAATGTCTGGGTAACAGCAATGTCATGTAAATGAAAGTGGTCATGTTTAGTATTTTGTTGCCTATCCTTTGCATGCAGTGACTGATTGAAGTCTGCGATTCATGGACATCACCAGTTGCTGGGTATCTTCTCTGGTGATGCTCTCTGCCAGGCCAGTATTGCAGCCATCTTTAGCTTTTGCTTGTTTTGGGGGCTAGTCTCCTTCAGTTTTCTCTTCAGCATATAAAAGGCATGCTCAATCGGGTTCAGATTGAGTGATTGACATGGCCACTCAAGAATTGTCCATTTTTTAGCTTTGAAGAACTCTATTGTTGCTTTAGCAGTATGTTTGGGATCACCGGAAGTGACGTGAGAGGACGCTGGCGTTGTTTGTTCGCCGCTTCTCACCACTTCTCTGTTTGTATTAATTTTGCTGTTTTTGGAAAGATTTTCTCTGTTTGCATAAATCCTTCTGCTTGGACTAATCCTTCTGCTTGACCCTCCTGGTATCATCTGCCCAGCTCTTCCACCGCTGCCTCCGCACCCTTGGACTTCTCACTCCTGTCTGTGCTCCTGTCTCTGCTGGCTTGGACTGCTCCCCTGTGGGTTACCTGGACAGCTAGCTAGCTAGCTCCCTGCTAGCCACCGCTGCAGTCATCGAGCTGCAGGTTACTCGCTAGTTGCTAACGCTAACAGCTGCCCAGCTACCTCCTCTGCCTGCACGTCCTCAGCTCCCTATTAACCCTCAGGCTGCTCAGCTTTCTCGGTCCTCCTCATAGGCCTTGCTCTGGATCAGCCTGTTGTGCCTGCTGTGACGTTTTGATCTGCTAGTCCGCGGTAGCCGGCTAACTTCTCCGGGCTCTGCTGCTGCCAATCTCCTATCCCCCCACATCCGGACCAAACTCAGATCCTGGGGGGACAGGGCTTTCTCCATCGCTGCTCCCACCCTATGGAACTCACTACCTCAAACCGTCAGAGACTCCTCCACACTCACCACATTCAAAACATCACTGAAGTCTCACCTATTCAGTACTGCCTTCAACCACTGAAGGTCACCCCACCTTCTGTCTCCTTTCTCTGTTCGTTTACTTATTTATCTATTTATTCACTTCCCTATGTTCTCTAAATCCCTGTAAAGCGTCTTTGAGTATATGAAAAGCGCTATATAAATGTAATGTATTATTATTATTATTATTATTGTCTTGCTGTAGTATGAACCGCCGACCAATTACTTTTGAGGCATTTGTTTGAACTTGAGCAGATAGGATGTGTCTTTTCACTTCAGAATTCATTATGCTACTACCATCAGCAGTTGTATCATCAATGAAAATAAGTAAGCCAGTACCTTCAGCAGCCATACATGCCCAGGCCATAACACCCCCACCACCGTGTTTCACAGATGAGGTGGTAGGCTTTGGATCTTGGGCAGTTCCTTCTCTCCTCCATACTTTGCTCTTGCCATCACTCTGAAGCCAAACATCATGGTGCCCTGAAATGGGAGGACTGTGTATAAACACAGCTGTAATTTCTACATGGTGAAACCAAAATGTATAAAAATGGTCTTTATTAAAATCTGACAATGTGCAATTTAACCACATGTGATTTTTTCTATTACAAATCTCAAATTGTGTAGTACAGAGGCAAATAAATAAATGATGAGTCTTTGTCCCAAACATTATAGAGCGCACTGTATGACAACAATGCAGCAATAATATTTAACTATTCGAGAAAAACCACAGAATGTTCCTGCACCTTCTGCAATAAAATAATTTTGTTATCGTCAACAACACAATACAGATTGAACTATTCATTCGTCAGGAAGCCATTCCAGAATAACAATAACATGTTTGCTACATTGTTTTAAAAACTAGTATCTTTTTAAATTCAAGAGAAAAGGCAAAAGCATAATTGTGTAATTTTGTTAAAGTTTTATTGGGATTATCTTTTCCTGTTATTCAAGAAAGTCATCCTTGAGAAAATTTCTGACCCTGAAATAATTATTTGGTTGGAGATGTTTTAATTTAGTAACTGAATTTATTTAGCGCACATGACGGGATGAATTGCTAGTTAATCATTTTAATTTCTTTACACTGGGAGTTTTCATTAATGCAAAATTTGTTAATAATGTTTGGCCAAGGAACCAATTAAAAATGTAGTTGAGTAGCAAGAAACTGTAGATGCTGGTTTAAACCGAAGATAGACACAAACTGCTGGAGTAACTCAGTGAGACAGGCAGCAGCTCTGGAGAGAAGGAATAGGTGATGTTTCGGGTCGAGACCCTTCTTCAGACTGATGTCAGGGGAGAGGGAGATACATAGCTAAGGGAATGGCGATCAAGGAAAATGTAGAATAGATCATTGTTAGCTGGGAGAAGTTAACAACAAAGCAAACAGAGATCACAGAGGGGGAGCAGTGAGAGAGGATTTTGCTGAACTCTCATCAGAGAGAGGTGGAGAACTTCTTCAAAGTAGAGATACCTTGAGGAGATTTCACAGTGAAGCAGAAGAGATGTGTAGCAAGGAATTGCAGATGCTGGTTTAAACCAAAGATAGACACAAAATGCTGGAGTAACTCAGCAGGTCAGGCAGCATCTCTGGAGAAAAGGAATAGGTGACGTTTCAGGTCAAGACCCTTCATCTGACTGAATTATGCTCTTTTGGGGATTTTTGCTGATTGCCATGTGGGAAATATTTGCACTTTCACACTAAATGCCTGCTGTCCAGCACATTGGGGAATGAACCAAAATTCATGAACAGTACCTGTACAAGAAAATGGTATAAGACTTCCGGTAACTCTTTCAATTCAATCTCTTCCTTTTTGGTCATCATTTTAAATTATGGAAGCAAGAGGGTTTGAAAAGCCTGATCCCGTTTTGTCACTTTGCTTTATAAAATACAGAAATCATTCATGAACTTTATTCTATTAGCTGTTATCTATGGACTGACTCGCCAATCAGCATAACACATACTAACCTTGTGCAGAGACTATTATTTTAATTTAACCTTTGTTTTAAAGAGACCATGCAATTCCATAATCTAAAATAGATCCAGAATTCATACAGACTAAAATTATATTGAGCACACAGTTAATTTCATAATTATAGACAAATGTACAGTATGTGGGCTGCTGAATCTCTGGTTTGTTTGGGGCAGGTAAACTTCAAGACTGGTCTGAGGAAACATGTTGTAGTGAGGGTCAATGTTGCAAGGCACTGTTTGGGCCATCCCCAAAATTTCAGGACCATAATGATCAATCATATTTCCTTTAATGTTATGAATGTCCCCGTTGAGAAAAGATTCCAGGGATTATGCTCTTCCTCTATTCCTTTAATACAAATACTCCACATTGTAGATTTGACTGTGGAAGATAACCAACAATTATGAAACTGTAATGTATTAAAGAAACCTTCCATCGCTACCAGGTATCTTTGCCAGGACCTCTACAAATGTGCAATGGCATAAAAGTTGGTACAACTGGTTTGACCATAAATGTTACCTGATATCCTTGGCATCTCTTCTACCTTCTTACATTACTCCAACAATGAAATATAATATTTATATTTCTTCACCATATTTTACTTTCATTTCTTAACTGGGATGGAATACTTAAACTTTTATTTAGCTATAGTGTTATTCTCCAAGCTACAGTGAAGGTTTGATATCTTAACACCCTATCTTTACCTGGTTTCTTTGACGCAAACTTTCCATCAAGTTAAACTCTTTATTTTAGTTTAGAGATCCAGAGTGAAAACAGGCTCTTCAGCCCACCGAGTTCGCACCAACAACGATCACCCTTACACTAGTTCTATCCTACACACTAGGGACAATTTACAGAAGCCAATTAACCTACAAACATGCACGTCTTTGGAATGTGGGAGGAAACTGGAGCACTCGAAGGAAACCCATGCGGTCACAGAGAGAATTTACAAACTCCGTACAGATAGCACCCATAGTCAGGATCAAACCCAAGTCTCTAGTGCCATAAGGCAGCAACTCTACTGCTGCACGACTATGTGTATATGTTGTTGTATGTGTTAAATTTCATTTGTCTTCCTGGTGACATTGTAAACATTAACCAGTTGCATTGTTTGAAGTAATGACTGCTGCAGACCTCAGTGACATGCTAGCATGTCGCATTACTGTGCCAGACATAGTAACAGAAAAGGAGTATTTATTAAAATGCTGAATGTCCTATCCAGAGGAATATCAGATTGACTGTAGTCACCCAGATTGTTTTTTTTCCTGCAGTTTTCATCTACTTGTCACCATTGCTGTATCTGGACAAATTTAATGGAATTTCCAGTAATTTACATTTTTGGATTTTTAAACACTTTTTTTTTAGCTGGTTTTAAGTGTTAAACGAAGGGAATTTGCAAAAAGCTTTAAAGGAACTGAAGGTTTGGAAGAAAGTGCACCAACTTCTGGAAAATTGCATGCAGCTCACCATCTTTCAATAAATTGAAAGCCAATTTGGTGATAGTTAAGGCAATATTGAGAGAACCTGTTTTTCTCAAGCCGAGAGAACATTTACCTGAAATGGACACTAAATGCTATGGTAATTCAGCAGGTCAGGCAGCATCTCTGGAAAAAAGGAATAGGTGACATTTCGGGTTGCAACCCTTCTTCAGAGCAGTCTGAAGAAGGATTCCGACCCGAAACGTCACCTATTACTTTTCTAGAGCGATTCTGCCTAACCTGCTGAGTTACTCCAGCATTTTGTGTCGATCTGTGGCATAAACCTGCATCTGCAGTTCCTTCCTACACATTTACCTGAAACAAGTTGCAAAATTAGATGAAACATAGGAGAAGGCTATTTAGTCTTTCAATGCATGGCGTTATATTTTCATTAGTATTTTCTCCTTAAGTAGGATTTGACTTGAAGATTAATAAGATGATATTGTTGATGAATGAAGACTTAGCATTTTGCTGCCACTATTACTAAAGTCAATACAATTTTGCTGCCACCTTCTGCTGGTTGTCAACAAATGCTGCCTAAAAAAGCTCCAGGCATAAGAAACTTGTCCTCCTCATAAGCCCTCTAACAACCATCCATGCCCTTAACAAACACCACACATACTGTAGAAAGCCCTGTTCACAATAAACTCTGCCAGCACAGGCTGCAGCCACAATAAGCATTGTCCACATCTAACCCACTCACACCAAACCCTGTCAGAGAAGGCATGCTCTTTCTGCAAGGCTTATTTGCACCAAACTCTACAGACAATAATCCCTTGCCCCACATTGAGATGAGGCTTTTATTTGCCCTGCCAAAACATGACTCACCCATGACAAGCCTGATCCACACCTAACTGCGTGCACAAATCATGCCTTACCTATAACAGAGTTCACTCACAACACTTTCACCTGCTATTTAACTCACTCACAACAAATTGCACCCACAAGACATTATGTCCACAACCTGTCCCTTCACTTTTAATTACTGCAATACTGGGTGTCTATCCCTCCTGAACAATACTTGCTTTCTGAACCGAAGACTGGCTTAAAAGGGAAGATGTTTATTTTCTGTCCCTACAAATGAGAAGCTCATTGGCCCACAATGTCCATGCTGAACATTTTAACAAGCTGAAAGTAATCCCCTCTGCCTGCATGTGATCCATATCCCTCCATTCCCTGCATAACCATGAGCCTATCTAAAAGCCACTTAAATACCACTATCATATCTGCCTCCACCATCATCCCTGGTAGCACATTCCAGGCCCCCACCACTCACTGTGCAAATATTTTTTCTCCGCACAGCTCCTTTAAACTTTGACCCTTTCACCTTAAAGCTTTACCTACTAGTTTATGACAATTCCACCCTGGAAAAAGACTACTCTGACTGTCTATCTATGCCTCTCATAATTTTAAATACTACTACCTGGTCTCTCCTTAACATCCAATGTTCACAGAGAAAATAATCCAAGTTTGTTCAACCTCTTCTTATAATTATTTCAGACACTCCCCAACTTACATAAAGGTTATGTTCCATAAACCCTTACGTAGATCATATTTTATGCATGTCAAAATAACTTTAAAACCGGTTAATGTACAAAACGCCTAATCAGGTCCCAACCTGAAAATCACCTATCCATGTCCTCCAGAGTGGCACAGTGGCACGGCAGTAGAGTTGCTGCCTTACAGTGCCAGAGACTTGGGTTTGATCCTAGCTGTGGGTGCTCTCTGTATGGATTTTATATGTTTTCCCTGTGATCATGCAGGTTTTCTCCGGGTGTTCCGGTTTCCTCCCACACTCCAAAGCCATACAGGTTTGTAGGTTAATTAGCCACGGTAAAATTGTAAGTTATCCCCAGTGTGTAGGATAGTGCTAGTGTGATCACTGATCGGCGTGGACTCAGTGGGCCGAAAGGCCTGTTTCTGCATTGTATCTCTAAAGTAAAGATGCTGCCTGACCTAGAAACATAGAAACATAGAAAAATAGGTGCAGGAGGAAGCCATTTGGCCATTTGAGCCAGCACCGCTATTCATTGTGATCATGGCTGATCATCCACAATCACTAACCTGTGCCCAACTTCTCCCCATATCCCTAGCCCCCAGAGCTCTATCTAACTCTCTCTGAAATTCATCCAGTGATTTGGCTTCCACTGCCCTCTGTGGCAGAGAATTCCACAAATTCACAACTCTCTGGGTGAAAAAGTTCCTTCTCACCTCAGTTTTAAATGGCCTCCCCTTTATTCTAAGACTGCAGCTCCTGGTTCTGGACTCCCCCAACATTGGGAACATTTTTCCTGCATCTAGCTTGTCCTGTCCCTTTATAATTTTATATGTCTCTATAAACATCCCCTCTCATTCTTCTAAACTCCAGTGAATACAAGCCTAGTCTTTTCAATCTTTCCTCATATAACAGTCCCGCCATCCCAGGGATCAATCTCGTGAACCTACGCTGCACTGCCTCAATTACAAGGATGTCCTTCCTCAATTTAGGAGACCAAAACTGTACACAATACTCCAGATGTGGTCTTACCAGGGCCCTATACAACTGCAGAAGAACCTCTTTACTCCTATACTGAAATCCTCTCGTTATGAAGGCCAACATTCTATTAGGTTTCTTCACTGCCTGCTGGACCTGCACACCACTTTCAGTGACTGGTGTACCTAACCTGACACCATTGAGATAATAATCTGCCTCCTTGTTTTTGGCACCAAAGTGGATAACCTCACATTTATCTACATTACACTGCATTTGTCACGCATCTGCCCACTAAATCAATCTGTCCAGGTCACCCTACAACCTCCTAACATCCTCTTCGCAGTTCACCCTGCCACCCAGCTTTGTGTCATCTGCAAACTTGCTGGTGTTCTGCATACTTGCTAGTGTTACTCCAGCACTTTGTTACTCCAGCATTGTTTCACCTTAAAAATTGGCATCGATGGCACTCATCTGCACTTGCAAACCCTTTTTTGCCAGATGTTGCACCGTCTGGTTGACGTGACTGTGGTTGCGGCTCATTGGCCCCTAGCATTCACCCTGCAGGCTGCTGCCACTAATAGGACCCGCTTGGTCACCATGTGGCTAACTCTCTCATCACCAGCTGCCGCTCCTTCCAGTCTACTGTCGCTTTGTCCACTCCGCCACTCCCCCCTCCACCGCCGCTTTAGAAACATAGAAACATAGAAAATAGGTGCAGGCGGAGGCCATTTGACCTTTCGAGCCAGCCAGAAGAGGACAAGAAGCCCTTGCCATCCTCCCTTTGCAACAGCACAGGTCATTCAGGAAATGTTTCAGCTTAGTTTATTGTCACCTGTACCAAGGTATAGTAAAAAGCTTTTGTTGCGTGCTGTCCAGTCAGCAGAAATACAATACATGATTACAATCGAGCCATTTACAATGTATAGATACATGATAAGGCAATAACATTTAGTACAAGGTAGCCAGTAGAGTCCAATCAAAGATAATCTGAGGGTCACCAAAGAGGTAGATAGTAGGTCAGGACTGCTCTCTGGTTGTGGTAGGGTGATTCAGTTGCCTGATAACAGCTGGGAAGAAACTGTCCCTGAATCTGGAGGCATTCCTATACCTTTTGCCCGATGGGAGAGGGGAGAAGAGGGAGTAGCCAGGGTGTGACTCATCCTTGATAATGCTGCTGGCCTTGCCGAAGCAGCGTGATGTATAAATGTGGTCAATGGAAGGGAGTAGGAAAGAACTGCAGATGCTGAAGAAGGGTCTCAACCCGAAACATCACCCATTCCTTCTCTCCAGAGATGCTGCCTGTCCCGCTGAGTTACTCCAGCATTTTGTGTCTATCTTCAATGGAGGGGAGATTGGTTTGTGTGATGGTCTGGGCTGCATCCACAATTCGCTGCAATTTCTTGCAGCCTTGGATGGAGCTGTTCCCAAACCAAGCTGTGATGCATCTTGATAAAATGCTTTCCATGTTGCATCTGTCGAAGTTGGGGAGAGTTGTTGGGGACATGCTGAACTTCCAAACCCTTCTAAGGAAGTAGAGGCGTTGGTGTGCTTTCTTGGTCATTACTTCAATATGGGTGGTCCAGGTTGCTGGTGATATTGACTCTGAGGAATTTGCAGTTTTCAACCCTCTCCACTGGGACCACCTATTATGAATTGTTTACATTAGTGCGAGTTTACATAATCGCCTATTATGTAAATCGTGGAGTGCCAGTACCCTCTAATTCAGGCAGCATATGGCAAACCTTTTCTGCACCCTCTCCAAAGCCTCCGCATCTTCCTGGAGCGACCAGAACTGCACAGAATGAATCCAGATTACAAAAGATAAATAAGAACATTAAACTGGATGCTGACTATTATACATGCTTGGGTACATTTTTATTTATTTTTACTAATTCCTTTTCCTTTTTTGTAATTTTAGAAAAAGGCATTGGGTCTTATCACCATGGTGAATTGTTCCATGCCTGGTTGTCATAACGATTTCAGGCAGCTAGAATTGTGATGTTTTTCATCCAATCCCCAAAGATAATTTCAAAACAAAATAAATATGCCATCTGCAAGGTAGGTCAAAGTAAAGGTGCTGCTTTTCTGCATTTCAAAGTCATCATTACCTAATGTTCTGCTTGGTTTTCTACATTAAAAAACCTATAGA
The DNA here is from genome assembly GCF_053455715.1 of Rhinoraja longicauda. Classification (NCBI taxonomy): domain Eukaryota; kingdom Metazoa; phylum Chordata; class Chondrichthyes; order Rajiformes; family Arhynchobatidae; genus Rhinoraja; species Rhinoraja longicauda. Next base: position 56,418,020 of record NC_135955.1, on the reverse strand, counting down.
TAATCTTTTTAGCACATTTAAATATAAATATAAATGAAAAAGTGAAAATAGTTGAAGACATGAAACAAAAATGGAAAACACTGCACAATGGATCTAACAGCTTTAGAAGAATTTCATATTGTATATTAGCTATCTTTGTCCATATTAGCTTACTAATAATAATTCTAAATCGAAAACAGTTGAAACTGAGACTGCTCTGGTGCAGTGCGGTTAGTTGAGATTAAGGCTTGCATGTTATCATGAAGCAGACGTAGGACAAAGATACATTTCTGTGGTCAGTCAATTTTGGAAAGGATATTCCACAGACCCTCTCAATAGATGGAATCAAATTCCTTCATGTTGTGTGACATGCAGGTAAGATCAAGCCCATTGTGCCCCCTAATGGATGCAATCCATAGTGTGACCCAGGGAGCAACTCTCACTGGGAGGAGATGGTTGTGAAGCATTCTGGTAATGACTTTCCATGTGCAAATATCAGAGCCCTCTCTGTTGTTACTGTCGTCAGGTTTACTTCCTTTCTTAAAGTTGTTAATAATGAGAGCATCTTTGAAGTACCCTGGCATAACAAGATATCAGAGCTGAAGCTGCGGTTTCATGACTGAAATTCTTGTCTGCTAAGTAGGGATGGTGTCTGGTTTGATATTTTTAATTGGCAGGTGACTTTTTTAAGTCTGGCTTCTTCAATAATAAAGGTCGATGACTTGTCCTGTATCTCAGGACCAACCTCTAAGTGAAGGAAGACGTTGATGTTGGATTTCATTGTTTACACAGCACCAGTCCAGCCTTTGGCTGCTAGAGTAAAAGAGAGTTTGAAGTTGAAGGACTCAAATCCAGCAGAAAGCTTATGGACTTGCAGGCAGCAGTGATTGTTGCTCTCCTGCATGCTTTGAGATATGAACTATTTATAGCAGTCTCCTCAAAACAATGGGAAGGTACAACCTATTGCAGAGTCTACAGATTCCACAATGACAACATCAGTTATCTTAAAACATATGGAAGTGTAGAAGCAAGTCATTCTCAATCCTGAAGAACTGTCAAAGAAAACGGGTAATTCTTCAACACTGTACACATACAGAATCAAAGGTATCACAAAATGCTGGAGTAACTCAGCAGGTCAGACAGCATCTAGGTGAGAGGGAATGGATGACGTTTCGGGTCGATACATACAGAATCAAAGTCTTTTTAATACAAACTGTTTCCTGCCTGCTCAGCAACCCCTGAGGGAGATTTTAAGTGCCAATTGTAAATAAACCTACTTTATAGATCATAGTCTGGATGTTATGCCCCTATTTTTAATAGTGTTTAAAGTGAGTCCCTGCCTGGAGATATGCTCTCAGGTGCCTGCCAGCCGACTTTTTCTTGTGGTTCATCCCAGTAACCTCAGTTGCCAAGACTTTAAGTAGAGCTGAGTTATAATGTCTTGTGCGTGAGTGATTTTGTACTAATTCCCAATTCTGTTGCTAAAATTATAGTAGAATTTAAAAATTTAAAAGCTGCCGGTTTTCAAATCTCTGGGCAACTCAGAGCAGCTGTGCATCTCTCTATTGTTTGGGCTCAATTTGAAACTGAGCTGAAACCAGTGGAAAAAACAAAAATGATGAGATTCAGATCCGTTTTGTTTTGTGGAGGAACCTTTCATATAAATTTGAATGAATGGATGATTATGATTAGTTTGGTTTAGTTTAGTTTAGTTTATTGTCAGGTACAGTACAGTGAAAGACATTTTTGGTACGTGCTATCCAGTCAGCGGAAAGACTATACATGATTACAATCAAGTCATCCACAGTGTACAGATAAAGGATAAAGAGTCCAACATTTAGTGCAAGATAAAGTCTGATTAAAGATAGTCCGAGGTCCAATCTCCAATGAGGTAGATGGTAGGTCAGGATGGCTCTCTTGTTGGTGAGAGAATGATTCAGTTGCCTGTTAGGAGCTGGAAAGAAACTGTCCCTGAATCTGGACATATGCATTTTCACATTTCTGTACCACTTGCCTGATGGTAGAGGGGAGAAGAGGGAGTGTTCTGGGTGCGACTCATCTTGGATTGCACTGGTGGCCTTGCTGAGGCAGCTTGAAGTGTAGATGGAGTCAATGGAAGGAAGGGGTTTGTGTGACGGTCTGGGCTGCATCCATAATTCTCTGCAATTTCTTGCAGTCTTGGATGAAGCTGTTCCCAAACCATGCTGTTGGCCATTCTTTGGTATAGCTGGTCTAGGACAAGTTGCTCGTGATATTTACTCCTAGGAACTTGAAGCTTTCAACCATCTCTACTTTAGTGTCGTCAGTGTATATTGGGATATGTGCACCACTTTGCTTCCTGAAGTCGATCACCATCTCCTTTGTTTTGCTGACTTTGAGGAAAGGTTATTGTCTTGACATCAGGTTACGAGGTTCTCAATCTCCTTCCTGTACTTTGTCTCGTTATTATTTGATATTCGGCCAACTATGGTGTCGTTCGCGAATTTTGTAAATTGAGTTGGATTTGTATTTGGCTAGACAATCATGGCTCTATAAGGAGTAAAGAAGGGGGCTGAGAGGGCAACTTTGTGGAGTATCAGTGTTGAGGACCGTTGAGAACTGTTTTAAACAGAAATGATGAACAAATGTTTCTTTAAAAAACCTATTCCTTTGGGTTTAAGTTTAGTTTATTGCTTCACTATTCACCAGGACACAAGGATTAAATGGCAGTAATGGCCAAGTCTGAAGATCGTGTGTTTGAGCCCCTATACAGAGTAGTGACTCCAAGTTCCATGAGTTTGGAAATGAGCTTCATTGGGAAAATGGTATTGAAGGCAGAATTATAGTTGATGAATAGGAGATTGACATAGGTCTCTTTCTTATCCAGGTGTTCCAGGGATGAGTTTAGGGCCAGGAAGATGGCAATAGCTGGGGACCTATTGTGGTGGTTGACAGACTGCAGTGTATCAAGGCTGCTTGCAAGGCTAGAGTTAATGTGTGCCATAACCAGCATCTCAAAGCATTTCATGATGGTGGATGTCAAGATGACTGGACGGTAATGATCAAGGCATGAGATCTTACTTTTCTTTGGCACCAAAATGATAGTAGTCTTCTTGAAGTAGGTGGGTACCTCGGAATGGAGCAGGGAGAGATTAAAGATGTCCGTGAACACTTTCACTAGTTGGTCCGTGCAGTGTCTTAGGACACGGTCATCCAGGTTTTCCATAGGTTCACCATTAGGAATGCCAATCTTATTTCTGCAACAATCATCGTCGGAAAAGGCACAGTTAAGTCTGATGGGACAGATTTCATCACCCTGCTGACCTTTTGCTCAAATTAAGCATAGAATGCGGTAAGGGCTGCACTATCACCAGCAATGCAGCCTGACTTTGCTTTGTAGCCCATTATAGTATGCAGGTTTTGCCATAGTCAACAGGTGTCTGACTGGTTGTACTGGGACTCAGGTTTGTCCCGGTATTGTCTCTTGGCATTCCAGATGGCTTTACGAAGAACACAGGGAGATTTATTGTACCGTTTGTGATCATTTGACGTATGCAGCAGTCTTAGCCTTCACCTGGAAATGTATCTCATGGTTCATTCATGGTTTCCAGTTGGGAAACTATCCCTAATCAGTCCATGCCTATCCAAATCAGTCCATGCCTATTCCATGCCTATCAGTCCATCCTTATTAGATCTTATCCCAAAGAATCCACTCCAACAACTTGCATTACTGGCATCAGGCTCACCAGCCTGTAGTTCCCTTCCCTGCCATTCTTAAATAATGATACATTAGCTGCCCTCCAGTTTCCCTGAATCTCACCTGTGCAAGCTAGAGATGCAAATATCTCTGTAAGGGTGTCTGCAATTATCTCTCTGGCTTACCACAGGGTCTAAGGATGTACTTGGTCAGTCCTGGGAATCTATTCACCTTAATGCACTTAAAAAATGCAAAAACCTCCTCTTTGATCATTCATATCTGATATAACACATCACAGCTCCTATGCATCAATAACCTAGTTCCCCCAATCTTCTTCTCAGTTAAAAGTTTTATTTAATATCTACTCATCTCTTTTGGGGAACTACTCAAAGACGGCCATGCTGATCTTTAAAGGCACCTATTTTTACCCTCGACATCCTTTCACTTTCAATATAGCTGTAGAATCTATTAGGATTTCCACGTCATGACTTCTTTTTGTCTTACTGATTGCTTCTTAAGTTTTCTGAGCACATTATCAACTTTTAGGGAAAGAATAGTCTATTTGATTAAAGAAAGTTGTTTGTTATTTCTGATTCCTAAAGTGCAAATTCCAAGAATTTTAAAATAATCAATTCTGATCTGAAAGTATTGTAAATGTGTTTTCGACATGAACTGAAAGCTGTCAAAGGGAAGGGAAGTTAAAATGGATAGCGTTGAGTAGGCCTTCGCAGGCCGAACACGTGTTCAGCGAAACGGTCACCAAGTCCTCACTGGTCTCGCTGATGTACAGGAGGGAACACCAAGTACAGTGGATGATGTCCTGAGAAATTGGTTAGCGAGACACTAGTTTCCTGTCTTTCCCAATACCCTGTCAGCACCACATATTGCCTGGCACCAGGCTACATTTACACTGGGAATCAAAATAACATTCAGACAGTTTTGTCTGCATTTATCTATTCCTGAATTTACCTATTTTCCTACATTTTGACAAGAAAGTAATAACGTACAGACAGTATCTCTTCTCCATGCAACAAACCTTCACTTTTGCTAATGATTTCCACCAGCAGTCACTCACAGAAACTTTTTCTCAAAATGTTGTTTGTTTCAACCACCTGCCTGTCAATCCTCCTCCCCTTGCCCGTGTCCAACTATTACCTGCCATGCTTTATCCTGCCTTTCCTCTCTCACAACTTTCTTTCCTCCCTTAAAATCAGCCACCTATCCATATTCTCCAGAGATGCTGCTGACCTGCTGAGTTACTTTAGCACTTTGTGTCCTTTTCTGTAAACCAACACCAGCAGTTCCTTTGTGTAGGAAAAAAAACTGCAGATGCTGGTTAAAATCGAAGGTAGACACAAAATGCTGGTAACTCAGCGGGTCAGGCAGCCTCTCGGGAGAGAAGGAATGGGTGACGTTTCGGGTCGAGACCCTTCTTCAGTCTTCATCAACCTGCAGTTCCTTGTTTACTTTGGCACTGTCAATGTACAGTGCAATCAGAAAGTATTCAGAGCCCTTCACTTTTCCACATTTTGTTACATTACAGCCTTATTTTAAAATGGATTAAATTCTTTTTTTTTAATCATCAATCTACACACAATACCCCATAATAAAAAAGTAAAACCTGGTGTTTAGAAATTTTTGCAAAGTAATTGAAAAGAAATAACTGAAATATCACATTTACATAAGTGTTCAGAACCTTTACTCAGTGCTTTGTTGAGGCACCTTTGGCAGCTATGACGCTACAAGCTTGGCACACCTGTATTTGGGTAATTTCTCCCATTCTCTGCAGATCCTCTCAAGCTCTGTCAGGTTAGATGGGGAGCGTCGATGCACAGCTATTTTCAGGTCCCTCCAGAGATGTTCGATCAGATTCAAGTCCGGGCTCTGGCTGGGCCATTCAAGGACATTCACAGACTTGTCACAAAGCCACTCCTGCATTGTCTTGGCTGTGTGCTTAGGGTCGTTGTCCTGTTGGAAGGTGAACCTCCGCCCCAGTCTGTGGTCCAGAATGCTCTGGAGCAGGTTTTCATCAAGGATCTCTCTGTACTTTGCTCTGTTCATCTTTCCCACGATCCTGACTAGTCTCCCAGTTCTTGCCACTGAAAAACATCCCCACAGCATGATGCTGCCACAACCATGCTTCACCGTAGGCATGGTATTGGCCAGGTGATGAGTAGTGCCACTTGGCAGTCAGGCCAAAGAGTTCAATCTTGGTTTCATCAGACCAGAGAATCCTGTTTCTCATGGTCTGAGAGTCCTTTAGGTGCCTTTTGGCAAACGCCAAATGGGCTGTCATGTGCCTTTTACTGAGGAGTGGCTTCCGTCTGGCCACTCTAACATAAAGGCATGATTGGTGGAGTGCTGCAGATATAGTTATCCTTCTGGAAGGTTCTCCCATCTTCACAGAGGAACTCTGGAGCTCTGTCAGTGACCATCGGGTACTTGTTCACCTCCCTGACCAAGGCCCTTCTCCTCCGATTGCTCAGTTTGGCCGGGTGGCCAGCGTTATGAAGAGTCCTGGTGGTACCAAAGTTCTTCCATTTAAGAATAACGGAGGCCACTGTGCTCTTTGGGACCTGCAATGCTGCAGAAATTGTTTTATACCCTTCCCCAGATCTGTGTCTTGACACAATCCTGTCTTGGAGGTCTACGGACAATTTCTTCGTCTTCATGGCTTGGTTTTTGCTGTGACATGCGCTGTCAAGTTTGGGACCTTATATAGACAGGTGTGCCTTTCCAAATCATGTCCAATCAATTTAATTTACCGCTGATGTACTCCAATCAAGTTGTAGAAACGTCTCAAGGATAATCAGTAGAAACAGGATGAACCTAATGTGGAAAAAGTGAAGGGGTCTGAATACTTTCTGAATGCACTGTATGTGTATCGCTTCACTTTCTGCAGTCGATCACTATCTCCTTTGTCTTGCTGATATTGAGAGAAAGGGGGTTGTCTCACCACAATTTCATAAGGTTCTCAACCTCTTTCCTATACTCCGTCTCATTTTTATTTGACATCCGGCCTACAATAGTGGTGTCGTCTGAGAATTTGTAAATTGAATTGGATTTGTACATGGCTGCACAGTCGTGAGTGTACATGGAGTAAAGAAGGGAGCTGAGATGCATCCTTGTAGATTGTCTAGTGTTGAGGTTTCTACTTTGCAAAATGTTAACTTAATCCTTCAATGCTAAAGGGTGGTAAATGAAGTGTTTGTCAGTCTTATGTTGTCAATAATGTTACACAGCTCTGATGATAAAAGAACAATTTACAACCCTTCATACTTTATTATTTTCTCATCATTTCTTGGAAGTATCCATGCAGTTATTTGCCACTGACATGGAGGAAGTACTTAATATGCAAAGGGACACATTTATTGTTTCACCTATGACAGCCTGAGATTATATACATGAGTCAACAGGCTGTGTGCTCAGTGAAGGAGCAGTAACATAACATGGTGATATACTCAGGCAGAAATTCACCCATGCACTGAATAACAAATATGCACATTGGAAAATACATTTCATCATGATCTTTATGTAGTCTTGATGTGGCTCTTGCTTATGCTTATGTTCCAGAACATAATTCAGCTTTAATTCTTGTATTAAAGGGCAATTTTCAAACAAGTAATATTGAACCTCCTGTACGGACCTGCTAATTTTAGGGTAATGTTTATGTGTTTCACCTTTGTATTTTACTCTAAATTTTTGGACTGCTTGGCTGGTAGTGGGCCTCACATTTATGATTTACTTGGAATCCCTAAACTGCTGTCAGAAGGCAACATGGCATGTTGCATCTCACAAACAGCCATAATAATCAATGCCCACCATCATCCTGATCATTTCCTCTTCTTCCTTCTGCCCTTCAAGATACAAAGCTTGAAAGTACAGATTCAAAAACAGCCTTTACCCTGCTGTTCTTACACTACTGAACAGACATATCATAAGCTGTGTAGCCCGATGTCCCAGCCTACCTCACTACTTTTGCATTGCATTGCATCCTTGCATTGTTTTTTATCAGCACATTCTCTTCAGTTGTAACACCATAAAGGTGTAGCACTACATTTGCACTTTGCTATTTGTCGCATTACACTATAGTTGTACTTGCCTATTGGCTTGATTGTACTGATGCATGTTTTGATGCATGCAAAAACAATCACTGTATCTTGGGACACATGACAATAATAAACCAATACCAATATCTATCATGTGGCATAATAGTAGGTTTCTTAGGTTCATTATTGTTTATTTATTATTTATTATTAGTTTAGTTTGATTTGCAGACCTCTTTTCCCAGTGCTATACCTGGTAAGTGTCTTGGCTTATTCTGTGGGCGTGGCTGGCAATCATTCAGAATCTCATGCATGTTTTCAAGAGAGAGTTAGATTTAGCTCTTAAGGCTCAAGGAGTCAAGGGATTATGGGGAAAAAGCAGGAATGGGGTATTAATTTTAGATGGTCAGCCATGATCATATTGAATGGCGGTGCTGGCTTGAAGGGCTGAATGGCCTACTCATGCACCTATTTTTCTATGTTTCTATGTTTTCTATTAAGTTTGTAGTTTCTAAAGTCTGGCCTTGCACAGAATGCTTTGATTTAATCCCCTATGGAATAGGGACATCAGTACACAAGAGGGGTGAAGTAGGACACCAAGATCTTCTAGCCTGCTCTGCCATTCAACCACGTGGCAATCTTCTACTTCTTTGAATATATAAAAAAAATAATATTTAGTTCATCGTTCTTCTTAGACTCTTGGTTTTCTAATATTTCTGGCAGTTTTATTTTGGCTTTTTGAAGATCTGCACAAAATAGTCGTTTATTTCCTCTGCCATTCCTTATTGTAATTTCTCCGGTCTCTGTCTATAAGGGACCCACACTCTTCTTTTCTTTTTTTATGTACTTACAGAAGAACTCACAATCCACGTTATGCTATGTTATGTTAATCCATGTTATGTTAATGCCACGTTATGTTAATCCACGCTATATTTGTCGTCCATGGACACTAAATACATTTATCAATTTTTTCATCCTCTTTTGCAAAGTTCTAAAATGATCCAATTTTCAGGCCTACTCTTATATTTGGGAACTAGATGAGACTCTTCCTTCGATTGTAATGCTTTCTTTAATTTCTCATGTCAGCTGTGCATCAATCACTTTTCCTTTTGGGAATTTGTCTTAATTTTTTTTTGCAGTGTAATTTGCAATATTTTCATCAATGCTAGTTGTTATCCAATATATTTCCCAATCATCCCCTTGTACATCCATAATTTCCTTTGTTAAGATTTAAGATCCGAGACAGGAGCGGAGTAAATAGGCCCAGATTTTGATGTAAAGGTGAAACTATCAAGTTCATAATTTTTAAAGGTTAAATTGGATGGTACCTTGTGACAACTACGTATTCACTTTTAGAAAGCACATATTAGGACGTTGCTGGCGACAAGGGAATTGCATTACGACTGCCTTAGGTTCTGTCAGGCTTTCTGCAGCTCATTCTGACGTGAAGCAATGAAGAATCTCCACGGTAGAGGATGCTGCAAGCTCTGTGGTCCTTAAGCTGGATTGGAGCCCCCTGGTGGATGAGATAGAAAATAGCTAAAGCAGAGACAGTGGAGGTGGATAAATATGGTAGTCAAAAGTCAGAGGCAAACATTGAGAATCTGGATCCAAGCCTAAATGGTGCCACTTGCATATAGACTCAGTAGGCTGTTCAGTACATTCTGTACTAACAGGGGGATGGTGCTTATTATGTATGGTGATAGTCTTCCTGATCTGTATGCAAAAAAAAGTATTTCACTGTATCTTAGTACATGTGATAATAAAGAAACCATTGAACTATTGAACCAAAGTTGGTGTTATTGGCTGGAAGAAATGATCTTATGGAAGTGGTGTTGTCTTCTGGGGGAGGTGATGAGAGGGAGGTTGAGGAAACAAGTGGGGTGATGAATTTCACTGTTTCAAACATCTCAGCAGCGACCCTGGTTGGGCTGGATCCTCAGAAATCAACAAAACAGGCATCAACCCCCCAGCTAAGCCCTGTTATTCATAGCTCTTTCAAATTATGTCAAAGCAACCATTTTACATTGTTTAACATCACTGCACATAACTAGCAGCCTTTTTGCACAAAGGACATGCACCTAATTTTAGGACTATCGTTACTTTCACATTAATGTGATTTTTAGAAATCTGGCTTCACACTGTACAATGTTGGAAAAGGCAGTAGATATTTGTGTCCTAGCCTGTTCAACCTCTCTCAAGAGCTCAGGCCATGTCCTGGCAACATCATTATAAATCATCTCCCGACCAAGACTCGGGGGCCTGAGCCAAAGAGAGAGGTTGAATAGGCTAGGACTTTTTTCCTTGGAGTGCAAGTGGATGAGAGGTGATCTTATAGAGGTGTACAAAATCATGGGAGGAATAGTCAGAAAGAACAGCAGATGCTGGTTTAAATCGAAGGTAGACACAAAATGCTGGAGTAACTCAGTGGGACAGGTAGCATCTCTGGAGAGAAGGAATGGGTGACGTTTCGGGTCGAGACCCTTCTTCAGACTGATCTTCACCCGCTGAGTTACTCCAGCAATTTGTGTCTACTATTGGAGGAATAGATCAGGTAAATGCACAGAATCTTCTGCCCAGAGTCAGGGAATCAAGAACTAGAGGACATAGGTTTAAGGTGAGGCAGGAAAAATTTCAACGGAACCTGGGGGTAACATTTTTGCACAGAGGGTTGTGGGTGTATTGAACGAACTGCCGGAGGAGGTAGTTGAGGCAGGTACCATCGCAACGTTTAAGAAACATTTAGACAAGTACATAGATAGGATAGGTTTAGAGGGATATGGACCAAATGTAGGCAGGTAGGACTAGTGTAGATGGGGCATGTTGGGCTGAAGGGCCTGTTTCCAAGGTGTGCGACTCTTGGTTAAATTACTTTATTTAGAGTAATTTAAGTTTGACAACTTAAGTTCATAAAACGGATTGTTTATTAATTCATTTAAGGCATTTGTCAGATATTACAAGCTGAGAAGTGAGACACATCTGTCGGATTCCACCTGAGCAGGTTTCCTTAACACTGCTTAAACCATACACGGGTCAGGGGACACAAAAGACTACAGATGGTGGAACATGGAGCAAACAACTAAGTGCTGGAAAAATACAGCAGGTCAGCCAGCATCTATGAAGGCAAATGGATGGTTGATGCTCCGTGGTTGTGACCCTGCATCAGGACTGTTGCAAAGATTCGACCCAAAATATTGACAAGATTCAGTTCTTCCAGCAGTTAATTTCTTGCACAGTGATCTGCTGACTTAAGGCAGATTCCAGTTGCATTATGTAGAAGTTTTAATAACCTTGTGACAATCTTGGCAGCCACACAGTGAAGCAGACTCATTGTAAGTTCCAACATGGAACTAGATTTGTCAATGAAATGGTAAAAAAGATAAGTCTAAGCTGGGGTTAGTTGAGGGGGGAAATCAGGTGGCTGGCTGAATTGGGTGGATCTGTATCAGTGCTATCTCAGGCATGATGGATCAAACTATCTCCTTCTGTGCTGTGGGGACACAAGAGACTGCAGATAATGGAATCCTGAGCAAAAAAAGTGCTGAAGGAACTCTGAAGTCTGAAGAAGAGTCCTGATCAGAAACAACAAATGTCCATTTCCACAGATGCTTTCTGACCCGCTGAATTCCATCAGCACTTCGATTTTTGCTCCTTCTATGCTGCACTGTTCTGATCATAGAGAGTAGTCCATATAATCAACACCTTACGCCTGATGATATAACGATTAGATATCTGATTACATCAGTAAAGTAAGTGGTAGCAGTATTAGTAGACATAATGTGACAAAACTGAGAGCATTGCATAGATTTCTGTGCTAATTTGGTGGCTATTCTGTTTGTTAACCTCAATATTTCGTAGTTATTATCGTAGCTATTTTAAATCATGTTCTATTATAGCATTGTGGCGACTCCTGAGAGATAGGCCAATCTTTGGCCGAACCCTCGGCACTGAGACTGACAGGGTCTGGGCACTGCCCAGTCTACGGGGTCTCTCCAGCAGGGGTTGTGGAGAGAGAGGAGAGTTAACATGTGTGCTGGCAGCCTGCTGTGTTAATAAAGCCATCCCGACTGGACTAACCTGGCTTCTAGCGTTATTTCGGGCTGAACCGATCGCTCACGCTACATTGGTGACCCCAATGCTCCAAACTCGTCATTTTGGAGCGCAACATGCAAGACGGCAACCAGCTCCCCGCTGCTCTGGCCGACCAGGCCCAGCTGAACGTGATCGCCCTGAAGCTACCGACCTTCTGGACCTCCCAGCCGCACGTATGGTTTCAGCAGTCTGAGGCCCAGTTCCACGTCTGCGGGATCACGGTCGACAAGACCTGTTTCTACTATGTCGTCGGCGCGCTCGACCAAGAAACGGCCGGCTGTGTAGTGCCTTACCTGTGCGACCCCCCGGCGGCCGCTAAATACGAAGGCCTCGACGCTGCTTCTCCACACCTTCGTGCTCAGCCACATGGAGCGAGCGGTGCAGATCCTCAGCATTGGCAGGCTCGAAGATCAGAATCCGTCGGCCCTCATGAGCGAGATGCTTACCCTCATGGACGGCCACCGGCCAGCCTTCTGTTTGAGTTCGCCTACCTGCAGCAGTTGTCGGATGACATCCACCTGCACCTCTCCGGGGTGAAATTTGATGACCCCCTGACGCTAGTGGAGCGCGCCGACGATCTGTGGCTGACCTATTGGCAGGAGATGGGCTCGCTGGATCGAGGGCCTGCAGCACCCCGGGACATTGCAGCAGGACAGCGCATCTATCGATCGGTATTACAACCACCAGCGCTGGGGTTCCGCGGCTCGACAGTGCCACCAGCCCTGCTCGTACCTGGGAAACGCCGGAGCCGATCACCAGTAATCACTGCGGCGGCCGGCCAGATACACCGCCTCTATGCTTGGGACCGACATTCGGGACGCCGGGGCGGTGGTGAGCGTTTTGCCCCCGTTGGGAGTCGACACTCATTCAGTTAAGCTGTGAATAGCAGCCCCATCCGGACGTATGGGGTTCGCATGGTCCCGCTTATTTTTGGTCCCTGTCATTTCATGTGGACCTTTACAGTCGCCGATGTCTCCCAGCCATTGTTGGGCGCTGATTTCTACCGGGCTCAATCCCTGTTGGTGGATGTGAGGGGGCAGTGCCTGGTCCACGTTGCGACGATGGAGTCGATCTCCTTACACCCAGCTGCATCGGCTGCGCCACGCTGCGACCCGGTGTCTTCCGTGGACAATGTCAATGCCCGGATATTGTCGGACTTTCCCGATATATTGACCCCCCAATTTCAGTCGGCTAGCCCCAAGCACGGAGTGGTGCATCGTATCCTCACCTCCGGACCACCGCTTCACGCACGTGCGCGCAGACTTCCCCCTGACAAGCTCGTATTGCCAGGGAGGAGTTCCGCCAGATGGAGATGGGGATGGCCATGGGGATTGTCCAGCGCTCCGACAGCCCGTGGGTGTCCCCATTGTACCTGGTGCCCAAGGCGTCCGGAGGCTGGAGGCCTTGTGGGGATGACAGACCACTTAATGACGCCACGACTGCGGATCGGTACCCGGTTCCGCATATGGGGGATTTCAATATGCAGGTAGACTGGGAAAATCAGATTGGTTCTGGACCCCAAGAAAGGGAGTTTGTAGAGTGCCTCCGAGATGGATTCTTAGAGCAGCTTGTACTGAAACCTACCAGAGAGAAGGCAATTCTGGATTTAGTGTTATCCAATGAACCAGATTTAATAAGGGAACTCAGGGTAAAGGAAGTGACCATAATATGATTAGTTTTAGTCTGCAATTTGAGAAGGAGAAGGTTAAATCAGAAGTGTCAGTGTTGCAGTTGAACAAAGGGGACTATGAAGGCATGAGAGAGGAGCTGGCCAAAGTCGACTGGAAAAGGATCCTAGCAGGAATGATGGTGGAACAGCAATGGCAGGAATTTCTGAACATAATCCAGAAGATGCAGGATCATTTCATTCCAAAGAGGAAAAAAGATTCTAAGGGGAGTAAGAGGCAACTGTGGTTGACAAGGGAAGTTAGGGATGGAATAAAACTAAAAAAAAAGATGTATAACTTAGCAAATAGTAACGGGAAGCGAGAGGATTGGGTAACTTTCAAAGGACATCGGAAGGAAACAAAACGGGCAATACGGGCTGAAAAGATGAAGTACGAGGGGAAAGTAGCGAAGAATATAAAGAAGGACAGAAAAAGCTTCTTTAGGTATGTTAAGAGCAAAAGATTAGTAAAGACAAATGTGGGTCCCTTGAAGGCAGAAACGGGTGAAATTATTATGGGTAACAAGGAAATGGCAGAAGAGTTGAACAGGTACTTCAGATCTGTCTTCACTAAGGAAGTCATAAACAGTCTCCCAGATGTAGTAGAGGACGGAGGATCTAGGAAGACAGAGGAACTGAAAGAAATTTGCATTAGGAGAGACTAGTATTGGGTGGACTGATGGGACTGATGGGTGATAAATCCCCAGGGCCTGATGGTCTGCATCCCAGGGTACTCAAGGAGGTGGCTCGAGAAATCGTGGACGCATTGGAGATCATTTTCCAATGTTCAATTGATTCAGGATCAGTTCCTGTGGATTGGAGGGTAGCTGATGTTATGCTACTTTTCAAGAAAGGAGCGAGAGAGAAAATGGGGAATTATAGACCAGTTAACCTGATATTGGTGGTGGGGAAGATGCTGGAGTCAATTATTAAAGAGGCAATCATGGTGCATTTGGATAGCAGTAAAAGGATTGGTCCAAGTCAGCATGGATTTATGAAGGGGTTATCCAGCTTGACTAATTTTCTGGAATTTTTTGAGGATGTGACAAGTAAAATGGATGAAGGAAACCCAGTGGATCTGCTTCTTCTTCTTGCGTATGGCGTGCACAGCTTAAAGTTGTAGGTCAAGGGTAGACATCCAGGCCAGGGCAGCATCAGTTGCTGGGTGGATTGCCTTGATGCCACCAGGGAAAAGCCTCAGTGAGCAGTCATTCATGATGTGTGGGATGGTCTGGTCTGGATATCCGCAGTCGCAAGCAGGGCTGTCTGTCATCCCCCACTTGTGCAGGTGATAGGCTGTTCTTGCATGGAGGGTGCGTATCCTGTTCAGAGTTAGCCATTGCTTGCAAATCCCGGTGGTTTCACTGTGGGGTCTGTGATGACCTCTCGGTTGTTGGTGTTGGCATCTTTCCAGGCTCTGCGCCACTCAGTCTTGGGGTCAAAGTCTTCCAGGGATTTGGCTGAAGACCAGAAGGGTTTGTGGGACTTCAGGCGCATGTTGGGCAGATTGTTCGTCAGCATGGATGGGAAGGTCAGGGATAGCCTCGATGGTGCACCAATCTTTCAACATCCTCTCCCTTCTGCATATGCTAGGAGGGCCAATGTGAGAGAGGACAGGGAGCCACTGCAAAGGTGTTGACTTAATCGTCCCTGTGATGACCCGCATTGCAGAGTCAAGGACAGTGTCAACTCGTTTAGTGTGGCAGCTATTAGCCCAAGCTGTTGAGCATAACTCGGCTGTTGAGTAGGCTAGGGCTAAGCTTGCGGTACGGAGGGTGTGTGCATTGGATCCCCAGCTGTTGCCTGCAAGTTTCCTGATGATGTTGACCCTTGTTTTTAGTTTATCAGCCACCCTCTTCTGGTGTTCACGATAGGTGAGGGTGCGGTCCAGGGTTACTCCGAGGTACTTGGGGAATTCCTCATTCTTCACTGGCTTACCACAAAAGGACACTCGGAGCTTTGCATTGGCGAGCCGAGTGCTGAGGTGAAAGACAGTGACAGTTGTCTTAGATGGATTGGGGCAAAGTCGCCAGAAGGTGAAGTATTCCTCCATCCCTTTCAAGTCTTGGGTTAGCACTGCTGATATCCTCAAGGGCAGCTCCCTGGTAGGCAAGGGCATCTGCATATGCAAACTTCCTGGACAAGGTAGTTGGCATGTCACTCACAGAGATGTTGAAGAGTAGGGGAGCTAGGACAGAGCCCTGGAGGAGGCCATTATTCAGGGTCCTGACAGAGCTGGTCTTGTCCCCAAGCGAGACCCGAAATCTATGGTTGCTGAGGATGGATGAGAGGGTACGCATGGTGGTTTGGAACTTCAAGATTCTAGAAGTTTTCAGCAACACCCAGTGGGCGTAGTGTATCTAGACTTTCAGAAAGCCTTTGATAAGGTCCCACACGGGAGATTGGTGAGCAAAATTAGAGCACATGGTATTGGGGGGTAGGGTGTTGACATGGATACAGAATTGGTTGGCCGACAGGAAGCAAAGAGTAGGAATAAACGGGTTCTTTTCAGAATGGCAGGCAGTGGCGAGTGGAGTGCCGCAAGGCTCGGTGCTGGGGCCGCAATTATTTACTATATACATTAATAATTTGGATGATGGAATTAGAAGTAACACTAGCAAGTTTGCAGATGACACAAAGCTGGGTGGCAGTGTGAACTGCGTAGAGGATGTTAGGAGGTTGCAGGGTGAATTGAACAGGTTGAGAGAGTGGGCAGATGCATGGCAGATGCAGTATAATGTAGATAACTATGAGGTTATCCACTTTGGTGGCAAGAACTAGGAGGCAGATTATTATCTCATTGGTGTCAGATTAGGTAAAGGGGAAGTGCAACGAGACCTGGGTGTCCTTGTACACCAGTTACTGAAAGTAAGTGTGCAGGTACAGCAGGCAGTGAAGAAAGCTAATGGCATGTCGGCCTTCATAACGAGAGGATTTGAGAAAAAGAGCAAAGAGGTCCTTCTGCAGTTTTATAGGGCCCTGATGAGACCACATCTGGAGTATTGTGTGCAGTTTGGTCTCCTAATTTGAGGAAGGACTTCCTTGCTATTGAGGCAGTGCAGCGTAGGTTCATGAGGTTAATCCCTTGGATGGTGGGACTGTCATATGAGGAAAGATTGGGCTTGTATTCACTGGAGTTTAGGATGAGAGGGGATCTTATAGAGATGTATAAAATTATATAAGGACTGGACAAGCTAGATGCAGGAAAAATGTTCCCAATGTTGGGGAGTCCAGAACTAGAGGCCACAGTCTAAGAATAAAGGGAGGCTATTTAAAACTGAGGTGAGAAGAAACTTTTTCACCCAGACAGATGTGAATTTGTGGAATTCTCTGCCAGAAAAGGCAGTGGAGGCCCATTCACTGGATGAATTTAAAAGAGAGTTAGATAGAGCTCTGGGGGCTAGTGGAATCACAGGATATGGGGAGAAGGCAGGCACAGGTTACTGATTGTGGATGATCAGCCATGATCACAATGAATGGCGGTGCTGGCTCGAAGGGCCTAATAGTCTCCTCCTCCACCTATTTTCTATGTTTCTATGACCCTATTTGAATTAACATATGATTGACTTTGTTATTTATTTTGTTTTATATGTTACTGGGCAAAGCCATGAGCGTTTGAGCACTTTTGGACTGTGGGAGTAGCATGTGTCACCTGAATAAGTCGATGCAGAATGTGTGTGACAGCCACAACTGTCAATATTGATCCTGAAAATGTAGAACAAAGAGGATCGAAGCAATAGTAATATGATTGAATTTAAAGGAAAATTGTTGGATTACTTCATGGAGATCGTTATTGTCAAGTATAAATAACATTTGTGTCCGGGTCTTTTTCAGCCAATATATTAAGATGAGAGCCTTACTCAGTGGAATGATGTCTTCTACTAAACCACAAGAAAATTAGACATACTGTACCCTGAACAAATGGCTGTTGGGCACCTGGAAAGAGCTACCCTATTTTAACCAGGTTGCAGAGAATACACTCGGGACCAACAAACCACAGGACTCTCTGCGTGCACTATCAAATGACACCAGAACAACCCAGACAGGATTAGGAGGAAAGAATGGGGCTAGATTGGGGTTATGGTATTTTTTAATGTTCCTTTTGTTTTTTACTCATGAGGATCATTTACAGACTACTATCTTTCATAACAGGCTACTTAATCGTGAAAAGCATTCCTGTCCCCACTTTGAGTTTGTGCGCACATCCACCAGGGATCATCCAAAACATTGTGATGTTTGGAAGCAGTGGAAGTTCATTCATCAGTTTTGCTTTCGGTAGTGGCTCCAATAGCTTCCAATCTCCCATAATCAAACCCAAGTCTTTATAAATCTACACACTGACTCAGTTCATCCTCCAGCCTGGGCCCTTCAATCTTCTATCTCTGCCCTCTTCCTTTCCTTCCCTGGTCCATTGTGGTTTGTGGAAACTAATCCCTACACAGCTACAATTTATTGCTCTCTCTACAAATTCAAAAGGCTGCTTAACACTTAAATGATCTTGGTTTTGAACATCCCCAAAGCTCTTCTTTAAACAATTTATTTCTCTGTGGTCAGTCAACTTCAGAGAATTACTGGATTAATGTTTGATACAGAGGTATAATTTTAATCTTTTTACCTATGGGCAATGGGAGTGAATTAGTTTGGAGTTTTCAAGATTTAATGGCTCAATTATTCACTGGTGAATCATTGGGGAAACCGGTTTGTTTTTTCTGTTGATAATTTTGTTATTACGTACTCTCAAATGCTCTAGTTGGCTGTGAAGAAACCCATTGTCTGGTCAAAAGTGATTGTTGTCCTCATTATCTGGGTAAAACTATGTTTCCATTTGGCAATACTTCTAGGGATCAATTTTCCAATTCCTACTTAAATCTTGGTACCAAAAAGGTGAATTGTAAATAAATTGTAATAACTTACATTACCTCTTTCTCAGTTCTAACCTTCCTTCTC
Source organism: Rhinoraja longicauda (assembly GCF_053455715.1). Classification (NCBI taxonomy): domain Eukaryota; kingdom Metazoa; phylum Chordata; class Chondrichthyes; order Rajiformes; family Arhynchobatidae; genus Rhinoraja; species Rhinoraja longicauda. Next base: position 56,399,614 of record NC_135955.1, on the reverse strand, counting down.
TACCTCTTTCTTACTTTGAAGTTATAATTTATACATATATCAATACCATCTTGTACTTGTTTACTTGATATTGGGTTTATTTTTCAGTAAAAACGTGAAATGTAAACCACCATTTCTCATTGAAGCAGTAAACTGCCATCTGTTGGTGAAATCCCACAATGCTAACAGTATTCTCTGAAAGCCATAGCAGCTTTTTGAAATGATTTATGAGGCCACTTAATTTACACAAACAAAGCAAAGTTTTAATGATTTCTGTAAGTTATAAAGCTAAAATAAATGAAAGGAAGTGATTTTGAAAGCTGGCAGTTGAGAGGGATGAATGACACACAAATGTAATTTCAAAGATAGCTTTACAGTACCTAAGGGAAGACATAGTACTCTCAGATTTTAGAAATACAGTTTGGTTTTGCAGTTATTTTAATACAATTTTGAAATTTTGCCTTTGAAAATTGCTTTAAATTGAGCAAAATATATCTAATCAGCAATTTGTATGGTGCATGTGGATCAATTCCACTTGTGTGTTAAAAACAAGTGGACTCAAAAGATGATCATCAGATGTTTCGTGATTGTCCTGGGACTTTTTTTACTGAATAAATTGTTAGCAAGATCCTTTAATGGAGATGAGCTTAAATTTACAGCATGAATAGTTGTGGAGCTAATGCTGCTATTTGTGATTTAACCCCAAGTAAATTAGTAGCATCAGGTGATCGCAAATGTAATGTTAAATGAAAAAAAATCAGACGCTACCAATGAAAATATGTTACTCATTGAGTAATGAGTTGCTAAAAAAGCATTTATTGGTTATGCTAGACCAATATATTTAATACTAACATGGGGGAAGCTAATCTATCCACAAAGTTAGGGATTACTTACTGGGGAAAAAAATGATGCTGAAAGTTAGCTACTATTAGGTTTAATCTCATTCCTTCCACTTAAAAAAAAAAAAGATTAAAAATCTTAATTGTTTATTTTTCCCCTCACAAAATCACCGTGACTGTAGGGAAGGAGGCCATTTAACCATTCAGTCTGAACAAGGGTCTCGACCTGAAATGTCACCCATTCCTTCTCTCCAGAGATGCTGCCTGTTCCGCTGAGTTACTCCAGCATTTTGTGTCTACCGGCCATTTAACCAGTTCCATATAAAGGTGATTTAGTCATACCCACTCCCCAATGCAATGAATTATTTGTTGTTCTCTTTCTCATCCTATCCCCAATTTGAAATTGAATTTATTATTTTAATTTACACTTTTCAATTCAGGATATGGTGGTTGAATCATGGTGGTTGAACAGACACAAGGCATTCCCTATTCACAGAGATTCCAGATTGCATGCAGAAGGTTCAGTGTTATTTCCTCTGCTTCTTCTTGAGGCACCAAAAAGGTACAGTCAAAACATTTTTCCCAGCATGGAAATGTCAAAGACTATAGGGCATAGTTTTAAAATGAGAAGAGCAAAGTTAAGGAAATGTGGATGAATGTTTTGTTCCACACAGAACGCGATAGGTACTTAGAATCAACTGCCAGTGGGTATTGGTGGAGGCAGAAACAATAGTGGCATTTCAGTGGCATTTAGATTGGTACTCGGATAATATGATGGCAGATAAGATTAGTTTATCTTGCCATCATGTTCGACACAGACATTGTGGGCTGAAGGGCCTGTTCCATACCAGTCTATGTTTTGTTTCCATCTCCCACTAACCACAATTTCAAATGTAATCTCCTGGGAAGTAAGACTGCAAAATGTAGCTCTGCAATGTCCAGAGGTTACAAGTTGAAGTTGTGTATTTATGTCTAATTTGTGTGCACCACACATATATAGCTGGCATGTTGCAACCTTTGATTCTGTACACATTTGTAGCAGGTGGCATGCCAACAACCTCATTGGGATGGATGTTAGCACAAGTGATGACCATTTATTAGCAAGATGCAAAGCAAGTAGATTGTGATATACACAGCCAAATTGGACATCAACAATTCAGCCAATATTACAGATGTTCATACCAGGAAGGCATTTCCCCTCCTCCTCCATACTACCCTGTATTAATTACATAGACTGCCAATTATTTACAGGTTAATCAGCAAGTGTCAGTTCAAGCCTTCTTTTGTGTTTTGAAAGTTTGCAGGGAGTGAAGATTTAGGATATCAGGGAATTTATATTAATTTCAACGTTTCCACAGTACCCAGTTGTTGCAAGACATGGTACTTCAGTCGTCAATCAGTAGAAATAAACAATTTACTAGAAGAGGGTGTTGGGTTGAGGAGGACTCATAGGAAAAGGACACATCCTCTCACAGGTCTTTATGGAACATATTTCCCATGTCCTTCTCAGCACAAAACGACAAATATGGAGGATGAGATCCCATAGTAGATCACCACTGCAATATGCTTCTCAATTCCAGGGACAATCATAGAGCAGGACTGGAACTGAATTGCCAGTGGCTGTTAGGTCATGGTTAGGTCACCTCTTTCCAAATTTGAATTGGAGATAGTATTTAACAGTTTGCTGCACATTATTGCACGAGAGGGATCACAGATACTGCTTATTCCACATAGAATTCTCCCTTGCAAGAGCATCAGGCAGAACAGGGCTTTGCAATAATGCAGGATATTACTGATGAAGCTTGCATCACATTATCATATCATCATCATCATATATATACAGCGCGGAAACAGGCCTTTTCGGCCCACCAAGTCCGCGCCGCCCAGCGATCCCCGCACACTAACACTATTAACACTATCCTACACACACTAGGGACAATTTTTAAAAAACATTTACCCAGCCAATTAACCTACATACCTGTACGTCTTTGGAGTGTGGGAGGAAACCGAAGATCTCGGAGAAAACCCACGCAGGTCACGGGGAGAACGTATGGACACCATATGGAATTATGGACACCATATGGACACCATATGGACACCATATGGAATTATGGACACCAAATATAAATTCAGATGTAACATAACGTGTTGCTGAAGGTTCAACTGGCATCAAACTATTCACAACCATCATGTTGGTCAATGTCTAGTATCCCAGAAGATATGACGTTCATTTTCTGGCAATCTGAAAAAGCATTGATATTTGTGCGCATGTGACCAACTAAAAAGCTAGAGGTCAACAACGGCTAATATTTAAATGACATGACAAAAATCCAAAAACCCACACCACAGATACCTTTTATTCACATTTAAATTCTTGCCCAATAAGGAACAGTTCCATGTTAGAAGTAGAACACAACTTGCTAAACTAATAAATACTCTTGAGGTACCACCTTCAGTCTATTCTGATGAATGGTCATCTGTCCAAAACGCTATATGTACCTCTTTTTCCACAGATGCTCCCTGAGTATTTCTAGCATTTTCTGCTTAATTTCAGTTCCAGGATGTGCAGGGTTGTTTTTAAACATGTAGTGACATACTTGGCCATCAAAATTACAGCTTCTTTGGATATGCTTTCCCCTTCTCTTTCACTGCACGTTGCACGAGACATGCACGTTGCATCCATATAGATACAATTTACTGTGCAGGATGCAATATCAAGAACACATCCTCCCTAATGATAAAGTTTCTCTCACCATTGGGGGATTGCCTTTCCTACATTTCCACCTTGGCTATGTGCTCTTGTCAATTCTGGCTTCAAGCCTTGCCCCTCTAAACCAGGTACATCACCCATGGCGACTACTACTTAAGTAGAAGTTCACATTTACTGTTGTTAATGAGATGAAGTGATAATAACAATCATCATACATGCTTTATACAGATGCACTTTGCCCACCAAACATAGACCAGGCCAAGCAGGAAGTTAATTTCAATTAATCCCAAAGTAAACAAATCCTGTACTATTCACCTTCTCCTCATAACTGCAACTAGAATGACACTGCATCAACCAATGAGTTGGAAGTGGGGTAGGTTACATGGCTCACAGCAATCTGTCAGTTTTACACCTTATTCCAAAACATAAGTACAACTAAAATAGAGTCAACAGCAGCTTTTCCCACAAAAGTAAAGCATTTCAGCAGAAAAATACATTGAGTGGACTATAGTTAAAATCTATAGTTACAGTAATGTGGTCCCCAACGTTGACTGCCAGAGTAATGACCCAAGATAGACACAAAATGCTGGAGTAACTCAGCGGGACAGACAGCAGCTCTGGAAAGAAGGAATGGGTGACGTTTCCCATTCCTTCTCTCCAGAGATGCTGCCTGTACCGCTGAGTTATTCCAGCATTTTGTGTCTATCTTCGGTTTAAACCAGCATCTGCAGTTCCTTCCTACACAGAGTAGTTACCTAATTGTTTTTACTCTGCCCAGATATCACAATTGTACGCCACACAGCTCAAATGTATTCTGCAACGAGAGCAGGAATTCCCTGCACTATCAATTACTGCTAACCTGGTTTAGAGGGGCAAGGCTTGAAGCCAGAATTGACAAGAGCACACAGCCAAGGTGGAAATGTAGGAAAGGCAATCCCCCAATGGTGAGAGAAACATTATCATTAGGGAGGATGTGTTCTTGATGTTGCATCCTACACAGTAAATTGTATCTATATGGATGCAACGTGCATGTCTCGTGCAACGTGCAGAGAAAGAGAAGGGGAAAGCATATCCAAAGAAGCCGTCTTTTGACGGCCAAGTATGTCACTACGTGTTTAAAAACAACCCTGCACATCCTGGAACTGAAATTAAGCAGAAAATGCTAGAAATACTCAGGTAGCATCTGTGGAAACACAGCGTTTTGGACGGATGGCTGTTCATCAGAATAGACTGAAGGTGATACCTCAAGAGTATTTATTAGTTCAGCAAGTTGTGCTTCTACTTCTCACATGGAACTGTTCCTTCCTCTCCTCCGCCGATCCTGCCTGACTTGCCGAGGACATGCAGTTCCCGTCACTCCGCAGCACCGCTCACTCGCGGGGGGGCGGGGGAGCGCGCGAGCTTCCAACCGTCCCTGCCCTGGTGATGCTCGAGCGCGTTACCGGTGGGTGGCGTCGCCGTCGCGTGCGGGGTCTGAAGTTTCTGGAAGTAACGGCCGGAGTTCGGTGGCGGTTGCGAAAATGGCAAATAAAGTAGGGGTGAGTCTATGAGAGCCAATGCAAACTTGTGGGAAATGATTGGAGAGAAGAGGAAGAGAAGAGGACTCTCCGTCCAAGACCCCATCCCCGCTGGATATAGCTGTGTTTGTGTGCGTGTGTTGGGGCGACGTTCAGCGGCCGCTCCACCACGGACTCGGGAGGAAAGCGGTTTCACCGACGAACTTTAATTATCCCAACTGCCTGCCCGAGGCCACAAGGATCCCTGGAGCCAGCACATCAACTCCACACCAAGACGAACCTCTCGGGCCGGACTGGAAAGGACATTCAAGACACAAGAAAGTGCAGATGCTGGAATCTTGAGCAAAACACGAAGTGCTGGAATACGCCAGGCAGCACCTGCCAAGGGAATGGATTGGGTTATTTTTAGGGTCGAGAGCTTCCTTTAAACTGATTTGAGTAGGTGGAGAAAGCTGGAAAGGAGGTAAGGGTGGGACAAAGTCTGAAAAGTGATAGGTGGATACAGGTGATTGGCAGATGGGTGAAAAAGGGGAGAGGCGAAAAGGAGACAAAAGTATGGCAAAAGGGTGTTAGAGAAGAGGAGTGACATGTAAAGTCAGAGGGAAGGGTATTTATTAGGGAATTGCACGTAAGGTCATAAGGTCAAAGTGCGTGACGCACGGAGTGTCTCAAGCCATCTGGAGGACATGGCACCTTACAGCATACACCAGCAACACGTACATTCTTACCTTTAAAAAGCCGTCAAAAGGCCAATTTGTGTGCTGTAAAAAATGAGGAAGAAGCTGGAGGATCTGGCGGAGGAAGAGGAACCAGGTGGAGATGGGCTGCAAAGCCCGCGGAAGCAAGAAGCAGCTGGGAAGACGTCTGGCCAGCCGGCGGAAGATGGGGAAACGCGGCCTTGCAGGGAGGCAGGAGAGCAAGGCCGAGAAGCAGAGGGCCACCGGCCGGCTGGGGGAGATAAAGAGAAGAAGAGGAGGAGAAGGAGGAAAGGACAGGGTTGAGCGAGCTGGGAGAGGTGCAGCAGGAAGAACCCGAGCCGAGGGGCCTGGAGGGTCTGCAGGGCCAGAAGCAGTGAGCGCTGGAGGTCAGCGACCCGCCGGGGCCTGAGGGCGAAGGGCCCAGGGAGGAAAGGCTCAACGGCCTTGGAGGAGGAGGCGGTGACAGATGAGGAGCGGAGTGTCGAGCCCGACGAAGAGGAGGAATAGGGCAGAGGCTGATTGGTAGCAGAGGCCGAGCAGCAGCGAGAGCTGGGCTGGGCGCTGGGAGCCGAGACGGACCAGGCCACGGCTCTGCTCGGCGGCCCCAGCCTCGAGGTGTTGAGCGCCAGCCAAGTGGAAGCGGACCCCGGTTGACGGAGATAGTGAGGGGGTAGAAGGGCTGGAGGGCCAGCGGGAACGACGAGGGGCCGAAGAGCCGCAGGAAGTGAGGCGCGGAGCAGGGGCGGCGAGCCTGGAGAAGCGAGGAGCGCAGGAACGGCGAGAGTTGTCGGGACACTCGGAGCGCCAGGAGGGAGCCGGAGTCGCGCTGATGGGAGAAGACCAGCCGGGCCCGCTGCACTGAAAGCCCTAATGAGTGCTTGCCTGCAGTACACTGCGTGCCCCCCAGAAGGCGTTGCGTGGCAACAGTACGGGTCAGGGGCCGTGACCTTGCCTGCCATGCAATCTCCCAATAGGTAGAAATGGTTGGGATATGGGCGAGGCTCTACTCATAAGCTCAAAAGGAATAGGAGTAAAATTAGGCCATTTGGCCCATCATCTACTCTGCCATTCAATCATGGCTGATCTATTTCTCCCTCCTAACTATTCTCCTGCTGTCTCCCCATAACCTCTGACATCTGTACTAATCAATAGCACAGGGATACTGGGAGAAATAGGTGTGCACTGGGGTGGGCTTTGTTCCACCTCTTCCAGCTTTCTTCTCCCCCCCACCCCATCAGTCTGAAGAAGGGTCCTGACCTGAAATGTCATCTGACCATTCTCTCCACAGATGGTGACTGATCTGCTATGTTTCTCCAGCAGTTTGTGTTTTGCTGAAGATTCCAGCATATGCAGTCTCTTGTGCTGGAAACTACACTCATCTGGTTTAGCGTTTGATCAACCTTTGTCAACCAAAAACATGTGCCTCGCCTATTGTAAAGCACCAACTGGCCAATTACATTATCCACAATTAATCCCCCGATTGATCGACGGTTCTCTTTGGATCAGATTTGGATACAAAACAAAATCTCTTTTTCTAACAGTAATCAGTTAAGTGAGAGTGGGAAAGTAACAGTTAAAGCTGAATTAAACAACCAAGCTCTATGGGATACCATGAAATGATAAGGCTGTAGTGAGTCCAAACAAGCGGTATTATTCAAATACTTTATTGTCGGTAAAACCCGTGACAAACGCACGCACTTACTTTTGGACTAACACTAACTTCGCGAACTAATCTAATCTCTATCTACAGTTTGGCGCCAGGCATTTAAATACCTCGCGCTCCCTCACCCCGTGACCGTAAACCAATCCGAGGGTTCTAGACTACCTGGCCAATCCCTATGTCCCTACATGACCCCCCCAGAACCCTCGAAACCATACCTCACGGGCGCCCGAACCTCCCGCCCAGAACGTGTACGGAGGGGGGAAACCAATACCCCCAACGTGACAGGAGGCGGGGTGGACGCCGCCGCTGGAGGCGATGGGGGGTCCACTGGAGCGGAGGGTGTAGGTGACGGGGGGCACTTGATCGACAACGGCGGCCCGGGCCCAACCATAGGCGGCGGAGGCCCGAGAGATGGTAACCCGGGCGTCGCTGGCGGGACCAGTCGAGCGGCCACAGGCCGGCCCCGGCGCAGCGGCTGAGTCACCGACACGGGGAGGTCCTGGTCCAAATGGGCCGGCTTGAGACGGGACACTGAAACCAGCTCCTGGCGATTTCCTACCTGCAAGGTGAAGGTTACAGTCCCTCTTTTGAGCACCTGGAACGGGCCCTGGTAAACCGGCTGAAGAGGGGGGCGGTAGCAATCTTTCCGAAGAAACACGAAATCACAGCCCCGCAATTCCGACGGAACGTGAACTGCTGTGCTTCCGTGACTGGAGGTCGGGACTGGAGCCAGAGAACCCACCCGTGCCCGGAGGGAGCCCAAGACTGACGTAACAGATGGCGGCAAGGCGGGAGTGGAAGGGAGAATGTCACCCGGCACCCGCAGGGGCGAACCGTAGACGAGCTCGGCCGAAGATGTGCCCAGCTCAGCCCGCGGGGCCGTACGAATGCCGAGGAGGACCCAAGGCAGCTGGTCAGCCCAATCGTAGCCGGTCAGGCGAGCACAGAGGGACGCCTTCAGCTGCCGATGGAAACGCTCAACCATCCCGTTGGCTTGGGGATGATAGGCGGTGGTCTGCTGTAATCGAGAACCATACAGCTGTGCCAGCGCGGCCCAGAGGGACGAGGTGAACTGGGCTCCCCGATCTGTAGTGATGATAGCCGGGACCCCGAAACAGGAGGCCGCCGAGGTGTCCGACAACGGGAGCGCCTCCGGCCAATGAGTGAACCGATCAACCACCGTCAGTAGATGAGTGTAACCCCTAGAATAGGGCAATGGACCCACCAAATCCACATGGATTTGGAAAAAACGGACGGGGGGAACCTCGAATCTCTGGTATGGGGGCTGGACATGACGATGGACTTTGGAGGTCTGGCACGGAATGCAGGCGCGTGCCCAGGCGGCCACCTGCTTTCGCTGGCCATGCCAGACAAACCGGTCAGCCACCATGGCTGAAGTCGCCCTGATGGACGGATGTGCCAGGCCATGAATGGCCTCAAAAACCTTACGCCGCAGAGCAGCAGGCACCACCGGGCGAGGGCGTGGGAGGGAAACCTCACACCACAACTTGATACCTGTGGGGCCACACGCCACCTGCTCCAAACGCAGTCCCGAGGCTGTGGAGGCGTACACCGCGGCAGTCCCTTCCAGGCGCTGAGCCTCCGCTAGCTCCTGGAAATCCACCTGTTTACCCACCACGGCTACGGAGGGAATGGCCGGCCGGGACAGGGCATCAGCAACGGCATTCAGCCTACCCGCAATATGACGGACATCGGTCGTAAACTCCGAAATCAGGGTTAGGTGCCGCTGCTGGCGAGCCGACCACGGATCAGAAACCTTAGCAAAAGCGAATGTCAGAGGTTTGTGATCCGTGTAGGCCACGAAAGAACGGCCTTCTAAAAAATAACGGAAGTGGCGGACTGCTAAATAAAGGGCCAGGAGCTCCCTATCGAACGCACTGTACTTGAGCTCCGCTCGAGAGAGCTGCCTGCTGAAAAACGCCAGGGGCTGCCAATTCCCGTCGACCTGCTGCTCCAAAACCCCACCCACCGCCACGTCTGAGGCATCCACCGTCAGAGCCGTGGGGGCGGAGGAGCGCGGGTGCACCAGCATGGTGGCGTTGGCGAGGGCCTGTTTGACCGCAACAAAAGCCGTCTCTGCAGCTACGGACCATACCAACTCAGCGGGGTTACCCGCGAGACATTGAAAAAGGGGGCGCATGACCCGAGCTGCTGCAGGCACGAACCGATGATAGAAATTTACCATGCCCACGAATTCCTGCAAGCCCTTGATGGTAGTCGGGCGGGGGAAAGAGCGGACCGCGTCCACTTTAACTGGTAAAGGAGTGGCACCGGCCGGAGTAACCCGGTGACCCAAAAAATCCACCGCCGACAGGCCGAATTGGCATTTGTCCGGATGGAGAATCAGGCCATGGTCTTGCAGCCTCTGGAACACCGTGCGGAGGTGGACCAAGTGCTCCTGGACCGAACGGCTGGCAATCAAAATATCGTCAAGGTAAATAAAGACAAACGGCAACCCTCGACCCATCCGGTCCATCAGACGCTGGAATGCCTGAGCTGCATTTTTCAGGCCGAAAGGCATACGCAACCACTCAAACAACCCAAACGGAGTAATGGTCGCCGTTTTTGGAATGTCCGGCGGGTGGACCGGGATCTGATGGTATCCCCGCACCAAATCAATTTTCGAAAATATTGTAGCCCCCTCCAGGCTAGCTGAAAAGTCCTGAATGTGTGGAATTGGGTAGCGGTCCGGCCGTGTTGCCGCGTTGAGTCGACGGAAGTCACCACATGGTCTCCACCCCCCAGACGCTTTGGAAACCATGTGCAAGGGGGAGGCCCACGGACTACTCGAAGGCCGAATAATTCCCAGCCTCTCCAAGTTTAGGAACTCCTCTCGCACCCTGGCCAGCTTGTCGGGTGGGCGACGCCGTGCCCGGGCAAAAACCGGCGGCCCCTCGGTCGGGATGAAATGAACGACCCCGTGCTTCTCAGAAGGTGCATCGAAACGCTGGACGAGGAGCTGCGGGAAGTCGGCTAGGACCGCATCGAACTGACCGGGAGCCGTGGTAATGGCCTGGATTACTGGGCTGGGTGGGGCGACGCTTGTAGAAGCCTCTGGTCCAATACCCCGGGGCTGTACATCAGCCGAGGGTTGCAGGCCCCTCCCTCGGACGTCTGCGACCAAAGAAAACGCCCATAAGAAATCTGCACCCAATATGGCCTGGCCCACATCCGCAACGATGAATTCCCAACGGTAAGTCCTGGACTCGAAGGACAGGGACATAGTCTTTTTACCGTAAGTACGGATGGTGCTACCATTCACTGCAATTAGGGGCGGGCCCTTCCCCCCCACTTGAACTTCGCAGTCATAGGGGGGCACAATACTTACGACCGCTTCCGTATCCACTAGGAAGACGATCCCGGTACTCTGATCTGTAGCGTAGAGGCGGTGGTTACGGCCAATCGAAACTGCCTCTACATTCGATCGGCCCAGGCATTTCCCGGAAACGAACACGGGGATCTACAGCTTCGTGCCTCGCTGCCCCACCGCCGATGGAAAGAGCACCAGCCATGCCTATCCGGCTCTGCCAACGAACAGGCGCCGCCGCCCTCTCTTGGCGGGCCGACTGCGAAATAGCGGCCGATGTGTCGCTCTCCCGGCCACACCCCCGACTGCCGCTGGGCCTCGAGACCCGGTTAACGGAGCCGTCTCGGGTGTTGCGCTCCCTAACGAGCGTGTCGGCCTTCTCGGCGAACGCTACCGGATCTTCAAAAGGGACGTCCGCCAACACCAACCTGACGTCCCCAGGTAGCTTCTCCCGAAAGGCCGCTTCGAATACCATGCATGGCTGATGGTCGCCCACCAAGGTCAGCATCTCGGACATCAAGTCCGACGGCAGCCGCTGCCCCAGGTCTGGCAAATGGAGGAGCCTCAGAGCCCGCTGGTTCTGGGCCCAGCCGAAGGTCCGCAGCAGGAGCCTCTTGAGCCCCACGTACTGCTCCGTTTGGGGTGGACTGGTCAGGTATCGACTGACCCGCGCAGCCACCTCCGCCTGCAGACAGCTCACCAGGTGGTGGTACTTCTCCTGGTCTTCCTCCACCCTTTTAAGATGGAACTGCGATTCTGCCTGCACAAACCACAGGTGCGGCTGATGGGCCCAGAACGACGGTAGATGAATCTCACCCGCGCTCGCTCCCGCCTGCGACATGCTGCTGCTTGCTTCTTACGTTCGAGGTCACCAATGTAGTGAGTCCAAACGAGCGGTATTATTCAAATACTTTATTGTCGGTAAAACCCGTGACAAACGCACGCACTTACTTTTGGACTAACACTAACTTCGCGAACTAATCTAATCTCTATCTACAGTTTGGCGCCAGGCATTTAAATACCTCGCGCTCCCTCACCCCGTGACCGTAAACCAATCCGAGGGTTCTAGACTACCTGGCCAATCCCTATGTCCCTACAAGGCAAACATAAAAGCGATGAAGGTTCCATGTTATATTATCAAGAGTTTACAAGCATGTTGTGCAAAAACTTACAGAATTTGCCCAGAAACAAAATTCTGGACTAGTTGGGTACAAGGACAATGTTTTCCATGCCTGATGTGTCTAGAACCAGGGGTAGGCTGGTTAGGGCTGTGGTGGGAATGTTCTCGGGGATTCTCTACCCTGGAGTCTCAGATTATTCATCAAGTTTATTTTTGCAGATTTCTGAACATCAAGGGATAGCAGGGAAACTGATGTTGAGATAGAAGATGTACCAAGATCAGGATGAATGGCAGAGCAGGTTCAAATAGCCAAAATGTTCAATTCCTACTCCCTTTTCCTCTGTTTTCCTCTGCATATATCTGAAATAAAAGTAGAATGCTAGGAATACTCAGTAAGTAAGGCAGCAACAGGTGAAACAGATTCTGGATGTGGTCCAGGATACATAAACCCATATGCACATATCACTTCAAACTTGCATCTCACCCTCTGCCTCTCCCAACAATCCTCAATCGCATAGAATGCCCATCTTAACGCTATCTCCAAATGACTACCCCACATCTATAAACTGTTTCACAATCCTTACCGATCTCATACACCCCCCCCCCCCCCCCAACCTCTCCAAATGAAGTTAGGCTTTGCAACCATCAATGAACCACATCCAACACTCATCCTTCACCACATGCAATATGTCCAGAAATGTAACTATCATCATTTGCTGTTTAAGCCAGTTTGGGGAAAGGTTTCTTTAGTCTGAATTCAAGGAATACTGCATAAGGTCATGTGACTCGAGTACAAATTTGCAAACTATGGAATGATTGTTGAAGTGGTGAACATTTTTTATTGTCTTCCTCCTTTGGTAAACATTTGGACAAGGTATTTTGTAAAATTATTCAGTTTTAAATGTGTTATAAGAAATATATTACATTTCACGTTGAAATCCCCCAAATTGGTTTTTTTTCTAATTTAAACTTTGGTGTTTATATCAAGGCTGAAAGTGATGAGCAAATGAAGCAGGAATTGGTTCCAAAGGATGATGCACAAATCAGTTCAGAAAGGTAATAACAGTTTCAAATTTAAGATGAACTTGTATACATTTTTGAAAGTATTGTTATAGGTAATCTATGTATAGTCTGTAAGTAATAATTTAAAAATGATATCTTAAATCTTTCGACTAGTTATAATTGTGTTAGAAAAGATACTGACCTGGAAAGTTGTTAAACTATTTCACTTGAGCTCATGAATGTCTTACCAAAGTTGAAAATAGCAGAGAATTGCAACTTTTCATTTTCTGCTTAAATTACTGTTCAATTCTATTCTACTGGATATCTTTGGGTTTTATTTCCAAAGGAGAGGGTAGACTTGAATAAGAGATTTTCTTTCTCTTTGGAAATATCTGCTGTGAAGATATTTAACCTATGCAATATGTGTATAAATATGATACTGGAGAGATTTTTTAATGTCATTTTTATTTGTATGTAAAAGTGTATTCTGTTTACTTAATGGGAACATTTTACTTGTGTGTGTTACTTCATATAGCCATGTAATACATAATATAAACTTATGGTTCCAGACTTTCTTCAATTGTTGTAAAATTAAAATTTGTATTAGTTTTCTACCGATAATTGGACACGAAAATGTGACATTTTTTACACATCATAACTTATGTGAAATTATATACCTATCGTAATGGTCTACATTTATCGAGACAAATTTTTTTTGAGGACCTTTGATATACCTTTCCTAACCCGACTTTGCTTGGAGAAATTAGTTGCATATATGTATAAAAATATGATACTGATTTTTTAATGTTATTTTCATTTGTATGCAAAAGTATATTCTGTTTACTTGATGGGAAAGTTTTGCTTGTATGTGGTACTTCATATAACCATGTAATACATAATACAAACTTATGGTTCCAGACTTTCTTCAACTGTTGTAAAATTAAAATTTGTTTTTGATTTTGACCCATAATTGGACACGAAAATGTGACATTTTTTTACACATCATAACTTATGTGAAAATATATACGTATCGTAATGGCCTACATTTGCCTAAACAAATTTTTTTTGAGGACCTTTGATATGCCTTTCCAAACCCGACTTTGCTTGGAGAAATTAGTTGCACATATTCATTTAGGAGAGTCAAAAATATCATGCTCATGTACGTAACTCATCGTGTCCTGAGAGTTACGTACGTAAGATGCCGTTGGAAATCATGAAAAATGAATATTTTTCGGATCGATATTCATTTGTTTCTATGATGCTCAAGCCAAGTAAAAAAAATATATGTCCAAAAATTCTTAACTCAACATACTTTAAAGCAAACGAGACATACTGTGCTTACTTTGTTCTCCGTGTCCAAATCGTTACGTACATAAGCAGGCATCATTAACCCGCTGTTTTCATGTCTGGTGGATCTATCAATTTATAAAAACATTTACATTGCTGTCATGAAAGAACCCACGGGTAAGTGTAGTTTGTCAGTTTTCTGCTGACGGTGCTGCAGCCTGATGACCCTTCGTGTCTTCGGAACGTCAGCTGGTTACGTACAGGAGACGTTCAATTGTCCAACGCTATCTTCCTAATGAAAGCATTTACGCAGCCCATCGGACACCATCCTGTCTGCGTTTTGAAAGGTAAGATTTTGTTTGTATTTTAAATGTATTTTGGGGGAAATACTAGCTGAGTCAGGTCAGGATTACAGCATCTTCTGAAACATCACGAAAATTCCAACGCTGTCAATACTTCTCCGGCGTCCTAATTTTCGCTGAAATCACTGACAAGTCGGTAAGTACTTGAGAGTTTTGAACTATAACACCTTGTATGAATAACTTAAAAACCAAGCTTCACTGTTACAAGGAATAAACTGGATTTACTTCCAGTTTACTAATAGCTGTATTAAAAAAAAAAAAATTAAAAAGTGGTTCAGTGGATTTTTGAGAAAAGTGTGGGCATTCTTTGAAAATGTAAGGGAGATGCATATCTGGTTTCTGGGTTGAATATCTGGGTTTGGAGCCCACTTTACATGTAATGGCGGAGGCCAAAAACATCGCAAAAAGTCCCACGCTGTCAAACTGTCGCCTCCAATCTACCTGTCAAATGTCCTGACAGTAAATAAATTGGTTTACTGTCCAATTTCATTGTGAACCGCCACGGATAGGATGTATAACTACACTTTAATGAATTAGAAAAAATAAGTTCTACCTTTGCAATCAAATGCCATTGAGATACCATGTTACATACGTTAACACTTGTGTGGTAAATTTTAAATTACCTGAAAAAACTACTTGCGGTTGTGGAACTATCTTCTTTCTTTTTGATAGAGTCAGATGGTTGTCAAACTTGTAAATAAATGTGTTTGCATTGGTTTTTGCAACAATTAATTTTTGGGTGTCTATGTCACGCTTCTATGTCCCAGTATCATATTTATACATATATACAATTAAAGACAATGGCTCAGACCATGTTGGTATCTGTACCAAAGTGGACATTTACCACTGAAATGGCAAGTCAAAGGGAAAGCCTTGAAGGTACTGACAGATAAGTGCTACAGAATCTGTCATAGTGTTCCATCAGTGAACATCTGACAGAGACCAGTAGCTGAGCATGATTTTTCTGAAATTGCATTTCAGCTTGCATTGTACCTTCAATTAACATGCTCTTAGGTGATGTGTACTTTAACGTTTTGAATAGCGTTTGTATATTTCTAATTGTAAAACAGTAAAGCTGCGTATGCAGCTGTGCTACCAACTAAAGTATAATCAATAATATTGTGAACACGATTTTCTAAGGTGATCCATTAATGTCACACAAGGCTCTAGTTTTGCACATGACCTTGTCAAGAGCCAGGAAGTTTTTGTCCCATAAGTTATTTGAGGATGTACATAAAATAAGCACAGGCAGGACTGTTGCCTATCTCAGAAGCAAGTGCTGTTTGAGCGAAATCCAGTAGTTTCTGAGCTATGTTTATACATAGTCCCCCCATTTCAGGGCACCATAATATTTGGGACACATGGCTTCACAGGTGTTTGTAATTACTCACGTGTGTTTAATTGCCTCCTTAATGCAGATAGAGATTGGACAGGCAATTACCATTTCTTGGAGTGCAGGAGGTTGAGGGGTGATATCACAGATGAGGATAAAATCATGAGCAGAGTAGATAGGGTGAATTGACTAATCCTACCGTTTTCTCACATTTCCATTAATTCCCCTGTACATTCTACCATTCATATACATGGTAAGAGCAATTTATAGTCTTTATAAACCTAGCAATCTGGATTTGGAATGTATGAATGGTTTTGTATGTTTCATACAGCCACCACCCAGGAAAGAGAGTTTGTAGAGTGCCTTCGAGATGGATTCTTAGAACAGCTTGTACTGGAGCCTACCAGGGAGAAGGCAATTCTGGATTTAGTGTTGTGTAATGATCCTGATCTGATAAGGGGACTAGAGGTAAAAGAGCCATTAGGAGGCAGTTATCACAACATGATAAGTTTTACTC
This sequence comes from Rhinoraja longicauda, assembly GCF_053455715.1. NCBI lineage: Eukaryota > Metazoa > Chordata > Chondrichthyes > Rajiformes > Arhynchobatidae > Rhinoraja > Rhinoraja longicauda. The sequence continues at coordinate 56,383,259 of NC_135955.1, read as the reverse complement.
TGCAAATGGATAAGCAGAAGGGAAAATCGGAAGTGTCAGTATTACAGTATAGCAAAGGGGATTACAGAGGCATGAGGCAGGAGCTGGCCAAAATTGACTGGAAGGAGGCCCTAGCAGGGAAGACGGTAGAACAGCAATGGCAGGTATTCCTGGGAATAATGCAGAGGTTTCAGGATCAATTTATCCCAAAGAGGCGGAAAGACTCTAAGGGGAGTAAGAGACACCTGTGGCTGACAAGGGAAGTTAAGGACAGCATAAAAATTAAGGAGAGGAAGTATAACATAGCAAAGAAGAGTGGGAAGACAGAGGATTGGGACACTTTTAAAGAGCAACAAAAGTTAACTAAAAAGGCAATACGGGGAGAAAAGATGAGGTACGAGGGTAAACTAGCCAATAATATAAAGGAGGATAGCAAAAGTTTTTTTAGGTACGTGAAGAGGAAAAAATAGTCAAGGCAAATGTAGGTCCCTTGAAGACAGAAGCAAGGGAATTTATTATGGGGAACAAAGAAATGGCAGATGAGTTAAACCGTTACTTTGGATCTGTCTTCACTGAGGAAGATACACACAATCTCCCAAATGTTCTAGGGGTCGGAGAACCTAGGGTGATGGAGGAACTGAAGGAAATCCACATTAGGCAGGAAATTGTTTTGGGTAGACTGATGGGACTGAAGGCTGATAAATCCCCAGGGCCTGATGGTCTGCATCCCAGGGTACTTAAGGAGCTGGCTCTAGAAATAGTGGAAGCATTGGAGATCATTTTTCAATGTTCTATAGATTCAGGATCAGTTCCTATGGATTGGAGGATAGCAAATGTTATCCCATTTTTTAAGAAAGGAGGGAGAGAGAAAATGGGTAATTATAGACCAGTTAGTCTGACATCAGTGGTGGGGAAGATGCTGGAGTCAATTATAAAAGACGAAATTGCTGAGCATTTGGATAGCAGTAACAGGATCATTCCGAGTCAGCATGGATTTACGAAGGGGAAATCATGCTTGACAAATCTACTGGAATTTTTTGAGGATGTAACTAGGAAAATTGACAGGGGAGAGTCAGTGGATGTGGTGTACCTCGACTTTCAGAAAGCCTTCGACAAGGTCCCACATAGGAGATTAGTGGGCAAAATTAGAGCACATGGTATTGGGGGTAGGGTAGTGACATGGATAGAAAATTGGTTGACAGACAGAAAGCAAAGAGTGGGGATAAATGGGTCCCTTTCGGAATGGCAGGCTGTGACCAGTGGGATACCGCAAGGTTCGGTGCTGGGACCCCAGCTATTTACGATATACATTAATGACTTAGATGAAGGGATTAAAAGTACCATTAGCAAATTTGCAGATGATACTAAGCTGGGGGGTAGTGTGAATTGTGAGGAAGATGCAATAAGGCTGCAGGGTGACTTGGACAGGTTGTGTGAGTGGGCGGATACATGGCAGATGCAGTTTAATGTAGATAAGTGTGAGGTTATTCACTTTGGAAGTAAGAATAGAAAGGTAGATTATTATCTGAATGGTGTCAAGTTAGGAAGAGGGGATGTTCAACGAGATCTGGGTGTCCTAGTGCATCAGTCACTGAAAGGAAGCATGCAGGTACAGCAGGCAGTGAAGAAAGCCAATGGAATGTTGGCCTTCATAACAAGAGGAGTTGAGTAAAAGAGCAAAGAGGTCCTTCTACAGTTGTACCGGGCCCTGGTGAGACCGCACCTGGAGTACTGTGTGCAGTTTTGGTCTCCAAATTTGAGGAAGGATATTCTTGCTATTGAGGGCGTGCAGCGTAGGTTCACTGGGTTAATTCCCGGAATGGCGGGACTGTCGTATGTTGAAAGGCTGGAGCAATTAGGCTTGTATACACTGGAATTTAGAAGGATGAGGGGGGATCTTATTGAAACATATAAGATAATTAGGGGATTGGACACATTAGAGGCAGGAAACATGTTCCCAATGTTGGGGGAGTCCAGAACAAGGGGCCACAGTTTAAGAATAAGGGGTAGGCCATTTAGAACGGAGATGAGGAAGAACTTTTTCAGTCAGAGAGTGGTGAAGGTGTGGAATTCTCTGCCTCAGAAGGCAGTGGAGGCCAGTTCGTTGGATGCTTTCAAGAGAGAGCTGGATAGAACTCTTAAGGATAGCGGAGTGAGGGGGTATGGGGAGAAGGCAGGAACGGGGTACTGATTGAGAGTGATCAGCTATGATCGCATTGAATGGCGGTGCTGGCTCGAAGGGCTGAATGGCCTACTCCTGCACCTATTGTCTATTGTCTATTGTCATCCTCTGTGTGAAAAATCTGTCCCTTAGCTTCCCATTAAATCTTTCTCCTCTCATCATAAACCCATTGCCTCTAGTTCTTGATTCCCCTACCCTGGGAAGCAGACCACCTGTAAGAAACCCACACAGTCATGGGGAGAATGTGCAAATTCCATACGGACAGCACTAAAAATCAAAATGCAACACGGGTTACTGAAGCTGTATGGCAACAACTCTGTTAGCTGTGTCACTGCTGTACTCCGTTCTGTTCCTTTCTGACAGACTAGTTGTCTTTACTCATTTTGCTATCTTGTGAGCAAGCAACATTACACACAAGCCCTTAATTGCAGCCTATGTTAGTACATCATCTCAAATCAGGTTTGGTAATTCTCCTGTTAAACGATTCAAGATGCTAACTTAAAGGCCCTAATTTATACGTGTATATATATAGCGCTGCCCTCGCAGCTGTGGCTTGCCTGCAGTCCGTTGTCTTTTGTGTTTTTTGTTGTTTTTGTCTTAATTGTAGTTTAAATATGATGTAGTGTTTGCGGTTGTGTGTTATGTGGGGGTGGGAACTGTAACATTGTCTCTCCCAAACGGAGACGCGACCTTTGTTTTCTGTATCGTGTCTCCATTCCCGCTGCGGCCTACCACCGGCCATGCACCTGGAGCTGGCGGCCTCCGGCTAGCACCACCTGGGCTCTGGTTCGCAGAGCCCGCGGCCCAGACTCACCACCTGCGGCGCTGGCTGCCTTCGGATGCTGCGGGAGCGGCTGCGAATCATCTCCGGAGGCTTCGGCGCAGGCCGCGTGGACGTCGGAAGCCCGCATGCCCCTGGGTGGTGGCCGACATCGGGAGCTCCGGCAGCGGCAGCGACAGCGTCTTCGCCTGCCCCGAATCGTGGGGCTTGGGTCGGCCCTCCGCGACCTTTCACCGTCCGGCGCGGCCTGGAATAGGCCGCGGGGTTTTCTCTGCCCGGCGGGGGCTTCAATGTCGGGAGCCACGACCGCCTCGACGTGGCAACTACAACAGGCTGACCGTGGGAGAAGACGGGAAGGAAGAGAAGAAGATATTCTGGCCTTCCATCACAGTGAGGAGGTGACTGGAGGAGACTCACTGTGATGGATGTTTCTTTTGTTTGATGTTGGTTTATGATTGTGTGTGTTATTGCATATTTTTATTGCTTATTTTTATTGGTCTTATTGTTGAACTGCGGGTTATTTTTCATTTCACTGCACATTTATGTGTATGTGACAAATAAATGACTATTGACTATTTACTATTGATATTGGTTGAGAGTTTAGAGTTGGCATTTTGTGCCAACAAAGAGAGCTCTCAGCACCTAGTCTTTCCTCCAGTCTTTCCATCGCCTTTGGAAACTTTTATTGCTATTTATCAACATGAGGACCAAAGGTGTGCCAATGAAAGTCAAAGAAACCATTATGAGACTGAGAAACAAGAATAAAACTGTTAGAGACATCAGCCAAACCTTCGGTTTACCAAAATCAACTGTTTGGAACATCATTAAGAAGAAAGAGAGCACTGATGAGCTCACTAATTGCAAAGGGACTGGCAGGCCAAGGAAGACCTCCACAGCTGATGCCAGAAGAATTCTCGCTACAATTTTAAAAAATCCCCAAACACCTGTCCGGCAGATCAGAAACACTCTTCAGGAGTCAGGTGTGGATTTGTCAATGACCACTTTCCGCAGAAAACTTCATGAACAGAAATACAGAGGCTACACTGCAAGATTTAAACCATTGGTTAGCTGCAAAAATAGGATGGCCAGGTTACAGTTTGCCAAGAAGTACTTCAAAGAGCAACCACAGTTCTGGAAAAAGGTCTTGTGGACAAATGAGACAACGATTAACTTATATCAGAATGATGGCGAGCAAAGTACGGAGGAAGGAAGGAACTGCCCATGATCCAAAGCATACCAACTCATCTGTGAAACACGTTGGTGGGGGTGTTACGGCCTGGGCATGTATGGCTGCTGAAGGTACTGACTCCCTTATCTTCATTGATGATACAACTGCTGATGGTAGTAGCATAATGAATTCTGATGTGTATAGACACATCCTATCTGCTCAAGTTCAAACAAATGCCTCAAAACTCATTGGCCAGCAGTTCATTCTACAGCAAGACAATGATCACAAACATACTGTTAAAGCAACAAATGAGTTTTTCAAAGCAAAAAAAGGTCAATTCTTGAGTGGCCAAGTCAATCACCTGATCTGAACCCAATTGAGCATGCCTTTTATATGCTGAAGAGAAAACGGAAGGGGACTAGCCCCCAAAACAAGCATAAGCTACAGATGGCTGCAATACAGGCCTGGCAGAGCATCACCATAGAAGACACCCAGCAACTGGTGATGTCCATGCAGACTTCAAGTAGTCATTGCATGCAAGGGATATGCAACAAAATACTAAACACGACTACTTTCATTTTTAAATGACATTGCTGTGTCCCAAACATTATGGTGCCCTGAAATGGGAGCATTTCACAACTGTAATTTCTACCAGGTGAAAACAAAATGTATAAAGATACCCTTTAATAAAATCTGACAATGTGCATTTTGACCACATGTGTTTTTTTTCTATTACAAATCACAAATTGTGGAGTACAGAGGCAAATAAATAAATGATGGGTCTTTGTCCCAAACATTATGGAGGGCACTGTATATGGTGTTTTCCAATTGAGAAACAGTAATAAGACCTTTGTAAATTTGTTGCACAAGTTTGCATGCTCGCTTGTCCTACATAAGGAAAGGTGATAATGCATGTCCCGTTGAAGTACTGTAAGGATGTACATAGAATAGAAGATTGAAAGATGCCAATGGTATAAGAAATTGTGAGAATGGATACAGATAAAGTGTGTTCAAATAGCAATAGAAGGTGGTTCATTGAATGCTGTTGTCATTGCAGAATTGTGATGGGTAACAAGATTGAAAAGTTTGGGAGTTCTGATACTCTTGGTGGTGCTGAAATAATGACAGATTTGCGTGGCTTTTATTACATCATTGGATCGCTTTTTCAATGCTGCATCCATAAGTGCAAGTAGTCCCAGCAAACTCCACCTCTGTACTATCTGTTTATGTTTTTCTTATACCTGCATTCTCACTTACCTCATCACACAGTGGCCCCACCCTTCAATAAAAGTTTTGTTAATAAATAGGATTAGAACTTGATCATCATTTTGGAAAGGTGGGATAATCACATATTTGATTGTGCTTCATTCTGTTATCAGGGAGGCAGGCACAATAGATTTATTTCTATTTACCCTGTCTTGAACAATCTGAAATTCCTCCACTTTGCACCAAACTGGCTTAAATTATGTGATTCACAATATTAAACCATAAGTGAGCACCCCGGTATATAACTTAGCAAGATTATGTACAATATAAGGTTGAGATATTTTATCATAGTTACATCATTGCAGCATAGCATGACGTTAATATTACAGATTATGTTTTTATGTCATAGCAGTGAGACCACTGTAGATCTAGAGAAATCGCAGACTGCAACTGAAGATGCACCACCCTCTAAACAGAAAAGGTTTGAAACTTGCTTATGATATAGAACAATTAGAAACGTGTGAAATAAGCTAAAGTGCATTTTTGTGGGAGGGGTTAAATATTTTGGACATTTTTTCCTGGCATGATTTCCCCTTCATAAATCCATGCTGACTTTGAACGATCCTGTCACTGCTTTCCAAATGCGCTGCTATTACATCTTTAATAATCGACTTAAGCATCTTCCCCACTACCGATGTCAGGCTAACTGTTCTGTAATTCCTCGTTTGCTGCTTACTCTGGCCTATTTATATACCTCTTCCTTGCATTTAACACTATCCCTAATTTCTTTCTTTGGCCACAGATGAGCCGCCTTTCCTGGTTTATTTTTACGCCAGACAGGGATGAATAATTCATCCATGCGATCTTTGAATCTTTGCCATTGCATATCCACTGTCACCCTTTAAATATCAATTGGCAGTCTATCCTAGCCAATTCCTGTCTCATACCATCAAAGTTACCTTTCTTTAAGTTCAGGACCCTTGTCTCTGAATTAACTGTATCATTCCCCACCTTAATGCAGAATTCTACCACATTGGTCACTGTTGCCCAAGGGGCTTTGCATAACAAGATTGCTAACTAATCCTTCCTCATTCCACAATACCCAGTTTGGGATGGCCTGCCCTCTAGTTGGTTCCTTTACATATTGGGTTAGAAAACCATCCTGTTATACACTCCAGGAAATCCTCCTCCTCAGTGTTGTTACCTTACTGTTACATTAATCTCATCTTTAACCAACAATGTCACCCAACCTCCTCTTCCTTTCTGTCTATCTTTCCTGAATATTGAATACCCCTGCATGTTGAGCTCCCAGCCTTGGTCATCTTGGAGCCGTTTCTCCGTAATCCTAACTATGTCATATTGGTTAACAAATAACTGCGCTTTCAATTCATCCACCTTATTATGAATGCTCCTCGCATTAAGGCACAAAGCTTTCAGGTTTGTTTAAACATTCTTAGCCCGTGTCGAATTATGACGTACTGGTGGGCCTTTTTGATTTTTTCCATTGATCTCTCTGCTTCCACTTTTACTGTTCTTCCTTCTACCTTTTGCTTCTGCCCTCATTTTACAGCTTTCTGTCTCCCTGCATTGGTTCCCATCCCCCTGCCAACAGCACTAGCAAACACTCCCCCGAGGACATCGGTTCCAGTGCAGACCAGGTGAAGACCGTCTCGTTTGTACTGGTTTCACCTCTCCCAGAACCGGTTCCAATGCCCCAGGAATATGAATACCTCCTTCTTACACCATCTCTCAAGCCACGTATTCATCCGAAATATCCTGTAATTTCTATTCTTACTAGCACGTTGCACAGGTAGTAATCCAGAGATTATTACCTTTGAGGTCCTACCTTTCAATTTATCTCCTCATTCCCTAAATTCGCTTTGTAGGACCTCATCCCATTTTTACCTATGTCGTTGGTAATTACGTGCACCGCAACAACTGGCTGTTCGCCCTCCCCCTGAAGAATGCCCTGCAGCTGCTCAGAGACATCCGTGACCCTTGCACCAGGGAGGCAACATATTATCCTGGAGTCTCTTTTGCGACCACAGTAACGCCTATCAATTCCCCTTACAATGGAATCCCCTATCACTATTGTGGGCTCTCCCACAAGATATGGTCAGAGTTTTACATATCGAATATTAGAGTTTTTGAAAAAATAAATATCTGTTTATGTGAGCACATACTTTTTATTTATGTGTTCTAGTTTTGATGTCTGTCAGAATCTATACAGCTTAACATCAAATATCAAATGGAAATAATGTGAAATGTTTGAAGTAGTTTTACAATGAGTAGAAATAGCTATGTGTTCTTCAAGCATGCTGCGCCATTCATCAAAATCATGGCTGGATCATCTGCCTCCGTGCCATTTTCCATAACTCTTAATTCCCATAATTTTCAGAAATCTATTAACCTCCATTTTTAATGAACTCGATGACTGTGTCGCTGCAGATCTCCAGGAAGTGAAATCCTAAGATTTATCTATGAAGAAATTACTACACATCTCGGTCTGAAATGGCCTATCCCTTATTCTGAGACAGTGACCTGTGGTTATCATTTCCAAAGTCAGAAGAAATATCCTTCCTGCATCCAATCTGTCAAACCCGCTAAGAAGTTTGTATATGCTAGTGTAATATCATCTTATTCTCTCTAAACTCTAGAGAATACTGGTTTAGTGCACTCAAAATCTTTTCTCATGCAGCAAACCCATTATCTCCGGAACCACTCAATGAATCTTCACTGCACTTTTCCTAATGGCAGCTATATTTTTCTTAAGGAAGCAAAATACGGCAGTGTGCTATATTTCTACTGTGGTGTCATCAAGGCCTATTAATTGCAATAAGACTTTGTACTTCTGAATCCAAATCCTTTTGTAGTAAGTCTAGACTACCATTTGTCTTTCTAATTGGACCTGCACACTGGCTTTCTATGGAAATGTGCACAAGGAAACTCAGGTCTCTTTGAACATCAACAAAATCCAATCATTACCAATTAAAAATACTGCAGATGCAGTTCCTTGTTTCTATAGAAAAAAAGACACAGTGTGCTGGAGTAACTCAGTGGGTCAGGCAGCATCTCTGAATAACATGGATAGGTGGTATTTTGGGTCAGGAACCTTTTTCAATTTATACAGCCTGTTCCTGTGCTGCCTGACCCACTGAGTTACCCAAGCACTTTGTGTCTTTCTTTGCTTTTCTGTTTTGTGTACCACAGTTCCCCCATTAAATTTTTTGCATTGCTTTGTATCGTCTTGATTACTCACTCAGCTTGCTCATATCCTTTTGAGGCCTCTTTGCATCCTCCGTACTATGCACAATATTACCTAGTTTTGCATTGCCAGCAAACTTGGAAATATGCCAATTTTTGCCCATGCCGCCAAGTCATTGAAATTGAATGGGAAGTTGGGGATCAGGCTTTGATCCTTACAGTATCCTCTTGTCACAACCTGCCAACCTGAGATGGATCTGTATATTTGCAATATTTACTTTTTGTCCAATAACAAATTCTCAATCATATTAGTACATGAGTTCTTAAATCTTGTTAACCAACCTCCTGTCCTATTGGAAGCCTTTTGGAAATCCTAATATCTTGCATCCACTGATTTCTCCCTTAACTGTTCCAAGAGTTACTTAAGTAAAACAAAATTAACATGTTTGATGTCACCACCATAATTTGAAATTATTGCATTACTTATCAAATTTTATTAATTAAGTAAAAAAAACATTGTCTTCCTATACGCCAGTCCACCTGAAGTAATTTCAAAGACTAGTTAATCAGTCTATTACTATTGTGTGTTTGGCTTTTTATGACAACAGCTTGCAGTGGTTACACTTAGCAGTGAAGTGGTTTGTGGCTTCAAGGGAAACATGCAGATGACAGTTTTGCCAAGTGCTTACATAATGGTAGAGGCTGGGTTTGTGTGCAATGCATGCATGTTGTATATGGTATGCAATGCAGTCATGACACACCAATGGTGAATGGAGTAACTGTTTACAATGATGGATAAGATGCTGATCAAGATGGCTGATTTATTTTTCCTGGATGGCATTGACCATCTTGAATGTTGTTGGAGCTGCACCAGGCGAGTGGAGAATATTGAATCTAATACATTGCTAACTTGAGACTTTCTGACTTTTGGAATGGTTTGGTGATGTTAGGAGGAGGTAAGTCGATTACTGCAGGATATCCTGCATCTGACAAACCATTGTAACACTAGTAATACACTGTAGTAGACTCAGTTGAAGTTCTGTTCAGTGATCTCCCTCTGGATGATGATGGTGATGATAAAACCATTGAATTTCATGGATAGGTTGTTAGACTTCCTCCTGTTGGAGGTGGTCATTTTCAGCCTGCATTGTGAAAATGATGTGCTTATCAGCTTGAGCTTTTTTTTAACATACCATTACTGAAAACCATTATAGACTCGTAGAGTAATGTAGCACGGGAATAGGCCCTTCAACCCAACTCATCCATGCCGACCAAGATGCAATTAAGCTAGTCCCATATGTCTGTTTGGCTCATATATCCCTCTAAATCTTTCTTATCCATTGTGGGAGCTTGCACATTATTGATGGAATTAGTGTCTCACAGAGAATGGATTGAAGTTCACTATGATTGCAATCTTGGAGCGGAGACGTGGGGCTTGGTACAGGATTATTGTTTCTGATAAGACATGGGGTTGCAAAAGCTGTGTCTCTGAAGTCTAGGTTAGACATTTTTAGAGTAGCTGTGAACAGTGAGGTGTCAGCCAGCTGCACAGCAATTTAACCCCTGCCGGCTCTCATCCTGGATAGCTGAATTCAAAGGGCATCGGTCTTTCTGAAAGAGATAAGGTAGCTTGTTTATCAACAGTATCTGTTCTGTAAAAATGTTAGTTGAGTGTCTTTTGTTTATAGTCATGTTCAGTCTTCAGTTCTTCAGTTACAGCTCTATAGTTTCTTTGTTTTGTTAGTTATGATATGATCAGTTTTTAGTTAAGGTCTAGAGATATTTTAATGCTTTGTTCTGATGCCATATAACTGTCCTGCTTGAATAAAAAGTTTTAAAATGCTACGACTGGACTCGGCAAACCATTACTACATCCATTTACCTGTGCAACTGTATTTTAAATATTATCAGGCTTGCCTCAGCAACATTGTCTGGCAGTTTGTTTCATATAACCACCACTCTCGGTGTGTAAAGCCATCTTTACCACCTGCACTCTCAAGAAACTCTCAAGAAACTATGTACTTCTGGATCCCTCTGTGCAACAGCTCGCACTAATCTGAATCACACTCTGTTGTCATTCCTCAGTACACTTCACCAAGATCCTGATGTAATTCTTGATAACCATCTTCACTGTGTACGATGCCACCTTAGTGTCATCTGCAAACTAATGAATAAAAAAAAACCTCTTCCATCTATTGCCTCCTTGTTCCAAACATGAAGCCAATTCCTACTCGTTAACTGGCTTTCATTGGATCCCATGCGACCTAACCTTTGGTGCAGCCTATCATGCGGAACCTTATCATGTCCATATGGCCTTGCCCTCAACATCCTTCTTGATTACTTTTTCAGATAAATCAAATTTGTGAGACCTGATCCCCCAAGCACAAAACTGTGCTGACTATTCCTAGTCAACCCGTCTTTCTAAATGTATTTATATTCTATCTTTCAGAATCGTCTCCAGTAAGCTTCCTATGAAAGATGTTAGGTGTACTGATCTATAGTTCCCAGGATTTTATTAGCAGCCTTAAATAGAGGCACACATTAACCATCCCCTAGTCTTCTGGGATCCCACCTGTGTCTATCTGTGTCTATCATATCTCAGTCAGGATTCCTGCAATTTTTCTGGCTCCCCCCAATGTCCTTGGATATAGCTGACTAGGCCAAGAAGATTTATCTACCTTTGTACACCTTACAGGCACCTCTTTGACTGTAATACAGGCTGTTCACAATGCATCTCCATTAACTTTGCCAAGTTCTCGAGCCTTCATGTCTTTTTCCGTGGTAAAACCAGGAAAAATATTAATTGAGGACCTTGTCCATCTTCTGAGGCTCCACACATAGAAGATGTGTGATCTTGTTTCATTAATTTGATTGCGTTTTCTTTGAAGAAGTAACCAAGAAGGTTGATGATGGCAGGGTTGTAGACATAATCTCTATGGACTTCACAAAGGCCTTTGATAAGGTTCCACGGGGTACTCTGAAAGGTTAGATCGCATGGGATCCAAGGAGAACTCCAAGGAAGCATATTTGTGGACTGGTGCCTGTGATTAATAGCGTGCTTCAGGGATCTATGCTGTTTGTCATCTCTGAACGATTTGGATGAAAATATACAAGTTATGAACACAAGTCAGAGAATATGTAAGTTTGCAGATGACACTAAAATAGATGGTATTATGGCGAGGCTGGAAACTTGTTCTTTGTTGAAGAAGTTTATTGCGACAGCAATATTCGATTACAAAGTTTTCTTAACAAGATTACAGACAACCATTAAAACTAACTGTCCTCTTCGAAGACGTCTCCCAACTGACTCTTTTCGGGCGCCAAAAGCGCACATGACAACGCTGTCCAATCAGCGATGTCGCTCTCTGGACCAATCCCTACGGTCGCACCCACACGTGACCTTGCTGGCCAATCTGAGGGTTTGACGACTAGGACCACTCTCTATGGTCGCTACATGACCCCCCCCAGAACCCAAGGTACGGAACCTAGCAGGGAGCCGGATTTCGCAACCAGAACGAGTAAGGAAAGGGGCAGCCTGAACCATAGGAGCAGGGGATTCCGGACTTGGTGGAACTGCCGGAGCGGGGGGTCCTGGACTGATCGGAACTGCCGGAGGCCGGCCTCTCCGAGGTGGTTGGCCGACCAGGACTGGGCGGTCCGGATCCAAGTGCGCAGGCTTAAGCCTGGACACCGAGACGAGCTCACTCCTGCCGCCCACGTCTAAGGTGAAGGTGACCGTCCCCTTACGCAAAACCCGGAACGGCCCTTCATAGACCCTCTGCAACGGGGAACGATGGGCATCCTTACGCAGAAATACAAACACAGTACTTCAGGGCAGGTGGTTCGTGTACCAATGGACACCCATGACGTGAAGTCGGAACTGGGGCCAGGGAACCCACACGTGCCCGGAGCGATGCTAAGACTGACGGGACTGGAAGCAGCTGGCCGGAGGGGTCCGGAAGCAAATCCCCGGGTACTCGAAATGGCGAGCCATATACTAACTCCGCGGACGAAGCACCGAGATCCTGTTTAGGAGCAGTCCGGATGCCCAGAAGGACCCAGGGAAGTTGGTCTACCCAGTCCGGGCCTTCTAGCCTCGCACTGAGGGCCGCCTTGAGTTGACGGTGGAACCTCTCCACAAGCCCATTTGCCTGGGGGTGGTACGCTGCAGTGTGTTGTAACCGGGAACCGTACAGCTCTGCTAGCGTGGCCCAGAGGGTCGAAGTGAACTGTGGCCCCCTGTCGGTGGTAATAACAGCCGGAACCCCGAAACGTGCTACCGAATGGAGGGCCAAAGTCCTGGCACAAGAGGCAGCAGAGGTATCTGACAATGGGAAAGCCTCTGGCCACCGGGTGAACCGATCCACCACCGTGAGGAGATGGGTGTAGCCCCGGGAGGAAGGCAAGGGCCCGACTAAATCCACATGAATGTGGAAAAAACGGACCGCTGGGACCTCAAACTCCTGTACCGGGGGCTGGACATGGCGCTGGACTTTAGCGGTCTGGCAGGGAACGCAGGAACGGGGCCCAAACAGCTACCTGTTTACGCAGGCCATGCCACACAAACCGAGCGGCTACTAAAGCAGAGGTGGAGCGGATGGACGGGTGCGCCAGCCCGTGAATGGCATCGAAAACCCGGCGCTGAAGGGAGGGCGGCACTACCGGCCTGGGACAGGGAAGGGAAACATCACACCAGACTTTTGTGCCTTCCGACCCGCAGGCTACCTGAGCCAACTTCAACCCCGAAGTGGTGGACTGGTATGCCGAGGCAGTATCCGCCAGAAGCTGTGCCTCCGCAAGTCCTGGGGATCCACCTCGCAGTCCACCGCTGAAATGGGGGAAAAAGCAGGCGTCAGCAACGGCATTAAGCTTACCAGCGACATGACGGACATCGGCGGTAAATTCGGAGATGGCAGTCAGGTGCCGCTGCTGGCGGGCCGACCACGGGTCGGACAATTTGGAAAAAGCAAAAGTTAATGGTTTATGGTCCGTAAAGGCCACAAATGGGCGGCCTTCAAGGAAATACCTGAAATGACGAACAGCTAAATAGAGGGCCAGACGCTCTCGGTCAAAGGCGCTATACTTCAGCTCAGCCGAACTCAGTTGCCGGCTGAAAAACACCAAGGGCTGCCAAAGGCCACCGACCTGTTGCTCCAAAACCCCACCCACCGCCACGTCAGACGCATCAACCGTCAGGGCCGTGGGGGCGGAGGCGCTTGGGTGGACCAACATGGTGGCGTCTGCCAAAGCTGCCTTAGCTGCTGCAAAAGCCGACTCCGCGGCCGGGGACCATATCAACTCTACAGGTTTACCCGCAAGGCACTGGAAGAGCGGGCGCATGACCCGCGCAGCTGCCGGGATGAACCTATGGTAGAAGTTAACCATACCTACGAACTCCTGCAGACCTTTCACTGTGGTGGGCCTGGGAAATGCTCGGATAGCCTCCATCTTCTCGGGCAAAGGGGTGGCGCCGGCAGGGGTGATTCTGTGCCCTAAAAAATCGAGAGAAGGGAGGCAGAATTGACACTTGGAGGGTTGGATAATGAGCCCGTGGTCTTGGAGCCGCTGGAATAAAGTCCGCAAGTGGACCAGGTGTTCCTGCACTGAGGGGCTGGCGACCAGGATGTCATCTAAATAAATAAACACAAAAGGTAAACCCCAACCGACACGGTCCATCAGTCGCTGGAAAGCCTGTGCCGCGTTCTTTAAACCGAAAGGCATGCGCAACCATTCGAACAACCTGAACGGAGTGATCGTGGCAGTTTTTGGTATGTCCTTCGGTCGCACAGGAATCTGGGGGTATCCTCGCACCAAATCGATCTTGGAGAACACCACCGCATCTTCCAGCCCAGACGAGAAATCCTGCAGGTGCGGTATGGGGTAGCGATCAGCCGTGGTGACAGCGTTGAGACGCCGATAATCGCCACATGGTCTCCACCCCCCAGATGCTTTGGAGACCATATGCAACAGCGAGGCCCACGGGCTGTCAGACTGACGGACAATTCCCATTTCCTCCATCTTCCTAAATTGCCCAGATTACGTCGGGGTCACCAATATGGCGAGGCTGGAAACTTGTTCTTTGTTGAAGAAGTTTATTGCGACAGCAATATTCGATTACAAAGTTTTCTTAATAAGATTACAGACAACCATTAAAACTAACTGTCCTCTTCGAAGACGTCTCCCAACTGACTCTTTTCGGGCGCCAAAAGCGCACATGACAACGCTGTCCAATCAGCGATGTCGCTCTCTGGACCAATCCCTACGGTCGCACCCACACGTGACCTTACTGGCCAATCTGAGGGTTCGACGACTAGGACCACTCTCTATGGTCGCTACAGTATCATAGACAATGAATATGGTTATCAAGAAGTACATTAACATTGATATTTTAAAGGGCACTATTCTCTCTCCAGTTACCCTATTCCCCTTAATATCCATAATCTCTGGATTCTCCTTAATGTTATCTGCCAGAGCTGTTTCATAGGCCTTTTTTTACTCCTGGTTTCCTTCTCAAGTATGCTTCTCAATCCCCTTTATTCGTCCAAGGATACACTTAATCCTTGCTGCATGTACTTGATCCATGGCTCATTTTCTTGATGGAAGCCTCATTCTCTCTCATTATCCAGGGTTACTTATTCCCACCTGCCCTGCCACTCACTCTAACAGGAATAGGTATACCTTGAGCTCTCACTATTGGACTTTTAAAGCATCCCACTTTCCCGAAGTCCTTTTACTTGCAAACCAGCTGCTCCAATCAATTATTGCAAGCTCCTGTCTAATACTATTAAAATTGGCCTTGCCCAGATTTAGAAGTTTAACTTATGGACCAGCTTTATTGTCATCCATAATTATTGTAAAGCTAATAGAACTGTGGTTGCTAGTTCCAAAAGGCTTGCCCACTGACACTTCAGTCTCTTGCCTTCCCCAATTTCCTAATAGTAGGTGTAGCTTTGCCCTCTCCCTTGTAAGGACTTCTACATGTTGCCTGAGGAGGTACTCTTGAACACAATTGACAGATTTCACTTAATCTGAGTCCTTGGCACAATGGCAGTCCCAGCCTCCGTTGTGAAAGTTAAAATCTACTATGACAATTTTATTAGTCTTGCAACTGTCTGCAATCTCCTGGCATATTTGTTCTTCTAATTGCCATTGACTATTTAGGGGCCCATGGTATAATCCCAAGGTGCTCATCTTTTTATTTCTCAGCTCCACCTACTTACCCTCACTGGATAATCTTTCAGTAATGTCATCTTGGACTTCTGTCTTAATCAAGAAAATAACTCCCCCCTCCTATTTTTACCCTCGCCTCTTGCCTATAGTACCTGTACCCTGAAACATTAAACTGCCAGTCCTATCCGTCCCTTAGTCAAGTTTTCACCAGAGCGATAACATTCCAATTGTACATTTCTATCCACACCTGAGTTCATCCATGTTACTTGTCAGACCTGCAGCATTTAAATGAATGCAATTTAATTCCACCTCTTTCCTCTCTACGGGCTCCTGCCATTTCTGTCTATTGAGCTTGCTGACATTGTCCTCGGCATCGACTTCCAGCAAAGTACATCATCTCAATATATATTTAAGCCCCATGCACATGTTCACCAGGCAGCACAGAAAAAAGATGCACCTTTTATATACTAATTACCTAAAAACAATTGAATCGTCCTCTATCATGCACACAATGTTAATCAACAGTGAAATCATGTAGATTCATTTTTTTTAATGATTGACCAATTGTTTTATCTGTTTAGTCTCCTTAGATCATATGAAGCGAAATATCAACAGCTACAAGAGTTTCTAACAAAGCACATGAAACTAATACGTCTTGTTATTCTCTTTACGTTGCTGGCAGGTATTGTTTTGAGATGTGTACCATTGCTAATCTGTATATTAGTAAAAACTAGTATAAAAAAATGAAGATGCTTCTTTGTAAAGACAAAATATGGGGAAGGGAATATAGCACTTTTGCTGATATGACAGATGATTTAGTAATGAATTAATCAAACACTAAAAAGATTTTATAGAACATTGACTGTCCTTGGTAATTGAAATAGCCACACCCAAAATTGTAATAGAATTTTTGTAAAGGTTTCCTTGATTCCCATAATTACAATTGCTAGTCTTGTAAAATTTTCCAATAGAAACATCAATTACTTATTTTCAGCCTTAAATAGCTGGTTAGCGATTTTCAACCCACCATTTTTAAGGGTTTAATAATGAGTGCTAATGTCATTAACTCTCCAAACTTGCAGGTTTGCATTCTGCTTATCCCCAATACTGGCACTTGCTGTAGCAGATATTACTGTTACACATGAAATAGCTAAACTAGCTAGACAATCATCTCAGAGTTTAAACTCACTGGGGCCTTGTTTGCCATCCTTATTTTAAATTCAACAGAATTCCTGCTCCCTGTGCTTCTAAACTAATTGGGGATCTTATATTCACATTTCCTTCAAATGCATGTAGTTCTTTTACTATGCTTCTTTTAAACTCGCTAAATTTATTTGAAAATGTAACATGCTACCATGCAACATACATAAAGAAAGTGGTGAAATATGAGTGCACTAAGAATTAATAGGAGAGATATCAATAGTCTAAAAAAGTCTCTGGTCTGACACAACTGATGTTCTGAGGGCGCTGAATTATTGGAGTTTTGCCGAAAATGTACAAACGACACTCCAATGTAGTTGAATGGTGCCAGTGGAACAAACTGGGCATCAATAAATAAATAAATTATTGATCAGTTAGGTCATCTTGATAACACTGTTGACAACACATATATGGATATCATATATGAAAATACAGTGCCCTCCATAATGTTTGGGACAAAGACCCATCATTTATTTATTTGCCTCTGTACTCCACTATTTGAGATTTGTAATAGAAAAAATCACATGTGGTCAAAGTGCACATTGTCAGATTTTAATAATGGCCATTTTTTATACATTTTGGTTTCACCATGTAGAAATTACAGCAGTGTTTATACATAGTCCCCCGATTAATATATTCCCTTATTCGTCTCACACTGGGGAAATTTACAGTGTTACAGCAGCAAAGTAGATAGCAAGAGATCATTCATCATCCATCTATCTATCTATCCATCTATCCATCTGTCTATCTGTCTATCTGTCTATCTGTCTATCTGTCTATCTGTCTATCTGTCTATCTGTCTATCTGTCTATCTGTCTATCTGTCTATCTGTCTATCTGTCTATCTGTCTATCTGTCTATCTGTCTCCCTGTCTCCATGTCTCTCTGTCTCTCTCAGTCTCTCTCTAAAACTCTGTGTCCGTGTGTATGTGGGCAGCATAACTTTTGTCGCTCACACAACCAAAACGGTACACCATAGCGCTACAATGTTTGCACCACCATACTCACCATTATGCTGGCCATATATTAAAACCACTCCCATTCAAATTGAAGCTACATTTTTAAAGCTAGAGAGATTTTAAAGTTTAAAATTTTCCATTCTAACCCATTTCCTGAAGGGCTTCAGCGTGTGACGTCACAATGGCACCCGTGCGCCTATGAGAGATGAGCTCGCGCTCCTCCCCCCCCCCCCCCGCCGGTGTTCAGCGTGTGACGTCACAATGCAATGGAACCACACGTCTTCAACAGATCAGCTCGCTCCGCCCACCCCTCCCCCCTCGGATCTTTAACTAATGCGCTCCGCCCCCCCCCCCCCCCCCGGACCTTTAACTGATGCGCTCTCCCCCCCCCCCCCCCGGACCTTTAACTGATGCGCTCCCCCCCCCCCCCCCCCGGACCTTTAACTAATGCGTCCCCGTCCGTCCCCCGGGAGTACCGCCACCCGTCCCGGCATGCTCCGTGCCGGACATTCCTCAGGTCAGTCCGCGCTGACCGCCGGGAGGTGTAGTCACCTCTCCCGCCGCCCGCCTGACGGCAGCGCCGCGCTCAGTGCCTTCCTCTGCCCTTTCCTCTCCCCCCTCACACGGTGGAACTTTAAGTGGCGTTGCCGGGCCCGCAGGAGGGGGGTTCGAGTGGGTGGAGGGGAGGGTGGGGGTGGGGGGAAGGAGACAGTGGGGTAGGAGGGGAGTGGGGTTGGGGGGAAGGAGAGAGTGGGGGAGGGGTGGGGGAGGAGAGTGGGGGGAGGGTGGGGGGGAAGGGGGTCGGGGAGAGTGGGAGTGGGGGGGGAGGAGAGGTGTGGAAGGGGGACAGTGGGTGTGGGGGGACAGTGGGTGTGGGGGGCAGGGGAGGGTGGAGGTGAGGGGGTTGGGTGTCGGGATAAGAGACAGTGGGTGTGGGGGGGAAGGGGGACAGTGCGCGGCAGGGGGGAGTGAGGGTGGGGAAGAGGGGAGAAAGGGGAGGGGGTGGGGGGAGGAGAGAGTGGGGGAAGAGAGTGTGGGGTGGGGGGAGAGTGGGGGTGGGGAGGAGGGCAGGGTGGGGCTGGGGAGAAGGGAAGAGTGGGGAAGGGGAGAAGGGCAGATTGGGGGTGGGGGGAAAGTGGGGTGTGGGCAAAGGTAGTGGGGGTGGGGAGGAGGGCAGGGTGGGGGTGGGGAGAAGGGAAGAGTGGGGGTGGGAGAGAGTGGGGGTGGGGAGGAAGGAAGATTGGGGTGTGGGGAGAGAGGGGTGCGGGCAGGGAGAGTGGGGGTAGGGTTGGGGAGCGAGGTGGGGGCGAGTGGGGGGGAGGGGGTAATAGGGGTGGGGAGGGGGAAATGGGGTGGAGGCAGGGCCAGGGGGAGTGGGGGTAGGGGAGGGGAAAGTGGGGGTGGGGGCAGGGGAGGGGCAAGTGGGGGTGGGGGCGGGGAGGGGCAAGTGGGGGTGGGTAGGGGGGATGGAGTGGCAGTGGGGGGAGGAGGGGGATAAGGGGGATTGAGTGCAGTGACAGGTGTCCTGCATGGGGTGGGAGTCGTCCAGCAGCGATGTTAACTTTACCATCATCCTCCTCTCTCTCTCACCGCCTGCACTGTCGAGGGGGGGGACAACCCACGACAGAGCTGGCCTTCCTGACCAGCTTGTCAAGTCTCTTCCGCCGCTGAGATGCTGCTGCTCCAGCAGACCACTCCATAGAAAATGGCTGATGCAACCACCGTGTTGTAGAAGGTCCTTCGGAGTGCCCCCTGCACTCCAAATGACCTGAGTCTCATTTGCAGATAAAGTCTGCTCTGGCCCTTTCTGTATAGCGCATCGGTGTTTTCGCTCCAGTCCAATTTATTATTGAGGTAAACACCCAGGTACTTATAAGAATCCACCCTCGCGATGTCCATTTCCTGGATGTTCGCCGGTGTCAGGGGGACCTGGCTGCGCCTGCGGAAATCTACCACCATCTCCCCGTTTTCCCCCGCGTTGATTCGGAGGCGGTTCCGCTGGCACTAGTCCGCAAACTCCTTGATCAGTTCTCTGTACACCCTGTCATTGTCGCCTGTGATGAGGCCGACGATGGCAGAGTCGTCAGAGAACTTCTGTAGATAGGAGTTTGCAGAGCAGTGCCTGAAGTCCACAGTGTACAGGGTGAACAAGAATGGAGCTAGCACTGTTCCCTGCAGAATCCCTGTGCTGTGGACCACCATGTCCGAGACCAGGTCCTTTGTCCTCACATACTGTGGTCGGTTGGTGAGGTAGTCCAGAATCCAGGATGTGAGGTGGTGATCCACTCCTGTGCGCTCCAGCTTGCCCCCCAGAAGCCCCGGCTGGATGGTGTTGAATGCACTGGAGAAATCAAAAAACATGATTCTCACAGTGCTATCCATTTCAGAGCACCATGATGTTTGGGACACAACAATGTCATGAAAATGAAAGTAGTCATGTTTAGTATTTTGTTGCATATCCTTCGCATGCAATGACTGCTTGAAGTCTGTGATTCATGGACATCACCAGTTGCTGGGTGTCTTCTCTGGTGATGCTCTGCCAGGCCTGTATTGCAGCCATCTTTAGCTTATACTTGTTTTGGGGGCTAGTCGCCTTCAGTTTTCTCTTTAGCATATAAAAGCCAGGCTCAATTGGGTTCAGATCGGGTGATTGACTTGGCCACTCAAGAATTTATCATTTTTCAGCTTTGAAAAATTCCTTTGTTGCTTCAGCAGTATTTTTGGGATCATTGTCTTGCTGTAGAATGATTTATTCACAAAATGATGGAGTAACTCAGCAGGTCAGGCAGCATCTCGGGAGAGAAGGAATGGGTGACGTTTCGGGTCGAGACCCTTCTTCAGACTGTAGAATGAACCGCCGGCCAATGAGTTTTGAGGCATTTGTTTGAACTTGAGCAGATAGGATGTGTCTATACACTTCAGAATTCATTATGCTACTACCTTCAGCAGTTGTGTCATCAATGAAGATAAGTGAGCCAGTACCTTCAGCAGCCATACATGCACAGGCCATAA